>NC_139337.1:28521510-29146510 GCF_056507025.1 Lutjanus erythropterus
AACATGTCATTAATGTGAAATAAACCCCGACAGGGTGATACAGGATAGAAAGGGTATATTTCACAAAAATGACCTGCGCCCTCTACATCATATCTCTTATTACATGGCTACTTTCCTAAAAAATTCAATAATTTGATACAAAATACTAATTTAAAAGTGATTTTATTGCCCCTTTGGACTAATAATCAGGACTGTCTATAGCAACAGTCTCCTATAGAGAATTATAAGACCTTAGAAATCTAAAATTAGCATGTAATAAATTACTGTAGCAAATAAGTAGACTAATTGGTAGGTGTATGCATGTTCAGTCCCTACTATCTTAAAACATTTATTATAGTCATTTCAGTATATTTTCTTCTTCTTCTTTTAGTCTTCATTGTCTTTGCTTTGAGGTTTTGGGGTCTTCTTTTTTCACCTATCAAATTAGCACAAATAGGCTTTGATCGCTGCAGGGGTTTCATAGAGGACGAGCCTGTAACGTGGATCTATCCGTCTGTTTCTCACCATTAACAGAGACTCCAGTCTGCAGTAAAGTTCATAAACTTCACTGATACACCACAGTATTATAGAAAAACTGATCAAATAAAGTTTTTATATCAAGTCCACACTTCTGTTCTTATTTGCATGTTCTTTTTCAGTCATTTCTGCTCTCCCTCTTGCTCAGCTGCGAGTCTCCATCACCCTGTTTTAAAACAATCAGTTGATGGTTTTATAAAACTTGTCGCGTCCATGATTAGGCCTCTCCAGCACTTGGTGCCGTATGCCCAGAGTGTGATGTGGGTTCACGCAGCGGCTGCTGTTTGTTTCTAGGATAAACAGCAACTTTGCTCCACTTTGTCTCTTTACTTTCTGTTATCAGAAGAATATTCTGAGCTGCCCACATCTGAAAGTGATTCAAGGAAACAGAAAATCCTTGACCAATCCAAGCCAAGTCATGTTTATTTGTGTAAGCCAGACAATGTCTCAATGGGCAGCGTTTCCTCACTCACACTGAGCTCACTAGAAAAGAAGAAAATTGTTCACAAAAATTGAATAGAAAGTTTTGATAGTAGAAATACAAACACATTCATCCAATTAAAATCTAACAAGGTCTGTTATAGTTACAATACTTATTCTTTTTATTTTGTATTAAGAGCTCCAGTGTAAACAAGGTCAGTCCAGAGGATGGGTCCAGTATAAGAAAGCCTTGACTCAATCAATCAATCAATTGGTAAAAAAAATCAGTTAAAAAAGATGTTTTACCTTGGAGAACTTGTTCCAAAAGTATTTAAAGAGGTGTTTAGCTAAGATGTGCTGGAAACGAAATCACAACCTGGCAAATTTTCTATCACAGAAAATCTCCAGGCCTTGCAAATGACAGTGGAGAAACCTGACGTGACATTACCTTACACATACCGTGTGTTTCTGCCTAAAACCTAGAGCCAAACTTACATTTGTGCTCTCCAATGTTAATATAAAACTCACTCTGACATTTATTTAAAATCCAATTTAGCTCAGGTGCTAGGGGGATATCAAGTCCTGATGGAGTTTTGTGTCACCTCTCTAATGAAGGAACCAATGCAAGGACTTAGAGGCTGATGAATATGAGCAGATGTCAGAGAGTGATATGACACATATTCCATCAATTTCGCCATGTACCTGCAAGGAAATAAATGTATGAATAACTCATTCGGTAAACAGAGCAGCTCATATAGCAGCTCAAAATTGCATTAAACTAGAAGCTAAATCATTCTCTGAGTGTGTGTGGCATTTCTGTGAATATATGTGGGGGTTATTTTGATAGGATCTGTCATTTGGACAGTTTGAATTAGAGAAAAACACACATATACTCAATACTACAATATCCAATTTTATATATTTCTCTCAGGATCGTGCTTAGTCTTACCTCAGGAAGTTTTAAAGCGACTACCAATTAGTGTCTCTGCAGGACGCACGCAAGACTGGACCTCTGCAGAATTAAAAGAGTTGAAATGCACTCCAGAGGAAGATGTAAATATAAGATGTGTGAAAGGCCTCTTAAAATGAAACAAGCCTATACGATTCCACTCGTAGGAAATGCCAGAATTTGACAGAAAGGCAAAACAGTATAAAGGTCTTATCTTGATGACCTGCTTAGACTGATATAGCAAAATATTGGCATTTTAATAAAAATGCCTCCTGACATTTCTGTCATTTTCTAATTCTTTTCTGTCAAGGTGACCTTTTCTTCGCCTCTACTGTGAGCATTTCCTCATGCTCACATTATCAAGATGCTTTGGTCTCTCTTGTATGTTTCCAGTGGGAGTATGTGAGGTTTTATAGTACTGTAGAGGTGCATTAAAACTGTGTACTCGACAAAAGTATTCAAGGAAATAAGTACTTGAGAAACTCCTGGGTGAAATGATAAGTAATTGCAAAGTGCAAGGATTTGCTTTTAAAGACTTAGAGGAGGAATCTGTAATATATTTACTCATAAAATGACCAGGATGCGTCATCAGAGATTAAGGAATCATGTTACATTGAAACTCTCGGACAGTGACCCTGCAGCTGCAGTGTCCCCCTTTGAAATTTCTATTCCAGGCTGCAATGCTTGTTTTCTCTTTGCCTATTTTGTGTTAATTACAGTTCTAATTATTGTAGAATGTTCGCTGAATGAGTAAGCGTCTGTTTATGAGTGCTAAGAAATCATCAATAATCTTTAAGTAGAACTATCAGTGTTAATGGAGTTTTGCAGGCAGTGAGACAGGAAGTAACTTAACTCAAAAGTCCAGAGTGTATTTTCAGAGCAGGATAACAGGCTTGGCTTTGTCATTCACAGACAATTGACCATTAAAGCAACTTATCAGCTTACAATGTAGGGCTTTTCATCACTTGTTATTGCCGATTTTTCCAAGTCTGGGAGAAAGTGGTGGGCAAAGTACTCCAATGACAGCCTTCTTAGAAATGTAGTAGAGTCAAAAGTACAATTTTTGTCTTTGAAATGCAGTGGAGTTAAAGTCATAAGTTTCAATACTCAAAGTAATAGATACTAAAAAAAAAGGTACAGTACTCAAGTAAATGTACTTCATTACTGTCCACCACTGGCCACATATTAGATAGGGGTGATAAGAGACATTAAATAAATATTGTGATATGAGACTGGATATTGTCTCAGATTTTGGATAAAAAAAAAAACATATACTGACATTTTAATTTGTTGTAACCCTATACTATAAAATCGTCAGGTTTGCATTATTTGAGAATGTATGGTGTGTTATTTTATCAAGATATTTATTGTATATTGTGGGATAGCTTAAAAATATTGCGATATTATTTCTAAGCCATATCACCAAGCCCTTATGGCGATATATGGACTTCTGCACTCATTTTTGTACGTGTAATTGCTACGTATTGCTCCTTTAAACACAGTCATTATTGTCTTAAAGGTCTTAGTCACATACATTACTGTTTGCCACAGACAAGTGTTGTCTAAATCCAATCTGAATTCATTCATGTTCATCTGTCTATTACCGCCTGTCTCTCAAATTAATCTGCAACATGACCTTTACAGCCATCATTTGTCACGTCACAGAAGTTCAAAAGAGACACAAGTGTTGGTGTCTGCGTGAGAATACTGAGCATCGTTGTCATTCATTACATTATTGTAAATCAAAACCAGACTAATAAAGAATGCTCAGCCATAGCTTTAAAACTTTCTTTCATTATTGAGACATTCAAGCATTGAATATTTGTCAGCTTGTTCCCAGACACATCAATGCACAATGCAACACCAGTCACACGCTGCTTGAAAGCCAATTTAATTAGCCAAGCCTCTCACAACAGTCTTAAACAAGACATCTTAAGACCTAATAAGACGTCAAACAATTCTGGCATATTGTCCCCAGGAAATCAGCCACATTGTGTCTGAATGTGTGTTGGCAACCTTCAGCGAACGCACTGGGCTTCATTCCTCAAAGCTTAAAGCACTATCAGTTTGGCACAGTGACTCCGTTCTCGAGCGTGCTCGCTGCCATGTGACTCCGCGTACGGCAAGTCAACTGGCACCGGAGACAAGTGAACTCGCTCTGACACATTAGCAGATCCCCACGCCCACGTTAATGGTGAGGGTCTGGAGACGGCAAAGCTGTTCGGGGAATCGCTTCGGTCCAGACTGAAATATCTCAACAGCTATTGGACGGACTGCCATGAAATTTGGTTCACACATTCATGCCCTGCGCCTCAGGATGAGTGTAATTATTTTGGTGATCCCTTAACTTTTCTTCTTTCTCATTGTGTCAACATTTTAATTTGCTTGGAAGTTTGTTTTTTTTCAATAAATATCTGCAAAACTAATTACATTCCCATTAGCCTCAGCTCAATCTCGGAACAATCTCGGATATTGTCTGAAAACAGTTTTGCCTCTGGGGCGCCAGCCAGTGATCCAGGGCCAGGAATTCCTCTTATGTGCACCAGTCTAGAGCTGCAATGATCAATCAGTTAATCGAGTAATCAATTAGTTGTCAACTACTGAGTGAATCACCAACTATGTTGATAATTGATTAATTATTGTGAGCCATTTTTTAAGAAGAAAAAGACAAAATCCTCTGATTTCAGCTTCTCAAATATGAATATTTTATGGTTCTTTGTCCCTTTGTGACAGTAAACTGAAATTGAGGCTGTTGATCAACATTTTTTGATATTTTATAGACCCAACAATTAATCAGTTAATCAAGAAAATAATGCACAGATTAATCGACAGTGAAATTAATCATTAGTAGAAGCCCCACACCAATCATTGTTTACAGTCTGATTCAAAGCAACGTGTTTCTTTTGTTACTCAGGTTGAGATTTTCTCCACACGGTACAAAAACATCAGTACTTTTTGTAGGTATTTTATGTCCAAACGACAGTTCAAGCAATGCATTCCACCTGTTTCACAGACTGTTAACGGAAAAACAAAAATACAGACAAAAAATGCTTCTGATGCCAAAATGTAGGACTTTATGTGACATTATGACATTCGCTTGCCTGTACTTAAAGCTACTACAAGCTACTACTCTCATAGTTTCTTGATTTTGGAGACCCCTGTGGACAAAAGCAGCTGTGTTTCCACCGTAATAAGCACAAAATGTAGTGTCAAAAGTGAGACGATCTAAATAAAAATCTTCTCCTGCTTCTTTTTAACTGTCTAACATAGCACTCACTATAACTTTGCCTGAGAAAAAATGTAAACAGGAGCTCCTTTCATCTGATTTCAAGGAGAATCTGACCCGGTGGCAGGCATTATGCAGAAATAGCCAATTTTCTCTTAAACTTATGTAGGTCATATAAAGGCATCAGTAATAAATTGAGACTGTTTCATAGCCAGTTAAAAAACTCCTTGTAGTAGTGTTTTAAAAATGTATGATTTTAATGTTTAATTTATCAACAATGCATTATGTGTCACCTGTAAATGTGTTGCCAAACTTCTCTGTCCTCACCCCAGTGAAACATTAAAGGATTGCCTAGTCTGTACTTTGTCTAATGATAATCCTCCTCACTTTGACATCAGTGCGGCTATACGTGGGCAGCTAGAAACTACATCACATGAAGTTTTGAAATTGGTCTGCAATATACACTTGAAACATCTTGAGCATGACCCCGGACTTCGGCGTCAGCTCTCAGATATCATACAAAGTGGCCTTTCGTCTCACCTGATGTCTTGTTGGATGACACACGAACTGACATGTTTCCTGTGGCAGGGAGGCTTGTTCGTCTAAAGAGAGAACCCAATTTGTGTGATGTCTGAAAATAGATGCCGAGGTTTGCGGGTGTCATCAGGACACTTACAGTCAACTATTGATTGCAGAAAATTCTAAATTAAGTTTGAGTTTTCTAGTCTCCAAGAAATCAAACCTAACTCCTTCCTGAAATGTTTCTCAAAGAGGTGGTCGGGGTGATGGGGGCTGTAAAAAATCAAATACCACAGTCCAGGGTTCACGTCCAAATGTCTGCAACAAAAGCACTTTGGTTAAGGTTGGAAAATCTCAAAAGTTTGAGTGGGTTTAGGCAATAAAAGCACTTCAGGAAAATATTGTTAAAATTGTTCAAATATGTTTCCAAAGAATCTCCTTTTGGCAATTCGGTACCTTTATGCTGATATTTCCAGTCACACCACATTCATTTGATCTCATACTGTGTAATATTTAACTCACTGTGCAATATCAGTATTT
This sequence comes from Lutjanus erythropterus, assembly GCF_056507025.1. Lineage (NCBI taxonomy): Eukaryota > Metazoa > Chordata > Actinopteri > Lutjaniformes > Lutjanidae > Lutjanus > Lutjanus erythropterus. Next base: position 28,527,681 of record NC_139337.1, read on the forward strand.
CCCATATGCAGTGATTTAAATTCAACTGCAGAGTCTGTTTGTTTACTTATTTATTACTGCTTTTAATTGATGCTTCTTCCTTCTTTCCTCTCTACTGCTGTATAACATTGTAAATTTCCCGTTGTGGGACTAATAAAGGATTATCTTATCTTACCTGGTTGTTAGATTCAAAAAAGTTGCTATCTGATAAGTGAAATATGTATAATGTGTTTGTTACAAACAATGCTGATCATCAACTTTTGTGTTGTAGAGCCACCAGCTGTTACTTACTGACATGCCATTTACTGAGCACATGGCACTTAACCACTTGTAAATGAAAGTTGAAAACTGAAATATCCTTACATTTAATGTTTTACACCAGCCAACCACTTAAGAGACCACTTACATTTACATTACATTTACCAGATCTCTGCTTTTTAGCCATTAATATCAAGCAAGAAAAAGCAGTTTAATTACTTTTTCAGCATAATTATTTATTTATTAATTATGTGACTTGCATCTATGTATGGAAACGTGACATCCATACTTTGATACTTCGACGCAGTTTTTTTTTTTTTTTTTTTTTTTCCAGTAATGGTCCACTGGTCAACTAAATCATTAGTGCAGGTCAATATTAAATAATTTAAATTATAAATGGGACTCATTATTGCATGTGAAAATAATTAGTTTTCTGTTTTTGTCGCTTTGAGTGCAAAGAAAATGTTACCACATTCGACACAATTAATGATTATCATTTTAGAATAGCCTTATGTGCTGTGATAATACTGCTGGGCAGTGTTATCAGGAAATTGGGTACAGGTTCCTGTGTGATGCCCATTTTTCAATAATTTCATTTAAATGTCTCCAGTGTTTTTCCCACTTCAATATCATTTAGAAGATGGCTCTGTCATTCTCTTTGCTCTCACCAGACTCTGGTTTTTATAATTGCCTTCTACTTATTATAAGGCCAGAGGCTAGATGGAGCTGTATGTTAATTGTACGGGCCTCCAGACATTGCACTTAGCAGGCACTGCCAATGTGGCGAAACTAATAATCTCCCGGTCTCAGAATTTCCAAGATAAAGTCAGAAGATGACCTTAAAGCTGTCATTTGTTTCCTTTGTTTCAGTTTTGACTTTTCCTTTGTGCAATCCAAGTGATAAGAACAGAAAAAAAGAGTGAAATCAGTGGTCAACTGGTACTGGAGGAAGCTGGACAACTCCACTCAATAAGTCATGCTTAACTCAACCTAATAAATAATACATCATATTCCATTATTGAATCTATCCAATCACATTAACGAATAACAATGAGAGCAGGGAACAGGTGAGTGGGAAGCAGCTCAATTCCATCCTATAAATAAGGGTGAGCTGACCAGCTGGGGCTTCTGCAAGTGGCTACATCAAGACTGACAGCTGCCAGATAGCTTACAGACTTGTCAGAGGCATGAATGACCTCAGATGTCTGGCGTGTATTTTCAGGAATGCGAACGGGGGCGGCGGTGACAAGGTCAGGGGTAGCGCCTTTTTTCTCTTTTCTTTTCAATTTCAAGGTGCACAACTTTTTAAAGCGAACTATTTGTTTTAAACTCTGATTCATAAATGAAGCTGTACCTGCTCATCCGTATTTTTTTATTTATTTATTTATTTTTTTTACCATAAATTTGTCGTGGCAATTAAATCTGAAAGGGTAATTCTGGTAAACGTTGTGTGTAATAATGTACAAAATGTTCTGGAACTGGTCCGCTACATCGCTTCAACTGGCAGCAGCAAAATGAGCTGCAAAGCAATTCTTTGGGGCAATTATACCTGTCAAAGTGCTTGTTTTCACCACTGACAGGATCAGATTGTTATTTTTATTATCCCTGCACTGAATAGAGCTGTGTGATACAACATCTCAATATTTTTAGGTTATTCCATGATATAGAATTAATCAATTTTCAAATAGTGCAAACATGACCTCACAGCAGCCGACCTCACGGATAACACTGCAGCCACTGCAGCCTGTTCTACGGCTGCCGACTCCACAACCTTTTGTACCTATTAATCATTTAGATCTCAAAATATGTTAAAAAAATAGGGCCCAGGTTTAAAAATACTGGACTTCCCCTTTAAGACTGAAATCCAAACAGTGTCCATAAACAGCTACAAGCAAGCAGGTTGACCACAGAGATCTGAACTAAATGAGAATGACCTGCAGTAACCAATAGTAGAAGGTAGACAAAATGTTAAAGTATACATATATATCTTAAATTTTTCAAATTCTCCTCAGAAGTAAGGCAACCGTCATCGCCAATAAATTATACATGATTCAGCCTTCATGTGAAAAATTCTGCAATCTTGCAGAAAAATGAAACCTCCATAGGTGAAAATAAAGAAAAGCAAATGTGCTGAAAGTCGGTGAAAATTGACAAATGCTACAAGAGCAGGTAACCAACATAATGACTCCTTGTTCCCGTAATATCAAACGACACAAATGCCAACTTCAAGTACGTTAGTCGAGTTATTTATCATTTTCTTATTGCTGACTTAGCTGGCTCGCTCGCTCAGCTTCCACCATCATGAATGCAAAGACCATTAATAAAAACCAGGAAAAGAATTGTAATCATTTATATAGTTTTGCTTTTTTTTTCCTCCAAAAGCTATTAATGTGTTTACCTAAACACATCTCTGCCAATTTAAATGTTTGTTTTGATTTTGCATTGTGCTCTCGCAAACATACATTATCCCCTCTGCCGTGCAAAGGAGAGCATTAAAATTACATGGAGTCAGGTTGAAGTATATTGCTGTCATGCAGAATACCTGATAGCCCGATTGTCCTTTGTCAATGCTCCCACTAGAGTGAGATAAAATTTTCTGAACTGGTAATTGTGAGTGATCATGTCCTGAGGCAAATCACTGCCATTTGTCCTATTCAGCTGTGGACATATCGGACAAAAAAAAACACATTTATTCTGCATATTTTTCTACGGAGCATCGCATCACAGCTCAGAAATATCCTGCGTTCGCTCTCTTGATATGAAAGAATGATATACAGTACCTCCGTTATGTTAAGACATAGTCAAGGCATTAAAGATAGATTATTGGGGATCTCTTTAGTGTGACGGATGTGAATTAGGAATGTCGTGTGTGCTGCTCTACAGTGACCTCAATGGTCAATTTAAATCCTCCGCACGCAGCAGAAACACCTCAGAAGTGTCAGGTTGTAATAATCAGGGTAATATTGACTAAGATAACACTGTAGCTGTATTAACCATGTGATAATACAGAGCCAATAGTGTAATGTGGATATGTCAATATGTATTGATTAATCGTGTAAGTGTCAAATGGTGACAAACTAAACAATTTAAAATTTAGCAAGCTAAAGATAACCACTGTGGTATCTTTTTTTCATTATGAAACTGTCTGTTTTAAGTATATTCAGCTCTGTGTTTTACAGCCCCTGCGAGCCGGTTCTATTTTGCGTATTTCACTGCCTTCCCTGAATATTTCTGAAGAAGCCTGCATAAATTACTGGTCTACCAGGAGTTTTTTTAGACTGTAGAGAGGATTGAGTGTGATAACTCCCAGGCTGGACGTCCTGAGCACACTGGAAGACATTTGAATCCACAGTTTTTCAGCACTTACTGTCAGACTTCATTGCTTTCATTACGACTCATCATGAGCAATATATCAAAGGAAAATTCTGTCATGAATCATAAAATGACCATGATTTGTCATTAGAGATTAAAGAAGCAATATGTAGAAATTGCGTGTCCAAAAATGAGTATTGCAGACTGTTTTCCTGTAAACAAAAGCCTCTGCAAAAGCTCTGAAAGTACGAACTCTGGAGTTTGAGTTCAGTGACTGCCTGCCTTACTACCTGCCACACTCCATTAACACTTTGCTCAATTTAATTGTTATAAACATCTACTCCTTTTAAAAACTTGTGGATGATTTTTTATGACTCATATTCAGACTCTCATTCATTCAGCGAACGTTCTGCATTAATTTGAACTAATTAACGTGAAAGGGGCTAACAAAAATCCAAGTTATGGGCGGGAATGGAAATGGAGAAGGAGCACCACATGCCTGCATGTTTCCTTAATCTCTGATGACATATAACACAGTAAATATATTACAGATATTTTTCTTGTAAGGAAAACATGCCAAGTTTAAATACTTACACATCAACGTACAGTCGCAGTTTCCTCCTTTGAAACTTCTATTGCAGCCTGTAACTTGTGTTCTTGTTCTCCTGTTTCCCATAAATTAGAGTTCAAATTAATGCTGAACGTTTTCCAAATGAGTAAGTATCTGTTTGTGAGTCATGAGAAATCATTAACAATCTTTTCGATGGAGCAGATGTTTACGACTGTTAAATTGAGCAATATTTTAATAGACTCTGACAGGCTGTCACTGAACTCCAGTGTGTGTGTTTTCAGAGCAGTGGGCTTGTGTTGTCAGGATAACAGGCTTAACTTTATGTTGACAATTGACAGTTATTAACAGCTGATCAACTTGTCGTCATTGTTATTGTGCAATTAATGATGGTGTGCCCGTCTTGTGCTCCTGCAGCCTGCCTGAGCTTCCTCGAGTCTGGGGAGGAGGAGGCGGAGGAAACAAATTCCTTCAACCATAAATTAAACAGGATTTCATCCATGACTCCTTCTTGTTATTTGGACTGCGGTGCTCATTTTTGGACACAGTATTTCTACATATTGCTCCTGTAGGGCAAAAATGTTTGCCATCTGCAGCTTTCACTAGAATTTAGTTAAATTAGTTTCTCAAATTGATTTGGATAACATTAAAAAACAAAGGGATGACTGCTTCAAAATGTATATCACATCTATAATAGCAAAAAAGTGCTTAGTCGCAGGATTTTTTCATAAATTTGTGATGCAACAGTGCCTCAGTCATTTCTTGCACTGAAGGTCATTTTTTGTTTTTGCAAGATTGGCAACTTCTCATCACACATTTGAAAGTTGCAAATTGAAACTATACACTGATATTTAATTTATACTCCTCCCTTGTACACACTGTTTTTCAGTGACAGTCCATTCCTCACAAATCTGTAGAACCTTAAAGAAGAACGAAAGCCTAAATCATAACATTACTCTGTGTTCAATTAACCTAAAACATATTCTTACACTCTGCCTGTCTAAAGCATAATAACACTACTGGTGTTTCCTTTTTGTCTTTATTTTGGTTGCCTAGATACCTTGTTTCTGTAAGACAGTGATTAGGTGCTTATGAACATCAAACGGCAACCGGCTCTGACACGTTTCGCCTTCTTTATTTCAGTTATTGCATTAGTTCCCCGTTTACGTGTCATTAACGATTATGTGGTTTGTAGATTTGAAGCATACCGACTGTGCAGATTGACAACTTTAAGGGAAGCTGAACAAGTTCAGAAGAGATAATCACATTTAGGAGCAATCACAAGACAATTACAGCACAGTGTCTGACTGGGCCGATCGATGTGAAACCAGCTATAGAAAATTAGGTTGTGGTCTTCACTGCTTTACTGTGAAGTCTGTCACACACACAGGTTGACATACATGTTAAATGGACGGTAAATTAAAAGATCTGTGATTCAAAATTAACATTTTTCTGACTAGATTGCACTCACATTACACTGATTTAAAGAAGACTCAAGCTTCAGTATTTTTCTGATCAGGCATCTGACAAATTTTAAAATATACCTTGATTATAAATTTTTAAATGTTAAATGTTTTATTTGTCTGTTTTTCCAGGATTATGATTTAATAAAATACTAAATTATTAAGGAGACTTGAATGAATTGATGAATGAATCACTGGACTAATAGAAAAAGTAATTGTTAGATTAATAGTTTTAAAAAAATAATTGCTGTATGTTTTCACCAAACAGGTTCAGACTGGTTTATCTCTTATAGTTTGATTTGTTTAACCAGAGTCGTGTCTAATATCTTAACTCATGAGCTCCAATGTTAGGAATAGAAACTTATAAGATTTTATCAATACCGATGCCATTAATGATTCTGCCAATGGGTCAGATTCTTTATCGGTTCCCGATCAATTTTCTCTATGAAGAAATAAAATAGGCCAACACAGGTTTTGATAAAATTTCAATACCACGTTTAAAACAATACAATATCAGTTAATTATAGTATTGAAAGTACAAATGCTATTAAAATAATGATTGTTCGTGCTCGTTCAAGACCTCAGTTCATTTCAGTCTTCATTGTCCTGCCAGACTTTTCTGTATCAGCAATGTGTGCAGGAAAAAATTAAGCTGTTTGTGTCCCTGGGACTTTGTTTGTTTTTTGCTGTGGTATCCAAAGAGGTATTGATCATGTTTTTATGTACTATTGTATCAAAGATTAAAATTCCCTTATCATCAACTGTTGCATCAATGCGGCTGTTTCATTATCTCTTTGTGTGAACACAGTGTGCGAACTTTGTTGTGGAAAACCTCCAATGTTTAACTGCTGTTTAATTTGGAACCAGTTCTGTCTGCCATCACCGAAAGTGGATGAAACAAGAATATTTGTACAGCATTGCTTTTCATTAAGGTGCTCTTAGTGAAAGAAATAATCTAAGTGTTGTGTTGATGTTAACACGAGATATTTGCTGTTATTAACTGATGTGCTACTTGGTTGCATACAGTGTCGAATACATCCCGTTTTTGGAATTTAAGCCCTTGTTGCATAGAAGGATTGCCTGTGTTTGCACCCTTACTTAAAACTATAATTTTACAGATATTACAACTAGCACTGTTGTCATCTTTTTTCCTGAAACAGAGCCACGCTTTGGGCAGTTTCCTCGTCTTCACCATGACTCCTTCTTGCAGGTTTCTTGCAGTAAAGATACATGAGTTTGATGTCATTGTTTTGCGGTTTCTGATGGATTGGACATTTAGAAACCGGTTCTCAAGTGGAACCAGTGCTTGAATTCCATCCCCACATGCTGTCCAGAGCAGGTTTGGGTCTTTTTACAACTGTTGCATGGCGTGCTAGAGGAGCGTTTTCCATGTTGCCCTGAAATTGCAGAATAATTTGCACCTCACTATGAGATCTGTCACCTCAACTGGTATCTTTATTTGTTTTCTTTAGGCTTTTTGATAGTCATCATGAAAGCATGTCTGGTCAAATACTGTATGTTTTCAGAATTCATTACTTTTCTGTATATTATACAGATAATCTTATCCCTAATTATTTTTTGCAATCCTTTATTTATTTTTATTGACAGATTTTCATCATTGTTTTTTGTTGGCATCCTGTAAAGCATGTGGATCAGCATGTGTTGTGTTTGACTAAGCTCTATAAATAAACTTGCATTGTAGGTGTGCGTATAGAAAACAGACCAATATTTTATGAGCATGTGGAGATGGATGATTGCACTGCTGTTGAGAAAAGTTTCAGTAATTGTTGCTCTATGACCTTGGAAAAGTTCACTGTGAGGTGATTCATTGATCTCTGACTTTAGAAAAGAAAGTAAGCTGTAGGTGTGATCTCATCCTGAGCCTGTAGAGATTTGTATCACAATAAAATAAACCACTAATTGCAGCAGTGAAAGAAGTGTTCAAATCATATATTTTAGTAACAGCAGCAATACTAGAGTATGAAAATACTGCATTCAAAGTTTACACCTCAGCACAGAGGTATTACCAACAAAATGTACTAAAAGTTTCAAAAGTAACAGTACTCATAATGCAGAGTGGCTACTGTCAGTACTATACTATTATATTATTGCATGATTATTATTGATGTATTAATACAGTATTTTGTTTTTTGTTATCCAAGACAAGGAACCTCAAATTTAAAGTTATTTTTTACGAGTCTCCCCATGTCAATTTCCTGCTTCACAAATTTTGCTGCTTTTATCTATTTTATATTATCTTTTCTACAATAGCTTAGAGGTTTCAGACTGTTGTTCAGACAAAACAAGTAATTTGGAGCCCATAAAGCGACATAATCTAATAAAAAAGTTATTATATAAAATGAATGAAGGTGTAAAACAGAAATAAAAACCTTTTTTATTCCTTTTCCTTTGCCACCGACCGTTTCATCAGAGAATTAAAACTGAATTTATTTACCTGTAAGTTTTATTATTAACTCCTTTACTCACTCACCTTCATTACTTTGTGTCCCCCTGCTGCCACAGCATTTATAGCATCACAGCTTAAAGTTTGCTACTGCTTAAATTCTTCATCTTGCAATCTTTTTTGGTGACTTCTTTCCAATTCTTAGTTTTGCACAGTGTTTGCACATACCACCTTAAATTTATGAAGTGGGACCTGGGTAAGAGCAGATGTGGATGGTTAAGAACATTTGGTGCATCTGGAGTTGACTTTCTCATTTTTGTCTCTTAACAGAAAACTAAGAGAAAATATAAAAAAACGGTTCAAAAGAGTACTGCTGCATGAGGCTTAATTTGAAAAGTAACCAGTAGGCTTAACCATAGCTCTTAAATCAGTGTAGTGAACCTACAAGTACAATATTTCCCTCTGAGATGTAGTGTAGTAGTAGTATAACAGCATAAAATGGAAATACTTGAGTAAAGTACCACAAAATTGCAGGCATGCACAGTACTTGAGTAAAGTACTGTCTGCACTTGTAATGCAGGATAGTTGCGACATGATAGGGTGTGAACTGGCTACCACAGTAGGCCAGAAAAAAGCTGGGAACATCAGCTCTCTGTGGCCCACATCTTTCATTTCCCTCCTCTTACTTGTCGCCAGTTCTTCTGATCTCTGCTCTTTCGTTCGTCTCCGCTGATGCTGTTTCTGATATGCGGCGGAGATGCAGAGGGATTGAGCTGATTAAGTTTGAAACTGTGCAATATTGCTAAAAAAAATAGCTTTCAATTGAAGTATCACTCCCAGCACGGTAAACTAAACTGATCAAAGCATTGTGCGGCTGTGAGGGAGCCTCGCTCACTCCCTCACCAGTCAGGTGAAAAGTTCCTTTATTTGTTAGTGTGGTTGAATATTTGGTTTTGGTTATGTAACGTGTTTATCAGCTGAAGTTTGAATTGATTAGATTTCTCATCAGCGTTTTCTCTGAGGTCCACTTCTTGCTCTTTTGAACACATGCATGTGAATGCCCCTGGGTCCACCAGGGGTACATTGAGTCTGAAAACGCTGTGCAATGTTTTGCTGAGGTGTCTGGGTTTAACGACATGTTTCCTCAAAACTGTGTGAACTCGAACAGCCTTTTTAATACATGTATATAATCACCGCTGCAGTAAAAAGGCAGTGCAGAGCGATGCGCTTACAACAGGGCATTCCATACATCACATGTTGGGCCTCATGCAAGAAACACTTGTACAAACAGATTCTTACATTGTGATTTCGAAGAACTTGTCGCATTTCCAATTTTCTTTGTATTTAGATTTTTTTTTTTGCAGGATGTCCTTCTTCCTCTGGTTGCATTTTGCATATGCAAGTCAGCATGCTGTTCTGGCTATTCTGACCCACAATCCTTGGCACAGTTGAAGATTGGTATAATAGACTGAGCTGCTAAGAAATCACCCACAGACGATGCCTCATCAATTGTGCCCCAAATAACATTATTTGTCTTTTTGCTTGATATTTTGCGATACAGACAGCGATGCATTTGTGTTATGAAGACAGTGTGTGTGCCAATTGCACGCATACTGCATGGAATAGTATGAACGTTGTAAGGGCAGCTACAATATGTGCTAGAAGTAAAAATAAAAGTAGGTGATTTGGAACACAGCTGTGGGCTGGGAACCCCCACTATGGCAGTGAGTTTGTTTTGTTCTTGTATTAATGGTATTAGCTTCATATATATTGACAGAAGGAAAGTTCTTGTTCCTAGATTCTTGTGCTCAATTTGGCTCTCTAAACCTCCTGCTGGCTCGCATCCTGGTCAACATTCAACATTGATCAATCAAAAACTTGATGTTTTTTTTTTTCCTTCAATCTCTTGCAAAATATCAAATTATTCATTTGTGTAACAGTTGTCCATTTTATTCTACTTACCAGATACTTTAGAGAGACAGCAGATGTGGGTGTTGATGGTAGTTGATGATGGCATTTTTTTAATGACTGCCACTGTATACATTAGCAACTGTACTGCTTAAGAGCTTAATTAATTATGTCTGTAAATCATTAATGGATGAAATTTTCTTTGAAGGTGTTCACAGTTCACACACATTAAAATAAGCAACATCTGTGTGTGACTCCCACCGAGTGAACAACTCGAAAATATCAAAAGAAAAGCTCCATGTTAAAACAGGTCAGTTAAAAAGTAGATAACCACTTTTGTTGCTTTATTAAATGTGTAATTATCTAAAACATCAACATTGACGGGGACCCATTTGCCTACTTCTCATAAATACTACTACTATCTAGTTAATCGACTTGTCATTTCAGCTGTACTTGTAAAACTGTTGGGTTGTTTAACTTGTAACACCCTTAAAGATACATCTCCTGAATCATCCTGGGGTCATTTGGTGTTTTGAGTCTTCCAACATTGGACACCCTCACCCAACGCAGCTGTAGTTAATTAGGCCAAAGCTTGTGTAGCTGGTGGCACTTTCTAGTCCCCACGGACCTCTTCTCTGGATCCAGAGCCACCTCAAGGCTCATTCAGCAGCTTCCGTGGAGGTTTTGATGGCTCTGCTCCTTGCCAGTCCTGTGATGCCCAGCACTCTCAAGGCTTTGCGGCGTGATTGCCCCACGAATCCTCTGCAGCCAAACTTGATGGTCATGCATCTTGCCTTCCAGCCCTGCTCAAGACAGTCGATGACCAGCTGGTTATAGTTGGTCCTCTTTTTTTTCTGAGCCTCCTCCTCCATACAGTCCTCCCACCAGGAGGATATCTGGGCTCAGAGTGGAGCGGAGGGAATCTCATGCTGTTTTTCCAGGTCCACAGTGGTTATCAGGATCCTTTCTACACTCTCCTGTTTAAAAAAAGAAGCAATTGCTCAGGTGGTGGTGCATTCGGCTCCGGTTGCCGATTCCCTTGCTGATGGTTCCTGCAAGAGGTTTCAACACCTAGTTGTGGCGCCAAGTGTACTGGCCCTGGCTGAGTGCTTTTGGGCTTGAACTCAATATATGCACCAGTGTCCTTCTTCCTGAGCATGGTGGGCAGTTTGGAGACTCTTAGTCCCCACTGAGGAGGGCTGGAAGACATCATATACCTCCCATATCTGGAGGGCGATGCGATGCATTTCCGTCTTCCAGAGATTCGTTCATGTGAGTCTCCAGCCCATGGCTTGTTCCCAACTTATTCAGGCCCTCTGTAGACTCATATCAACAGCTGTACTCGACCTCCCTTCCTCCACTCCAGTGCTCACAGAAACAGGACTTTCACCCAGGAAACACGTTTTTCTGTCTCATGTGAAACCAAAATATTATTAAATGTTGTAAGGTACATAACGTTACATGCGTCATGTTACTTTTGTCACGCGAGCTTCAGTGACATCGAACGATGTACATAATATAACGTACTTGTTGTAAACCCAAACATGGTCCTGTCCTTAACCTACCCAAGTAGTTTGTGTGCCTAAATCTACCCGAAAAGCGACCGTTTCACAACATCAACCACATGTTTCAAAGACTTTCTGGCAGAGTTGGCAGCAAGTTCTCATACAGACACTGAGGGTACCTTGTACATCGACATGAGATGGCGAGGGGCCGGCACAAAGCAGTGTCGGTGTTGATGGAATTTGGTGTACATCATCAGTCACATTCAATTGCAGAACCAGCAACAGGAATATGTGAAATTGCCTTTAACCATATTGCTGTTGTGTGCATGCAGGATGGAGGGTTTTGGGCTGTTTGGGAGCAGCCATGCACATAACCGCAGTTGATCACAAGCATCTAACCTGAAGTGGCAGTCTGTGCTTGAAATATTGATCATGCATTCAACGTGCTCCGGGTGATGGATTCAAAAGGCCGTGGGTGAGAAAATTCAAAGCCTTTAAAGGACCTGACCCTTTAAAGCTGGAAGTTATGCTGAGGAATCAAACATATTTTAACCTTAAGCATGACTTAATCATATCTGTCTCTGTTGAGCAGGCAAAACACGACTTCACTGCTCCCAGTTCATTGTGTGTGCTTTTTTTTACTACAATATGAGTATGATGGCTGTGCTAAATAAAAAAGATGTACTCTTCATAGGTCCTTTTAGCATCAGTGATCATTATTTGCTGCATCACTGATTATTTCCCCAGAAGGATTTCAAATACTTGACATGATTTTAAACATAAACGCAACATAAACATCCCAAATTAAAACAACAAAGCAACTCGGTGGGACTATACTGTTGCAACTGTGTAATGCAACTCTATTACATTCACGTCTTTCCCCTTCTCCCTGCTAAGAATTATAATGCACACTCAATATAGCAGATGACTAGATGATAACTTATTTTGACACTGAATACGTGGTGCTTGTTTGACATCTTCTCCAAAGCATGCGGTTATTCATTTATTAGTCAAAGGCTAATGTGAAGACAGTCACACAGTTGATACATCCTGTGTTCATGTCCATGCACTGCTAGTGCTCATTTTCTTCAAATTTGCATGATATTTCATGTAGATATTGAAATTTTCATCTATCTTATGCTGGCAGCAGCATGATATCCATTATATTACTGTCCCTATAACTGCCTGTCTGTTTTTCCTACGTTTCTACTAACATGTAGTCTTTTTCAGCTTCATATGTCTGTTTTTATTCACAGACTATATTCTGTAATTTTATGTGGATTTGTGGGGAAAGTGTGAATAAAGCCCTTGATTGTGGCAGTGATGATGCCATCCAGCTTGTGTTTGGGGATATTTAATACAACAAAGCAACATGCCTCCCACCTCCCACTGTTTGATATCATGCAGATGCACTATTTAAATAATAAAGAGCTCTTGCGGAAGGTAACACAGGAACAGGGTGACCTAGTAGTTAGACTTTCCCATCACTAAAAGGTCAAAGGCGCAGCAGCCAGTGTGTGTCCATCAACAGCGTATGTCCTTGAGACAGACACATAATAAAATTGCTTGATTGGATTGCTTAGACGCGACTGCAGTCTAAATTCTTGAAATGGATCAACGGGGAGAATGTTAAAATCTTTGTTGTCATCATAGGGGCTGCATTGTGTTTATTGTGCCGTACCCCACGGTGTTTACTGCTGTTCGGTGTACATGTTATCCATCACGATGCCAGGATTTTTACTCCTGTTTAATGTGTACACACCCGACACAAAAGGTGTGATCACACTAAAGTGTTGGGAGATGTATATTTAAAGCTGCTGTAATTGTTTGTATTTGCCAGTTAAATATGTGTCATGTGAAAGAGTTCACTTGTAGTGACGAACTCACAGAGAATTATCACGTGACTCACGGCTCCCTTCGTCTCCACCGAGAGTTTCAGCATTTTGACTTTATAGCTCACAACTGTACTGTTTTGCTTCAGTCTCATTGCTCTCATCAACCCCATTTCCAGCAGCAGAAGGTAAATGTTTGCAGAGACAAAGCTCTTAAAATCCACTGCCCTGCAAAAAGTAGTAGACAGATAAGTTAAAGACTATCTAGTAAACATAGTGGAACATTTATCCAAATCTGCATGTATGCATATATAGTTTACCTGCCACCCACCTGAATGTAATATTTTCTCCTATTTAGACCCACATCTCTACCCACCAGCCTATATTATCTTTTAAATTATGTCGAGCAGCACAATATTCCCAGGTAATGCCCTTATTGTGTATTGTATTGATGTCTGAGTGTTTTCTTTAGCAATTTACTTAAATGATTTGAGAGGCTGGTTTAAGTTTTCTTTTCCAGGCTTGCAGTAATGTCGCTGCAGCAAATGTCGCAAGACTTTTAAACGGCAAAACTAAAAATTCTAAAAGAAATGATTAATGAAGTTACGCTGCTGTGCCTCGGGCATAAATGTGCACACAGAGTCTCTTTCCCTCTCCGGGGAGATGCAACCTATTTTCCACCTGCTATTAATCAAAATGTAAATTATTATGACCCGACCCGCCCAATCCACAGATTAACCACAGTGCCCACAGTTGTAACTGCAGTCCAAGCGTCACTAATAGACAGTATAATAAATAGTGCCGTTGCCACCTTGGCAGTGCCTGACTTGGCTAACTGCTGGCTAATCCAAAAATACCCAAAGATGTGGAACATGAGTGCGTGCTGAGGTGGCTGAATAAAGCAGCTATCTGCCAGCCAGTCACCTGTGACCATACTCACTTGTCAGTCAAAGCCATCACCCCCCAATTATGCACAACATTAAGCCTTAATATGTAGTAAGATTCACCTCCCAGAGTTTTATTTCTGTTGTAAATTTGGTAATTTTGATATGGGGTTTTACAGGGATTGGCTGACCTTTGGAGCCAGCCTCAAGTGGCTGTTTGAGGAACTACAGTTTTTGGCACTTCCTCATTAGCTTCATTTTCCAGCTCCGGCTGAATGTGTAAAAACACAACTTTTTGCTCACAAATCTGTCATATTAACTTAAAAGATCACAATGTTGTGTTTGCATCTTGTTTCTGCTGCCCCCAAGTGGCTAAAAAGTCTTAAGGTCAGAACTGTAAACAATTTTAGGTTGGTTCACTGAGGCTGGTAAGAAACAATAATATTCAAAACTGATCAAACTTATGAAGATGTAAAGATTTTTAAGATGCAGTTTTTCTCCATCCCTTTCCTATATACATACAATGCATATGATTTAAATAAATTAAAATACAAGACTTACAACACATATATTGAACAGTGTCTTCGTATTAATTGGAGTGTAAGCTAAAGGTAGTGATTAACTGTCAGGGACTACAGTATATACAGCACAGTAGTACAGTGTGATTTTGCAAGATGCCAGTTTCCGGTGTTACAGATAGCTCTGTTAAGTTGTAATTAAAAATATGGACCTTAACATACCAAATATAAAACTGCATCAAATATAACTTTAACACTATAGCTTGGCTCGAATGAAGCAAACCGTAGGTGTGACCACACCACAGGCTGTAGGAGGAAACACATATCCATGGCCTGTGTACTTCTGTGACAAAGGAACTTTTAGAAAATTAACAGAAGCTGTAATAGATGGGCTGTTTGCCCAGAGCTTGAACTAAATCCTGACCCAACTGTAGACTAATCAATTATATAATGATGAAATGTTGTAAGTTTGTATCTCATCATGCCACCTTTTGGCACCGTTACAAAGGGGAGGAAGGTGCCAAAACAGCTAAAATTAAGCAGTGTCTCAACAACAGTGACTCTCACTCCCGTGGATAGTGCCAATCCCCTCTCAGCTTGGCAGTTTGTTCCTCTCAGTTGCCTCTGGTAAGATCCTGCAAGCCAAGAAGAAGAATAAACACAAAAATGGTATACTAGAGGCACTGCTCTATCTGGAATGAAAATCCTGGCTGACTTTGACAAACTGATTAGCGAGCAGACGGGTAACACAAGATTAATGTGTGTAATTATCATCGACGTGGCTTATCTCCAGAGGAGAAATTTTTTTGGTGACAATAGGATGAACTTAGTACATCCTACACCAGTCTTTGTCAAAACATACAGTAGTCTTCATTGGTAAAAGCCTTGGGCTTTAAACAAAGCCCAGGAAAAAGTACAACAAAATCATATGAATTGTTAATAAAAATGATGTGCCTGAAGTATGTGTTTCATAAAAGTCCCTGGATCCAAGCAATTTACCTTACTTTCAGTCAACACTCTGTGTGGCTGCAGGAAGGTGAAGAAACTCAGTTTCCATCTCTGTTAAGTCGATGATGTATGCTTTTATAGAAAAAACATAGCTGCTGAAGACCAGAGGTAAGCTTGGTCAATATTTCACATCTGATACACCTGTCTGATAGCCGTTCAAACCAAAAAACATGTTTCTCAGTGGAGTTTTGTGTGTCCCTGGTCTTCAGCCTGACATGGAACCAGGACTGATGAAAAACAACCACCCATTCACTAAAACATAATATCCATGGTGCCAAAATAATAACTCTGAATGACTTTGCTGGTCCTCTAACTTTTAATCTAGTGCATATGGGTCACCAGGCCTGCAGTCCTATTTCCTACTGGCCCATAGGTTACTAGCCCGTCAACTAGTAAGAAAACACTCATTGAGCATAATTTATTAACTTAAGTTAAACACTGTCTGGAAAAATACAGCCTGTATTGGGTCATTTCAAGGTGTTAATCACAGTCTACAATCACCAAACCGTACTTTAAATTCCACTGAAATGCGTGTCACTTTTCGCTGTGCAATACAAACATCACACATTAACCTACAAACATGACAACATCTCACTAAATGCTTCAACTTTTCAGACTCAAGGGGATCACAGTGTCTGCAGGTAAACGAACCAAAGCTGATGTTAGCAGTCAGCCTGACACACAGGGTGGCTAACATTAGCAGTGCTAGCAGCATCAGCAGCTGTTCTGCCTGCAGGTTAATGTCCGTGTCTGTGCTGAATGTGGTCACGTGTCACTCCAGTCGAGTGGTTATTCACCAGTTTATCCTGACACAGTCTATATTCAACATTATTTCCATTTTTCTAGATTAAAACACTGCCAAACCGCGCTGGTTTTACGAGCTGTCCCCCGTCCGATTTTGCAGCCAGGGTTGCTTGGTCCATTGGGGCGTATGTGCTCACGCTGTACGGCGAGAGGGGCTGCTGTCTGACAGTACCACAGCCCCGACTAGTGGCGGGCGGCTGCATGACATCATAGAGGTTAACTGATACTGCGCATGAATGGAATATTGATAAATAGTTTAAACGACTAGTATTTCTGGTGCAGATTAGCAGGGTGATGATGTTTAATCGTGCAGTTGACTGATCGCACACATCCCTAGTTTCCATATAGTCTACAACACGCTGCACTACAATCCCGATTTTGCATTCTGCTCCAACTTAAACTGAAAATATGACAATGTTACACACCAGCTGGGCAAGTACATTGTGCGCAAGATATTGCCATGGTTTCTAGGCTCCATTTATTCATACCTTCATACACTCCTGACATTTTACCTGGGTCTACGGTATTAAGGGGGATTTTTGTAAAACAGTTCAACTCCACTGTACTTAATATTCCCACAACGCTATTCCCACAGCTGGAAAAACAACACGAGCAGGAGCTCCACTTCAGTCTTGAGAAGATGCAGCCTTTATTCACTGACAAACTCAAACCTGAACTGTAAATTTACTGCACCGTCTCTGTACATATTCTGGCAGAATGACAACTTCACCGCTCACCTTTCCCTCCGCTCGGCGCACAATCACCGTAACTCTGTCACCGCAGACAGTAATTAGTCTGCTCCCCACCCTCTGTGATGCTCGCGAAAGTTACACACTCATGATGAAAAGCTTCTCTGACCAGCCAGTTATCTGCATTTTGTTAGCTTACCTTCATCATCAGGACTGATTCCAAAGTAATCCAAAAGAGAGGCAGAAGCATTTTTCTTCTTTTTAACTAACCAAGACGCCACATTCCCTCTTCTTCTCATGAAAGCTATATTTGTCTGCTTTCTGAGACTGACCCCTGGTAGCGTAGGCAGCACACTACAATACAACATCTCCCTATCAGCTGGATAGAAAGAGGAATGTCTGTATTCATGAAGGTATTGAAAATCTTACCTTTGGGATTTGTCAATAAGCTGGTAATACCTTTATACCACCCAGGACTAATGGTTCCCCCAGAGACAGTTTAGAAAAAAGATGCCACACTTAAGAGGCATTTCCTGCATCTATATCTGTATCTGTTAGTTTCACCTCTGCCCTGCATCTTTAGGAGACAACCAATAGATCCACAGTCTATTCAAACCAATGGAAGAAGTGGATATGAGTGCAGAGAAACGATTCTTTCACCCTACAGTCTCCAAACTAAATATTGGACCCATTCTGACACTAAAATGGTATTTTTCAGACTTACAAGTCAGAATAAAATTATCTTTGAGACCAGTCTCTGTCTCAGCAACACGCTCTTGCAAGATCTGACAAAACAGATATGCTCTATAATAATATTAAGTATTTTGAGCAAGCAGATAAAAACAATGGCAAAATCAGGCCCGAATAATAAATTGGCTCTGTTTCTACTGTAGTGTATCTGCTTTTGTCCATCCATGCGACGTCCCCAGCGATGTTTTTGCCACCTTTACAGCATCACTGGGTCTGTTCCGGTCAAGGAAAGTTCTGACAATGCCCACAAATTGATTTTTATTTTAGCGCATGGTCTGACTTTTTCTTCTTTCTTCTTCTTTGTGTTTATGTGAAATGTCAACAACTGGTTCCCTATAAACTTTGATAGTAATTGAAACCACTGAATTAATTATTAGCACTTTGGTGATCATTTATCTTTTAATATAGCGCCATCATCAACAAAATTTGTTCAATACCATGGTTCCTGACAAAATACGAAGCAAAAAACTATTATGAGAATTAGTTAATCGCTTTGAGTCATTTTTAAGACAAAATTATCCAAATACTCTGACTTCAGACTCTTAAATTTTAATATTTTCTGTTTGTTTTTAGTCCTCTGTGACAGTAAATTAAATATCCTAGGGATTGGGGCAAAACAAAAAAATCGAGGATGTCATGTTGAGTTTTTGGGAAACAGTTCACTCATATTTTCACATTTTTCTGACCTTTCATCACCAAATAATTAAACAATTAATCTAGAAAATTATCTACAGATGACATGAATTGATGACAAAAATAACAGTTTAGCTCACTGAAAAATGAAAATGTGACTTCTGTGAAATTCAAGTCAAATGAAAAATAATGTACCAATCATTCATAGTCAGTTTGTACAAAGCTTTGGGACAACCTTCATCACACTAAAGCTGTTTTGTGGGTGAGATAAGTCATGAATAGGACGTGTATGTCTTCTCATTTAAAAGAAGTTGGTTAAATATTAGGCACGCCGCCCACTTTGTGTGGCTCATGGTGATAGTCATAACTCCTGCTGTTTGACGTCCTCCTGCTGAGCCTTTCAGCCCAAAAGAGGAGCAGCTTGGTGTGGACAACCTGGGACCAGAGCGCTGTCAAGCTTCCGCCACCCACGGGACAGAGGTGTTATTAATGTAATATAACACATAAACCAATGGGGGAGTTGCCTTTGAACATTTGCTGGTAAACTGCCTGTTGTGAACGCCTCTCTGTATCAGCTGCACCAAAGACTCACAGGCATACAGTGAAAAGATCAGTAAAACTACAGCATTAGACTCAGGTTGTTGTTTGTGTTTCCCCTCTCCAGAGGTGGCCGCGAGAAATGAATGATTGATAGTTGGGTATAGTCGGGTTCATTGTCTTTCAGCATTTTCCCAGAACAATACCTTCTATCCCGCCTTATGCAGTGACCCCACTGACTCAGTGTTTGAAAGGTATATCTATATTTATTCATTCATTTATTTATTTTTGCCTCTTAGAAATACAGTGTGGCTATTTCTTCACTGCCTCCTTTGTCAGTATAATATCTAGTTCCTGCTTTTATCACTGGAGAAGTGACAACTTTTTTTGTCAGCGCGATGCAGATGGTACGTCTCATTTTAGCTCACAGTCTGTTGTTGGACATAAATAAGTCTGCGGTGTCACAACTACCATTTATATTTGTTAAGATGACAATTATTTGTTACACTCTCTAATACCCTATTAGGTTTTTTTTCTACCAGACTCTGAAATCCTTTTGACGTCCTGTAACAATTGATTTAATTAGCACAAGGTGATTAAATGACATTTATTACAGTCTAATATGGCACAAAAAGAGTTGTGTTTCCTCTGCTGAAACTGTCATGTACGAATCCATATATTCAGTACCTACAATTAAATTGCAGGAATTGTGTAGTATACTTAGAAAACAGAACTTGTGTGGTTTAATAAGTGTTGAGGTTCAAAGATGGCTGGTTTTCACAGTGTTGCGACCAAAGACAACCTGGGACAAAAGTCTGACGGTGTCAGAAATTTCAGATAAGAGCTTGAGACTCAGTAACACATGGTGCATCCAGCTGTACGTTCCTTAACACCGAACCAGTTCGATGGTGAAATGTAACTGATGTGTTTATGTTCTAAACAAGGTAACTTCTTGAGTCATTGTTTAGATGGCTGTGCATGAGCAACTGCTGATGCTGATGATGCACCCAAGCCAGCGTATGGAAGCATTTTCGCTCCTATGAAGTTGATGACAAGAGGGACCTGGACAAGAGCCACACTGTATGCAAGCTGTGTCACACTAAACTACGTATGCATAATTTCAATAGGTTTTAATAGTAGCAAGCAGTCATACACAGTGAGAAAAAATGAATCGTGTATTGAAATCAAAAATTATCAGGGTTCAAGATCGACTGTTAACCCCGGAAAATCAGTGCCTCGAGTTGGCATCTTTTCCCTCGCTGCTGACAGGTTCTCCTACCTCTCCTTTTCTTTGGATTTTTTTCCACACATAAATGTTGCAATTATTAGACTATAAACTATACTATAATAATATAATTGATCACCTTGTAATTTTAAGGCAGCCTGACACTAACTTCTTAGTTTAAACAAATATTTTATTTTTGCAGTGCTTATTTACTATCAATAAGCAGTAAACAGGAGGTTATGAGGGAAATGGCCTCGTAGTTGTAAAATCATGTCATTGAAAGTGAGGTATTCAGTGCTTTATAATGAGTAATAAAATGCAAATATACAACTAATGTGCATGCTACGAAACAACTAGTTAATGGTGATTATGTGTACCTTAATATAAAGTGTGACTGAGCACAAAAAACTTCTGAACGTGAGGGCTGGAGTCCCTCAGTTCGTGCTACTGTACATTCACCCTCAAAGAAACTACAGGCGATCACAGACCGTTGCAAACATCTGAGGTAAATGCAGCAAGAGGGAGTGACGTAAGAATACTTACAAAGTCCTGAATATCCCTAAGGCCACATTAAAGTCTATTATAAAAAGATGGAAAGAATTTGACTCCACTCCAAATCCACCTACAATGGTCTGTCCTCTAAAATGCAGTGCCCAGGCAGGAGAGCTTTTAGTTTAAGACCAACAAGAGGCATATAGGCACTCTGAAGATGATAGTCTCCACTTGCTGACGTGGGTAAAAACTGTGCATACCGCACTAGACAGCAGATAAGGGACAGAAAATAGCCATTGCTAAGTACAGTAAAATTCTTTGGTCCCATGAGACTAAAATTGAGTTTAACTGGGGTTATTTGCCAGACTATTTCTTGACAGGTTGCAGTGATCTCATGGAGCACCAGCAGAAACTCCAGGTTACCAAGAAAGTCTGGGACATAATATCCCAATGTAAAGGTCCTGTTAGTACTACTACTTACAGTATGTTTATTAGTGTCTAATCACTTGAAAATAAGAATTATTGTGTTTTTGTCACTTCAGAATATCTACAGACAGAGCAGATATTCTGCCATGTTTCTACAGTAGCCCAGAAGAGACAAACTAAACACTGGCTCTTGGTGTTTGTAATCTGTAAACTCACCAAATAATTGTATAATATACAAGAGCATCTGTAAGTAACTGATTCACATTGACAACATTATAGTAACTAAGACATTTGCTAAACAAAAAATTACATGGATGGATTATCAAATATTATACAATTGACCCCTCTTAAGCCCCGCCCTTTATGGAGCTTTCTCCTTTCTCTTGCTAATCTACATCGCTCATTAGCTGGCTAGTTAGCTAGTATTTTGCTCTGTATTAAAACACCACCTTGCTCCATTTAAAAACATTAGCTAACTGGCTAGCTAATCTACATCAGTAGTTAGCTAGCTAGTTAGCTAGGATTTTGCTGTGTATCGTCACACTGGCTAACTAACCTACATTAATCACTAAATAGCTAGCTGTACCTGATAGCTAATGTTAGGAAGTTGCTAGATAACTAACTAGCAAATGTGCATAAATCATTAGCTAGGTAGGAAGCAAGAATTTTGCTAACATTAGCCAACCTTAGATGTGATTATATGTGGCTTTATCAGGTCCTGCAGCAACATCCTTGAAATGACCAAGATTCTGCCAGGAACCAAGCTTGCTCCAATGTTATTGGAGCTCAAAGCAAAAAGGGGCGGGACTTAAGAAGGGTCAATTATCATTAGTCTTGCTTTTGTATTTCGTAGTTGTGCACACTGTTCAAAAAGACGCTGGCCGTCTTGATTTGAGCACTGTTCGAATTTTCAAATCTTCCCGTTGCACCGGCAGTTTGGTCTGCATTGCCAAATATCCCAGCATGCTTTGAGCAGCGAATTAGTTGCTTCCCAGACACAATGAATTACTGTGAATTTTGTCACCAGTCAGTATGCATCCAGTGGACCTCCACCATTAGAGGTGCTGGTAGGCAAAGCTATCTGTTTCCCTCTGTTTCCAGTCCTTATGCTAAGCTAAGCTAACAGTCTCCTGGCTGTAGCTTCTTTATTGACAGATATGACTAGCTGTAATGAGTAGACCTAGTCGATGAATCAATTAGTCAGTCGAAAGAAAATATAAGGATTTACTGCTTTTCTTTGTTATTTATGATAGTAAGTAAAGAGTCTTTGCATTTTGAGCTTTTGATTGGACAAAAAAAGTAATTGAAGATAACCAAACTAGAAACCAAATTAATCAATTACTTGTGAAAATGACTGGCAGATTTATCGATAATTAAAATAAACATTGCAGCCTTAGACATGACATCGGTGTAGATGAATATGATCCAGTTCAATAGAAAAGCAAATAAACATGCTTAACTTTTGGTCTTAATACCACAGTATTTAACATTTGAAACACTATGGTAGGAATATACATTTTGTTTCATAGCGAAGGTGTGAAGGGTGCGTGAGAAGGTTCATTACATAATTTGTTTCTTGGTATTTGTGCAGCTGTTGTTTTTTAACGCTTAGTGCTTGCAGACAAAAGGTCACTGCAAGAATATAGGAATATAGAAACAGAAATAAAAAAGACAAAGATGGTGCTTTGTTTCCTCTGTTGTTTATTAGCGGTGAGCTTTAAGCTTTCACATTTGAATTTATGTATGCAAAATTGTCTGTAACAGCTGAACATTTGCCAGACTGTAGGAGTTAGATGCTCTCTCTGAAATTAATGTTGCAACTGCAAAGTATAGATTTTTTATTCAGCGTTAATTTTTTTCCTGGGTGGATGACAAATCAACAGTCTCAACTTAATGATGAAGATACATATGTTGTAAAAAGAAAAAAAAAAAAAAGAACACAATCGACACGTCGGTGAGACTGCTAAAGGAAAGAGGAAAAAAGGAAACACATTTGGACACACCAGACAGACAAAGACAGACATTTCACTCCACAGAGGATTGAAATGCTTTCCAAAGTCGGAGGTTGTCCGTACATATCACCTCACTTCTGTGGGAGCAGCAGAGTGGTGTGAGGCTGAGAGGCCAAGAGTTAACTGGCCAGCATCGGATCGATCCAGGGTCACAGCAAAGGCAGCCAGCTGCTATAGAGGTCAACTGACAGCTATGTGCTCCTCCTTAACTTACTGATTTCTGCTTTAACCCTTCGACTCTGAGACTTTTACCAGTTCCACTGTACTCTGTCCTCTTCTAAAATCTATACAGAGTGCAGTTTGCTGTTCAGTCAATGTGTTGACATGGCCTTTTCAGTCTGGCCCGATGGTAAATAAATGGTGCTGCGCTGTCTCTTCCTTTAAGGTGTACCAGAGTAGCTTTGCATATTTACTCCCAGTCCTGAATAACCACCAATATGTGTTTGCCATACATCTGGGATTGTACTTGATGTTCCCTTTCATGTACTGTGATCTGGTGAATGAGTTCATTGCATTTGAATGGCTGTGGAATCGGTGGACACTTCATTTGCACTGCATCACTCTGGGGGTTGACTCCTCATGGCATTTCTGACTGCAGCTGTATTACAACTGTAGCCCTAGAAACCAGATTATGCAAAAGAGGAGCATTCTCCTGTGAGCCAAAGTTACATCCAAGTGCAAAATTAGCTGAGCACTGAGAGACAAACAAGATCATAGAGAGTGAGAGCAAAGGAATGGGAGGGGTAGGGGGGGTGATATGTAGATGCAGGCTAAATATACCCACAGTTTATTGACCATAATGATTTGGTAAGCACTGACTATCCTCCAGTCTGAAATCACTGATTCTGATTTGATTAGTGAAGTGACTCGGTGGCAAAAACACGTTTTCCTCCCAGACTGACTCGGCTGAATGAGTCCATCGAAGGAAATGCCTTTGCAGTCTGATGTGTTCTCATTGGATTTGACTGATATGGTGTAATGAAGCTGCCAATATTTATGTCAATATTTGATATTTTAAACTGTCATATGCCCAAAGGTTATAAGGATTTTGTGATTTTACTTTTGGTAGTTTCCTAAACAGCAGTGTTGTTACTCCGACTCCATTACTGCCTAAGATAATGACACTTTTAAAAAAAAGACTCTTTCTTGCCAAGAGTTAGATGAGTAAATTGATTCCACACTCAAGTCTGTATACTAATTATAAAGCTACAACCAGCAGCCTTTTAGTGTAGCTTACTTTATTTACTGGAAATAAGAGAAAATATCTAGCCTGGATCTGTTCAAAGCTAACAAAGTCTATACCTCATCACCTCTAAAGAACACAAATTAACATGTAACCCTCTTTCCATCCAAATGTATCAGCAATTTAACTGAATTTTGAGTAAATCACATAAAGAAAATGCAAATTAGTCTTTGTTTCCATCCAACATCAGCAGTAGGCACGGTTAATTCTCCAAATTTCTCCAAAAAACTATATACCATTGCCGAAGATTGTGATTTTACTTTGGTAGTTTCCTAAACAGCACTCCATTAATGCCGAAGATAATGGCACTTCTAAAAAAAATACTCTTTCATGCCAAGAGTTGGATGAGAAAATTGATTCTACACTCACGTACACTAATTATAAAACTACATTCAGCAGCCACTTAGCTTAGCTGTGTTAGCTTTGGAAAGAGCCGGGTAGCTGTTTCATCTTATTTCTAGTAAATAAACTAAGCTGTGCTAAATGGCTGCTGGATGTAGCTTCATAATTAGTGTCGGCACCTTTAAAGCACCCAGATTAACATGCAACTGTTCAAATTCTCTCTGAATTTTGAGTAAATCACCTAAAAAAGTCTGTTTTGGGACTTTGTACAAAGCTAAGCTAACTTTGACCTGGCTGTTGCGAAACAGCTAGCTAACAGCTATAAACAGACAGATGCAGCTAGAGTTGTAGTGGTTGGTTGATTAATCACAGCTATTTTGATAATTAACAGTTCAACTTATCACTAATTTTTCAAGCAAAAAAGACAAATATTTGCTGCTTTCCTTTCTCATTTCTGATAGTAAATGAAGAGTCTTTTAGATTTTGGACTGTCCCAGTAAGCACTAACTGGGATTTTAATGTTAATTTCTATTTTAAAAAACATCTAAGACCTCTTTAGTCCTCTTTTCAATGACTAAAATGTGTGTATTTTTCCATTGGTCACTGGTCTACACAAAGACGATTTCAGCACATTTGATTTTTCACATAAAATGTCATAAACACTAACCATACAGGCTGTGTTCTGCCAACAAGAAGCTTCCAGGATATCGCAATTGGAACAGGTCTTAATGCAAATTAAAGAAATAGCACTTCTTGCTGGAGTCTAACGTGCATGCACAAATACTGAGGCGTTTCGGTTACTGGTTTCGGCCTCAACTACTACAAAGGTATGCAAGTATATACCTGGGTTCAAGACCTACCTGTGCCAAATATCTTTTCTGGCTTTCAACTGAGAAATTTAGATGGAGTTTCTGAATTTGCTCCAAAGTGTTATTATTATTTAGTATTATTTGACATATTATTGACCAAACTGTCAGTCAGTTTGAACAGAATTTTGAGTAAATCACCAAGAAAGTGCAAATGACTGCTTGTTCAAGCTACTGTTACGTGATTATTAGGAGTTGGTTCATCAAGAAAAGCAACATGGCGTCAATTCAATAGTCCAAAACCCATTATACCACTGCAGAAGAAGAGGGCACAACAAGATGATGTAATCAAAAGGTCAGCAGTCAAACCTTAAAGGGCAAAAAACAATGTGGAAAACAGGATGGAAATATGACATTTCTCTTAAATTTGTGTATTAATGTGAGGAAGGTTGAATCAGATCTCTGTGGATGTGTTATAGAGCCATGGGAGTGATGAGGAGACTGCCGGAGCAGAAACCGCTGATCAGTCTTGTGATTCAAGCGTTCACTGTGTTGCTGAGTCCTTAATCTCCCATGAAGTGCATTTACTCTTTTTTATTTTTATTTTTTTTAAAAAAGGCAAAACCACCATAAGAATACGTAAAAACTTTTTCTTTGCAAAATTGAAGAAGGTTTTTCAAATGTTGACATGTCCACCAACCTTTTCTAATGCAACATTTCTAAATGTGTTGATGGAAACACGGGCGTCACGCAAGCCAAAATTCTTCCCCAGAAAAAGAAGATATAATTTAGTGTAATTTGACAGATAATATTCAAAGAGATTATTTTAAAACCTGACTAAATCGTTTTTTGTGGATCAGTAATCTTATAATCTTATTAATCTTAATCTTATTCACTCACTTCTACACTACTGACACTTTTCTTGAAAAGAAAAAAAAATAAATCTTGTCTGCTTCACCCAGAAATTTTAAGGAGCATAAAAAGTCATCACGTTGTTGTGAGAATCTTCATATCTTCATTAGACTATTCACTTATCTTTACCTGCATCACACAGATTAAAAACTTTAACTGCCCGATCATTCTTTTGATGGTCTGAAATGGTCATGAGAGGCTACAAGTCTTTCAATTACATCAACATACATTTCCATGAGGGGAAAATAGGGTTATCACTATATAACTATTGAATTATATGGTGATAACCCTATAAATCTCACCTGAGATCACCTTACCTCTCTGGACTGAGGGCAGGACTGCGGACATCGACTGGAATTCGGTGCTTTGCTCACTATAACCTCTGATAGCGGTGGTGGTTCATTTTCACATGTTTGCATAAGGGATTGATGCTTTACTAATCACTTCAGCAACACAACGTTAAGGTCCAACCTGCCTACATCTCCTCCTCTCATGCACAACAGCTGAATGCAACGCCTGTGCATAGTACCGCCTGCAACTTTAAGAAGATACCAATACTGTAGGGAGTTTGTGCAGGCTTATTTATTTATTATTATAAGCAGATTACTTATTGTTGACTGTTGTCAGCCGCAGCCACACTGCCGTCACAGTTGAGCCCATAACTGATGATGTATGCATGCGCTATGTGCATGAATGTGACTACGTAGCCTGCTGATACTGAAACAACAATATTACAGGAAAGACAGTGTCAGATGGTCTTAGTGTCAGTTTAGTTATTTTAATTTGAAGTTTTGTATTATTTTATTATTTTTTAAAATGAATCTATTTATTGAGTCCTCTGACTTACAATATAATATCCACATATTTAAAAAAAAAACTGTTGGGGCACATGCTAGCTTGAAATATAACCTCCAGCCAAGAAATAGTCCTCACTATAACCCCCTGTAACACCACAACTTATTGATTATACTGCCTACTTTGGGTTTTTAGGAATCAAGCAAATGAGATGTCATGTTAGTGAGCTTTTGAGGTGTTTGTAGGTGGCTAACTGTTCCTTCCTGTTTCCAGTCTTTATGCCATGCTAAGCTAAGCATCTCTTGAACATATATTGACATTCAGTTAATGAGTATCAGAACGGCACAAACTCTTGCCAAGAAAGCAAACAAGAACTCGTCGCTTGTTGTTGCCAGTTTACGATGTTGCGTGCATCCTGCATCCCTGCAGCCAGCTTGACCTTTGAGTCTGGAGAGAAACAAATCACTTCAACCAAAGATTGTATATTAAATAGTGATTCAGCATATTTAATAATACCATCTATGGTTCCAACTCATTATTTGGACTGCAGTACTCACTTTTGAACACAAGGGTTTTACACATTGCTCCTTTAAGGCCTTAAGAAACAAGAGGAACTGCAGCCTTATGACAGATTTTCTGAAGTTTTTCATAGATTGGTGTTGTCAGGCACCAAACTGCATCACATTGTTGGTCAATATCTGCTATGTAGCTCAGGTGGCAATACACAAAACAAAGAAAGTATTCATTAGAGTGAGATGGTGCGAGGAAATGCTGTGCACACTAAAAATAGAGAGGCTCCACCAGAATATCAAGGACTCAGCATTACCATACTTGCCCCCTATAGACAAGTTATATAAACGAGCAGAAAGTATGCATTGTTTTGAAGTTTGTGGAACAGCTGTGGATGTGACAGATACAGTAGCATGAATGTAGACAATGTAATTAAGCTTTTCATAAATCACTTAAGCATTCAAATCGGTTTTAGGCATGTGTATATCAGACACTTATCAAACTGAACAGTTCACAGTTGTGGCAACTTTGATTTTTCTCTTAAATGTTCAGAGATTTTTTTACACTCTCTTGGCAGATGTTGAATGGCACCAAATAAAAGAAACAAACACTGTAATGACAGCTTGTGATCAAAGTAAATGAGTCATTAATAAGATGTAAGCCTGGTGCACTGTCTCCATTTTGTTCTCCCATGACAGGATATGAAAAGAACTTTGAATATTTATCAGGCTATGTGTTAATTGATGTCACTATGAGAAAGAACTGGGATAATACCAGTTGAAAGTGAGAAAGTTCTCAAATAGCAAGTCCGGAAACCAATATTGTGCTGCTACTTCTTTTAAGTGACATGTCACTGTCAAGTCAAGTTAATTATAATAATATAGCTGAAAATCAGAACTCACAAATTTGCCTCAAAGGTTTTTTTTTTTTTATAACCTGTGCAGAATATTGCATTCTCTCCATGTCAAACTGACACGTAAGCAGAGTTTGAGTTCTTGTCGCAGAGAAATTGGTAAATTGTTGGCCTAATGAACCTTAGAACCATGACGTGCCATGAAATTTTACACATATTATATTCATGTTTTGTAAAAGCACTGGCAAGGCGCCGGAGGAGGGGTTGCTGGGAGCCTTTCAGTCCCCATGCAAGCGAGAAGCTGTTAGCACTTCAGCAACATTTTTCCCAAACTTGACGTGCCCTTGAAAAACTAACCCGTTTTATCTGCCTTTCTTTTAAACTTTTGACGAACTGCAAAATGTCGGTTTCCAGGATAAAATGCTGGCTTTTGCTTCGGCTCATAAAAGAGATGAGAAGGAAGTAAAATGCCTCATTCTCCACTAAAAAAACAAGGCCTTTAATTATTTTCTACCACTTGCCTGATCTGCAAGTGAGTTGCTAGATTTACTGGCCCAAAGTGGCGTTTTACTCACCCCGGGAAAGCGGGCGACCCTAACTGTTAAGCCCTGCATTGTGATCATTCCCTAGCAATGTTGCGATGACAATAATTTATACAAATTCAACCAGTGTCTGTGAATTCTGCATGACCTTGCTATTTTGTCCAATCACTGCAAGTATTTCACAGATTTGACCAATCATTGTAGCTTCCCATCAGTTGCACCAGTCACAGCAGTTCCCTGTGCTATTCTCATACATGTACATCTCAATGAATCAACTCAATGATTAATTATATGTGCACGCATTTTATAATTTTGTGTTTGCTGGTTTGACTGAGTTTGAGCTCCAAAAGACTTTGCTTCTTTATGGAATACCCCCAGATGCAATTCTCCATTTACAAATAAATAATATTTTGTTAGCATCCTGAACCTTTTTGATGAGGTTACTTCGAACTAGAGCTGCACAATGTGGTAAAAAAGTCTTGTGATTATTTTGACTGAAATCGCGATTGCGATACAGTGGGAGTGAGCTTTTCTGCATTGCAATTTAAATTTTTACCAGAATTAAACTCTTAAAGTTGTGATGATGTGACATTTAATAGAGTTTGTACCATGCAAACATGTTTTCTTACACCCGGAGAACAAGATTTAGACGAGGACATATATGCAGCATTGCTGCACCGTTTTTTCAAAAACTGTGATTTGGGTCTGGTTCTGCAATTTGGATATTGCATTTGGCCATATTGTGATTTCGATCAGAGTGTTGTTTTATTCTGCCTGGAACACATTTGATTTGTAATGAATTACAAAATAAATAAATAGATTAAAAAATGTAATTTTCAATTGTGCTCATACACCTAAAAACATTGCAGCATGCATCACAATAGTCTAGAAAAGCTGCTGTGAAATCAGGCATATTAGGCTGCAACAGTCCCCCCAAAAAAGCCAACGAAATCCTGGTACTGATTGCATGTTAGCATGCTAATGTTAGCATTTGGATTAGAGCACCACCCTTTACTAGTATGGGCTGCTTAGTTTAGCAATAGCAATACCAGATTCACCATTTGTTTTTTATTTTTTGCATCTTATTTGTCCTAAGTTTTACTGGTCTGCATGTAAAGGAAATGGAAAGTTTGTGTTTATCTTCATTGAAAATGCAGCAACTTCTTTGAACTGCAACACAATATGGTTGCAGAATAACTGGATTGTAAGAAGTGCGCCATATGTTCTCAGAATAAAACAACAGATAGCCTCCAATAATTATTAATTCCAGCTGTGTCTCTTCACCACAACACACTGTAAGGCTTACAATATGCTTATGACTTCACAAGTGGACTATCATTTACTTCCACATGCTTCACATTATTCTGAGACTGCTGTTTTCCCCATTAGGGAGATGAATCCGTTCGCTGATGATTTGCATAAACACCTGTCAGTGCTTTGTCTCCCACTGATACCTAATGAATTTCAAGCATTGACTGTTCTTTGCTGTTCACTTCCCCGCCAGTCACAAGATGTCCTTTCCTGACACTGGAGTGTAGATTTTGTCTCACTTTCTTCTTAAAAAATTGGGTTTTGGCAGGTTGGTTCAGGGGCATTCATCCTTCGGCTCATTTGATTTTTATTCTTTGTGCTAATGTTCGCTGCGTCTTTGTTACCGCTCACAACAAATTGGTCTGAAGGATCTATTGATATAACTCTTCCAGCCTGACTCTGGGGTCTTAACTTCAATCGGTTTTTGAAAGACGAAATTTGTCTTCCTGCACGATTTATTACAGATCCAGGATGCACAGCGGGGTTAAACATTTCATCTTTAAAAATATATAATTTCTTTTAGCTGAATTAATTATCTTTAAAGTCATTCTGCTTCCCTTGACATCTTATTGACATTTCCATAGCTAAAAAAGTCTTTAAATTTATAACATGTTCACAGCATATAACAAAAACCTAGGTGGGTGCAGCAGGAGAGCAAGGATTCTGAGGGCTTGGCGGTGATGAGTTGGTTGCTGCCTCATGTAGTTTGTTATAAATACTGCCTCAGACTGACTGGCTATAGGAGCCATGCATCACCTGGGCAGATAGGCCAGTAAAGCGATGATGCGTGTGTCCTTGGCATGGGGGGTGAGAAGGGCTCATAGCTTTTATCTCTGGCAAGCATCAGCAGAGAATAGCCATCACAAGGTCAGCCTTGAAGGTGAAACATCAGTGGAATGCTCTGCTATCATAATTCATTTAGTGGACGTTCTGTAAGGGGCGGCAATGCATTTGTACAATTTGTTCAAATGAGTTCTGCTGTTCGTAACATTCGCTGAGAGGTATTTGAAAGCTTTGTTCATCATTTCTGCTGAATGATGCAACAAAGTCAGCGGCGGAGAGGGAAACAAAGGTAACACAGCTAGGAAACAATGGTGCAGAGGAGCTTTGTTCATATTTATCAAGTGTTGCTGATGTTACTGGCCTTTTGGTGTTGACCTCATGCAAATTTGGGATATTTATTAGTATGATTGAGTTCAGGAAACAAAGAAAAAAAAAATTCTGCTCGTGCTCATTACTCACCCACATCCCAAGGTGTTTCTGCTCGAGGCTGAAGTATTGAAATGCAATCCCTCTTAAATGCAGTTCGTCGATTGTGTGTTTTAGTGAAGTGTTTGTATTTAAACATGTTAAAAGATGTAACGGTTAGTGTAGAGTGAGCGGGTCATTATTGTGAAATAAATCCCAACAGGATGATGGAGGTCCTGAATCATCAACGACCTGCTCACTCTACATGCATCTCTAAATAGATTTTATGGCTTTATTTCACAATAGTGACCTGCTCACCGTGTATTATCCAGCTTTTTACATGGTTAAGTACCAAAAGATCAATACTTTGACACAAAATATTGATTAAAAATTAACCTTAGAATGCTGTACTTGACCAAGTGTAATCAAGTCACGTAGTAATGCAAAATAAACTTCAACACAGTGAGGCAGGACCCTGATGCAAAGCGAAAGAGGTTTATTTCACAATAACGACCTGCTCATGGTTCATTATCCTTCTTACTACATGGCTTCTTACCAAAAGAGATCAATAAAGTGACCTAAAAAAAAAAAAAAAAAAACTTTTTAAATTAAACACTGAAAATACTCATACCACCAAGCCCCAAAAGAAATATTCACATGGTACAATTCTTTAAGAAAGTCTGTTATAGTTCAGAATTTCCTGCCCAGCACAGAAAGTTGGCTCCTTTCACTTCCTGTTTCAGTTTAAAAGGCTGCCTTAAACTCAGCATGTGAGCATCAGGTACAATATATTAACAATTCCAACCCGCTCTGATAAACCAGTGACTACTATGCATTAACCAAAATCTGTGCACTTAAATGGGAAACATAGTGTTATAATGTAAAGCAGAAACATTATAGTGTTAACCAGTGATAGTGCTGTCTTACACCTGTAAAATCAAATTTATTATGTTGCAAATGTTCCTCATATCCTTGTACTGACAAATTATTTTTTCAGGTTGCACCCATGTTGGTGGATAATTTCATTAGCATCATTTTTCGTCCATTAAATAATTTTCTTGTTACTGCAGTTGATGACATTCTCATTTTATTTTAACAGCATTGGCTTGAAACCACTTCACAATCATGGCGCTATATTCTTTGTCATTTTTCCTGGAGTTAAACTGAGACAGTCTTGTAGCTTTAATTATCTTTTATTTGAATTTAATGTAGCTTTTTCTCACATTTATAGAGACTACACGCTTCTAGGAAGAATAAAACATAATCAGTTCAAATTTAATTTAACCTAATTATGGATGAAAATAGAATTTGTGATGCATTCAATCATCATCTGTTCATCCCAATAATTAGATTATGTAGAGCTTTTAGAAATGTATATTAATCATATCTGCAAAAACAATATCCACTGCAAACACATTTTCTTTATTTTCTTTCTCATGCAACACGCTCATGGCAACTACAGCATTGTTAAGACACGAACATGTTTTGGCAGCAAAAAACACTCGGTTAAGGTTAGCAAAACATCAGGGTCACAGCAACCAGGGTATGCACATAAAACCACTTGGTTTAACATTGTCAGAACACTGTGCTCATTGAGAAACATTGAAAGGGGCAACTTGGAACACCAAAACTAGATTTCACAAGTTTCCTGCACATGTGTGGGAATATGTCCTGGAAGAAGGTATGTTAACTCAAATTGCTGTTGGATCAGTTAGTTGAATTTTTACCAGACTGCTAAACCTGAGAACAGGACACCCCAAAGTGATATCTCTAGTGACAAGCAAGGGTTAAAACATTTTAAAAAGAGAGTTTGGATTAATAAATGTAGGCATGTATGAGGTATCAATAGTCAGTGTATTAACTACAGTAGATGCCAGTTGGCATGCACGCAGGAGAAGCAGAGAGGAGTACCAACCCAGAAGCTAAGCAAGGACTGCTGTTTATGTGGTCAACCACAAAACATAATTTAGCCACAAAGCTCGCCTAAAAAAATCAGCTTTACTTCGCCGTCAGACAGCCTTTTCTGGCAGGAAACAGTAGTTATATGAGCCAAATGTTGCTCTCTCCACACCAACCAAACTCATAGTCGAAATCAGTAATTTTACCTCGCAGAACATGGTAGTTGCCGGTGCACCACTGCCTCGATCTGTTAGCTTGTTTGCGTGATTGTGTGACTTCAGTGTTTTAAAAGATAAGTTCGGATTTGCTGAAATCTCACAATAACACAAACTAACTCACAAATCAAGGCAGTGGTAAATGAGCAATTCCCGTGTTCTGTGAAAGAAAATGACTAATTTCTTCTATGGAGTTTGGTTGATTTAGAGAGAGCAATATTTGGCTTAAAGTGACTAAAATATATTTTGTTTCTTCTAACTGGGGTGTGTTGACTGCCATTTAATATACGATGTACGTTATTTATTATGCGTCTCAATCAAAAGAAATAGTCTGCACTAAAGAAATTGAGAAATAAAAAAAATAGATATAAAAACAGGTGAATTTCCTCTAGAAATGAACCTCTGCCATAAGAGCACCTCTGATGAATTAGCGTTTGATCTGACTGAAGAAACCCAGTAGGGTCGAATTAGAGGGGCAAAAGGAAGGTGACGGCATTTGGCACGGGCTCCATGTTTGCTTAGCGGTGTACTCAAAGAGGCTCAGAATACAGCAGATGGCCAAACAATAACCAGAAGCAAAATGTGCAGTCCTAAGAGGCATGGGATGAAAGTTGTTGGAGGAGTTGGCATTCAGTAGCTCCCCTTCACCAGCGCCTGGCCTTTTTGATGTGTTCCTCCCTGTGGCTGTGGTCATTCTAAACCAATAAATCACGGTGACAATAAATGCTGTGACATCTGCCACACAGCATCTGATGGCTGACAAAAGTCATCTGTACCCTTGATCTGTGAAGGGAGACGACAAAAATAATGTGCAGGAGAGAGCCAGTGAAATGAGGCCCCCCCACGTGCGCTCCAGCTGATATTGGCAGATCAGAAGGTAAATTAGAGCAAATTGAATCGCCATGTACATTCTCAATTAGTAATGTCACTACTGCTCAGTTCTGACCTTGACAGCTAGGCTGATGATCATGAAGGCACACATAATGCTAATGTTCCCCAAATTATCACAGAAAGGACAGTCAAAGGCCATGTTTGTTATCGCACACTGTGAACTGTTATTGTACATAAATAAAGGTCACACTTTACTTAACAGCACACTAGGAAGACTTAACATATTTTGTAGATTGAAACAAGAAATCTTATGTTCTATAAGACAATTATTAGACTGTATTGGGGGTAATAAGGTACAACAGAACTGTACTGTAAACTAAAGTGTATTATTTTCCTTCGTTAGACCCATATTAGACTTTCTTAGAGGGTAATCAGGGACACATTACAACACAACTGTACTGTAAACTAAATATATTTGGTTCTTGAGACACTTTATTTGGCAGGTAACATCAAATTACAAAATACTGAAAGCAGACTACAATATAAAAAGTTTCTCTGCCTCAATAATAGTGGCATTTACTTGGTAGTTCTGGGTCACATTTTCTTTTTAAATGGGGAAGTTGCAGGTATGTGGTTTCACTTTAGTTTACCGTACAGTTCTCTTGTAATGCAAGAGTAGGAAATAATACACTTTAGTTTACAGTAGAGTTCTTTTATAATATGTCCCAAATGACCCTCTAATAAAGTCTAATGAGTGTTGAACAGAGGGAAATGGTGCACTTTAGTTTGTAGTCCAGTTGTGTTGCAATGTGTCCCAAATTACCCTGAAACAAAGAACATATTTTTTGTAGTTTTTTTCTAATTTAATGCAGCCTGCCACGTCTTATTGGCATACTGTGAAGTGTGTGCTATCTAATTATGGTGTAGCTGTGTTTGTTTACTGATTAATAAAGAACATATTATTACCAATTTTTGACTGATTTAATAGAAAATACAGCTTGTTGCATCTTATTTGTGTGTGGTAAAATAAAGTGCAACCAAAATAACAACTGTAAGTGATTTAATTACACAGAGTGTTCTTTTAATGCCAAACAATAAAAGTGAGTATTGAATAGAAGCGCCACAGCCAGTGAACTCAAGCCCATGAGAATATAATAAGCAGTCTTTTAGTTTGTTTTTATTCCTCTCTCCAGACAATTGGCAACATAAAAGCAGATTTTTTTTTTTTTCTTCTTTATATCTCAAACTATTCAAAACTTGACAATTTTAAAATCATTGCTCTTTTGCCATAGCCCTGCCATGCCAATACATGCTGTGTAGAAGAAACAATGAGCAGTGACTCCGTGATGAGGCTCCCAGGCACAGAGGGAACAGATGGGGTTGAGGGAACACCTGGGCATAGGGTTCCACATTGCAGAGCCACCGTGTGCAAAGCCAGACTGTGGCACAGAAATGTGAAAACTGTATGGGATATAACAGGGAGCCTTCAGGATGCGATGCATGGCTCTGTGTCTGTGTTTACCTGCACAGATAATTCTTATATTAGCCTGCTGACTGGAATAACCTGGACTTGGGTTGAAACAGCTCAACATAACTTACTTAACCTCATGCTGCAGTTAAAACGAGTTAAGATGCAGTGTATAATTTCAATATTCAACATGCCTTTTGCTTTGGGTAGATTTTTAGCTGCAGAATGCACAGATTACTATTTGATCCTCATTTTCCTCCTGCATTTGAAGTATTCCACTGCTCAAATGAAGCGGATAGCTAGCTGCTGAATATTTTTAGCTGACTCCCTGCACACTCTGTGGGCGGGAACTTATTGTTTACTGATTTATTCATATAAACAGTGACAGTTGTATCAAATGTTTAACGAGAAAATATCTTGATCTGACTTTAACTCTATGGCTCAAGTTGGTTTTAGTGAATGTCAGCAGTAGTTACAGCTAGTGGAGTAGTTAATTGTTGTGGTGGAAGATGTACTATGGCTTTTCTATGGCTCTCCCATTCAAAAGCTTGAATCGGTGCATTCTGATATAGTTGTAGTTACTACTCAATATTTCGTTTCAGTATCCTTTTAGACCTAGAAGGCCCTCTTTGCAAATAGATGTCATTTTTTATGATCAATTTAGAAAAAAGTAATGCTTTACATGGAGAAAATATTGTACAAAGGGTTGACCAACTGACAATTGAAAAGGCAGAAAGGGACAAAGATCCCTCTGGGCGAAATCACCAACTTTTGGTAAAAGAAACTGGAGACTTAACTTCAAAATTTGTGCAGAATTAAGAAGGATCAGGTTCCTGTTTCAGTATGGAGTGATCAATAATACCTAACAAAGAGAAAGTTGGTCTATGGTTAGCACTCTATTGAAAATAGATCAACATACCATGGACTGACAACTCACAATTTAAGCCTATTCAATCTAACTGAATACAGTTAGTCAAATGCAGCACAGAAAGAAAATTGTTTTCCCAAAATATTTAGAGGCCAGTTGCACCAAATTTGGGGGTAAAATGGTTGTGACAGTATTCATTCCTGCCATGCAAAACTGTGGGGACGTCAAGTAAATGAAAATTTTAGTTATTTCATTCTTATTTAGGGCCAAAACAATTTCAAATGTTCAGTTTTGGTCACTGAATTATATTGTTTTGATGTACATTAATATATCCATCACTGAAGGAAAGAAGAAAAACATTAATACCACAGGTCATCCCAAACTTTTTAACATTAGTTCAGGTGAAAAGGTAGATGTGCTGCAGTGAAGAAATACTGTGTTACAAGTAAAGATCCTGCATTTAAACATTATTGTATTATTGTATTATTTTTATTTTATTGATTCATTAATATGTGCATCACTTTAATACAGCTGGTAAAAAATAGGACTTGTTTTGGGTTATTATTATATATACAGTTGCAAAAAAGAAAGATAGAAGGAAAAAGGAAAAGACAAAGAGAAGAGAAAAATTTTCCTTTCATAAAATATAATGAAAATACTAAAATTAAATAATTAACCATGTTGCACCACAGTAGATAGAGTAAGTCTGGTATGATATCATTTTTTATTGCGATGTTGTGATATTCAGTATATTGGCACATCCCTACATCGCAATAGTATTATCATTTATTTCTTGATTACAAAAGAAGTAGTAGAGCAAAAATGACCATTTCCCTCTGAAATGTGGTGGAGTTGAATTATGAAGTAGCATAAATAAGTAAAGTACAAGTACCTAAAAATTGTATTTAGTTAAAGTTATCTTAGACTATTTCGATTATTCTTATCAATTTCAGTTCTTAACAATTCTTAGTTCCAGTTCTTTGAGTGTGTATTTTTATCAAC
Organism: Lutjanus erythropterus; assembly: GCF_056507025.1. Lineage (NCBI taxonomy): Eukaryota > Metazoa > Chordata > Actinopteri > Lutjaniformes > Lutjanidae > Lutjanus > Lutjanus erythropterus. The sequence goes on from NC_139337.1 coordinate 28,565,673, forward strand.
TGCTGAGAAGGTGAACTAAAAATATTGTTAGACTCATAATTGCAATGTGATTAGTGTAGATTAGCTAGAGTTTTTTTTTTTTCTTTGTTTTTTTTGCTTTGTAGCAAAATGCTAGCTCTACATCAGTTGTTAGCTAGATAGTTAATAGCTAAAAGCTAATAGCTGATAGCTAATGCTAAAGAAAATGCAAGCTAACTAGCCAGCTAATCAAGTTAACTGGGTAATTAGTTAGCATTTTGCTAACATTAGCTTATATATTGCTTTTAGGTCATTCAACACCTTTTAACCATCTCAGAATTGGTTTGGCTAGAAATTTGGTTTCTAGCCAAGTGATGGCAACAAAAAGGGTGAAAGTACCAGTATTCAGCTGCATTTAGCAAACAAGCACGTCAACATCCTGTTTTGAGATTTATGTAGGCTGCTCATGAATAATTCACAGATATTTCCTTGTTTTCATCGCAGTTTTAATCACAACATTTATATTTTGCTGACTAAAAAAACGTGAATCACCAGTGTAGTGCTGCATTAACGCTGCCTTACAAAAATCCCAAGCACATGTATTTACACGTAGTTTTATAAAGTAGCAGTTCCATGCCATTACATTCACCTCGGTGCCATCCATCAATAATGTCAAGCATTACCGAACCAATTTATTAAAAGGATCTGTATTTCTAAAGGCTTTGCAAACCAAGATAAAAAATGTCACTTTCATTGAGCACAGTGATACATCATAAAAGCTGTCCAAATACAGTATTCATTTAGAGAAGAGTTACTGTACATCATGCTTCACGTTAAAACCATCCCTATACTTTGGAGAGTTATTCATTAATCCAGCCTCCTCAGTTCTCCACCTTTGCTCTGCTTAAAAGCTACTTCTCCTCTTAGACATTGTAGATTACTCATACAGGACATTTCTAAAGCAGTAATATTCCTACAACAGGATGTACAGAATAGAAAATCAGTGTCAGTGGGATTCCCATGAGGCCACGGGACAAAAGTGGGATAGGTCTGTACTGTCAAGGGACCCCTGGCATTTGATATTTCTGTCTGCATCTTGAGAGTTGAAACTAAACAGACTGTGTCCCACGACTTGGAAGAGTTCTCAACTCAAATAAACAAAGCATTAATTTACATTTATTAATATTAAGTAAAACTGTCGGTTTCTTAACAAGGCTACCAGCGTGCGCTAGGTGTTTATCACAGAGATGATGATACAAAAGTTCATTGTTAAGAGGTTACTTCTTGATCTTGCCACATGTCTTTTAAATGTATATTTATGAGGACCCCTGGCACTTGAAAGCAAGCCAACTCAAGCCCCAAGCACGTAATTCCCCCTTAATTAATGTATTTATTCAACAGCATGTGCAAGCTTTGGTGTGCCCTCTCTTTTCAAACTGCCCTTTTTGAAGATGTTGTTATGCACTTAATAGCTAAGATGCACATTGTTTTTATTTCTGTTGCAGAGATAACAACAGCGCCTATTTCCATTTTGCAAGGACAGGGAAGAACATGTGATTTAAGATATGCATAAATAGAGACTTAAATTAAGTGCCAGAAATAAATATGTGCAAAGGAGGAAAAAGAAACAGCTTTCTGGTGGGAATCAGAAATGGAGCATGAAGCTTATGAAACAGCAATGCCACAGGCTCATACAATTATCTTTCAATTCCCATGGCAAAGCAGTGTTATTGTTCCAACAATATTTTCTGCTGAAAAATTTCTGTGAAATTGTTACCAATTTACTAGAGGATCTATTGCATCAGGGTCGAGCATGTATTGTTAATAGCAAAGAAGCTGGCGGGGTGGAAGCCGCCTCGAGTTGACAAAAGGTAGGCCTGCTGAGACATTGTGAATAAAACTGTTCACCTGTTGGATATTTAAAAAGACACAAACTGGTCCTACTGTGCATCTAATTATCAGATGTCACAAAGCGGTATGACGCACAGTGAAATACAGCTAGAAGCTATCACCATATCAGCATTACTTCACAGTGTTTGCTCAGTCATGAGCCTTTTACACTGGACAAAAAACCCCACAAAACCCAGCCAGTTACATCTGGCTTTGTCTTCAGTGGGAAAGGGCACAATCTGCATTCACTCACATGTCAAATGACTCTGCAGTCACGTGTATTTATTGGCTTCAGCTCTGATCGGTGGTGATGAAAATATGACACGAGTAATTTTCGCTCCTTTTGCACCTGCTTAAAGGTGGATAAACTTTTCTTTTAACTTCAGAATAAAAGTACCCCTTTAGTTTGTTATCAAAAAGCTTTTATTTTGAAGCAGCAAAATCAGCAGCGGTAACTTGCTGAAAGCAAACATGGAGCAGTAAAATAAATCTGAAATGATTTTGGTTTGGGAAGTTTTCCGATTTCCGTTTGTAGTCCAAGTTGTATCGACAAATCATGTTTGAGCAGGGTAAACGGTACGCGTGGGGAGCCAAAGAGGCAGAATGCATTAGCTGAAATGAAATCTCGGAAACTGTCGTCTGTTTTCTGATGATAATTTAGTTTTTTATCGGCTATTTCTAAATATTCTGCATTTAGATGCACATATATTTTTAGAGAAATAAGCCTTTATTTTAAACTGTTTCCATAAATCCATTCCATTGGTCACCCTTTCTGTCTGTCTGTGGGTTTTGGAAATATTTAACCGTTAAAAAAAGCTACAACTCTGACTAAGAAGCAGTCAGTTTTCCTGAAAAGTAACAGTTCTGGGCATACAAGGCTTTTGCCTGACAGCAGCATTATGGAAGAGAAATGTCTTGACCTGGACATCCGTTATCCGTCATTAGGACATCCGCTGGCTACACCGGAAGCTCAGAAACATTTGCCGTTGCCACCAGATAACCGATGAGTTCAGTTTTTTTTTTTTGAAATATCAGCTCCCTTCTTCCCTAGTTTTTACAAAGTCTCAATCTGAAATCATTGCTTCTTTTTTTCCCCAAAAAGTTGTCAAGCTACTCCACATTTTCCATGTACCCTCTGGCAAAGGCAGAAGTACCCCGTGGCGCACAAGTTCCCCCGGTTGGGAGTCACTGGTCATGCAAGGTCATGATCTGAGTAATGGTAATGTTTGTATCTTGTGCACTTTCAGATTTTTAGCTCCCTTGAGTTCTGTGTTGGCAAAATCAAAGCACAACAGACTGAATTATGTATATTGACAGCTTAAAGGAGGCAGCAATTTGTCTGAAAGCCAAAATTGGAGGTCCTTGGCTCTTGACAGCACTGATGAGACATGATACATTTCCATTCTGTTTTCCACGAGGAAAAGCACATTTCATCATTTATATATCAGATTTTTGTTCATACACACATCATTGAATATCAAAGAAATATTTGTCAGAAACCAAAGAGAACATAGGCTGTAATGGAATGCACATAATTATATATGTTTTTCATATTTTTGCTGCCTTATATACACAGTGCATACAGCTAGACCATCATAGCATCAGCTGTGGTTGCTAGGCAATCTGCCGTCTGGTGCTTTTTCCCCAAGCAAAACAGCCTATTTTACATTATAAAGTAGAACGTTTCCTCTCATTTTTATTATAATACAAAGGAAACCGTTTCCGGCTTTGTGATTCCATCTGACAAACTCTTCTGCCTGATCAGTGCACTACCTGTGTTGCTCACATGTTCTTTCTGTGATGCGTTTAAGGGGTTTCTCAGCAGATTAACACCTACGTGCTGTGGCTCAGCCGGCCAATTTTCACATCTGACTTGCTTGGCTCTGATTTCCAGGTTGGTAATATTGTGTCCTTCTCTTCACAGTGCTCCAGGGAATGCTTCTTGGTGTCCATGGGGGCGGTGTCTGTTGTAGACGGAGATTGCCCCTGGTCACTGAGTGGGAAGAGAGCCCATTACAGCATGACCCTAAAAGGGTCATTTAGAGGGGGCAATCAATCTCTAGATGAATATGTCTGCTACCTTTCAAGGAGTGGAGCAAAGGATATTGTCAAAGTGGCAAGACAAAATCCAGGATACAATAGAGAGGAAAAAAAAAATCCATATTAAGTAATTTGTATTCAGTTTTAAAATCGTCTTTATCTCTTGGACAAAAAAGGCTGGCTTTGAAACACGAAACTAATTTTAACTGATTTAAAACAGTGTCACTTGTAAACAATGCAATCAAAAAGGATTGTTGTCAGTAATGCATGTTATATAACTTATCTAAAAAATAAGTGTCTAAACAAATGCTAGAAAAATAGTGTGGTATTGCAGCTGTGGCTGCTGTGAAAATAAAATGAATTTCAGGACTCTGTCCATGTAGTGCCTTTTTTTAATTGTTCCCGATTAGGAAAGATAGTCTGCGGCAGTATGCAGCCTAAAAGACGGAGCGCTCTGTCTTTTTTGTCTGGCCACTCCAAGCTTTCCACTTGAAAATCTCAGACAGGTGCTGCCATCATCACTGCCGCTTGTTTCTGTTTGTTTTCAGGCAACCAATCATATTCATAGATGTATTATAATAAACTAGATACGCTATGCAAAGATGGCTTCCATTCAGTCCATTGGCGCATAAGCCCGCAAGTTCCTGCTCGGCTCACTGACTTTAATTTGCGATGACATCTGAGATGTTCAAATTGCAGGTTGAGATGTCCTTTCAACACTTACATGTATCTTTAATGTTGGTGGCTTATAGGAAAAATGCTTTTTGGGCATTTCTGCATTTCATAGCTTCTAACTGAATCTCCGTTATTCAAAGTTTAGTTCCTCTCCTGGGTCGCTGTTTTGTACTTTCAGGTATCTGCGCTATTTTATTGTTTTATGTAACTTTTAGCTGGATAGACATCTTGTTAAGTTACTGCTGATTAAAAAAAAAAAAAGCATTTCCTTTTTTTCCTGCTTCATAATAAAAGCTTTTAGAACAAAATATAATACATATAATGTGAAAAAATCTATAGGAAATAAAATTAAATGAAAAAAAAACAGCATTTTACAGCCGCTTGACTTAAGATGAGCATGTATCAAGACACACCATCAAGTGGGTAGCCAAGATAATAATCCCCACTGCACGGGGCTGATGTGATAAATTAAACTGAGGCAGAACATCTTCTGATTGGTGCTCACAGTGGAAAAAAACCCAAATGGATACAGATAGATAGTAAAATGTTAGACTGTGCAACAACAGTGGTTGTGGGAATTTTCAAGACATTGTTGTCAGAGACACAAACCCCATGTGCAGTGTTTATTTTTTTTTAACCGCACAGACGCTTCAGCCTTTCTGCCAGAAATAAAATGCCATGTGGACACGGGGCCTTAGACGATACATCCCCTTGATAATCCTCTCTGAACCATGATTGTCTGCACCAAATGTCCAGTAGCTGAGGAGATATTTTGCTCTGGACCAGTGTGTTCACAGCACACAAACCGACCGATGCTGCCCTCCCCAGGGTGACACCATTGCTGTGGCTAAAAACTTTCCCATGATCCCAGAGATTAAGAAAAAGTGCCTGCTGATAACTGACACGGTTGCACCGCTGTGTGTGTGTGTGTGTGCACGTGTGTGCGTGGGCCAAACTGTAAGCAGGGCTCTCCCTTGGCGAGAGGTAGATTGATTAGCGATGAGGTCATAATTGCTGACTGAATCACGTCCATAGTTAATCAATCTTTGGCTGAAGGATAAATTGGTTGGGTGAAAAAGGACAATACTTCATGAGGTGATGCACGGTTGATAAAGGACATATTCATTCATCACGGGTGGCTTTACTTGATGGATATGCAGGCATCAATGGTGGACCTATCCATCAATCAGGACAGAGGGGAGGTCAGCTTTGAAGATCAAAGTCAAGCACCCAACTAGACCATACGGGAGATCTACAGAGGTACAGTATAGACCTAATAGGTGTTCAAAGGGATGTAAGGATATAATTACCTGCTTCATTCCACCTTGAACTGCTCATTTTGTCTCATAATCTTTAGGTTAACTAGACGTGGGAATAGATTAGGTGTTGCTTTCTTGTTTTAGAGAAGTTAACTTCTCAGGTTTCTCTGTAGGATTCACCACAGAACATGTTCTCATTTGTGTGAGGTCGATTTTAAAAGAACATTTCAAACTTAATTTAACGTGGGGGTTTATGAGGTGCTTAGTCGTTTATTTTTTAGGCATCGTAGTTGATGAAAAATTAAATTGGGAAAAATAAAATACATTTATTTTATTCATAACAAAATTGTAAGGTAACTGTGTATCACCAGCAAAACGTCCCTTGGTTATTAACTTTATTTTATTCCATGATTTATCCCTACTTGATTTATGAATCTTAATCTTTAATCTTGTTTAGGCATACATACCCCTCCAGTCTCCAAAAACTGTATTTGCTGAAAAAAAAATGATTTGTGAGATCAGCATCTCTTACAAACTCTGCTGAGGCATCAGTTCCCCTGCTCAGAAAACTGAAAACTTTACTTATTTTACTTCAAATTTAATTCCCGAGTTCATTTGTATAATAGCAGACAGGTTGATCGTCTTCACCTTCCTTTTTATGAAATGAAACATGGCCAGTACTCTCATGGATATTGTGCAAAACTTCGTGTTATCAAGAGCTTGTCAAAGAAAACTATTACATTTTATTCAGGATGTTTAGTAATTTCTTCACCTGTATATAGGAATATACTATTTATTTTATTTATTTAATTTTCACAGATTGTTGCAACTCCTGTGTTCTGTGAGGTATAATTACTTATTTTGCCCACGGAGTTTGGTTGGTGACGAGAGAGCGATATTTTGCTTAAAAAACAACAGCTTCCTGTTGAAAGAGGATGCCTGATGGCAAATTAAAGTGGTGAAAATATTCTAAATATAGTGTACACTTAAACTGATGTTGATTTTATTTAGGTGGACCTTTTTTAAGTTCCTAAATCTGTTTTGCTGCTGACCCTGGTCCTCTCTGCTTCTGCTAACCACCATCTTCTAAGTACCTCATACAACTCCACATCAAATACTCCAAACTATCCCTTTAAGTTAGAAATGAACTGCAGTGTTAATTGATGTTGCGGACCCTGCTTAACGCACCTTTTAGCTGCCCTCTTTTGCCCTATAGGCTCTTTAAAAAAAAAAAAAAACCTGACCCGCAGAGTGACACGGATGGACACAGCGGCAGACACCCACTTTTCACATGTGAAGAATTCCTTTCATTTTAATGTTGTTTCTGACATTCCTTTTTCTGGGTTCACAATGAAATACACTGAACCTCTCGAATTATGAATCTCTGAGCAACCCTTTGATGTCAGCTCCTTTTGAACCAAATTCAATAACCATAATAAAGATGAAGGGAACAGAAGCAATTTCTCACTGTGCTTCTTGTTATCCAAAGCATTGTACTGCCTACCACACCATATATATCCTGCCCCCACTCCCCCCACAGAGACCTGCTGAAATGCCCAAAAGCAAATATTATTTCTTACAGATGGCAAGCCATTTTCACACCCGCCATAACGGCACTAAGCTCAGAAGGTAGACATTAGCCTGACGTCACCACCTAAAGTGCCCTATTTGTCTACTTCTCTCTAATGCTTAACAAGCCTGCCCCCAGTCTTTTCCACCGCTGCTACACCTTCCCTCTCCTTTATGTTTCTGATAGGGATTTGACGGTCACATCGCACTTTCTGATTACATTAAAGAACCCCTCGGAGCAAACGTGTGAGCATTCGGGTGCATGAATCTGCTCGTTGGACTGAACCGCACAGAGGACTCTTTTTTCCTATTTGCAATTTAGCCTAAAGCCAGTTCAGCTTGACAGGGGTGCTACTTTGATGTCGCAGCAGTTTTTTCAATTAAACCCAAGTCACATGAGATCATTTAATTGCACAATTATTAACAAAATTATCTTTAATGTGCCCATGCTTTTGGTGTAATGAATGAATTCGGTGGAACCTAAGTGCTTAACCTAAGATTGAGAACAGATACGGATCCTTGCTCTCCCTCTTGCCCATATAATCAAATTACTTCATAACCTGAGAATAAAATTAATTAAAGTCATATGCGGTTGAATATCTGGGTTTAATAAAAGTTAATGGAAACTTTCTGTTCATCACCCAGAGCAAATGCAAGAAGTCGTTCCCTCAAGTAAAGTGAGTGCGGCTGGGGGAGAAAGGCAACAAGGTGACTTCTGCCAATCTGCCTCGCTTTAATGCAGAGAGTTTCAGAAATCTCTGAAAAGAAGAGACTTGTAGAGATGAAATGATCTCCACCTCTTTCTTGCAACCTGTAGAATATAAATTTACATTAGATCATATCATCATAATTGTTTTTTCTCTGCTTTCATTACTTCAATAAATACAGCAGCATATGCCTTTCTGAGAGAGAACAGCGAGTAAAGTTTGCTTTAGATAATACAATATGAACAACAAATATTGCAGCGGAGTGATTCATTACCATCCAAATATAAGAGAAAATACACTACACTGCTCCTCTCCTTCATCCTATTTGCACTGCCCACATCTTATTGCCCACTAACTCTAATTTTTGTATTTATAAAGGGGCACAAACAAATTACCGACTGATTGCACATGATAATGCACATGAATTAACGTCCCTTCATTCCTCCATGGCTAATCCAACCGCTCACTGAAAACAATTACACATCAAAGCTTGCATCACTCCCTCTTGCAACACCAATTCATATTAATATGTGCTCTCACAAAATGCCACCAAGAGGGGAAAAAAAAGAGTAAGCTTGTCCTCCCCTTAAATAAATGAGGCACACTGAGATGACTTGCTTGTGAAATATGACGTAAGAGTCGAAAGGCATACAATTCAGTCTTCATCATCCAAAGGGAAGAAGGCTGTGTTTGTGTTTTTTTGGACCAGACTGGTGCAACACATTCAATAAAAGGTGTTACATTTGTGCAAAACACATTAATGACAATGGTCAGATGCCGTCTGGTGTTCACTCAGCACACATCAGCTCTTCTTTTGCTCTTGACCCTCTAACACACAGTTCTACTGTCAGCAGCTCACATTACTTCACTTGAAACACACTACAAGCTACACACATTTACAGCTACACTATACCAAAGTCAAGAGCATTTCTCAACAAAAGTACAAAAAAAACACATCAATAAACATATTTTTACACCTGTATGACATTTCTGTATTCTCCACACAATCCAGTAATAATCATCATTGATAAATGATGAATGAATGCATAATTAAACTTCAGTTAATGGTTATTTCACTGCTAATAAACAGTCTATGCACTGTAAACCATATAATACACAACTGTAAAGCTTTATAGACATCAGTTGCAACTTTATAATAACAATCCAAATAATGTTTTTGGATGCACTGCACAGTTGCATGCTATTCAGCACACTAAAACCATATTACGCTGCATAAATATCCCATAATGCAACGCAGTAACAACAGACCATCAGACAGCTCGGTGACAGCCCGAGCCAGCTAAGTGTAACATCAATAACGCTTCAATTTGAATGTAAATAAGGTGTCAATTTGTTTGGAGGAATATTTTTATTAAATTGGTTCATTGATGGCACGGGTTACCATGGTTACGCATCTCCAACTATCAAGGAGGCTGTCAGGAAGAGAAGTGATGAGCGCTGAACAGATAAGATACATGCTATTGTTTGTTTACATAGAAGTATGTTGTATGATAGTACGCATTTTGGGTAAGTAGTGCATACTATGTAGATTCGGATGCAACACAGTTCTCCTTTCACTATACACAGACATTTTTTCCATGCGGTCTGCCTGAATTCATGTGAATGCAGCATGCAACAGTTTCTTTACAGTGCTCTTATCCATGAAAAACATATTCATAACATAGCATAAATACTTAAACACTTAACCTGTAATTTGCATGGTTAACAAGTAGGAATTATTTATATTGCCGTGTACAGTATCAGTGAAAACCTAGGCTGATGCTGCTGCAGTATCATGAGGTTAGCGTGTCTTTTTCTCACTGACAAAAGGTGTAAAGTTCCACACGTCTAGCCCAGATTGTTTAGCTAACAACATTTTGAGCCTCGGAAGCAGGCTGCAAAAGCTTGAGTTCAAAGTTATGAGTTCCCACTCATCACAGTCATTTCCATCTCATCTTACAATCATTTGCAGTTGTTTTTATTGACTCCATGTTGAGACATCGAATGATGGTGCGACGAGCACGAGAAATATGAAGCTTTAAAGGTAATCATTCCGAGTGTGACCAAAACTATCTGTCCCAGTTTCCTGTTTTTTGTTTTTTTTCCTTTTTTTGGGGGGGGGTCGGGGGGGGGGGGGGGGGTGACAGTGTTTAAGATATCAAATAACCTGCACCTCCCTATACTTTGTCTGCTTCTTTATGGGGATGTCATTGTCAGCAGCACCCATTTACCCTTGCAGAGTTGTTTTGTATTCTGCACATGGTAATGAATATATTGATTTACATTTTAGGCCCCAGCCAGAAGTCGCGGATGGTGATGACAATATTTCTGCAGGCAATAAGGTGAGGAGATTAAAAATGGATCCCAGAGAGTATGGATGAGCATGAGGGAAGGTAGAAAAAAAATATGCCAGTGAGTCACAGTTCAGTGTATTTAGTTTATGATCTAATGAAAATCTGGTTACATCAGAATAAACCATTATAAGACGATACAAATCTGCACTCTAAGTTATAATTTTTAAATCGAGATTGATCTAAAATGTGAAAAATGATGGATAAAGTTTTTTAGATTTATCCTTAAAGTTCTTCTTGTCAACCATAGGGTATAATTGTCCATGATATCCAAAGTAATCAGAATTTCCCAAGGTCACAGTAATAATAATATGTAAATTCTGTTTTATGGTGGATTTCCCTCCTTTAATATCGTGGTTAGAATGCAGGTTGGATCCATTCTGGTCACTGTATGCTCAGTAAAGCAATAGCTCTATTTAAATAATGTGGATATATTGAATGTCATTTTTAATGTATGATATGAATACATTTGACAATGGGCTCATATGAGCTTATCTCATGCTGACTGAAAATGGCAATATTTTGGACCTCTCCCCTCCCCGTTTCCACTCTCCTCCTCACTGCACAGCCTCGCTAAAACGAATGCCCACATCTCTTTCACACCTATTTGCCCTATTACTTCAAATTGCCCCCTGATACTCAGATTCGCAGTGGTAGGCTTTTATTTTTTATTTTTTTATTATTGCTGCCTGATTAAATTAACGTTCATCCGTCTTGCTATATTAAAAAACAACGACAAGGGGAACAGGAAATCTCAAGCTACATGTGGAGGAAGTTAACATCTGCGCCCTTTGAAATAAGGGTTTTAAAAGGGTTCTTCCTGAAGGGCTGAGGTTCCACCCAGAGCCATTTGCTCCTGGAAAACTTTTCTTTGAAAGTCTTTGGTATGATGAAGGTTAAACCATTGGAATATAGAAGGGTTCTCACTAGAACCCCCTTGGTGAATTCTAGAAACAGTAAAATTCTTGTAATATAAAAAGGTTCCTGGTAGAGTCCCCTGAGTGTTCTACATAAAAACCCTTGGAGTATAAAAAGGTTCCAAGCCAAACCCCCTGAGGGTGTTCTCCATAAAGCCCTTGGAATAAAAAAAGGATCTCAGTAGAACCCCTGAGTGGGTTCTAGATAAAACCCTTGGAATGAAAAAAGTTCTCAGCAGAACACCCTGAGTGGATTCTAGATAAAACATTTGGAATATAAAAAGGTTCTTGGTAGAACACGCTGATTGGGTTCTAGATAAAACCTTGGAAAATAAATGATCTCAATAGAATCCCATTAGTGTAGTCTAAATAGAACATTTGGAATATAAAAAGGTTCTCGGTAGAATCCCCTGATTGTGTTCTAGATAAAATATTTTGGGATATAAAAAAATTATCAGTAGAACCCCTTGAGTGTGCTGGGTAAGCCCCTGGAACATAAAAAGGTTCTCTTTGGCACCCCCTCGGTGGGCTCTGCGTCAAACTTGTACACCATAGAAGGGTTCTCTGTAGAACCTCTCATCAGGTTCTCTGAGGGAAACCTTTCACAGATGATTCCATGTACAACCCTTTATGTTGGGTTCTAGGTAGAGCTTTCTAAAAGGGTTCCCAGTGGTACCTATATAAAAGGATCTACCAGGAACCAAAAAGGGTTCTCCCATGGGGACAAGCCAAAGAACCCTTTATGGTTCTAGTTAGGACTGTTATATTTCAGAGCGTGTGGTGCCTGTTTTGGGGAAATGTGGCATGTGTTGCTTTAAGTGTCATAATTACACAGGGCTACCCGGGGTTTTTGTGCTTTTTCAATTGCTGTCTTTTGACCTTTTTTTATGCACAGCTTTGCTGTGTGATTAGGTTTTCAAAGCGGCTCTGAGTACATGTTACAAAGTCTATATTTAAGGTGCAAGGAAAAGCATCATAAATCTCAAAAGCACTCATCAGTTTTCTCCAATGGCAGTCTAAATCACTCAGGGGATGAAAAAGCTGACACTTCTCTCTTTGCTCGGGTGCAGAATGGAAGCTATCTGGCTTTAGATTCTTCTGAATTTTGGCTCATTTATCAAGCTGCAAGTTCTGCTGTGAGACTGTGGGCAAGGGAGATATTCAACTGTTCTCAGCCTCTGTACAATGTGTACCTTTTTCTGCGAAGCTCTATGTTTGGCTACATGTACAGTCTGCACAATATTCCAAAGGTGACAAGTACTGATTTCCAGTGGTGACTCATAGTTTTGCCACTTCAACACATTTAAGTCAGTGTTTTCAAGGAATTTAAAAGGGCTGAACTTTATTTTACAGTACATTAATAAGACGTAACAAGATGTACTTAATCAAATTCTATAAAACTAGAAATAATATTTCCTTTATTAGACTTTATTAGAGGGTAATTAAGGACACATTACAACAGAACTGTACTATAAAAAAATATGAAATCACATGTCTGCTATTTCCTAATTTAAACACAATACATGAACCACTTCTACCAAGTAAAGCCTAAATTATAGAGACAGGGGTAGGTAGTTAATGTGATTTGGTCAAAGAAGTAGTCATCAGGCTTGGCTGCTCTTCTAATTTTATGCGACCTGCCAAAAAAGATATTTCTCAAGTAGCAGATATTTCATTTCACTTTGGTTTAGAGTACAGTTTTGAAATGTCTCCCTAATTACCCTTACCCTAAGAATTAAGTAAGGGGATAACCATGGCAAACAATACACTGTAGCTGAGTAGCTTAGTTTTGTTGCAGTGTATCCCCAATTACAGTCTAATTAAGAACAATAAAGGTCAAACTGTGGGATATGATACACTTTAGTTTACAGTGCAGTTCTGTTGTAATTTGCCCCTAATTACCCTCTAATTATGTATAATAAGGGTCAAACATGGAAAATGATACTATTTAGTTTATAGCATAGTTCTGTTGTAATGTGTCCCTTATATCATCTAACTGAGTATAATAAGGGTATAATAAAGGGTCTAACATGGTCAAATAAAAAATGTATTATTTCTAGTTTGTTACACCTTATTAGTATACTGCAAAATAAAGACCTTTAAAAGTTGTGGGGAGAGCATGCCATTCAGAAAAGGTAAAATAAGGTCATCACATAATGAGGTTATTGTATGCTAATTACCAGCATAATTGTCTTTGCTTTTTAAACGTATTTGGGTCTTAATAGGAAGACTGATTGCCTGATTTGCTGATAAAAAAGAGTGCAATGTAAAGCATGTGGAATTATATCGAGGGTGTGGGGTGTCTGATGAAGCTAAGTATGAATAAAGGAGTTGATTTCTTAATGCATAACTGTTTCGCAGTTCATGTAAGTTTTGCTCCTTAGATATCCATCCTTAATCCATATTCAGAGCTGCTCTCTATTGATTGGGTGTGTTCCAGATAAGAGGAGATGCTGAATTGCCCAGAGATAATACATTCTATGGATCACAGGAATGCAAATCAAATCAGATACCCATGCAAATGTGTGCCAAAGTCATCTTAAAGCAAAAGTATTTTATTTATTCAAAATTTCTTATTTCAAGTCAGTATCCATGTGATTAGCATTTTTTCAGCTCATTTTTCCTGTGATATACGGAGCGTATGAGCCCTTTTTAGAAAATAATTAATGGCCTAATGTTTTCCAGGGTCCAATTACTGACTCGCTTTCTCCTCAAAATACATAATCAGAAAGTGTGACGCAAAGTCCCAAACTCCTTTATCATCACTGTACTCAGTCAGCAGCTCGGCGCTGAGTCATTAGACTGATTGTCTCCATTTCTTTCCCCATCTGTCTTTCTAGCCTGATACATATCCCAATAAAATTAAACACTAGACACTTGTTAAAATTATCGATCTCACATCAGATATCCATTGTTAAGTTCATGTGATTGTGAGACCAGAAACACCAAACAGTCTTCCAATTGTCTTCCTACTGCAAATAGATTAAAATGTACAAAAAGATAACACAGTATGTCTGGAGATATACTTGTGTTGTAACCATGCCTTTCAGTCAACCACCACCTGATTGTGATCAGAATTATTTGCATACTTGTCCATGTACATTTCGTGCTACTGGAGGATTCCACTGGAGGGCACACCGGAGAACCTTATAAAACGTATGAATCTGCATAATGTAATGCAATTTTAATGATGACTGGTGAACAAAACAAGACTGTCCCCACACCATTGTAATGTCTCAGACTTGTTTCCGTTTATTTTTGCCCTTTTGTTTCCACATCTACTCCTAAAATGATACCGATTTGTCGCCATGACGCACTGGACAGATGCACGTAATGTTATATATTCCTCTTCTCTTAGGTTAGAAAAAAAAATGATGAGTTACATTCAGCTCTTAGTCTCTTATACGGTCTTCAGAACTCTCCGTCGTTTACAATTTCCTGTCCTTTCTCAGGCTTCAGTGGTCAAAGTTAACAGATACCAATCACAAGGTTACCTGAAAAGGCACTGATTACCCGACATTACCCAACAATAACCTCACAATCATTGTACAAACACATACTGAATGGCTGTTGATAATGTTGACATTGTAAACAATAGCTGACCTTTCTGTAAATAAGTTAGTGTGCTGGCCTGCCTGTTCTGTGGTTTGTCCCAACTGTTTTTTATTGCATGATTTTTAGTGTTTTTTAGATGCATTTTGTCTTTGAATCGTTGTCCTGCCAGAAATACTGTAACTTTAGCTAACGTTTCTGACAGAGACATAACCTCATCTGTATGCAACATGCAGCTTCTAAGTGCATCATGTCTGACAAAGTGCTAGCTTTGGGCTGCTGAGTTTTACCAATCAGCAACCATGTGTGATTTTTGCAGTAGATAAAACTGCATTATAGTTAATTTGACTACTGTTGGTTCTACTGTTATTATTACCTTCTGCAACAGCATGACTGGTATTGTTTTGACACGGTGAGTCCATCTATGTGTGTGCGTGTCATTGTGGCAAATTGTGGTCCTGGTGACCTACTGTACTGTGAACTTTCTCAATGTGACAGTGTCACAACACGCAAGTAGTCCTGAAACTTCACAGGCGTGTACCAATTTAATAAAGCAGTCATGACGGGTGTCGTCACTGCTGTGATCCCATCATAAGAAGGTGATCTCCAGTTGTTATCAGTCATTGAAGGAAGTTTTTTATTTTTTTGTGTTTATTATACTATTTTAAATTTAGTTTTGTCTCTTTTTCATCTTGGAAAAAAAGCTTGTATATTGACCACGATGATCACTCTTGATTTTGTGTCATCATTTTTTTTAAATATTACACATCCCAGAGGCATTTACATATAACACTTCAAAAACTGCTACTTCCAGTGAGAATTAAAAGATCTTCTCCCCATCAAATCTTTGTGAGAGGAACATGTGAAACCTGTGTAAACCTGGCACAGGTTTATGATTGCTGTTAATATGAATGTGTCAGGTGCTTCCTGCACTAAATCTAATGTGATTCCAGCAGGATTTTGCTTCACAGCAAATGTCTTTAAGCCCCGCTCCCACTGCGTCTGTTTTAAATATGTATTTTTCAATTAATTCATAATGTGTGTGCTCTTACCTGGGTAAAATAAATCAGAGGACAAACAAGCAAATGCACTAATGCAACACACTCATCACTCAAATCACCCACTGGGCTTCCGAGCTGTCAATTACCTTCCTCCTGCAAGCATGCTTTGCATACCCAAGCCAACAGTGGTCCAAGCCAGTTCATTAATTGATCAGTGGTATTCCCACATGAGCACAAAGGCTCGATAGGACGTCTTTTGTGGGCCCTCCACTGAGAATTTTCTTACATATCCCATAATCTGTGTGTGGAAAGCAACACTTGTTCATCTCTGTTGTTTAGTGGGTATGAAAACGGTGCTCAATGTGTGGTCCTAATGAGAAGGAAATTGGTCTGTGTACCTGAAAACAAATTGGTACCTTCTGCTGCTCCAATTGATCTAGACATTGCATTACCATACCTCAGGCCAAATACTTGTTTTCTGTTCAGTGCCAAATTGAACCTTCCATAATTATAGTTTACCCTTGAGTAAGAATATCACCTAAAAGGAGAGTCTTGTTGTCAGGATGGACCCCTGATTGCAGCTTTCATTATTTGGTGAGAATCTTAATGCAGAGGCTCCTTGTGGACTCCTTTAGATGCTGTAGAGAATTGTGTTTGTCAGGGCCCTTCTGTGCCCTGTTCCCCCCCTCTACATTTGCACAAGAAATCTGGAAGCCTTCAGGCCTTGAAGTCAACACAGACTTTTTTTTTTTTTCTAAATTGTTCACTGCTATGCTCCGAGAACAAGCTCCCTGTCATTAGTCTGCCCCTCAAATCTCCAGCAGTGGCTAAGATGAGGGAGATCTGTCTTTGTTGAGCACAGTCCAGCACACTGCAAGGCTCTGCTGCAGTTTGAGGCCTCCCTGGAGAGACAGTGCAGGATGGATGTGCAATACACTGATGAGCACTTGTCCAACATGTCAGAAAGTTAGAACTTGAGCAATTCCCTCCACGAGGCTCTTATCCCTTCATTTTAGTATTATCTCTAAAAAAAAAATAAGGCATTTATGGATCAAAGGGATAGTTTTGATTATTTGAAGTAGGGTTTTATGCGGCACATTTTTTAGCTGCCTATATCGGTTTAAGTATATGCAGAATTTAGAAAACAGGAGATGCTGGTCTACCATTGCCTCAATCACCTTTGACCTCTGCAGTACAAATGTAATCTACTTTGATATTTTTGTTTATTGTGATATATTATCTCTGGATATGTTCAAATACTTGCTATGTATGAGTCCGTACAATCTAAGCTAAAATGTTATTTAAGTCAATTAAAGATAATAATTGACAAAAGTATTAAAATTGTGTCATTCTTATTTTTTTCTAAATTAACACACAAAACATATTGATCCAAAACTCTATAAGTTATTTAAACTATGCAAATTTCTTTTTAGTTTTTGAGATATGAGTGCAGTGTGGTTAAAGTACGTTTTGCCGCTGGCCTTGTACACAGCAGTACATTACCTAGCTTCCTACACTGTTCCTCCTGCTGCTTCTCCAAACCGGGGCCGTGCCAACCAACATCTACTGTGGGTAGACTAACAGAGAGCTGCAGGAATCCAGACATGAGTTTGTATATTAGCACATCAGGTGCTCTTGTCTCAAAGTTAAAGGGTCTGATATAAAAATAGGCCAGTCAACTGACAGCTCAACCAGTGATTTTTGAAGCTTTTACGAATCTTAAAAAGGCTGTTGCTATAGAAGTGGCGAAATGAGACTACAGAGGTTGTCATTCACTAGTCACAGTCAGTGGCACCCATGTGAGTTCATGCGACTGCAATGTTGTTCGTTTACAGCCTACCATTAGCTTTTTACTTCTGAAAAATTGCATTTACTCTTCAAAAATCATAAAAGTGATCTCAGAGCTTATTTTCTGCACTAAAATCCAATGGAAAATTCCATTGGATTTATGCTGAGGGAACCAGAGTGATGCTAATTTCTGGGACGAGCTACAAAAATACCTCAAATTCCTCATACAATCCCACTTCAAAAAATCTGAAGTATCCCTTTCAATGTATCTGAACATGTTATCCTGTTATAAGTGCATATGTCCCATTTTGGTGCAAAGCCACAGCATGTTATGATGAGGGAGGAAATCTATTTTCTGATCAGTGACAAGCTAATTAATTATGCTGTGTTAAAAGTGTTTGATGAAGAAGTGCACACGTCCCATCTGGGATCTTGCTGTTAACCAGCACATGTCATTATGTTATTTCACATGTAAGACGAGTGCAGTTATCAACCTTAACTGTGTAAACAGTCTGTAAACAGCAAAGGCTGACAATTGTGTAGACAGTGCCAAATAGAATATCCAGATAGCCTGATCCAACAAACACATTCATTCTGATGGAGACAGAACTTGTTATAATGTTTAATCTATAAAGTGTCGGTCTTGGCTGGTTCCAGACCTCTGAATTGCCGCCCAAGTCTCAGGTTTGTTCAGGCATCCAAATAGAACTGGCATTGTGCACACTGATGGCTGTCATCCCCTCGTAAGAGCAACAATTAACCAATCAGATTTTGGTAGGTGGGATTCAGAATGGGGCCACAGAGCTAACAAGCTACATTGATAAAAAAATAAACAGGGACACAAAAAATGGCGGCAAACATAACTGACATCAACGCTGCTGTGTAAATCAACTTTTTTGTGAGTCAGATTCGCAAATCTGCATGTTTTGTTGGTAATTTTGTTAATTAATCTGAAAAACAAACAAAAAACACAAACTGTTGACTTAAAATATCTAAAAAAAATTACAAAGATGGACATTTTGTCAGGGCAAAACAAAACAAACCCCCCCCCCCCATTCCATCAAGAAATCAGTTAACAGGAGCACATGCCAGCATGAATGAATTAAATGGAATAGTTGAGTGTGGTCAGGCTAGTATCCATGTACTTTTATCAAATATTAAAGTAACAAGCTGTCTTTGAATGAATTATGGGCATATAATTTGAGATAGAATGGACTTTTTACAAGATGCACACAAAAAAACAAGTGTTTCATCAATGTTCCTCTCTCCTCTCATGAACCAAAATATGATTTTAACTAACATCACCCACAAACCCCTTGTGGTTGTGAATTGCGGAACACATTCATTCATCTGCTTCTGTACTTACTGCCAGTTCTTGACAAGATGTTTCTTTTTTTAACAAGGCTTCCATTTCATGCAAGAAAAAAAAGATTAATGGCAGTCTTAATTCCTTGGTACTGTCATAAAACAAAACTGAAGATGAGTTTCTCTCTAAAAGGGATTTCATCTCAGCTGTAATACTGCTTTTTCCCCCCCTCTTAGCTGGACACAAGCACAATTCTACCTCACAACTCTGATCAAAACAAGAACAAGTGTCCAAAGCCGGCGCAGATAGGATGAGATTGTGTTCAATAGAATTACGTTTTTCAGAACTAGTTAAAAATGAAAAAAGTCAAGCTCAAAACTGGAGTGAGGTGTCCGTGTGGCAAAAACAAATCGATAGACAGAGCAGATGAATCCAATCCCGGCTCATCAGATGAATCCCCCGGGAAAGCAGAGCGCTCCCCAACACTGCCCACCCATTACTACTCAATCCCTACCAAATCCCAACACAAAGCCATCATATCCTACAAAGCAACCACGCCACACACTTGGCTCGGAAAGAGGAAACACTACAGAACATCCTGTGCCGCATATGATGGATATATCGTATTGGAATTGTGTGATATCCGCTGATATCATGTTTTGATGTCAAAGATCAGTTTTAGCGATGGTGAAAGCCATGTCTGATTCTCCTTTTTATTTTGAAGTAGTTTGTTGATCATTTAACTTTGTCCTGTAGGACCTTGGTACCGCCTCAGAGCTATGACAAGAAGTTTTTAACCGGTTAGGAAACAGTCTCAATTTATTACTGATGACTCTAAGTGATCTACATAAGATAAGAAGACCCTCTGCAAGAAGATGCGCTGTTGCTATGTAGTTATTCTTAATGGCTGCCACCGGATCAGATTCTCCTTGAAATGAGATGAAACACGTCTGTGTTTACATTTCCACAGGCAAAGTGTGAAAACATGTTGAAATCAGATGTGAAAAATGTGGAACGCGTGCTTCACACATGTTAAATATGTACTTTGCACATGGGAAACATGGTTTTGGAATATTTTCAAGGTGGAATGTTTGGAGCCCATGTAAATTCCCATGTGAAACCCAAACAAATGAAAACAACTGAAACCTATGGGAATATGTATGAAGTCTGTGGGATTACATGTGAAACCCAGTGGTAAATACCCATGTGAAACCCACACAATTACCCATGGGAAATACACACAAGTACCCATGGGAAATACACACAAATACCCATGGGAAACCCTTACAAATACTCGTGTGAAAACCCACAAAAATACCCGTGTGAAACCCTTACAAATACCCATGTGAAACCTATGGGATTACATGTGAAACCCAGAAAATCCTGCATCTCACATGTGAACAACCTATGTGAAAACCATGCAAAAGCATGTGCACCCCATATAAACCCATAACTTCATGTAAAACTCGTTAAATCTTACATACAGAAATACATTTGCGTGTGTGTGCACAATACAAAGTACAGTTTGTACTTACAAAACACAAATCTAAACTCATGGATGGGCCCGCAGATTCCATGTAAGCGGAAAAAGAAAGAAAAGTGCTGCTCTTTCCGTTTAAATGCCATGAATCACTTCGCAGTGACTTACAGTGTGATGACATGTGTGATTAGCTGAGTGGTCCTCTCCATAAACGAAGTAAAGAGTGGCGCCTCTCCACTAGACCTGCGGTATGTAAATGTATTTATAGCCTCACTGGATATAATGATGTCAAACCAGCAGAATCACTAATGAATACAGTGATTACACTCCGGTGAAAACCTTTATGGGCAAAAAGGTCTAAGGATGGTTTTCATCTTGTAGATAAATGGACTTAACTACACTGTGGTGCTGCCACATGTGGCTAACAAGCACATGTTCCTTTCATTTAGAACATGGGGTTCTCGAAGTTTTGATGACTGATTGCCAATTTAGGGAGCCGGCATGACTGAGAGCCACACAGGAAAACCCACAAAGTTGTTGTAGGATTTGTGATTGGTCTCATAATGACGTTTAACATTTAAAATTCCTTGAGCACCAAAATCACCTGTTTGCAAATAAGGCAGATCTCCAAACATCACGCAAAGTAAGAGTCGATCATTTTTATGTATGTAACATGGTTTTCAGTGGAAATTATTCACCGGAATCACACATGTCAATACAGTGATAACTTCAAAGGCTTCCCCACAGACAGCCTTTATGAGTCACTGATGTAAATTTGACTGGTTGGCGAAGGCAAACGACCAGCAAAGTGCGAAATCTAGTTGTCTAACACCTTTTCTACTCAGCCATACAGCTTTTTTCCATGGTGGCTTTTTTTTTTTTATCACACTTATAGATAAACCTGCCAAGTTGTCCACTGAAATAAATGACACAATATAATTCTTGATTTAGAATATATCTTCCATTTGTCCATTCCAAATCTGACTTCTAGAAAATGTATTTTTTAAGAGAAATCATTGCATTCTTATTGCAAATGTAGATGCATTGCATAGTTTCTTCTCCAGGATAGTCACGGTTATATTCCAGATTTCTTACCTGTCTGAAAAACAAAATCTAAAATGCATTTGTTCAGGTTTCACACAAGTCAAACCATCTATTATTATTATTTTTACCAACATGTCCTGTTGATTTCTCTTAGCTGGTTGAATATGAGGAACTTGAGTTGTGCTTTAGAAAGGGAACCTTACTTGTAGAAGATTTAATCTGTCAAACTTGGGAGAGAAGGCAAAATGTTCTGTTCAAGACTGAGCTGTAAAATGGACTGTAATTTTGTAATGAAAGGAAATAGTTTCAGCGCTGCAACTGTATTTTTGGCGTCTTGTAAACCTGTTAGGGTTTACTTTCTGTGCATGACACAGAAATAAAAGTCAATCAATCAATCAATCAATCTATTAACCTTTCTACTTTTAGGGTCAGTAGTCAACAGCAAGAATATAGATAGAAAGATACAGATTAAAAACTTATGCAACTGTATACTAAACTCCCCCATTAAGGAGAACTGGAAATGACTTTAATGTGCACAGGTTGCTTGGACTGCAATAGCAACACACAAACAGTGAGACACTCTCAGGAATAAAGGTTCTAACTAGAACAATAAAGGGTTTTTCAGCTTGTCCCCATAGGAGAACCATTTTTGGTTCCTGGTAGAATCCTTTATAAAGGTTTCACCTGGAATCCTTTCAAAGAGCTTGACCTAGAACCCTGAGGGTTCTACTGAAACCCCTTTTTTTTATTGTGATACAAAAAACCCTGGACAAACTGGTTCTTTATATAAAAGGGGTTCCTTAATCTTAGTCTTACATTAAACCCTTGATGGAAACCTTTTCAAAAAACAATTCCTCAGAAGCAAATGGTGTTGGTAGAATCTCTGCCCTTCAGGGAGAACCCTTTTGGAACCCAAATTTCTAAGACCCACAACCAAGTGTGATACAGCTATTTTTTCTCATAAGGCCCAGGCCTGTTGTTTTGTTGGCTGACAGCAAGACAGACAAATCAGTTTGACTGACCAGTGACAACTGAGTGAACACAGTTGTTTCAAGTTTTGGAAACCTTTCATTTGTATTTTTCCGGGTCAAAGGTCATTCTTTCCCCATCTGAGGAGGCAGTGCGGGAGATATGCTGCAGATAAATTGTATGTGAACTGACTGAAATAACAGACCAGTGAGAGAAATGCTGGGGTGGGGGGTGGGTGGGTTATACAGTACTTATACACCATGACTGAACAGGGGTGAAATAACATAAAAATGTCAAAATAAATTAGCTATTTGTATTATTATTTCAGAGGGATGTCCTGCTTCAGTGGAGATTATTTGCTTCGTCATTTTTAATTTGCTTTCAGTGCTATGCTAAATGCGTTTCACCTCACAAAAGCTGTTTGTGGCAACATCTTATAATATAAAATGTATTTATAGTTCATGCACAGGAACTGATTTTATATGGCTTTCCTATATTCAGATGTCCAAGACCATTTTCTACTGTCTTTTCAACAGTTAGGCAGGGATATAGGAGCTTACAGGTGGTAAACAGTCTGTTACTGTGGCTCAGAGGAAAGGTAAATGTTAAACTGTTCAGAATATCAGAATAATTTAGGAGGAGTCCACTTTTATACGGTCAGCATCACAAATATGGCTCTTTATCGCCTTATTTTGTGTGGGTGAACATGTTGAAAATGATCCAGTGGACCCAAGAGTGATAAATGTCATTCGTGAATGCCAATATTTCAGTGCAAAAATGAATACTTATGTTTCATTTTCTTGCAGTAATATGATAAATGCATTTAATTAAATACAGTAGGAGTGTATTAAGATGTAAAATGCAGACAGAATGCAGCGTAGACAGTCACTGACATGCAAGCATTCCCATAACAGAATAAGCAAGGGAATAACTTTTAGCTGCCATGGCACTAACAGCGGCCATTATGTAGTTCTATGAGATACAGGGGCATTGATTCAAATTGTTTTGCTCAGTGCTAACAAATGGGCTGTCATACGTAATGGTGCACAATAAAACACGGTCCCAATGACACTCCAGCCAGGGACACGGACAGACCCATGAAGCGGACACTGCTCAGCTCAAACAAAGGACACA
The DNA here is from genome assembly GCF_056507025.1 of Lutjanus erythropterus. NCBI lineage: Eukaryota > Metazoa > Chordata > Actinopteri > Lutjaniformes > Lutjanidae > Lutjanus > Lutjanus erythropterus. Next base: position 28,589,313 of record NC_139337.1, read on the forward strand.
CTTCCCACCACATTGTTGAACTAACACCTTCTGCATTCATCCGACACTTTCACTGAGATGAACTTGCGCAGCAGCGAAGGCAAGGGCTGGTTATTTCCTAAAGGACACCATGACATTGCAAGTTGGCCGTTTCAGAGATTGAACCTGTGGCCATCTGGTTACAGGACAGTCTCAGGAAATACAAAGCCAACATGCCTGCTGTTAGGTAATGAGAGTGTCCAGAAGGATCGGACCGATATAGCTGTGTATATGACCAATTCTTGCTTTTAATTAAATATGGGCAGTGGATCCGTATCATGAACAAAAGCAGCCTTCCTAATCTTCAGGGGCCGGACAAAGTAACAGGAGGACTTTGCAATATAAAGCAATATAACAGCGCCATATATTACAGCCTCAAAAATGACCACAAAGCTGAATCAAAACCTCTCCGACACAAAAAACCTGAACATTGTGATCTTCACAAAGAAAGGATATCTCATCGGACGCTCACGGTCAGGTTTGTTTGCATTCTATTGTTGGATATTACTTTTATTGCAGACAGTCCTTTTTTTTTTTACAATGGAAAGAATACAATTTGGAAGAAGCATTTATTATTTTTATTATGTTGCTATTATAGAGATGGTACAAAACCCACAGCAGCTCTCCAAAGACAGCTTTAAATAAATTCTAGAGGATAGTACCTGGTATTGGATAGCATGTAGTCTGGAAAGATATTAGTCAATCCAAGACATGAAAAGACTTTTAAATGAAGTTTATTATACTTATCACTTGCATGTATAATACTTGAAAACCTTTAACATAACTACAAATGTTCAGGTGACATTTAAACTAGGAAGTTAACAGAGGTGTGGACCAGAGTCATACTTTTCCTCAGCCCCGAAAATTAAATCTAATGTTATTTAGGAAGTGTGCCATGAACACAGACAGTAGAATAAGTAGACAGAGACACCATGATGTTACTGGAGTTTGGCATTATGGGGGTTGCCATCTTTTTGGGCAATACCAACGAGAGTGTGGAACTGGTGGGTGACGCACTACGATCTGAGTTTAGTAAGGCCTGTATGTTGCACTGGACAGAATCCTGCCTTAAAGCATACCCCTCTTTATTGTCTATTTTACTCTAAACAGAACCATAACTTACACAGTGAACATCAATCTGCATTGAAGAAGACTTGATACTAGCCATTGAGACCATAAACTCATTAGGAAAATCTTTACTGAGGTCATAAATAAAGTGAGAAGCGGGGTCATTTTCTCATAAGGCTCCATTCAACTTGACATCTTTTTGCAACCAGTGGAGTCGCCCCCTGCTGGTACTTCACTGGCTTCACTTTTAGACCTGGAAGCTCTGTCCACTAAAAACAATCCACTAATCAAGTTGCAGAAGAGAACCATGAAGAATATTTTTTTTCTATTTCCAGTTAAGAAAAAAAAATATACCAGTGATCATTTTGTTGCCATACAAAAACTACACTGTGGTCAACTGTGGCAGTATGCAAAAGTGACAGATGGAGATGCAAAAACCTCCAGCTTCAATCACCATTTGATGTTGCACAAAGAACAGTTAGTCAAGGCTCTGTTGCTGAAATAGCATTACATTTGACGAAGAGCGAATTATGAAATATTTACGAAGCGAAAAGTTTATGACTTGGGATTTTAGACTTAATTGTGACCTGCAAAACAGCCTCTGATATGTTAACAACACTGCTATGCATGATGGCCCATAAATGTATTTGCTATTTTTATTTTTGGCATTTATGGCTTTTATTCAAAATTAAGAAATGTCTTCGTTTAATAAAATAAAACAAAGTAGACAGCTGAGCACTAATGTGCAAAGAATCAGCATGAATTGTCTTTGGCAATGAATGTTTGAGTTATGCATGTACAATTGCAAAACAAAAACAATCCAGCAGTCATTTATAAAATAATATACAAACAATAAATAGTCCCATACAGTGTCAGGGCTTTATTTTTTTTTTTTACTGTGATCTACAGTATATTGTTACATCCCTAGTAAACAAAGTTGTTTCTAAGAAATGAATCACCCAGTTTGCCTTTGGAAGTACTGGGAACTCACACTTCTACAACATATGGCCCATTTTATGCTAATGTCTTTTACCACATGTCTTGCTTTTGATGGACATTAATTAAGAACTAAGAATTATAATGAGGCATCAGCATTTGCAGCTCATAATATAACCAACTTAAACGGGACAGATCTTTAATCCACACCACTGTTTTTTTCTGTCTTTTTTTCCTCTTGTGTTATTTGTTATATTGCTTAATAGCTGTATACAGTATATGTATGGTGCAAGCTGCAGGGTAGAGCTCATAGAAGGGGAGGCTCTGGGTGATAACAATGAGGAATGCAGTGACTGAGCAAGAAAATCCACACAACATGACTTAATGTATGGCTTTCTCACAGGGCTTTGCTTACCTGCACATATTTTTGGATAAGATCAGCACTCCTTCTCCGCACCGTGTCCCTAGACCAAAAGTGTGGGAGGTTACTGGGAGGAAGTGCAACTTCATTTTTGTCTCTTTGAGGATGGTGATCGTTGTCGGTGCTGCATCGATTTAGAAAAAGCGCAGATGGAGATTGTATAGTGCTATTATTATTATTCTGATCACGCCTTGTTATTTTGTTTTTGTGATTCTGATTCATTGATTGAAATAGTGCGTACAGTCCAGCATTCAGCGGCTCTATTGATCTTTGAAGATTCCCAGTGTGGGCGGCGGGGTTGATCATTTCCTTTTAGCCTGGAAGGGCGGTGATTTTTCTGTTAGATGTATGTCATGTTGATAAGAGTGTGGCAGGTATGGAGTGCATGAATAATCCATGAAGCAAAGATGTATATTCTGCTGCTTGAAGTTGAGGAGCCATTATTCAACTTCAGTTATTTTGTCACGAGCCTGCTGACTTTTTTTTTTTCAGGGATACAGTAGATGTTGTTTAGAAATGCATCTTTTCTGAGCCATAATTCAGTGTTCACTGTACTTATCTACATGAAAGCCAAGTAACCATAAATCAAATACATTACTTTGTGGCAAAGTTCATTCAGATGCTCAGCTGCATTATCACATGATTGGTGTATTAGAGGGGGCCGCCCAGTGCAGAAAGGAAAAATTGCTTCTTAATGGTTAGTACTCTTCAAAACACAGGACTAAAAACAGTTTGCATCAATCCTTTTGAATTATGACAACTTCAAATGAAATTAAGTTCAACCAATGAACTACACTGAGTTAGGAGGATTAGTTTTCCTCCACAATCAAAGGTATTTTTAGTTTTGAAGCTCATTACTCAAGTTGTTTTACTAGTTTTTCCACATTATTTGAAAGGATTTTTTCAAATGCTATATACTGAATTATCATAATTGTGTGCAAAAGTTCTTAAGATGACAACCATTTAAACATTAAGTTGCTCCAATTAGATTTTTCTCAGTAGTTCTTGAGTAGGTTTTAACTTTTTTCTTGTTTTTGTCGATGCAGCTTTTACAAAGTTCAACATTGAACTTGTTTTTTTTTATTTTGATTGTCTGTTGTGTTTTTAAACAAAATATTGACATCTTGTAGTAGCTTTTAAAAATTAGTTTGTTCAATAATAAAATTATTAGACAACTAACTTATTTTTATTCTAAACTGCAGTTGTGCATTTGAACAATATTCAAATCTTGAAAAACAAAAAAAAAAACAACAACAACAAATGCAGGATCTAGTCCATGAAGTTAAAGGAACAGTATCTGAAACATTTAAGTTCCCTGGAATACACAGTAAAAATAAATGACTCCTCTTAACTTAAAAAAGTTAAAATAATAATAATAACATACTTGCCACTGTGGCTTCCTTATTTATTTAGGATTGTAAGTCATCATTAGTGTTAGTTTTAGTATTGTGGACTGTGCTCCTTGTTCAGCTTCTGGTGAATATAAGATAAACCAGAGATTATGAGTAGAATACATGCCAGTGTGTCCCCCCCTTTGCCAAAGAAAAATGTGTGCGAGGCTGAAAATGGCGCAGAGCGAGTAGGACTGTGGTACTTTAAATGCCTTTCCTTCTGATTTAATTGAAGCCAAGCGAATTCACTGAGGACTAAAACATTGTGGTTGTTTTTCTGACAAAGCTTTACCCACAAATGATGACTGTACCTTTGGCTCACTGCTGTGGAGGATATAGTTCTCAATGCTGATCCGCTGCTATGGTTTAAACCATTTAAACTTTAGTGCTTGTGATCTAATGTAACTATGACTTAAATAACCTCTACTGCTGCCTCGTTCAATGTCGAGGAAGTCCCGGACACACTGGAAAACCAAACCCTGTCATTTATGGGTTCATAACATCATCCGGAGGTGCACACAGCTTGGTGAGTACTGAGGCTGGCCAGGACCCCACCACGACCGGTGCCAGGACGCCAACTACAGGTGTTCTGTCCGTCTGCAGAGAACCTGTACACTTATCTCCGCTGAATGGCAGTTTCATAATTGGTTTGTCAAAATCAATAACTTAATTTGACTTACTACAGCAGTCTGAATCCAGAATGCACCTCAATTTTGCAGTGATTTAATTGAAATGAATGGATCGAAAGTCGAATGCCGAAATAACTAAATCACGAAGCCCGTTTGTAAAAAGTCTGGATTCGTGCTTTGTTAAGGTTGGTCTGCAAGATAACAACCAAAATGGATCGATTGGGATTAGACAGGGAAAGAGAATCTCATTTTTGAGTGCATCAAAATATTTCAGCTCATGCATATTTGCACTGAGTAATTCATAACATTTGCACTTCATGATGCAAGTTTGCATCTTTGATTTAATGCCGTAAGTCTTTAGCTGACCATGACCTCATTAATGTCAAACTGAGTTTAAATGCTGCTAACTTTTTCAAAAATATAAACCATCACTGATGTTGAAGCAACTGTGGATATGTTTTCACCATTTTTCAAAAGAATAAAACAGTTTTTGGAAATATTAGTGGATAAAAGACTTGTATTTTTTAAAAACCCTCTTTAGTCACTAACTGTCACAGCATTCAACATTTGGGCCCAGTGTGATGATCAGGTAGCATTCCACTTGGGAAATAAAAGCTACTTTATCTGGCGTGTTGGCAGTAAAGCATCTAACCATCATTGGCAACTCCCACACACTCCACACACTGTACACCTCCAACATTATAGAAGGTTTAGCTGGCATCTGACATCTGTTTTTTCATGGAATTTCCTAACTGTGATGGCACATGACCAGAATGTCACAACTCACAGCAACTAGTGTGGCCTCTCTTTGCATTACCCATGATTTTAATCAAGACACGGAGAGCCACTGGATGATGATGTAGGGGCGACTGAAATCACAGATCGGACTGAGAAACGGCTAAAATTGGTCCGCCAGCCTGTGTGGTCGTTGCAATTAAAGTGATATTACAAATGAGTTTTAGTGCCCGCCCACAGACATCGCACCAATCAAATTACAGTGCAATCAGTGTCAGCTGGATCCTGATATTCACGCTCCCCGGAGAACATTATGTAAAGGGTGCTATTACTGTGGAAACATTAATATATACTAATTTCCCAGCACAAAAGATTTCTAATTTCAGCTTGACGTCAGGAGACTAAACCCTACAGGCAGTCTTATGACCAAATCATGCCAGTCAGATCCCCTGCAAACCACATCTGTTTAAAAACAAACAAAAAACCTGCAGACCCCTTCAGACTATGAGTAATTTTATTACTTATGGGCCTCCAGTTGGGATTTCCTTCAAGACTGTCAAGATGAGTAAATCTGCTGAAAACTCATTTATTCACATCTGTGTCCCCAAATAAACCTTGACTTACACATTTAGTCATCTACTTTTGACCCGACTGTATCCACATACTCCTCTGAGTCTTCATATTTCAAACACCGTGTCTCCGTCTGCCGTGCATTTCTCTCAGTCAGGAGTCGAGGCTTCCAAAGCTGTGTCTTATTTACTCCCCCGGTTTGTTTCATCCAAGCGATTTCTTTTTACCCCCTTCCTTTTATTTGTTGCCAAAGTCATCTGTAGCATCACTCTGTTGAGAAAAAAAACAATCATTGAACTGTAATTTCCATGCAGGAAGCCTGGTGAAGGAGTGATGTAGTAGTCTGTGTGCCGTGGCTGTCAGAAGTATCTGTCACTGGCGGGACTATTTAAGGAAGAATATTTGTCAAACACACACCAGAACTGCCGCGGCTGAGAGAACTGATAATAACACAGTTTCAGGTGATGTTGCTTTAGGGTCAGTGCTGTTGGATTTTCTCGGTTAATCAACTGTAAAATTATTGGGTTGTATCAATACTTTTGGATTCGTGTGATTGTGCTACACGCTTAGAAATAAGGGTTCTAAAAGGTTTTTCCTGAAAGACTGAGTTCTTTCAGCAATCCTTGAAGAACGCTATCTTCCCAAAAGGGTATGATAATATAAAATATGAACCTCCTCGGTGGGTCTAGATAAAACCCTAAAATGGTTCTTGGTAGATCCTCTTGAGTGGGTTCTAGATAAATCCCTCGGAATATACACAGGTTCTTGGTAGAAACCCCTGGGTGGCCTTGGAATACAAAAGGATTCTTTGTAGAACCACCTGAATGGGTGCTATATAATCCTTTGGGATGTAAATGGGCTCTCAGAGGAACCTCCTGGGTGGGTTCTAGTTAAAATCTTTGGCATATAAAAGGGTTCCCAGTACAACCCCATGGGATGGTTCTAGATGAAACCCTTGGAATATGAAAGGGGTTTTTGGTAGGAACCCTTGGGTGGGTTTGAGAGAAAGCCATTCGAATGTATCAGGTTTCTTGGTAGAACCTCCTGAATGGGTTCTAGATAAATCCCTTAGAATGTATAAAGGTTCTCAATAGAAACTGCTACCGCTGAAACCCTTGGCATACAAAAGTGTTCTTTGTAGGACCACCTAGATGGGTTCTAGATAATACCATTGGAATATAAACAGGTTCTCAGCAGAATTTCCTGGCTTGGTTTTAGATGAAACCCATGGAATATAAAAGGGTTCTTGTGAGAACCACCTGTGTTGGTTCTAGGTAAAACCCTTGGAATATAAAAGGGTTCTTGTTACCACCATTGGAGGGTGGAAGGATTCTGGAAAGAACCTCGAGAAAGGGTTCTGGCTGTAACTATAACACCATAGAAGGGTTCTCCTTTAGAACCTGTCATAGGGAGCACTGACTAAAACCTTTGACAGATGGGTCTTTGTATAATCCTGTATGCTGGGTTCAAGGTAGAACTCTCTGAACAGGTTCCAAGTGGAATTCTTATAAAATATTTATATTTATGGAACCACTATGGGGGAACCCTTTATGGTTCTAGTCAGCATCTTTATTTCTAAGAGTGTGTTTTTCAGTCAGATCTTTTGGAGGATTTGCTGATAGCTGCAACAGTGATATCACATTAAACTCTTCTGCAAAATGTGAAGAAAAAATGTTGTGATGATTTTATTTATTTTATTTTTTTTACCCCTCGCTGGGCGCACACAGTCCGTTATGCAAATTAAAGCCACAGAGTATCAAATGTGCTACCCTGAGTAGACACTCAAGATTAAAAAACGCAATTTTCACAAAAACATCTTTTCCCTCATGATCCTAACTGTAATTCTGCCATTCCAGCGAGCTGCTGCCTCTGTGTTTTATCTGTAATGCTGTAAATACTTCGAGGATGTAAGAACAGTGGGAGATGCTCTTGATGGTTGGAGTTGACATTTTAAGTTCTTTCATGGCTTTCTGGTGTGGTGAACATGCTTCTCGGTAGAACAGGCACACCTGACACATCCAGCGTGGAGGTAAACATACATGCACGCTGCTCCGGGAGAGATGAAGAACTCAACACACAATTCCCTCTTGAGGAAAAATGTATTTGATCTCTGATATCATGAATGGAGCTCTCCAGTCCTATATTGGTTTTCATCTGATGAGTGTTTGTTGTAAAAATGGCACACTAGAGTAAAGCGCGAGCTCTGCTATCTCACAAGTGGAAATGCATCATTTAATAAGACTGCAGGGAGGAACTTGTCTGAAAAATAAAGAGGAAATATAATACATAAAAGAGGACTAAGCTCAGTCTCAGTGTGGTGCAGAATGCCATAGAAACAGGGGCAAATTGCAATATTTGTTCTGTCTTTTTCCTTCATTTGATGTAGTAATGCGCTTCTGGGTGACATTATACACCGTCTGATTGCAAATCAAAAATTTTCACCTTAACATTTCTATAAGTTCTATAAATCTTGGCAGGTAATTAATCACAACTGACCTACTTCCAAAAAACACCTCCAGGCAAGATTGTTGATATGAGACAATTGGACTGGAAATTAAAGGTCAACTGTGTTATATTTAGGGGATTTATTGGCAGAATATGGCAGAAATTGAATATATTATTCATAGGGATGTTTTCGTTACCTTAGAATGAGCCGTTTATATCTACTGAGGTTCCTCCTCCGTGGAGGTCACCATGTTGCACCGCCATGTTTCTACAGTAGCCAAGACTTGACACATGGACTTCTCATGAGTTTTGCGGCCACCTCTGTTTTTCCTACAGGTTTCTAATGTTTCCAACCAGACCCCTCTTTGGGCGTTCAATCCAGAACCTTCCCACCTTCTAAAGGCGCTAAAAAAACCCACCCAGGAGGTTCTACCAAGACCCTTTTATATTATTTACTTGACAAAGGAGTTCTTCAAGGATTTCAACAATCACTGAAGAATTCTTTCTTCCAAAAAGGGTTCTTAATGGAATCCTTGGTCTTACAAAAAACCTTTGACAAACCCTTTCCTCTAAAAGTGGTTCTAAATGGCTTTGGGTTGATCTCCAGACCTTCAGGAAGAACCCTAAGCAACTTATTTACTCCCACATGTTTATTGTTAGGCAGCAACCTCTAGTGGCAGAATTAATTATGACGAGAGCAGCATAAAGGACGATAAAGTCCGCAAAGATGGAGACTGGTCAAACACAGGACTTTCACCCAGCGAGCCAGAGTCTGTGCCATCTGAAACCAAAAATCAACACTGACGTTTAGTTTTAAGCTACATAAGTTACGTTTTGTTAGTGAAGTCACTTATAAAACGTAACATAGTTTATTTTAAGCGAAACCATGATCTTTTTTTAAACCTAATCAATTAGTTTTAGAGCCGAAGCTCCTCTCTCTTACTCAAAGTCCTGTCTCCTTCTCAACAATCACCTCATTATGGTTATCTTTTAATACAAAGATTTAAAAAATTAGATTAAAATTGAAGCCCTCAATGTGTGTAAATTTTCCCAATGTTATCAAAAATGGTACTTTTCAAGGAATTGTATCAAATTGAGATATTCCAGTACCGTGACAGCACTAATTGAAACACCTTCAGCCTCATGAACACGAGGTTGGGGGGTTTTAAAACTAGATGATGGCAGAGTGGCTGACTTTATCTTTCATGTCTTTGCTCTAATCAGTGTTATCCCCTTTGTTACTTGTGTTAGTTCGGTTAGCTAGCTAGATAACCTTAATTGCTCACAAGTTGATGTCAAACTTTGTGTTACATGGAGTGATGCAACTCCCTTACCTCTTTTCTGTCTGTGCTCTCTCTGTTTCCACTGAAGCTAACAACTGCTCTCTGCTTTGTAGCACGAAGGGGGGGGGGGCAATCTGATCCCAGCCGAACCCTATCTTTTATACTGAGGGGATAAGATCAAGAAAATGCCAGCTCTCTACACCACTACAGTTAAAAGCTCTAACTACAGAATATGTTTGCATTGAGGCGAGCGCAAACCAGTGAAGGGAGGTTATGTTTGGGAATCATGTATTTTAAGCGTTTCATCTTCAAGGCTAGACAGGACTTGTGGGACTCCTCCAGTCGTTTTCAATATCAAGGAGGTATGATTTGTGGGGGTATGCTGATTTCCAAGGTTAGAAAAAAAGATGCATATTCATATGCTGAGTTTACAAAAACAAAGTGGCACAGCAGCAGTTTATGTAACCTTTAGAATTTCTCATCAACAGTGGCAGATACATATTTTGCATTGCAATAAGAATGTGTATTATTACATTTTGTTTGCAAGCGTAGGCACAGACTTGTGTATCCATGCTCGCGTGTTGGTGTATTTTGTGCACACACAGACATATGAGTGTGTGTGTGTGTGTGTGTTTGTCCATATTCTTCTGATGTGAGACTGCTGGCAGCGATTGCCCTGTTTTCCCATTTCCCCTCTGGCTAATCACTAGAGTCCCCGTAAATCCTTGGTATCACCACAGGATCAAGAGAAGGCCTCCAAGCCCCAGGGAGCCTATTTCCTCTGAGAGCAGAACACAAACTGGAAAGCTCCTTGATATATTTGCTGGCCCAGGGATGGTCAAGACTTCGGGGCTGAAAGATGCTCCATGACATCACCCCGCTCTCGGTAGGTCTCCATTTCGCATATAACACACACCCGAGCCCGCAAACAGAAAAACTCAATCAGATATAAAAACGATGGCGACGGCAGAGAAAGGTTATCATGACAAGAGGGGAGAAAAATATTGTATGTCATCTACAGTCAGAGGTGGGAAGTAATGAAGTACAAATACTTTGACTGCACTTAAATAGACTTTTAAGGTGTGTTTATTTTTCCGGCATCTGTTTGCTTTTACTCCCAACATTTTGACGCAAATATCTGTACTTTCTATTTAATAAATTTTCAGAACTGGTGTGTTGCTTTAGTTCTAATGTGTGCAAGGGAAATTATTGGTTATTTTTATTTTGCATCATTGCACGCTGCCTTTCCAACATCAAGACTGATTTCAACCCAAATGAGTGGGACAATAACACATTAGAAAGACAATTCCTCAGTTTATCCAGAAGTGGATATCACACACGACAAATGTAACAAGACAGAAATAACGTACCAAAAAAGAAAAATGTAACAAGGTATGAAGACGTAACAAGACAAAAAAGTTGTAACAAGTTGTAACAAGACATGAAAGATGTAACAAGACAAAAAAAAAGTTGTAAAAAAGATGTAAAAGACATAATGAGACAAAAAAGATTTTGCAAAATGGAAAAGGGTGTAATAGATGTAACGAAATGTAAAAGATGTAACAAGACAAAAGAGATGTATCAAGACAAAAAAGATGCAAGAGGATGTTACAAGACGAAATAGACATAAAAGGCAGAAATAAAAAAAGATGTAACAGGACAAGAAACAAAATGACAAGACAAAAATACAAGCCATAAAAGACATAACAAGACAAAACAGACAGAGTGAGACCCAGCTGTGGTGAAAAGATGAGGTGCAGTTACGTTTGCACAGAAACAGTCAGTACATGTCCTTCAGAGAGTGACTTTTTACTTAAGTACTTCAAGTACATTTCAAAACCCGTATTGTATTTTTTGTTTGTTTTTACTTGAGTAAATCAGTTGAATCATTCGCCAGTCTTTTACAAATATTTGTGCTTCTAGTTGAGTGAAGAATGCATGTACTTTTGCCACCTCTGTGTACAGTACGTCAGTGGGAATAGTAGGAAGAAGGTCAGAGATAGGGATCACATTGTAACATTTCACTCCAAACCTGTATTTTCCAGCTGCAGTGGCTGTATTCCAGCTGGTGTGGTTACACAGAATAATTAGTTTGGTTGGAACAGCACCTCAGGGGGCTGGATTAGCTCTTGGAGGGCAGTTTCTCTGGCAGCCCAATGTTCTGATGAGAGCCGAGATATACTGTCATGCACCCAGCACTGAGAAGCTTTTGATGGTTTTAAAAGCCTTGAGCAAGTGACAATTACAGCCTGAATGGCAAACAGTGTCAAAGGGAATGAGATGCTCTGGACTCCAAAGCTGAAGGTCACTAGGGAGGCCGCCTGTTGTAAAGCTGTGCATTACAATGTCGAATAATGGTCATTGTCCAGTGAAACGGGGAAAATAAACCTGGAAAAAAAAAAAAAAAAAGAAAAGTCATACAGAAAGTAAACAACTAAATGTATTCATGGACATCTGTAATGGCAAAGATCTGCAACAACTCCAGAACTGCATGTATTACTATAATAATACATGTTGTAGTACTGTATCGGTCAGTGGAGATTACAGTGAAGGCATTGCCTGAATTAATCTACAACAATCTGCTGTTTCATACGACTTTACCGTATAATCTATATCATACATGTGACAGTAATCACACATGTCCCTGTCATGAGGAGATGGATAATTGCAAAAGAGATTTGCTGTGGTCTGGATCAGCCAAGTATCCCTCGGAATAATTTTCATGTCGGCCGATTCTGCATCTCACAATTTACGTTCAATGCCAAGGGTCAATGTAGTGGAAAATAAGAGGAGATTGAGTGTGTGGCGAGTGTGACTTTCATGCAGGAGACCGTACTTTGTGTGCCATCACAGACCTACAATTAATGTTTGGCTTTTTATTAACCGTAACCACAACCTTTCTCTAAACCTAACCAGGTGTTTTAGGGTTCCCAAACCCAACGACATTTTCTTTTGTCATGCTACGGATGGGTACTTAAACCCGGTATTAAACAGGCCACAGGGCTGAATTACTAAAGACACCCACCACTTCAGTAGCGAGCAAGCTAAAAGGAAAGCTGTCTATCTGTTGTCTGACTGTTCCTGTTTATTTTGCCCTGTATCTTAAACTTATTTGTTTAATCGTTGTAAACTTACTGCTGGCTGAGACAAAGAGCCTGTCCTCTCTCTGCCAGGCGGAGACGAGCAGGCAGTGAATCACAAGAGGATGACAGAGGACAGACTGAATAGTACTGACAGATGTCTGTGTTCTTCATTCTTTGCAAACTTCACTCAGCATTTTGAAGTCAGGAATATGATCTACTGTATTGATAATTTAGTTGTTGTTTTTTTTTCCAATGAGATATTATTGAGTTTATACAGTGACTTTGCTTTTGTAAACATTACAGATGCTGCTCTGGCAATAACATTTAGTCATGAAAATGTTACATTCTAGGTCTGTTTTGAAATGTATTATTTTTTAAGTAGTGAGTAGTAATATAGATAAAAGCTTGACTTCCTGAACCACCTAATCCCCAATATAGCATGCATATTTGTGCACAGATGCTTACAGGTTTTAGCAACTTTAGATTGAATAATTATATATCATATCAATATTAAGTTAAAGGAACTACTGAATTTAGCATGCTAACCAGCTAGCTTCAGCTTGTCCTGTCTTGTTATACTGTTTTGTACCTCAAGAGATGATATATGTCACATGGATCCTTTCACACTTGTGGGTGCAGAAAACACAATACCAGCTTCACTTCTTTCCTGCTTCACACCTCTCCTGTCCCTGTCTGAACCTGCAGTGTTTATTTCGTCCCTGGAGTCAAAGTCCAGACCGGAGCTGCTTTCAGTCATTTTGACACTGTACTCCCTGTCGTCAAAACAGCCTGCGTTGGTCTTGGAGGCCATGTTCGGTCCCGTTCAAGCTGTGTTCACTGGAAGGCCGCTCGGCCTGGTTCCGTTGCCCACTCCTCTGGCTCTGGTTCTAGCATCCATTTCGGCACCACTCTCTGCCAGCATTTCCTGCTGTGGCCCGCCAACCCAGGGCCTCAAAACCTCCTCCTCCTGGTACTGCAAAGTTCCCGTGCTAGCACTGGTGCTCTGAGCTCCCAGTCCAGACAGAGTCAGCTAATAGGACCACTACCTGCACGGCTACCTAAGTTAGAATTTAAGCTGGTGCTTCTTTCATTTTCCTCAAAATTAAAATTAGCCCATTTTAAAGGTGTATGAGAACAAACAAAACAAAAAACAAAAGATGCAGGCATTTTAATAGAACCTGTGAGCCTGCTGTTGATGTAGGGAAAAAAAAGAGCACAACCCGCAAGTTTGACTTCACTGCTGGTCGGTTTCTTGTCTTGTTTTCGTGTATTCCATGGATGACAGAGCCAGATCACACCTTTTTTTTCTAAAGAACATGCAATATCTCAGTGATGGATATCTGTCTTTCACAAGCAGCCAAAAGCTGTCAGTTACAGTAAGCCTTCAGAGTGGAGTTGACTGTGATTTTAGTTTTTGTTGGTGGGCTCAAATTCAGTCCTGTGTTGAAGGCTGAGACGCATCAGTGTTTCTTTGAGCTGTTTACCGTGTCAAATCTTTCCATCACTTGCTCTGATGGGCACGATTTCCTGACTGATAAACTCTTGAAAAACTCAAAAGTCAGAAAGCGTGTTGTGTCATCATGACTTCTGATGACTGCGAGTTTTTATGTCCTTAGCTGTGGCAAAACTCCATAATCTTCTGATTTTATATGTTTAAATGTATAACTTCAAATGCAATTTCTGGAAATGTTGCTTACATTTTTTAATATGGTGAATCATTTTTAAAAGTGCACATGATGACCCCAATATTACAAATCTTGTGGCACCCTTGACCAGTTCTCGAGCATCCCAGGGTGTCACAGCACCCACTTGGGGAACCAAACATTAACATACATTACATTACAACAGTAGTTAATTTTTTCCATATTCAGTCTTTTCCCAGTTTAATAACCATCTTTTAGTTTCCATGCACAGGTAGTGTTTCAAAAACTTTGGCATAAAACTTAAATGACCGGTGTGATTTAGTGGTTTCACCCTCCCCTTCCACCATAGAAGAGTTCTCTGTAGAACCTCTAATAGGTTTTAGGTGAAACCCTTCAAAGGTGGTTCTAGGTAATAAATAACACTTTAGGTTGAATTCCAGGTAGAACTCTCTGAAAGGGTTCTAAGTAAGTTCCAAGAAGGTTGAAGTGAGTTGTTTCCCCCCGCCGCCTCCTCTCTGGACTCGAGGAAGCTCAGGCAGGCTGCAGGAACACTGCAGGAGTGCAAGACGAGCGCGTCATTGTAATTTGACAATAACAATGACGCCAAGTCCTATACTTTAAGTTATTGAGCTGTTTAGAACTGTCCTTAAAACAAATCCCGCTACTCTGAAAGTACACACTCTGAAATTAGAGTTCTATGACCGCCTACCTTACTGCCTGCCAGACTCCATTAACATTTTGCTCAATTTAACCGTTATAAACACCTCCTCCTTCTAAAAGATCAATAATGATTTCTTATGACTAATGAACAGACGCTTGCTCATTGGGGGGAACATTCGGCATTAATTTGAACTCTAATTAAAGTGAAACAGGCAAACTAAATTATCGATATTCTGGCCTGGAATATAAATTTAACAGGAAGATGCTGTGACTAGTGTTGTTGTCTTTGAAGCTGGTATTTCAGCTTGGCATGTTTCCTTAATCTCTGATGAGATATCATAGTCATTGTTTGATAAAGTACAGTAAATATATTACAGATTTCTCCTTTAAGTACATTTTCCATACCAGTGTTTTGTATTTTATTTAAATCAATATGAGGAGCAAGTACTTGCAATTTGTAACAAGATACTTTTGATGTATTTGTGCCCATGGAGCAGTTAAGCGTTCAAATAGACTATTGAAAATGAAGACTCACAGCTGCTGCAATGACATCCTAAAAATGTGTGAAAACATCTTACAATCTGAATTTTACAGAACTCTTTACTAAAGAAGGAATGAATGACTGAATACAACAGAGCAGTTACAAACTATTTTGGGAGAGAGCAGCATGTGTAACTTTGATAGTGAATAAGTTCATTGGCCAGAATCCAGCACTCACATAACAGCCTTAAAAATGACTAAACCAACAGATTATTCTCTCTTTTACCGTTTTTGAGTTTAAGACGATACTAGGATTATATATATGTGTATGATCTATTTTACTAAGTCTTGGCTGCAAAATAATATTTTACTAAAACCAATTACAAAGACATTGGCGAATGTCTCGTCTCCCAGAGGACCTCCCACAGCTCTGCTCCCTCTCACGCTATGCTTCTGGGGTTGCAAAAAGCAATTAAAGGCGCCACCTGTTTCTGCATTCCTCCTGCCTCCACTGTCGGGTAATTGGAAACCTCTGTCTATTGGTGCTGGTGTTCGACCTCATCTGCAGCTGATATTTCACACAGCTGCCCCTTAAAGCCCCAAAATAAGGCGAAAATACTGAGCTGTGAAACCGTTTTTTTTTTTTTTTCAAAGCTTCTAACATCATTTGGCAGGACCGTGTGGAGAGTTTGGCTCTGCAACAAGATCTCTTTTTTTGCACAAATTCTATATATGTTGACACGTGTTACTGTAGTCATAGATCATAATCACATACAGTAAAATGTATTCAGATTTATCAGTTTATCAGTTGCTTCATGAAATCTTTTATCTGCCCTGTTCTACATGGTTATATTCAAAATGTATTTTATATCACCAATAGGAGTCCTCCAAAATGACACTAAAAGCTAAAGGCTTCCTCTTTAGACCCATTCACTGAGCTGCTGAGAGCAATATTTGTAAGGAATGTAGATTACTGTAGAGCGAAGAGAATAGCCATGGTTGACCTCGTTGCCGGTGAAAATGTTTGCTAATGAATTTGCTTGCTATATCTACAGTGGGATCCTGACAGGAAACAATCTGTTTGGGTGAAGGAAAAAAGTAGATCCACAAGTAACGTTGCTATATTCACAATTAAAGTGTTTGTGTGGAGGGTAGGGATGCAACAATACAAACAAATATCAAGGCACAATAATACACAACAAAGGTCAAAGTTCATTGCGATATCGTAATATCCGATATATTGTTATATCCCTAGTTGGATGAGAGCAGGAGCCCAGCTCACTGTCCCAACTGTACACCAGTGAGTGACATCTACACGGAACATAATGGTTCTCAAATGGCAACCTCATGAATAATAAGAACAGCCCGTTTGGCAGCAGGCCTAAGTGCATTACCACGCACCTACAGCGTGGTGCCGAAACACCGAAACATCAAGCATCAAGCAAAACCGGTGAAAGAAAATGCAAATGAATGCGTTTCCATCCACTATTGTGATTATTAGGCATTGGACTCATCAAGATAAACAGCTGGTGGCTCTCATTTTCCAGTTGGGTGCTATTAAACATCGCAGAACAGGGAAACAACAAGATGACATAATTGGAAAAACCCCAAACAAACCAAATCAATGTGTTGAATATATGACATTTATGTTTTGTTTCATGTATTTATTTGAGGAACTTCTCGTCGGTCCACTATCTGACTTTTGCCTCAGTTTTTTGTCATTCCAGTAGGTTTGAATCAGTGGACGTTCAAGTCAAGAGAGAGAGATTTTTTTTATTTTTTTTCTAATTCCCAGCATTTCCACTGAATGCATAAACTCTTGTGGATGGAAACATTTTTCAGTGTCTTCCTTAGAAAGCAATAAGAGTGAGGGAAGGCAATTCCACCTTTCAGTGCTCATATATTTTACCTGTGCAAAAATAGCTATAGCGCTCTGCATAAATACATAAATACATGTTTGAAGTTTACTTTATTTCAGTCACTCAAATCCTCATGTAAAAAATATATCTAATCAAACCAAAGCAAATTATGCAGATTGCAGATGTGTAGGGTCAAACCTTAGCTCATCACACCTGCCTTTTTTACATTAATTATTATGCACAGATCCCTTTGGATTTATACATTGGAAATATATATGTATATTATACAAACCCAAAAGTAATGAGCATTTTTTAAACATTATGTCTACTGATTTGTTCTTGAATACCAGACTGAATAAACAATTTAAATATTAAAGATAAAAAAATAAACTAAAAGAAAGAAGGAAAAAAATTAAAGTAATAATAATAAGTAAACGACCAGTCCCTCCCACCTAACAAGGGCCATAATAAGAGCAGTGGGGAAGAAAATAACAATAAAAAGAGTACAGCTACAGAGAAGTTCCTGCATAAGTTCCAAATAAGAATTCATAAACACACGACTTCATAACTCAGTGTAATCATCTTATTTCTAAATGTTTAAAAAATCTATTCAGTGTGGCACAGTAAAAGTGTTATATTAAACATTTCACTGAAGTGAATGTAAATTATTTTGGGGCAAAATGTGTTTAAAGCCGTAAAGAACAGAGTAGAATAGTCCCTTCCAGAGAGTTATATCATCCCTTTAGACCCCAGTAGAATTCTGCAGTTCGCTGAGAATCCTCACTGAAAAACAGGGGTGTTAGAAAAACAAACAACAGTAATGTGGCAGTAGGTAGTGTTTTTGGCAACTTGTCTGAGAAAAATTGCTGAATCGCACTTCCCCCCCCTGGAAAACAGCCCCCATCTTCGGCAGCGAGAGCCAAGTAGGTCCTGCTGTTTAGTGATGGTGATTATGTGATGTGATTTCTAACAAAAAAAAATCCCTCACAATGTCTTTCTTGTTTTCCAGGATGGTGTTGTAGGTAGTGTTTTTGGCAACTTATATGAGAAAATGTTTTTTTTTTTATGTGGAAAAGTTGCAATCCGCTCAGTACTTCCTACTCACTCTTCGCTCCACTGTCCCGCGGACAATAGCACCCATTCGGTTCTGGTTATTGATGACAACTTTTAAGTGTCAACAACACAAAACTCAGGACTTTTTTTCCTGGTTTTATTACACCGGGGATGATTTTAAAATGAGTTACGAACTCTTTATCATGGAAGCACCATTTTAAAGTTCCAGTTGGTGGAAGTAAAGCACATTTTAACAACTTCATATACTGTTGGATAGTTTCATCTAAAGCACAGGATCATATTTTAGTTGTCACATAGTGCAGTAAAATATTTCCCTCTGCAATGTTGTAATGTAGAAGTATAAAGTATCATAAAGTTAAAATACTTAAGTAAGTAAAAGAACCTCAAAATTATAGTTATGTACAGTACTTGAGTAAATACTTAGTTACTTTCCACCGCTGTCAGACACACAGAGCATAAAACTTAACTTTAAAAATAAAGTAAAATGAAGTGGTTGTTTAGTTAATTAAGCGACCAACATTTTTAAAGTAATTTAATAATTATAATTCTTAATTCCAACAGCTTTTCAAATGTGGGAATTTGCTGTTTTCTCAGTTTATTATTTTTTTTAAATAGTATAAATAAAAAAGCTTTGGGTTAAAAGCTGAAACTTTGAAGAAATCACCTTTGGCTTTAAAAAACTGCAACAGGATTTTATTTTTTTGCAATCTGCTCTTTCTCAGTTCTGTGTATGTAGCAGCCTAAACGTTCACAGACAGCTCGGATCCTTACAAGTGTCCTGTGTTCTTGATAAACCATAAAAATGCAGAAAAATGAAACAACAACCACCGTGTATTAGATCTTAATGATGTACAGGTCAGCAAATCTTTTTATAGTGTTTCGGGCATCCATATTACCAAAATGTCACCCCTGAAGAGTTCACATTGCCATTAACCTTTTCAATGGACACACTGTAGGCCTCATTAACATTTCCAGTCTCCGCAAAAAAAAAAAAAAAGAGAGCAAATTTTTCCGCTTTCACACTCACCTACATTGGATTTAAACAAGTACAATACCCGATCAGCCATGAAATTGAGCACTTACCAGGTCTCAGCGGTGACAGAGTAAAATCAAGGTAGAATTTATGTGGCTGTTAGTGCATCCGGAGAATCTTATTGTCTGGACTTTGGATTGTAATGAAATATTCATTGCCCAAACATATTGGTTTTCTGCATGGAGGCTGCTCGGAGACACAATGTCCAAGTGGGATCTTTTGTGTTAGCATTGCTGTTATGTATCTGTGAAAACATAATCGGTTACATGTCCTTATCTATACTTTTTAGCACTTTTGCTTCTTTATAAGTGGTCATATAATTGCTACACTTAAAAGGAAAGGAATCAATCAACCATGAGGAAGCATACTGTTTCATAAATATGTTGTATTGTTATTCTGTCACAGCAGAATCAGTAAAAATGATCCCTTACAGGGCAATTATTAGCTCCAACACTGTCTGCAATTCATGCTTCCTATTCTAATCAATTCTGACCCATCTAAAATTGACCCTTTTCTTGCACTTTCAACTGAAAATTACTCTCTCAATGGGGAGTTAACTCAGGCTTCTGCACCATTTCATTTCTCTTTCAACTATGCTCAGCAGGCCTCCAATATAAATCTAATAAAGAGCTGGAACTGTTGTCTTCTAAGAGTATGTCAGCTGGGTGGTTCTCAGTCATAATGTGCAATACCGCTTGTTTCCCAGTAGCCCTCTGCCACGCTGTTACCTGCTCTCAGGGTTCGTGAAATCCCTCAGTTTTGCAAACCATACAGAAAATTCGCACTGAACTACCCGGTCCCATGGCATCCACCTCGGTAATGCTGCTTACACTATCTCTGCACAGGGTAATATGAAGTGGGAGCAGTCAGAGGGATAAAAAAAAAAGTGTGATCATGAAAGCTGTCACTGCGGCAAAATCAAGCTTGATACCATTAATAGCACATTTTACCCTAAAGATTTGCCTTTGAATGCAGTAAATGTTTAATATTTCTGCTAAATACATTTCGTTTGACTGTGTTTAAAGAGAAGCATCAGCTCAGACTATTGTGTTGTGAGCATCGCTGTTTTCCCTACACGTCAGTCTACATATTGAGAAAGACTGGAGGGCTGCCCTCTTGCTATGTCCTCTGGGGCTCCCAGGGAGTGTAGTGAAAGCTTTCTCTCATCCTTCCTGTCTCTTAGTGGTGTCTGCTGCACCAGCTACTAAAACGGTGCTGGTGCTGTTGCACTGATGTTCAAATACGCAGCGATTCGTAGAGAAATGTCTGCTCGTTCAACCTGTTCTCTTCTCTTCCCAGGTCATCAAGTACTGATGCTGCTTCGTCACGCCCATTAGTGTCTCATACTGGTGCACAAGGTACCCTTTGTGTCTGTATGAGACACTGCCAGAAGGCCTTTTTAGAACGTGGTTAATATTATTAAATGGTCATGGTTTGGTTAGATTCAGGCACCAAAACAACTTGCCAGGATTTAGGCAAGAGGATTTAAAACACACATCACGTTATGCCACTAAAAACTTTCTGACTTTTGGTTTCAGAGTCAGGAAATGCAGAGGGGCGTGACAAAACATCAGGATCTGACGACCTGTGAATGAGAACGAGCTGGCTTGCTTTAATGATAGCATCCAAAATGAGAATGTGATGATCCTCAGGATAGACTGCGAAGCATATCCAAAGACCTACTGCAAACATAATACCTCCTGTCATGCTTACAAACAAGGACAAAAGAGTAATGTACAGGGATGAAGAGATGAGGCAGGGACCCCCTACTACAAGTATTTCATTGGATATTTTGGGGTCATCTCTCATTTAGACTTACCCGCAGCTGCTGAGGTCAGAGATATACTTGGTTTTTAATCGCATGTTTGGGGATATGTGCAACCATCGCTCCAAAGGGACACGGGATTGGTGAGGTTGGCCGTGATCCATATAGATGCATATGCAAATGCATAATTAAAAGCAAAGTTAGCAGCTGTTATAGCATGGCTAGTGTTAGTTATAAAAGTTACAAAATGATCCATTGTGGTTCACAAGAGTGTCTGCACATTTGGGATGCTAATAGCGCAGTTTAGCAAATGTTTCACTAATACATAGCTAATTAGTTAGCTGTTATGGAGAGGGGCTGCACAGTGATTTCACAGGTCAGCTTACAACCAGTGCAACCAGCACTGAAATCTATGAGAATGATGTTTTTCTGGGCAATCTCATCTTCATGACTTGCTAACGATGCTAGCAATCATGCTGCTTTTTGACTTATCTTACCTTCATGATCAACTGGAGGTTGAATGCACCACATCCCAGCCAGCAGGCCTATATATGGGGGTGATGCTAAATTCTATGTTGCCATGCATCAGACTGCTGGAACCCAAACAGAGTAAAAAGTTCAAGGCCCTTTGCAAAGTTGAGCAGTTGTTCATGGTGACTGCACTCATGTGCACCATCCTGTTCTTTAAGTATAGAGGCTGACACCCGGTGGCACCGATGGGTCTCCTGTGCACGAAGCACTTCTAGCATAAGGAAACTCTAAAAGAAGAAAGGCTCATTATCTCAGTGGTTCCTCACTTGAAAGCTCTCAGTGCAGTTAGCGTGGTGGTGAATGGTCGGACCATACCTTCTTTTCTTCCCTCTCAGTTTCACAGGTTGTCAATCTGAGTGACTAGGGAAGCAGTGTGCTGTAATTTAGCTAAAGTTTCATGTGTTTTCAAGGTACAGCTCGTTTGATTTCTATGTTCAATAATTTATTTGGATGCAGGTCACGATAATGTGATTGAGGGCAGCATTTTTTTTTTCCTTGGTAAGCATTTAAATTTTACTGGCCTCTAATAATGTCATTCAGTCAGGTACAATTAAGAAACCATCAACCAATAAACCTGCCCCATATTTCAGGAAGTGTTCATTCATGAGAATGGTATCAAGAAGTAAAAAGAAGAACTTTACAAGTTTGGAGATTGATGTTCCACTTTCAGAGATCCATAAAAGAACACAGCATCAGTGGTGGAATTAAGGCAAAAACGAGTGCTTTTAATGCTGTGTTACCTGAGAGTCGGACTGACACTGAAAAAAAGAAATGTCTCGATATAAAAGTGGCTGTGAGGAAAAAAAAAACGCCTCACCACAGCAAGGGGCGATCGATGACTGAAACATGAGGAGTCGGTCAAGGAGAAGTTTCCATCATGGAGACAGAGGACAGAATAAGTCAGGACAGTGACTTCATAAACTGACTCTAGGTAATGATATATATCATCAAATTAATGATGATAGACTTTGTGTGTAAATTTACAACTACATAATCATTTTAAATGTAGTCAGACAAGATAATGTCGACATAATTATGAAGTGTAAATTACTTTTCAAAATCAAAATGTCTTCTAACTAATGAAACGTACACTCATTAGTGAAAAACCATGGTTTGGATAACAGCACATTAATTGTATGACTCATGTGACAGGTCGGCACCACTCACATTTTGTTTGTAACTGAAAGAACATTCAAAATATGAGAAAATCAGTGAATGCGACAAGTTCTCTTAAATCACTTGTACACATCACTTTGGTATGAGTGGTTCTTGGTTGTTGTTTGCTCTTTCATTTGTTAGAGGCATTACTTCATCAGAGGTCATCTGGTGTAGGTATGTTGGGTTTTAGTGGCACCAAGCAAAACATTAGTGTTTGTGTAGGACATATAAAGGCCCCTTCTTCCTTTATGGTTTCTTAGAGGATAAGGAACTGTTGTGAACTCTGGTTTGAATATCCTATAGCATTCTTTATATAAACTTCTCCTATTATATTCTCTATTAGTTCTTATCAATGACGCATGAGTCTCTTATTCATCCTGTGAGGCAAGAGGTGACGACTGTGAACTCACTTTTACTTTCTATAAGTATGCAGCCAACCAGACCCAATACTATATGTTCAGTTTGCTCTTTCTGGGTAGAAATTTTTTTATATTGAACCCATGTTCACACGTACAGACAAACACTGAAGACATGGTTTGCTGCCATTCTTTGTGATCTGTAGCTTGAATGGCATCCTTGCACTTCAAGCTTATTTAAGCTGAGAAAGATTCATGTTACTCAGAATTTCTCTGACGTGATGGAACAAGAACCTGGAAACAAGAAATGGTGCTTATTTGATTTCTTAGGGTAACCTTTTGGAAATTACTTTTGCTTTTCCTTTGGGTGTGCATGAGGGACAACCTAGCTAGTCTGCACCAGAAATCAGTAGTGAATTTAAATAATTATTGCGCCAAACGGCAAAATCTCTCTCCCTGAGCTAATGGCTGGATG
The DNA here is from genome assembly GCF_056507025.1 of Lutjanus erythropterus. Lineage (NCBI taxonomy): Eukaryota > Metazoa > Chordata > Actinopteri > Lutjaniformes > Lutjanidae > Lutjanus > Lutjanus erythropterus. The sequence goes on from NC_139337.1 coordinate 28,612,926, forward strand.
GCCTGGATGTCGTTGTAATCAGCAAAGTTGGACAAATAACATCTCAGCCAAAGCACAGTTTAGCAATATTTTGATCTAGAAAATGAGTGGCCACATTCAGCACAGGCATGTGGACGTTAACATGCAAGGAGAGCAGACTGTTTACTTGCAGATGCTGTGGTCCTGGTGGGTCTGAAAAGTCATGTTTTGTAGGATAATGTGCACACATGGCATGAAGTGCTATACATTTCAGCAGAGTTTAAAATTTGATTTGTTTGTTGAAGCAGTGGCAGTCTCTTCATATATGCCTATATGAATCCAATCCCTGGTTTCATAAAAATTGTTTTGTTATGTGACTTTCTGGCATGTAGGGCAGCCTCTATGGCACTCCATTAAAGAGCAGTCTAAAGGGCACCTTTTCTTGTTTTGTCTACTGAAAGGCACTCCAAAGGGCACTTGATTGTGTTTTTTTTTTTCCTTTGAAGGGCACCCTAGAGGAAACTTCATCAAAATAGGGTCATCCTAGAGGACCCTTTATCATGTTTTATCTACCACAGAGCCAACTAAGATGGCACTTTCACATTTTGTCCACTGGAAAGGCACCCAAAGGGTTCTTTTATTGTGTTCTTTCTACCGTGGGGGCATTCAAGAGGGCATTCTGTGACTTTTTTATTACATGGGGATGATTGGTCCACCACCAGTGGAATGAAAACAGTCATTAACTGCTTCAAATGGTTCTTAATATGCACAATATTTCTTCAGACAATATTTAACCTTATTGGTTAATAAATTGTACTTGGTTTTGACTGTTTTCTGAGTATTCCTTACTTTTAGACTAGTCTAAATTAAAGTTCTGTTTAACCGACGGGGAAATGAGTTGCCATGAATATTCCCAGTGTGCACTATCAGTGTCATGACAAGCCCATGGAGCCCTTTTACAGTAAAAACCTGCATTCAGATGCATTAATTATGTGTTAAAATTTTAGTTCTAAGAAGCCATGCGGATCCCTCTACTCTACTACCCTGACGCTCCACCAGGGGGTAAACTTAATTGGGTGGCTGTGGTTGGTGCACAAGCCTTACCGTACATGAGCAGGCTTTTTTTTATTATTATTGGCTGGCTTAGTGTGTATAATTCACATTTAAAGTGTGTGGATCAGCGAGGATGAGAGTTTAGACTTGCAAGAATTGTGTCAGAGGGCTTCACCTGTGAATTATCACTCATGATCATTGTTATGATGACACTGCATTTCCTTACCGATCTCCTTCCACCGTAGTCAACATTACATCAGAGCTGCTATACATAGATCCCCCGTTGCTGGCGGTGCTGTGATCCAGCTAATGACTGAGGTGAGGTTGTACTCTCTGACCGTAATGTTACTTCCATTCCGGACTGCAGACCGGTCGTGACACACCACATCTCAGCCGAGGTGTGGGGTTTAGTTCAGGCTTGTGTGGTCATGACTCCAACACTGCACCACCATCACTATGGCAACCCTTTGAAAGACTGCCAGCATCACTTCTACTCATTAGCACATTGTAAAGGTGGTATGTTGTTTCCCAGCCACAGCTGTTCCACCACCTTTCATTAGGCATTGTCTATATGAATTAGAATTGTGTAAGTGCATAAGAGTTGTGTGTGCATCTGACAGTTGTATACTGCAGACTGAAATAGTCATTAGTCAGAGTGAACTGTAGGCTACTCTTTCATCCACACTGGAGCTGGTGCTGCTGAGCTTTCAATATAAATACCATAAAAGTGTAAAATATATTTTTGGCTAAAACAAAAGGTCGGCAAGTGCATCGTCGTGCCATTATTTAATCACTGTCCTAACTTGACAATGAACGTGAGCTTGTGAAGGTCTTTGTATCGCTACAACAGCTTGTATAGTTCAGAAGATACATACAGAAGTGTTTAAACTGCAGTGTCTGAGAAGCATACCTGAGCATTTTTGATATTCTTTTGTAAAGGAGGAGATTGAACAAGAAGGCACAGGCACGTTTTATTATTTCCTTTTATTAGACCAGTGTGTAGAGGTGCATAGAGACTTTATTACTTGTATCTGTATCTGTATCTGTTCAGCCAACAAAATATCTGTCTTTGTATCTGTAATGGAATAAAAGACCAGAAATTGGCGTGGTTTATACCGGAAGTCACATTACATCATGCAAATGTTGTATTTTCTAACCCATAATCTCATTGGCAGTGCAATTTTTGTGCCTGAAAAGCATAAAAATTATTTAATATTGGCCTATAATTAAATACTGCTACATGAAAAAATGTTTTATGAATCAAATGATTTTGTTTTGCATTGAAATAAAATTGCTACAGTACAGTTATAAAAGTATATAAATATATCCCTCAGTTCAGACTTTTTTTCACTTAATCACAAGAATAATTTTGTCTAAATAATAATGATCAACTTCTAATAGAAGTAATACCCATTTCCATTGCATTATTTGTGCTTTCTCGAATAACCTACTCAGATTTGGGTGCATCCCTACCAATGTGCAGTATCAGAAAAAGTGACGTATGTCTGAGTTTTACAGTTTTTACACCAAAATTAACACATACATACAGGTTTTTAAATGCAGCTCAATTCCTTTCCCATCATGTGCACAGAAAGGCTGAGACTGAGCTCCTGTGTGCAGGAGAGCAGAGAGAAAGGCATTTTTGTCTTTGTGTTTAACTGTCAGTAATTTTGTAGCTTCTAACTGAATATCTGTGGTTTCAAGTTTAGCCACTTCATTATACTGTTCTATGTTCGCTCTCAGCTGATGGGAATCATGTTACTTTACTGCTGATGAAATTTCCTGGTTTTGCTGCTTCATAATAAAAACTTTTAGATAACAAAATAACAGGGGTCTTTTACTGTAAAGTACTTTTTAGAAAATAAAGTGTTTATCCACATTGAGTAGCAATGGGTCCCTCAGGATTTACAACTGAGAGAAAGGCACATTGTGCTCTATGACCACTGTAAAATTTTTGTGAATCCCAGACAACATGTGAGTTTGCGTAACCACCATGTTTTAGCATCTCATTAATACACTGATTTTGATAAATGATCATCACTAATGTGGGTGTAAGGACTAAATAATTGAACTGCTAGAACAGTCTGTAAAATTACATCACCTTATTCTGTGATGCAGCCTTTCAAACAAAGAAACACTAATCACTAATCTATAGTAAAACGATGTCCAGAATCTCTGAAAATATCTAGTCTGTCATGATATTGATATAATATCCATATATATCCATATATACTGGACATCCACATACTGTCTAGCCCTAAAACATTATGAGAGCATAAAAATAGTGTACAGTTATCATAAATGAATGAGAAGACCTGAAATGATGGGAAATAAGAGGGTTGAAAAAAAAACTCTGCAGCATCATATTGCAGAGTCATCTCCTCCTTTGATATGAGAGCTTTTGTTGTTTTTCCAGAGTACGTCGCTGGATATATATGCATCACTTTAGCATAAAATTCCACTCAGGGCTAATGAAGCTTTATTCTGCTGTATTTCATTCTTTTCTTTTCTTTTCTTTGCATCGGTCTATTTACATATTTCTCGGTCTGTACTGTATATAAACATGTACCTCAGGCTTCAAATACATGTATGTTCACATGCAGGGATGCATGCTGTGCCTCTGTGTATTATAAGTCTGCCTCTCTTCCAGCATGTGTGTGTGTGTGTGTGTCTGTGTTTGTACTGTGCACTGTTCCCCACACTGCATCTATCTAATTATGCGCAGAGCAAAGAGACTATGAGACAATTCAATCTTTTGTAGTAATTGATCCTTCCACCTGAGGGCAGTACTTTCTAATCTAATATCAGATAAATCTGTTTCACATCTTCAATTAAACTACAATATTGAATTGGCTTCCAGATTGAGCTCACTTGTTTTAGTTAGTTCACCTCCTACTGTTTGAAAAGGAAAAAAATTCAATACAGTGGCTTGTAGTTCCTTCTCTCCCCTGCAGGATGAAACAAAATGCACTCTACCCTTGGATAGATTTCTGGAAATATTTTTGAAAGCAGATGTACTCTTTGAATTGGGTAGCTTTCATTGAAATTGTACAGAGAGTGATCAGGGACAGGTTTATTTGCTACAGAGCTGTTAAGGATGGCTGTTGTAGACATTGAACCGGTGATCTTCCTTTTTATAGTAAGGTCTTTTTAAAGCTCCATGTCTCTTTATTGGATGCTGTGTTAAGGCTGGACACTGTTTTTGGCTTTCACACGGTTGACCTTATTCATAGCAGATGTGCCGGACTCTGAGTCTTTATTAAAATACTTTGAGAGCAGCTTGTTTCCACTATTCTTCCGCATGTTATTTTTATTTTTTACAGATTGCAGGCAGTTTGTTTCTGCCTCACGCCACACCACGATGCATACAGCAGTGCAGCACTGCTGCATCGCTGCCCCCTTTTTATTCTCTTCAGAAACAATTACATTCTCCTTTACACAATTCAATTATTTTCACTGTTCGGAAACACGTGCCTGAGGCCTCGCTTGTCTCCTCCTCTTCATCCAGAGACAATCTTTTAGCTGGTGACATACATAGCCACCTATCACCACTGAGGATAAGAAAAATAGTTTTTGCTTCATAAATGAAAAACAATAATTTGAATAGCTTATGTTGGAGTGACAATTTAATTTAGTCTGCAGTGTGGAATTTATACCCAACAGTGATATACTATATACAGTCAAACTAAATCTCTTCTTTTTGTCTTAGTGGCTTGGAAATAAAAAGGGAAAAGAATTGATGCAATTATTTAAGTTAATCTGGTGCTGTCAGTGCCTGTGGACTCATCAGAAGTTCCTCCTTGAAGGTAGTACTGTATGTAATTTTAAAGAGTACAAAAACTAGTCTAAATGCAAAACTGCTTTCAGTAATCACTTGGGGTTGTCCTGTAATAAACAAGATGTCTCTGACTTGGATCTGTCTCCTGTAAAGTTTTCAGATAACAAAATTTTTTGACCCCAAATCTGCTTGAATGTCTTGCACAAACCTGGACATTTATACTTATATTTATAGTGTGACTAGTCAGTATAATGGAGGGTACAGCTCTGTTGGAATGTGTCCCAAATTACTCCTTAATGAAGCCTATTAAGAATCTAATAAAGGGTGTAATACTGTTTAATAAAGAACATTTCTAGTTTTTGGCTAATTTAATACAAAGTATGTCTTATTACATATTTATAGTGTATTGTTAAATGCTAATTTTTTTGTATTTTGTCAGTTTTGTAGTCTCACTGCTGCCATAATCCGTGTCAACACTAACTCCACCAATAACCTTCTGAAAAGTTTGCCTCTATAAAACTCCAGTGATGAATGGATGGTTGAGTTGGGATCTCAGCCTGATTAGATTAAGTGCAACTGCATTGAATCTAAAATAAAGCTGGAACAATTAGTTAATTAATCAAATAGCCGTTGGACAGGAAATTAATTGGCAATGATTTTGATGATTAATTGATCGTTTTTTTAAGCAATAAAATACTAAACAGTCTCCAGTTTAATCTTCTCAAACGGGCAAATTTGCTGCTTCTCATTCTCTTACGTGAAAGTTAATTGAATATGTCTGGGTTTTATGATGTTTGTCAGACAAAACGAGACATTCGAGGACATTACCTTAAAGTGGCAGAGATTTTCATTTAAATAAATGTCTGGTAAGTCACTATCTATCACCAAAGGAGGCAACACAATGATGATTGAGCCTCTGGCCCACCGATGAAAATAGGAAAATGTTGATGAGATTTCTGCTAAAGCCAATGGAACATTTCCTACTTCTGCAGCTTCACAATAAAAGCATTTAACTGGCGAAACACACCTTGACCTTAACTTTTGTCACAGGAAATGCCATGTGTTTGTCATTATCGTTCATCAGAAATGTGTCTACAAAAAAGACCAATCATTTCCAGCATTTTTTAACAGCACATCAGTCTGAAATATTGCCAGGGACAAGTGAACAAGATGGAGCAGCCACAGTGAGCTGCTAGATGAAGAGCTGCAGGCAACATGCTGCATGCCTCAAACTTCTCAAGCTGTGTGCGGCATAAAATCATCTTATAGTTGCTCACAAAATGAAGGCAAAAAGCAAATTCTTGCCTGACTTCTTTCGTAAAACAGCATTAGTTTGTTATGCAGCCCACAGAACGCCGTGTCCTGTCATTTTAAACTACATTTTCTTGAGACTGCCACTTTAAGCTTGAAGAAATTATCATTTTCTTACAATTTCCTGACGTTATATGCCAACGCCAAAAAAACTCCACCACTTTTCTGTGGAAATGCACTGACTGAGAAATCACTGAACATCTGAGTTACTTCCTGACCTTCCTCATCCTCACTGTAAGTCTCATGAGTAGTGTACATGGCCAAAGGTGTTATAAATCAAACAAGCCATCAAAAACCCATAAACCCTTATGGAATTTCTCCCAAACATGTAATAATTACTGTAACTGAATTATTTCCAGTGTATGAATTTAAAATTAGAAAATGTACTAACATTCTTGGTTAAATTATTTACTCTTAGCCTCAATCCTGGTATTTCATAAAGTTAATCTGATTGCGACTGCAACATTACAGTATACAGAGGCAATACTACTCTTTTAATGGAAATATATTTCAAAGATGATTTTACAAAATATGAAACATAACTTTTGCAATCATCTTTGCATTTCCAGTCAGCCATGTTTTCTGTCTGTGTATGTCATTGATCTAGTTTCCTCTAAGAACATAAATGAAGCAAAGGCAATATGACTTTGTTTGATCATCCACTAACAGGATTAGTGTTTTAATAGAACAATCCTTTAATAAGTTTGATGATAACAACAGCAGATTAAAATTAGATATTCTTCTTAGGAGGACATAATCAACTGTAATTCCCATATTGGGCTGCAATTGAGTGGATGGGATTGTTATCGGGAAGCTTAATATTCTGTGACCGCTTCTTAAAGATGTTCAAAATGTGTGATTAATCTACACATTTCAGTCATCTCAAGTTCAAGGTAGCAGTTTGTTTCTTTATTGCGATCTTACTATTGGACACTGCAAATAAAAAACAAGCTGATATTGTGTGATTAACAATATCAAAAACAACTATATACTTAATATTTAGTTAAATGGAGTCGTACCATGCATATAGAATATTTGCGTTACTGTCTGTCATAATATAGTACAATTATGTAAAAAATGAACACCCTCACATAATAAATAGTTTAATTATGTGCTATTTAATGCATGCTTGTGTCTGATTTAATTCTGTGTGAAATGTGTAGGGAGGCTGTCAACTGAAATAGGAAAAAAAAGAGACTGCCTGGCTGTGCTTTTTCAAAGGCAAACAAATACACAGACATGTCCAGATGCTATGCAGTCCCACGGTGCCCAGCAAGGTGTGCAGCATCAGCTGTCGCTATAGCGAAGTCTACTGTCCTAGAATAACCACATATTTAATGTATTGTCAAAAAGAATAGGTACATTTAATTAATTTTGACCGCTCTTATGCCAGAAAATTTTAAGGGATGCAATCCAGTGATAACTTACAGGTTGCTCCCTTATTTTCTGTAATATATGGTGCAATGTCACATGTTCATATTAAACATGGCATGGCCAAAGTTTCAAATATTTTTACCCCTTTAAAAAAAAGGCCGCTAACTGTAGGTGCACCAGCTGTCAAAAGATCCTGCACTGAAGGTGTAAATACCAAATCACCCCTGGTGCCCTAAGCTCCGTTGTCCGGACAGGGTCAGTTATTAGGATGGCTAGCTGCAGAGCTAACTGACCTAACCATCTAAAGGCAGCTACAGTTAGCAGTTGTGAGTGGCATAAGTGACTGCTAACAACAAGTAAAGCTATCTGCCCATCAGGAAACTCTGTAAATCACCAAAGGCTGAGGCAGAGCAGCTGGAAGACCTCATAGAGAAAAGCAGAAAATATATTTTCCTATTTTGCCAAAATCAGTAAAGTCGAGTAAAGTTACAATTTGAGTTTTTTGTTTTTTTTTTTGTTACAAGTCATTAAAAGTAGAATTTGTAGAATTTGTCTGAGCTCTTCGTAAGTGCACCAGGCAGAGAGGTGATTTTTGGTTGTCATTCCCAGGAGGTAAAACACCAGTTGGTATTTACCAGGTCGGTGAAGCATCCTGAGAACAGCAAAATAATGAGAAAATAAGGGAAAACAGGCAGAGGGCAGGGTCTCTGCAGATACAGTCACCACCGCACGCATGTGGTCGGTCCTAAATGATGATCGAAAGGGGTTTTGTTTGCATGAGTCTGTACGCTGTTTTCTTTTAGGGAAAATGTTGCATATTATGCCTGTAAGTAAGATCCCCAGAAAGACTCTGACGGCCTCTCGTTGTTTTCCGAACCTAATTTTTGTCTCATTTGTGGTCTGATAAATGGTGAATTCATCATATTCAGTGTCCTATATCGCTATTTTCCAACCTGTCATATGCCATCAAGCACACCGCGAGGGGTTGAGGCAGTGCTTGTAAGCACTGGGTTCTGCCTATACTAGCATATCCACACTTTGTTTTACCTCTGTGACAGCTAGTTGCTTCCCTTTGGCCATGGATGTGTTAAGAAAAACTCGCTCAAAATATAAAATTATTTCCCAAAATCATGAAAAGATAGCATTTGTCTCTGCTCTAAAATGCCGAGGGCATGTCCACTTCACTGTCTCAATGTCAAACACCACTATGAATTCAAAACAACCTGAAACTGGATGCTCTTCTAGCAGCTTTATTGGACATGTCCAGACATGTTTGAGCCACCAGAGCCAGAGGACGGTGACAGGCTGGTATTATTTAACTGGAGCCACTTTTTTAACAATGTAAATCTATGGGGAAAAAGTCTTTTGGGGCCTCAGAGCTTCACATGACGTTGTCATTAGAAAAGCCTGGCGCTGCCTCTGGGGGTTTGCCATTGGCCTTTGGAAGTTGGCCATTTAGATAAATGATGAACTGAGGGGCTTCATAAAGGGCTACTACAAGATTAATAAGGATGTTTTTGAACTGTGAGTCATGCATAGCTACTCTAGTCCCAGAATTACAAACAAAGAATGCAAAAATAGAGCTGGAAATGAGCATAATAGCTTCCCTTTAAACATTCACTTGCCTGCCTTAATAGTTTTACAAGCAACAAACTCAAAAGCATAATCTGGCTGGTAATATAACATTCAATGACAAAGCTTATTGCTATTCTGATGGTACCTGCATTGCGTTAGACTGCTTCTGCAGCAGTGAAATCACTCAGCTGGTGGGTATCAATTTGAATCAGATATGCAGGGGTGTTTTAGAGGATTTTAGGAAGACCCAGCCCGCCAGAAACATGACCTGACCCTATCTGGGTTTTACATTCCCCTCATCTGTATGGGCCGGGTCTTACTTGGGTTTTTGGAAACTTTTGATTGGACCTGACATGACCCAAGAACACTGCGTATCAGTCTGTCAATCAAAATGCAGATACTGATTTAAATGAGGCTTTATCATCTTGAATGTGTTACCTTAAGAGAATTTTGGCATGAAAACAAGGGTTGCATACCTGACTGTTCTGTCCCATTTTAGGACAAGATACAGCGCTGCAACATTTGTGACTGATATATTTTATGAAACGCACAAAATATTTATACTTTCAAAGTATCAGAGGTGGCATGCAATTTGGAAAAGCCTCTGATATTTTCATCTTGCCAAATACACCCACATAAGGAGGCAGTTATAAGGTCAAATGACAAATTATCCATATTTTCCCCAGTAGAACACAATCTAATGTAGAATCCATGTGATTACTACTGCCCACGTTTCCATTTTAGTCCATCTATGTTCATCTGTCAATACAGCTTGTGTAAGTTTTTCATCCTGGCCTCTTTTTCTAGAAATAAAGTTAAATAAAAAGTCAATTTTGATCTTAGACAAACTTTTGAATTTCCCTGGAAAACACAAACCAGAGTTCTCTTCTTGTATAATGCACTTTAAGAAATGTACACAAATGTACATTACATGAAATAAACTTTCAAAACATTTCGAGGCAATGCTTGTTTGAGTGTTCTGTGTCATATTTTGTTTGTTTTGATTTTCCCGTATCAAAGCTTTTGACAAATTAGATCACCCTCTTGCATATCAAAGAAACCGATTCAGTTAAAATTCACAGGATTTTTGCAGCTGAGAAATTAAAGTGATACTTTGAGGGGACGTACACAAGGCCCTGAATTTTAAATCATCATTCAGTGTTCCTGGCTCAGTTCCAAACTAGGATAAATTTCTGAGGACTTTATGAATTTTGTGTTTATATATCTATTGCACATCCCCAATTAAAAAAAAAGTTAAAACCTAACTAAAAACAGAATGCAATTATTTGCAAAAGCATTTGGACCTATATTCAGTTGAATTCAGTACAAAGACAAGATATGTGATGTTTGTAATGTTTACCACTGTGTTAAATAACCTTTTCTTTTAACAAAACTCAGTCAGCGTTTTGGAAGTGAGGACACTATTCAAGTTTTGAAAGTGTAAATTTTTTTTACCATTCAAGCTTGATATACAACATCAAACAGTCCAGTGTCTCTGTTGTCTTGTTTTGTGCTTCATAATGCTCAACACATTTTCAATGAGAGACAGGTCTGGACTGCAGGAAGGTCAGTCTAAGTTCCTGAACTCTGACTACAAAACTATGCTGCTGGAACAAGAGCACAACGTGTCTTGGCATTGTCTTGCAGAAATGAACAAGGATCGTCTGGATGGGAGTATATGTTGCTCTAAAATTTGTATGTATCTTTAAGCATTAATAGGGCCTTGACAGATGCGACAGTTACCCATGATGCCATGGGCACTAACACACCCCCACACCATCACAGATGCTGGATTTTGAAGTTAGCGCTGGTAACAATCCGAATGGTCCCTTTCCACTTTAGCCCAGACTACACCACGTCCTTGATTTGTGAAAACAAGCTGAAATGTGGACTCTTCAGAGCCCAGAGAAGTCAGCAGTGTTTTTGGATGATGTTGATATATGGCTTTCAGTTTGCGTGGTAGAGTCTTAACTCGCTTCTGTAGATGGAGCAACAAACTGTTTACTGACAACAGTTTTCGAAGGTGTTCCTGACCCCATGTAGTGTCCTTTATACAACTATGTGTGTTTTTTTTTTTTTTTTAATGCAGTGCTGCCTGAGGGGTCAGAGGTCACAGGCATTCAATGTTGGTTTTCGGCCTTGCCCCTTACATGCAGAAATTTCTCTGAATCTTTTCATGATATTATGGATTGTTGATGTTGAAATCCTTGAATTCCTTGCAGTTTTGTGTTGAGAAATGTTTTTAAACTGTTTGCCCACGCACTTTTTCACAAAGTGGTGAACCTCGCTACATCTCTGCTTGTGAATGACTGAGCCTGTCAGATTTCATAAGCAACACAGGATTGCAGCGTCATGCACGGATAAAACAGAAAGAAGCCAGCCCTGATGAAATAAATCCGTTTGTCAGTCTGAGCTTTTCAACATCGACTGGATGAGCAACCTAATTTCTATTCAGTGTCCTTGCTCTCATAAAGTTCTAATTGAAAATTGTCATCTTTAATTGATACTGCAATTAAGGCCGGGGCAAGAGAAGAGAAAAGAGAATGAGCTGATAGGAATAATAATCTTAAAGGCAATACCATTACTTCCATTGTCAGTATAATAATACTTTGAGGAATGCTGCTTATGATTTACTGAATGAGCGAAGTCCTATTACCGCAGATGGTTGTTAAAGATATTTGGAGGACATCCATGCCATACACAGTTGTAACATTTAGTTAAAAGCCCAGTCGATAAGCAATTTGGGCTAGGCCTCCAGTTTTTGACATCAACTAATGAAGCCAATGAGTGCAAAGACAAGACAGAGCGATCTCAATTGGAGCAGTAGCACAGCACTGCTGTTATATGTGATTAAGAAGACGCACCGACTCAATTACAAACATCCTTTAGTGCTTTACTGAGCCTACAACCCTGAGAATTTAACTGATTTAACTACAGTTTGTAGTGGAACTCCATTAAATTATACACTTTTTCCCCCATTTTATTGACACTTTTATTGTATTGTTGTATTGTACTGAACAATTCAGTATTTCTAGTAGTTTAGACAAACAGCCATGATAATGTGCCAGCTTTTTGTGTCACTGAAAGCTTTAAGTATCACAGAAGACTATATGCTTTGTCTAAGTATAGCCATTTTAGTTGGATATTATAAGTTCAAGTACTTTCAAGTATTGCTCTGTCTATATCTATCTTTCTAAAAGAATTTTTTGATGCAGGGTATTTTGAGGTCCATTGTCAGTGTATATAGCTACAGTTGATGGTAGTAGTTATGAATGATTCTTTCATTTACTGTGTCTGTACTTTAAACACAGAAGGCAATTTCTAAAAACCTTCCATCAAAGCAAACCCCAGTTTTTAGCAGTTGCTTGATGGTTGATTGGCTGCTCTGATTGACCAACGCCTAATTTTTGTCCCCAGTCCGCACACTGATTGACTAGTAGGCTTACTGTTGGTTAGGTTGATCATACAGGCTGTGGGAACAAAAAAAATTGAAAACGAAGTCATGATTTCTGCTGAGTTTTTTCAAATGTAGGTTTTTTGGCACTTTGAGCACCACGAGCCGCGCACCATCTAGTTCCAATATCCAGGCATGCTTCTTTTTGCAGTGTGATACAAGATCTGTGTGTTTTTGAGCACGACAAGCCAAATGCCGCCTGGTTCCATCACATTTGAGAGAAGAGGCGGATATCTCTATTACCGATAGCTCCAAAACTCCAAAGCAACTCACAGCAAAACCATCTAGATGGATAAATAACACTACAAGTAAGAGGAAAAATAAGTATTTTAGATTTTAGGGGTGAGCTGTCCCTTTAAGTGAGCAATAATAGCATCTACATGTGTGTAAATTTAAAGCCTCTGGTGCCTAAAAATAAGAATTGATAATTCAATATTAACAAGTAGAACAATAAAGAGGGCAGAGCACACGTCTGGGCCAGATGCTAACACATGAAAACCAAGTAAATTTGTCAGAGGAATAATTCACCAGATGGAGGAAATACCATTACCAAGGGAGTCCTTCACACAGCTCTAGTGGATAGGCGATGTGCTGTGAATTTTTATCATAACAAATATGCCTTTCCACCCACAGGGACCGGAGTTATTTTGCCCCCTCTCATCTTCTGCTCGCACATAGACAAACACTTCTCCAGAGCTTTGATAGGGGGTTAAGTGCTTCATGTGCTCCATGGTCGGGCCATGTACCAATTTTTTTTTTTTTTTTCAGAAGTAGATATGGCAGGAGTTCATTACCAATAATAGAATTTGGATTTGTTAAACATGGAATATCCGTGTTGGGATTTCTGACCCATGTGGTTCATGTGTGTTACAGATTCTTCAATTAGCACATGCTGGAAAAGAAAATCTTCATGTAAAAGAAACTCTGACAAAAGGATGTTAATCCAATGTACGAGCATTTAATTAAGATTCCAAATGTTAACTGATAACATGTTCTTCTTAAGGGCTCGAGCAGCCGGTTATGCGTGAACATGACATTGCTGATGCCAGGAGCTGCACCACTGTTAAAGCTTCACGGCGAAAACTGGAAATTAACAGCGTGTTTAAAATTGCATGAAATTCTGGGTTCATTAACACTGTATGATCGGGTTTCGTTAAGTTTTCAGAAAATGGTCAGTGCACCATTTTCTTGATCCGTAATACCATGGAAACTGTGTGATCTACACTCAGTTCTGTGGTGCAGCGGTTCCACCCAAATAACAAGGTTTTCATCTAGAGCCCACACAGGAAGTTCTACCAAAAAACATTTATATTCCAAGAGTTTCATCTAGAAATCACCTGGAAGGTTTTTTGGCTTGTCCCCGTAGTAGAACCCTTTTTGGTTCCAGCTAATGAAGGTTCCACTTGGAATTTCCTCAGAGAGCTCTACCTAGAGCCCAACATAAAGGGAGAACCAGCTGTGAAAGGTTTCACCCAGAGGTTCTCCAGAAAACCGTTTCATGGTGTAATGGTTCCACCCAGAACCATCTCTGGGAGTTCTATTTAGAACCTTTCCACTCTCTAAGGGTGCAAACCCATCCAGGGGGATCCACTAAGAACCCTTTTCATATTACAAGGTTTTATTTTATAACCGACTGAGATATTATATATTATATTCTAAGAGTTTTATCTAGAACTCACTCAGGGGGTTCTACTGAGAATCATTTTATATTCCAAGGGTTTTTTTATCTAGAACCCACCCAGATGCTGGAACGCTTTGTCCAAAAAAGGGGTTCTTTGAAAGCAACAGACCTCAGCCCTCCACAAAGAACCTTTTGGAACCCTTATTTCTAAGAGTTTATACAGTAGGAGAAACATAATGCAAAGTGTGAAAGCAGGTGAATGCATTTTAGTTCTGCTTAACCCCTTTTGTGATTATGGCAAACATGAATCCAACACGCTAATTAAAGCTATTAATTCTATACTAAAGCAGTTCTACCCTTATGGGAGTGGTCTCCTGCAGGATTACTACAGTTTGCCTTCATCCCCAGGGTGTTCAGTGATTCAATGGTTGGATGAGCATAAAAAAGTTGTAAATACCTCGGCCACCTTGGACTGACTGGAACGCTATTCTTGTGGGAGTTTGAAGTGGCACTTGTGACAGCTTACTTCCTCTCTCTTTACGCCAAATGGTGAAATCTATCATAGGAAAGCGGTGTCACCTTCAGTGCTACACAGAGTTACCTTTATTTATTTTTTGTTTTCTGTCTTGTTATGGGGGCAGATACAAGGCTTTCAGTCTGGATGTTATTTTCTGTTTTTAAAAAAATTAGTCCATTGTAGTGATGCATGATGCAATGCGCTGAATATCACGTTGGGAGTCACAGGGTTGGTAATCTGACAGCCTGACAGTGAGCTCTGAACTCTCCAGACAGAGCTTTAGGGAGCAAACAAGACAGTTATGAATAATTAAGAAATAACACAACCTCTGTGTGTATTTTCAAGCTGCCAAGGTTGAGATCAGAAGTGGCAAAATATACAAACTGTGCTACATTTTAAAATAAAAGTTTTTTTTTTGGAATGACTCTAATGCATTAATGTCACCATGAATTATTATGTGAATAACCAAAAATCTTTATCCATTATGCCTTGCCAACAACTTTTTTGCAATTGCTAACATCCTTTTATCCAAACTGCTTTGAAAACTCTAAACACAACAGCTGTCTGTTTTGAACCATGAACACAATTCATATTATTTTCACAAACTATGCAGTCAATTATTGTTTCTTTCTTTAAAGATTACCTCAAAACCAAAATTACTGATCTTTCTTCTTTCTTCTGTTGACAAATACTTGTGCTTGCATTCCAGGAATTAAAAGCCACTGTTCAAAACATTAAATGTACTAAAAAGCACCTAAATCTCTGCAACAGCAGAACCTCAACAGCTATACTGAATCAGCTGAGGGGCGTTTTTGAATGAACAGATTATTGAAACACTGAGAAATAGCCCATTTATGTAAGCTGTCTAAAATAGACCAATCATGGGGACTCTTTGGACTGATTTTGTTCAATTTGAATGCAGATTAACACAGGGAGGAGAGTAGTTGGACCACGACAAGTGCCTTTTTTTTTTTACTACTGTCGCTAATACATTAAAGCTTTTACTGCAGCAATTCTATTTTTCCTACTGTACGTTCTATATTAAGTAAAGATGAATGTACATTCAGCGCTCAACCACAAATGTAGAGTGGTTTAAATTATTTAAAAACATATGTCTGTTGTTTGCACGTAACCGAAATATAAAAAGTAGCCGTTTTTAAATTGCCATTAAGTGTGAGGCTCGTATTTTGAAAGTGATTGAATGTGATTCACTCCACAGTCAGGAGAGGAAACATGCTGCTGCTTTAAAATAATGATTTGATACTGAGATGGTGTTTTAATAGAGCTGGTGTATATAAAGTCTTTTTGCATTTTGAAATGTAGAGTTGTATTTAATAAAAAAAATGTAGTTTTGAGCAGCTGACTGTGTGATGCTGGGGTGTTGATGTGTTAAGAGGGAAGTATCTTAGTAAGTATAGGTAAACACATGTTAGCGGCTGTAAAAAAAATCTAATTCATTACATATTAGTGTCATTAATATATTGCAGTTTAAATAGGTCTGATCAGGGTTAAACAATAAGGACTGTACACCTGCCTGAGGCAAATTAAATACCACGGCGAGCGACTAAATCTGGCGACTCACTTGTCTGAAATTATTTCGTTAATCGACTTACCATTATTTATTATTAGAAATTTGCCATGCAGAAATTGTAGCAAATGCTGTTTTCAGCCTTTCAAATATGGAGAGTTTCTGCTTTTCTGCATTTATTATCACATTAAACTGAATATCTTTGGGTTTTGCACTGCAAGACTTCATCTTGGAGAAAGTGGACATTTTTTTTTGACATTTTATAGACATTGCAGCCCTTTATTAAACATGAATCGTTATGAATAATTATCTTTAGTCTTTGTTGTTGTTTGATGGCTGCCAGTTTGTACAGGGGGAAGCGAAACTTGACTTCAGGCAAGTAGATTTACCTGAAAAAAAAAAAAAAAGTCTGTTGAAGCCTGCTGATATGATCAGTTTTAGCTTTCAGAGAATATTTCAAACCAGGATGCAGCGACACAAGCAGTGATGAATAATTGCTGTTGAGGCTGACCTGGTCAGTTTGACAGTATTTGTCAGAATATTGTCAGGTGTATCATACAGACGGGTCTAAAAGTACATGAAAAAAAAGAATGATTACTCCGCTGTGTGACCCACAAGAGCCAAATACCTCTGCCAGTTATCTAAATCAAGTTTCCTCTTCAGCACGGCGTGATGCATCCGTCCGCACAGTTTGAATAACTGACACGTGGCATTAAATTTTGAGCACCTTCCCACTCATGTTTGCATTGGTTATAAAACTTTAATCAAAAAGAATAACAATGATATGCCATATTGTTATAAAAGAGAATGTAGAAAGAAAGATGTCAAAGAGAAAGAGGGTGGCATCCGAGCCGACGTGTTTATCTCATTCATTTAAAAGAAGCAGTGGGAGAGTTTAACACAACAATTAAACATGCAAGAGCGAAGTTACCAAAATAATCTGGCTATCTGTATTTCAGGAATGTTGCAGCAGATTCATATTTTTGCTGCTTGTCTCATTTTTCAAATGGAAAGTAGTCGGATTCGGGCAGTTATATTTTGATAACTCACAATTTATGTCAAAATATATCTGTACAATGATGTACGCATTGAAACAAACAACAAAATACATTGCTTTTTGGACTTACCTTCATTGTTTCCACACATATCTGTTTGAGTTCTCCCCAAAGTCCAAACAACTCAGTCATCCGTCTCCTCGGTGCGTCACTGTCATCCGTATCAACACTATCTCCGTCATCTGCTGGAGCCAAAATAATGAGAGCTGTCTCAGGTGAACAAGTTGACATTTACTTATTGCCACAGTAACACAGGAGAAAAAAAAATCAAATGTTGATTGGAGTGTTCAAACACAAGTCAAGTCCTATAGGTCACATGTCACAGGATCCAATTTTGCACAGCATCCTCATGTGGTCCCAGTAGGAATTTAAAAACTGGAGAGCAGCATGCAAAAAAAAAAATGCAGCATTCTGCCGTTCAAACTTATTTCAAAACATTAGATTTATCACGTGGATAAAATCAGAGATTAGACACACTAAAAACGTACAGTGTGAACAAAGGCGTGAGAGTTACTCATGTCTGGATAACAGCTTTTCACAAATGCATACAAAAGACAGAAAATCATAGACAGCAACAAAGAGAGAGATGATTGAGCAGCGACCCTCATTTACAATGACATTGAGTCAATTACAAAAACAAAGAAAAGAAAAACCAACAATGAGACACACTTACAGTGAAAAGGCAGGAACACAATTAGCAAATAAAAAGCTCTTAAAACCTTCTGAATAGGTAAGATTATTTGCTAGATGAATTAAGATGATTAAATTGTAAAATATACAGTTATATTAAAAGCCCTGAAATGATGTAATAAAGGGATAATTCAGATGTTTTTGAAGTGGGGTTGTATGATGTACTCCCATAGTCTGTGTTTTGTGGAGTACTGGTGTAGGAAGGTAAGCAATGCACTTCTGTCAGCAGCTTTGTGCCGCATTAAAAAGGTCAGCAAAACCACCGTTGTATAGGCCAAATATCACTTTCCCGCTCAACCAAACTCCATTGTCCAAATGAGTCATTTTACCTCGCAGAACACAGGACTTCCTGATATACAGCTGCTGCTTTTTTGTGTTATTGTGTGACTTCTGTAAAAGCCAACTAACCTTTTGAAACACTAAAGTCGCACAATAACACAAACAAACTAACAGATCAAAGCAGCGGCAGATTAGCATCTCTCATGTGCTGCAAAGTAAAATTACTGATTTCATCAATGGAGTCTGGTTGAGCGAGATTTGGCTAATAAAATGTCAGTTTCCCGTCAGAGAGGGTGGTCTGACAGCAAGGTAAAGTGCTGAAAATATTCTAGCACTCCTAACTCAAACTGGGGGCGTGTCGATCTGCATTTATTATAGGTAATACACTGATTATTGATAACATATAACCCCACCTCAAATAATCCAAACTATCCATTGAAGGTGGTGCTGCGTATTGTTCCAGGAATGAAGTGCACTGAAATGAAAAGCAGTCCTTCCAGCTTCAGAGTTGTAGGGTTTCTGCATTTGGTTGTGAGTTCTGTGTTGTGTTTTGTCAAATTGCTGAAGATTTTTTTTTTTCTCTCTCCCTTTCCTTGTCTTTTGTCTGTTTGTGTTTTCTTAAGTTGCAGTGTGTTGAGCTGTCAGGGCCACCGCACCGTCACCTTGAAATTTTATGACACAAAAACGCAGGACTCAAGTGGTCAAAATATTGTACGTCTCAAAATGCAGGACTACTTCAGGTTGAATTAAAGGAGGTAACTTGTTTTTTTCACTTGAGGAACTAAGCAGCTGTGTTAAAAATCTTGTACTCAATTATGTTGAGAGGTTTTGTTTTCTTATAGAATTGTCATATAACTGATAGATGCATGGGCAGTAATCACTGTCACACAATGAGCTGAACATGCAAGTTAAAAGTTGAGGAAAGAATAACAAGTTAAAAGAAGAAACACAGTAAAGGAAAATGCTACTCACTATTAAAATTAAGGGAGCGTTTTCCTTTTGCCACAAGGTCAAAGCTCGCACATACAAGGCTTTTTATGCAAAACCAAGAAATATTACCACATCTTTCACCTGGGCTTCCTGTAAAGCCTGTATTTCACTTTCAAGTGTTACGTCATGAAACGCTTCATGATTTAACTCGAGTCTGTTTTTTACAATTCTTTCATCTGTGTATGACAGGGGTCATAGCTTTAGGTTTTTGAGCAAAGCGCTTTGTACTCTGTTGGGAAATTAACTAAGAAAAACTAAAGGCAGCTGGACATTTGTCATTAGGGCACACAGACTTTTTTTCAGTGATTTGCTGGAGGATTTCTCTTTGAATCTCTTTTGAGATGAGAATTAAAGGTGGCTATTAGCAGGAGAAGTAAAAAAAAAGGAGAAAAATCCTACTCCAGGACCACAGAGACTCAGGGTTCAGTTCCTGGCCAGCAGTGCATCTGGACTGTTTCGGCGTTTCAGTGAAAAAACGGTTGGTGGTGTTTGCGAGCGGGGAGCTGGGAAGAGATTGTGTCCTTGTCTCTGCACTGGTGACTCCCACCAGTTGGGTGGTGGAGCCTGCAGGGGGACAGGAGCACTGTTGGCTGAAAAGAAGCAGTCTTGGATGCCATGTCTCATGGAGGGACTTGGACATGGTACGTTAAGGAAAAAAGACTGAAAAAAGAAAATTATATTTATCTAATGATATGTGTGTGGGGCTGTGAAGATATAGATTTTTTCTTACCGCGGTGACCAAGCAACATATTCCCCTGGGACGGCGATTTACCACGACTGCCTTAATAATTACATTTTATTGGACTTTATTGAGGCATACAGTCATAAGGGTAGTATAGCTCCTATAAGAACCAGGGCAGTGCATAATGTGTGTGCAGCGTGTAATTGAGTGAAAGCAAGCAGCAGACTGAGAGTGACAGCGATGCCCTTAGTGTGCAGAAAGCTGTCAGTCTGGCAGTAAATGTACATCATAAATGCACTTGAAAAGTGACGGGGGTCAACCCGAAATAAGCTGAGCAGGACGGGCTGACGTTAAGATAATGCTAACCCTAGCATTGCACTGTTACAGCATTGGTTTGGTGAGCTCATATCCCATTCAGGAGCTTTGTAATCCATAAATCCATAATGATAAATCAAACACTGAATATCTCCTGTGATTATTTATTTATTTTTCCATGTTGAATATGGTTGTTGTTGTTGTTAGCATGTTGTTAGCTACCCTCTGGCAATTCCAAGATGCCCTTGTTGAGTCTGTTAACCAGTCAGAGGTTGTGTTCCAACATTATCAATAAATCCATGCATTGATGTGTTACTGTATGCGTGCGCACTTTTATTGTACATGGTCATTTTGCAGTGTCGAGGCTTTTTTTGTACATCATCTGATGATTGGCTGGTTTTGTTTAACTTTATAAGACAAAGTTTCTTTTTTTTGGAAGGTCACGTATTGACGTGTAATATATTCATTTAATTTTTCCAATATTGCCTATGTGAAGTGGGAGTTAGTTGGTGCCTGGACGTGGGCGAGAGACATGACCCAGCACCAGATTATCATAGTTTATAAAACAGCAGTGTGAGGATACAGCCTCCTCAAACACAAGATGTATAGAATACATGAACTCAACACATGTTGGACCTGTCACTCTGTACGTTAGTAGAGAATCCAGTTAACTGTACATGTAAGGGTCCGGTGTGTGAAATTTATGGGGATCTATTAATATCTATTATATATATTAATCTATTAATAATCACAAGTGCAGAGGGAGCAGGTCCTCTTTCACTGGAGCCAATATACTGCACTGCCATGTTTCTACAAAAATGGACAATCCAAACACTGATTCTAGATACAGCCTTTCATGTTTTTGGCTAGTTTCACAACCACGCGTTTCTCCTACATGTTTGCAAGGGGATGGTGAGGCAAAGTGTTTGCAGTCTTTTATGTAGCTCACTGCTAGATACCAGTAAATCCTGCACGCCGGTCCTTTCACCGACAAACCAGAGAATTGTAAAGTAACATTGCAGCTTCAACAAGTACATACGTTTTATTCATACTATCTATTGTAGATTTGATTTCACATTTTTATAGACAGCCCAGGGTTTTGAAAGGACAGACCTTAAGTTCAATGTCATATATGAAGAATGTTAATTGAAATGCTCATATTGTGCTGTGTGTAGTTTTCAGGGACTGGCTTGATGAACAGGAGCAGCTAAAGTTTACTTCATAAAGTATTTACTACTTCATATTATGTATTGTTTAAATTGAGAAAACATCTTTTAAAACCGTTCCTTTCAACAATCCTTCAAAAACCCTTTGTTCCAAAAAGAGTTCTTTGGATGAAAAGGATTCATAATGGAAGCCCTATAGTCTTACAAAGAACGCTTGATGTACCCTCTCTTCAGGAGCAAATAGATCTGGGTAGAACCTGTGCACTACACAAATAACCTGTATCTCAGCACTCAAATTATGGTTTTTAATAATGATAATGATGATATTACCTGGTTTTAGGAGGTGCTGTAGACCCCTCTACACCCCAACTCCCTATCTCCAATATGTTCGGCATTATATTCCTTCACACTGTGAGCCTCTACCAGTGATCTGTTCTCATTTTCCTGGGACCACAGATCACAATTTGCACTTCAAATTAACTTCATATCATGTTATTTCATGGGTTCTTGAACTCTTGTTTAATAAATGAAACGGGGCGTTTTTGGAATGAAAAATGGACGCACAGAGCAGTGTGCCCAAATGTCAAAAAAACAAGTAAAAACCCTCCAAGGCATGGCCTTTTCCACCGAGGTTATGTTGAACTTAACTAAAGCAGCGAACAGAACCACTTAGTTCAAACTTTGACCCAGTGCTGGTGCTGCAGAGCTGGAGGTGCAGGACTGCCAGTGGAAGTCCCAGGTGGGAGTGCTGTGCAGACAGTCAGGCTTGTAGTCTCCTTCTGTCAGCAGGGATTTTGTGTAGGCTTAGTCTTGTGAACATTACATAAAGAATATCTTATTGTTCTCTCTCAAACAGCTTGAAAAAAAAACTCTCTCTGTTTTCTGACCAAGTAAATATTCAGAGATGCCTTCCTCCTACAGTCTTCTTTTGAATTTGATGCAGGCAGAGATTCGGCAGTCTGAAAAGGGCATTACTTAAAGGTTTACTCGTCTGATGCAGACATGTCTTTCATGCAAACATAAAGGAACTATCAGCATAAAGCTGAGCCCCAGTGTCAATGTATGTGACTTCCCACAATCAGAATGGTTTTTATTGCCAAGTAAGTTTTCACATACAAGGGTTTCGCTTCAGTAAATTGGTGCATTACATAAGCGTAGTACGAGAAAAATATAAATATAGGTGAAGGCAAGAACTGCAAGTCAACAAGCATTAACAGAGAAAAGAAAATTCACAATAACACACGAGAAATTTTATTTAGACAATAAAAAACAGCATGTACAATTTGACCATTATTTAATGTAGCGAGTTTGAGCCATAGACTGGGTATTAAATAAGGTAAAATTATTTCCCCGTGCCCCCTCCTCCACAGGAAGCTCAGGCAGGCTGCAGGAACACTGCAGGAGTGCAAGACCCGTGCAGCATTGTAATTTGACAGTTACAAGCGATGACGGGTTTATAACTGTCACTTGTCTGTCAACGCAAATTTAAGCCTGTTATCCTAAAAAATAAAAGCCTGTTGCTCTGAGAACACACACTCCTGTCTCACTGCCTGCCAGACTCCATTAACATTTTGCTAAATTTAACCGTTATAAACATCTGCTCCTTCTAAAAGATTGTTAATGATTTGTTACAACTCATAAACAGACACTTGCTCATTCAGCGAACATTCTGCATTCATTTTAACTCTAATTATCATGAAACAGGACAATAGTAGTACAAGTTACGGACCGAAAAGGAGGACACTGAAGCTGCAGCATTGTTGTCAGAGAAGAAAGTATTTCAACTCAGCATGTTCCCTTCATCTCTGATGACATATCACGGTCATTTTATGATTTATTGCAGTAAATATATTACAGATTTCTCCTCCAAAGGGACAGCTCACCCCAGAATCAAAAATGGCCTGTAGTTCTATTTATCCATCTTGATAGTGTGTGCTGCTGAGTTTTGGAGAGATTGGCCAAAGAGATTTCTCTCCAATATAAAGGGACTGACTGGCACGCGGGTTGTGGTGCTCAAAGCACCAAAACATTCATTTGATTTCCCAAAAATCGTGACCCGGTTACTCAGTATAATCCACGGACCCTTTCATGAGCAGTTGCTACAGGAAAAAGAAAGTAGTTCCTACATGAAACTGCTCACAAAAAGTTCTGTGGATTATCTTCAGTAACCGAGTCATGATCTTTGGATCGATACGCTGGTTTTGGATTTTTTAAATTTACTTTTTTTTTGGTGCTTTGAGAAGAAGCTGAGTGCCTTTTACTCCCATTATAGTGAAGAGAAGGCAGACATGTCTATGGCTGAAATCCCTAAGACTGTAACTCACAACCAAAAAATCTAGACTCTGTCCCTTTAAGTCATTTTTTTAAGCAAAATGCCAGGAAATTTCTGGTTCTGGATTCTCAAATGTTAATATTTTCTAGTTGTTGAGGGGAATATATTTTATCTGTCATCTCTCGGATATTGTGATGGACACTTTTAAATTATCTTCTGACATTTCGTGGACCAAACTGTCAATCAGTTAATCACAAAAATAATCCTCAGGTTTAATCAAGAATGAAAATGACTCTTATTTGCAGCCTGTACAGAGGAATGATCATACTACAAGAACAGTTTGCACACTGCATTTCAAAACCCCATTTTCACTAGGAGGTTAATGCGACAGAATGCATTTGTTGAATGTTTTACTGACTGGCATAAACAGCTTGGATATACAATATTTCAAACTTTTCTTAATCCACGCTGATCGTTTGACAGCATGTGAAGTGTTGGCACTGTGCATTGTTTGGCCCTTATTCATCTAATCACATAAGTAAATGTTTGTGTTCCCATGTCTGAAATGAAATGAATGTTGACATGAAACCCTCCGATGCCTACTATTTCTTGATCGCCAAAAGCACTTATGGATACGATCCGACTCAGAGTGACTGTTTCTGCCGTGCACATGGTTCACAGAAGACTGCAGCACGACCATACTTTTTACTATAATGGGACAAGAACAGGCTGTGCTCTCGGATTGGAGTAATGTGCTGCATGAAGATGTGAAAATAATCAGAGCAATACATCAGATAAGCAGTGTGTACAAATACAACATAGCAGAGGAGAAGTGGGGTGGACATGGTTTGAGCATGACTGCCATCCAGAAGCTAAATCCCATTCCCTATAGACACAGGGAGTGCTAACCAAAACAAACCTGAATACCTCATGTTCCTTGGCTCTCATTGTAATTGGAATGGATCAATTGCGCCTTTATTACTCGAATGAGATGGATAACCTTGTCCTCCTTCTCTGCCATTTTAATGGGCCACTCACAGTCCCTGCTCCTTGCCTTGCGCTAATCCCCGCGGAGCCTACACACTTTTAATCCCCCCTGCAGCACCAGTAACACAATACGGGCTCATCATCTATCCGACCATAGAACCGCCCGAACACTGCAAAAAAATCAAAATAAGGGTTCCTGGGGGTTCATCAGAGAGCCTCAGGGTGCCTTCAAGATCAAAGATGCTTGTAAGAAGCTTGGGTTGCTTCAAAGGTTGGACGCTCCTCAGGAAACGTTGCATGTGCTTTCAGAAGTGGTCCGGTTCTGATGCTTCAAAAATCAAAAACTTGGATTGCACACTGAAGCATGTGCAAATGTGCCTCTTAGAGATTTTTTTTTTTTCTGTGGAACATTATTTTCAAGAAACACAATTAAGCATGTGAGTTCAGATAATTTGGTCCCGGAATTAAACGTACGACATGAGAGTGTTTGTAATGATGTGGCCATAAATCATTATTGAGGTATATTTCTCCAGAGAGATTATAACTGTGCTTTAATTTTGAGCCACAGCGTCTATGACAATTGATTCACACGGTTAATTACAATGTTCTTATATTACCAGTTACAGTGTGATTGCAACTTGTTAGCAATAAATCTTGACACTGTCGGGTCAATAAATGTTTAATTTAGGGCTCCTTTTTTCATAAGAGATTGTGTATTGATTATTTACTGTATTTGCTTTATTGTTTAATCTATGAAATGTCCCAAAAATTGTGAAGCACGCCAGTCACTGGTTCAGGGATCTTGATAGAAGTGACACAGAGAGCTAATATGCTGGTTTAAGGTCCATACTATCAAATTTATGAAATTTATTGTAAAATATTTGTATTATATTTGAACATAATCCACGCAGGTTTGTTATGTTTGTCAGAACACAGAAACATGATTTCTAGGAGACGGGGTTGGTGTAGATGGTGTCTTGGCAACTGCAGCAACAAATTTAATCTGATTTATGCCTCGATTTACTGATCAGTTCTGAATCCTCTTTGACAGTCATGACAGTGAACTTGAAGGCTGAAATCATGTTGGATCAAATGAACCAAACACTAATTTTCAGGTTCTCCACCTCAGGAAAAAGTAGTTGTTGTCATGTGATAAATTATCTTGTTCTCTCAAGAAATTCTTTTCTTAAGATAACACGATAAATTAACCCATTATCACGAGAGAAAACAGGTGTTGTTAGCTTTAGATAATTAAAAATGAACTTGGGATCTCGACATAACAGCATGGAAAAAATAATTGTAAGCACGTTCTTGACAATTATCAAAGTTTTTGAAGATTTTAATCTGTACTGCAGTTTCCAACACCCTTTTGTAAGTTTGGAATAAATTTGGAAGTGACACTTTTAGTTTGAGCATCAGTAACTCAGTGGTTGTTCATGTTCAAACACTGATACAAGGTTTCTATTTTTGTCTGCTGCAAATAAAACTCACCGGGACGTCACCTAGACAATCAGAAGTTATGTGAGTGAATGTCAAATACAAAGAGCTGTGTTGTTACAACCTACCTTACTCCTGGGGTGAGTTGTAACACTAACTGGGGATAGATGTAACAACGGGAGGTAATTTGTTGAATTAAGATCCACTGTCCAATTTATGAAATATCTTTTTTACTATAAAATAAAGATTAAACAGTTTTGACTAAAGTGAAAGTGACATAAATCACTTTTTTCTTGAATGTCCATGTTTAACATAAGGGTTCAGTGACCGGCTTTGTGGGTTTGACCCTTGTGTCTTTTTACTTTAAGTTTGCAAAGTCTTCCATGCACACAGAGCAGATATTCTCAATGAACCGTTACAACTACCCCCACCCCCAAGCAGCCATTACACAGCTAATTGTTTTAGCATGTGTGCGCTTGAAGGTATCAATGAATGTGAAAATCAAATTAAACTGGAGAAACTGCTGCTTTAGGTTATGTGAGTTAAACCACTGTAACTGTAAATAATCTTTTTCTCTGAAAATCGGTTTTTACAAATAACCCAGTGTTACTACACTCCCCGATCTCCCCTAATTAGGTACACCAGCAGTCATAACCACTATCACTTAAGAAAGGAGGAAGAGGGGACTACTTGCAGGAACTCAAACTCTTTCAACAGCCTATAAGAATAAAATAAACCAAGAAAAAAACGGTGATGTTTACAAGCTAGCACCACGACGTTCATTCAACATTGTTGTTATTGTCGTCGCCCGTGCGCTCATCCCGCCTCGATATGAAAGACGCCACAAAAGTTTCCAGGCGGAAGTGTTTCTTCTGCGAGTTTTCCAGCAAGCTTGATGTTGCTGAGCAGAGAATATTCTCGGGGCGCAGCGCTGATAGTGTTTGTTCTACTCTGCATGGACTCCATAACATCCTGTGTTCCTGCTGTATCCCTGTGCATTCAGCTGACTGATCAGAGGAGACAGACTGCCAGTGCATACACCCCTGTACATTCAGAGAATAAACACAGCAGAGGTTGCGCAATGTAAAGCCTTTTATCTGATGCACTGCATGTGGTATGATTAGAAGCTTCTTTGCAAACCAGTACCTGAAATTCAATCACTTCAGTCTCTCACAAACAATAATACAACGTTTTAGCAGAAAAGCTGGAAAAAAGGCCTCTAAATTTGTATTTTGCTATTAAATTTCCTTCTCCTTACAAAAATAAAAGGAAAAGAACTTCTTTATTAACTGATAACATCTAAAAATGAAGAATTAATTCCATTTTATGTATTTTTATGTTTCACTTTTAATGATCTAGGTCTGTGAACAAAGGAGGGAAGATACAAGGACACACTTTCTAAATTAATACATTTATTCATTGAATCAAACGATTAGATGAATAATTATGAATAGATTATTTTTTTTTTTACATTTTAGAAGACTGTCTTCCCGTGCCAGTCACTGCTGTTGACTGTACAGCCGACGAAGGATCAGGCCTTTAACGTAATAATCATCCATCCTCTCCGTCGACGTTGCTTACTCTGAGTTTATGTCAAAGTGTGCAGTACAAACAGGCAGAGGAACCTCTGGTTCTGGCTCTGGTTTAATACCGCAGCCCCCGTGTCATAAACCCCAATCTTCTGTACCCTGGATTCTCTTATCAGACACACCGTTGTTGTATCGCCTTTCACAAGCTGAGCCCATCCCCACACTCACCTCCTCCTTCATAAAGGCTGGACGCCACGGTGAGACTCCACTGCTGTTTACGGGAAATAAAGACTTTAAAGATGATGTCATACAAATGTATTCAGGAAAGAACAAACGATGAAACAGATATTTCTTCAATCCGAATACGCTTGTAAAATAACAGTCACTAATTAGTTACACTTATTATTTCATCTAACATAGTATTTCTGCGGGTGCAACTAACGATTATTTTCATCATAGATTAATCAATTTTGATTGTTTTCTCAATTAATCAGTTAGTTGTTTGGATCATAGAATGCTGAAAAATGTTAGATATATAGAAATAGAGAGAGTTCTGATATTAAGCCGAAAAACGATTGATCAATTAATTAATCCTGTCTCAATCTTGTCAGCTGAAGTTCGAGTCTTTCATGTAACGATTATTTTCATTATCATCTAATCTGTCGGCCAGTTTCTGCATTCATCAATTAGTTCTTTGGTCTGTAAAGTGTCAGAAAATTATGAAAAATGTTGTGGCATGTACCACAGTTGAGTAAAAAAGTGAAGAAACCAGAAAACATTCACATTTAGACACTGAAATCATTATAAAAAAAAATGACTCAGAATGATTCAGCAATTATCAAAATAGATAGTGATTACTTTAATAGTCAATTAATAATAGATGGTTAATGGTTGCAATTAATGGTTGCAGTTATATTGGTTGTTAGGTTTATTAGTTTGTCCAGCTATTCCTTCCTTTGTTGTGAGCAATTTCTTGACTGACCGGTGAAGCTTTTTTTCATGAGAGGCCGTGATAATGAATTGGAAACTATTTGTGCTCTTTGCATGGTAGCATATTGTTTTTTATTTCCAAATTATAATCATACCAATCTGATTATGTCTAACTGCAATGGAATACACTCATCTTTTCTTTGTATCCAGATTACATAATCCCATTACATGTAATCCATTACTCCCCAAACCAATGTGTTTACAAATTACGAATGCAGCAAAATTGCAGTTTGAATGAAGAATATTTTGTATGTATTTGCTGTAAATAGTTCCTCAAATGCAAAACAGAATCTTTCACTTCATAAAATATTTTCTTCAGTTTCTGATTGTTCACGGTTCCACAGTTGATGGTGGGATTCAGTTCA
The DNA here is from genome assembly GCF_056507025.1 of Lutjanus erythropterus. Taxonomy (NCBI): domain Eukaryota; kingdom Metazoa; phylum Chordata; class Actinopteri; order Lutjaniformes; family Lutjanidae; genus Lutjanus; species Lutjanus erythropterus. The sequence continues at coordinate 28,641,852 of NC_139337.1, forward strand.
TAAAACTTAGTTTAGATAAAAAATCTAACTAAAAAGATGAGGGTGATGAAATATAGTATTAGGGTGTTGAAATATGTTTCATAATTAATTATATGCCAAAATTGAAATGAGCCTGATGCTTTGAAGGCATTACGATGAATATTAAGGTTAAAAAACATTTAAAGTGACTTCCAGTATGAACCACATCCACTTCTGAGTACAGATACAGATAGTTTTGTTGGTTGAACAGATACTCATAGCGATGTCTCTGTGCACCTCTACTGTGTCAGCAGGCTCCTTTTAGCATTTCAACCATAAATAATGGTTGACCTTTCCCGAGCTGTGACTTTTTTTCCAGCTCTTTTTTAACATAAAGGTTTCAGTTCTGACACAAATTTCCAAGCAACTGTTATAATGGGAAATTGGCTGTTATATATAGTGGCTCAGTATATAACAACTTGACAAAGAGGAAAGTAGATACTTTAAAAAAAAAAAAAAAAAAAAAAGTTAATTGTCTTGTAGGTGCAGGTCGATTCTGTCATGATGAAAGTAGAACTGGGTGTGAAGAAAACAGCTAAGAAGCTGACGTTAGCTTAACACGTATTCGATCACATACATTAAGTGTGAAATCTCTTTAATTTACACTTTTGGTAAGTTTTTATCTTACAGGTCAGACATGTCCTTATAATAACTCATTTATAATTTCTTTGAAGTTTCCACAAGAGCACTGTGTAATTGGTGTTTAATGAATTGTGTTACTTTTCCATTCCAAATAATTCATCATTCTCTCCTTACTGGAAACTTAAAGCTGCAGTAGGCAATTTAAACATACACAGTGCAAAACCTTCCATCTTTTTCTGCTGCCTCGAATCGTTCGGTTAAGCTCCTCCCACCAAATGATGCACCAAACGTGCATATGTATTTTGCTGGGCTTGAAGCGTCAAGTTTGTCAACCATCATTCTCGCAAACTGGTGTCTGTTCTGCTCTGTTAGTTATGTCTGATGACTCAGAGGTGATAAACAACAGTGAGAGCACCACCGGAGCCTGGCAGGGAGGAACGAAGGAACAACTCATAGAACCCAAATGAACCTTGTTTGTACAGAGTCACTGTGTCTGCCAGCTAAACCCTGACCTCTTGTTTGATTCAGACTGTGACCACTTCACAAAAAAAAAAAAAAATACAAAGAGGAAGGCGCTCACAAGAACACTTAAAGAAGCTGTTCAGTTAAATATTGTAGTTATTTCAACCAAAATTATAATAAAATATTCTTGCTTACTGTATTTTTAAACTGCAAATTCGTATATGTTTTGTAAATCTGACCTGCTGTGAAGTGGTTTAAAGACTTTATACATTTACACTGGAGTTAATTTACTGCAAGTATATCATGTCTCTTTCCAGGAAATTTCCTAAAATATCATTAGAGGATTAATAGTCCTATAAAATAAAGTTGAATCACATTTTTTGTTTTACAACAAAAGTACAAATACTACCTTCTTTTGCTGTTCAAAACAGAGAATTAAAGCAGAAATGTATAAGTCCTTATGGAGGAGGAGGAGGATTGTAGTCTAAATTGTGAACTGAAGCCAAAAACAATCCCTTTTTAATACACGATCTTTGGTTGAAGCGACTCAAAGCTCCGGCAGGTTGCCTGCAGGCTGGCCAGACACTGAACACAAGACCAGTGCAGCATTATATATTTTTATTGCTCAGTTTAAACGTTGTGAATGTCTGCTCCTTGGCGAACATTCTGCGTCAATTTGAACTCTAATTAATGTGAAACGGGTCAAACAAAAACAGTTGGCCCGGTCCGGAATGGAGGGAGAACGTGCTGTTGGAGAGGCTTGTATTTCTACTGCACACCTATGGCGTCTGATAAAAATAAAAACATAAAATGCAGATGGATCATTGAATTAATGCTTCCATTCATATAATGAATATGGAATAAGTACTTTATTGGTACTGGTATCCTTTTAACGGTACTGGTATTGGTGCTAGTGTCATCATTTTGTGTCCAGCCGTAGTAAATATATTACATACTTCTCCTTTAAATCAATGCATCTGCTGTGTGTCTTTTGTGCAACCCTGTCACTACTAATTTGTTTTGCCAAATATGTTTTGAAGGAAAAGTAAATGCTGCCTAGATCAGTGGTCCCCAAAGAGGGTCCCTCAAGACTGACGTTATTTTTTTTTTTCCTGCTGTACATTTACTGTAGCCTTTCAGTTTTAATAAAATTTACCCACATGAAATAACACAACGAGACGCTTAAAGCTAATTCAAAGCAAACTTTGAAATTGCCGCATTAAAAACGCTGTAAAACAGCTGTCAGATACGGCGAGCAAGTGATGGAAAGATTTGTCACTGTAAACAGAGCTAAAAGAAGAGCTGACACATCTCAGCTCTCAACACTGTCTGTAATGACCGAACCTGAGTCAATCAGAGCTATAATCAGACGGTGCCCCGGGAGCTATTTTGATTAGACGGGAAAGCTTGCCGTCCCACAGTGGAACGCCTCACGTACAGGGGGAAAACTGTCAAGCGCTGCAATGGTGTCAAGAGACAGCTTGATAGCAAACACTCCTTTTTATCAAGCAAAGATACACTGAAGTGCGCCATAGAAAATATATATCACGATGAAGGGTTTTAAAAAAGGTTTGTCAATCACCGGTCTTTACGTATATTACAGTGTGTTCGGTATTGACATTTTTTCGAGCAAAGAGTGCTGTAAAAATTGTTGCATTGTGATTGTGTGTTTGTTTTAAATAACATTGCGATGAACGTGCCCAGTCTCACGTTCAAGTCAGTATTGAATCTAGACAATCATCTTTCCTCAATCTTAACCAAGAGATGTGAGTGCCTAAACATAGATGGCAGATACTGAAAAAACAAATGAAATATGTTGTCACTGAACAAATATATTGTGTATTAACACTTTCCAACTTGGTATATGCATGATATATAGTCATGTAAACAGGCTCTTACAGAACATAATGATCCAATCCATGTAGGCATCCGATATTATTGTTGTTGATCAGTGGTGATTTTTTTATATACATGCATAAACATGTACATGCTTGTCTGCATTCTGTACTTGTTCAGATTTGTCCTCCTTGTTCTCAGCTGTATATCTGCTGTATGCTTACATTAAGAGCAGTGTTAAATTCCTGGCTTGTTTCTGACTACGTGGCTGATCAATTTGGCCCTGAATCTGATTCTGATATTAATTAAATTCAATGTATTATGTTAAAAATGTAAACGTTCAAATTAGCAGTGTGTCTGGGGTGTTAGATGTGCAGTGTGTTTGGTAGAAATCACCCAAACCTTTTCCTTAACCAGAGATGGGTTTTCCTGATATTGTTTGGCTTGGGAATTAACAGATTACATTTTGAATGATGGTTGCAGATAAAAACGACGTGATCAGATGACATTTAGTTAGAATTGGGATTATTAGTAGGATGACAATTTTAAAATAAAGAACAATACCATGCACAGTCTGCGCACAATTGCCAATTGATTATCATGGCCTTCAGTAAAAAATGCACTGGGTGGAAACTTCTCCATTCTTTGTCTTTAAATCAATCAATTAATCAATAAATTGCACATGACAAAGGAAGGAACAGCTGGAGTTGCAAAGATTAAGCAATTATCAATTGACTGTTAAATTAATCACTATCTATTTTAACAATCAGTTAATCATTTTTTATTTTTTTTTAATGAAGAAAGAGAATTTTCAGATTTCAGCTTCTTAAATGTGTGACTGATTGCCACTGTTCTGTCAGCTCATTGGCTGTTTTAACTTTGTACTTTTTTAATTCAAGACAAGGCTGTTTAACTGAGCAAAGGCTCTGTGAATATAGCCGGTGTAGGTCTTTACAATATCTTTATCCTGTGAGTTTATGTCTTAATAATAAAAGAGAGATTTCATTCAGTTTTCTTCACAGAATTAAATTAAAGTTTGAAACATGCCAACTGTATATATACATATATTTATTGATAATTGTTCTTACACCCCTTAAAATCAACAGGCCTCAACCCTGGAGAGAGGGTCATGACCACAAAGTTGGGAAGCACTGATATATGGTGTATGTATATATGCATTTTCTCCAGTTAACATTTTGTGTTTGCACTACATTTCCATTTGTCTGACTTGGCGTGTATAAAACAGCTTATCCATCTGTTTAGTTGGCTCTCGGTAAAATGACTTTGCATTGCTAAACTAACCTCTCATCAGGTTGCACTTAAATGACCTGTCTTATAAAATTATGATTAAAATAAAAAATCATTAAAATGAATAATTGTTATTTCAATCCCCATCCCGCTGATACGATACTCTGTGGAAGCTTCTTTCATTCATCAGATCATTCACTGCAAGATTACACTTTGTGGGAATTACATTATTAATGAATTGAACAACTTAAAATCACAGAAGCTATCACTTCTAATTACACCAGAAAATAATACATAACCTTCATTATCTCATACACCTTTCATTATCTCCGGACACATTTCTGAACTCAATTAAACAAAAAAGTACGACACTGCTATCGCTGCCATTAAAGCATTAGTGAATTATATTTCCAAACCTAAAACAGTCTGTAATTTAAATGCAGATAGGCATGTACAGATACCAAAAAGGTTAATGCCGACTCATTAAATATGTTTTATGACCTGTTTTGCATGTTTATAACTGTCTCTTCAGCCCTCGCGCTGTGCCTGAGTGCCACATTCAAAGCGCCGACTTTATCAGCCACATCGATTTCAGTGACAGGCTGATAATGCCTTTTAGTGTTGTTCTTGCCAAATGCAGCAATAAACGGAGGGAGCGAGAGCGCGTGAGAGGGGTAGAGACATAAGGCTAGAGTAAATTGATCAGTGCAATGCAAGTAAGGACGGAGCCCTAATAACTTTATTCTAAAATAAAGCAGAGGAAACAGGGAGCGGGTCGATGACTTCCTTTCAGCTTAGTTCGGATGTTTTCATGGCCTCCGTTTAAAGAGTTTTCGTTCTCATTTCAATTTATTAGGTTGTAATTACAACAGATCAACAGGCAAGTTGAGACCACTGCATTTTAAACACAGTCTCATCTAAGCTAGGGCTATTCAACTTCAGTAGCCAGCGGGCCAAAACGTAAAGTCACTGGGGCTTTGCGGGCCACACCGAATACTTTGTCAATTAACGGCTACAAATAACACTGCTTGGCCCGTCTGTAACCCTTGCTTGTAGTGTTTTCGTGCTCCCCAGCTGGAGCACGATTGACCTCCCGCCTCCTGATTGGTGCAGCCCCCAGTCAGCTCCATGGATTCCCAGAATGCAATCTGGGGACTGCCGCTACAAAACCTTGGCCAACACGTCAGCCTGCCAGCTGATGCTCAGCTTGCCGGACATCTCTCTCATGATCGCTGTATTAACTTGACAGAAGTAGTATTACTGAGGCACTTGTATCTACCTGTAACTGATCCAGAATTCAGATTTAATATCTGATAAAGTCCTGAAAGTTTGTTCATGTACAAATGTTCCCATTGTGTTTGTTTAAGCAAGCAAAAGTTTATTTTTCATTTTTGATTTCCTTCAGAAAGTAATTATTATCTCTACCACTTAAGGGTCTTTGTTTGGTTAGATTTATTTCTTTGTTTTGGACAGCACCCACCAGCTCTTTTCCTTTGCAGTTTTGACAGTTTCTGTTTGTAAATGTTTCAAAACTCTCTGTTAATACAATCATTTTCTTTACCAGTTACTACTGGTTTATGGGATAAACTAGATGTGTGCATCTCTTTTTTCACTTTAATGCTATCATTATAATCAAGCCAGTCGATTCAAAAAAAGAAGGGAAGCTGTGGTTACAAGATTTGATACAGAAATGCACCAAGTTACATCTCGAAACAAGATGAATAGTAAACCAATAAGAAGGCCTGTTTCTAGTATCCTCACCAACACTTCCAAGCAGACACAAGGTCCATATTTGTTCAAGGTGAAGACAGTAAAACAATCAGCATCGGTCAGTCGATTAACTTGCACAGCCAAAAGAAACGGACGAGATACGGACAGAAGTGTTGACATGATATAAAACTTTCTTTGGTCATGAAGCCTAATCTTCCTCTGTAGTTCTGTGGAGTATCAGTGAAGTGTAAGAACTACACTGCAGACTGGAGTCTCTGTTATCAGTGAGAAGGAGACAAATAGATCCAGGTTATATGATCTGAAACCTCTGTATACTCTGAAAGCTCATTTCTGCCAATGTGATGGAACAAAAAAAGATCCTGAGAGACGCTGTAATCAGAAACTTTGTGAAAATAAAGACTTAGTATTTCAAAATATTGTTAGAATAAAAAACTATTGAGTTAGTATCGCAAAATAATGAATTAGTGTCTCAAAATTATTACTTGGTGAATCAGTATCTGAAAATAGTGAATTAGTATCTCAGAATAATAATAAAATAATGGCTTTGTGTTTCATAATATTGAGTTATTGTCTCAAAATAACGAGAAGGCAAAGAGATTACACTCAGGGCACACAAAGGACAAGCAGCAGCCCTGAAAGAGTATCCAGACTGACATTAAGAATCATCACAACACAGATCTCTAAGAAAAGATGACACTTTATTCTCCATTCAAATGGAAATTCTTCTTGCAACACAACAATCATCAATGACGCAGCTGTACCACGACTTGAAATAACATATAATTTAAAGCATAAATAACAAAAAAAAAAGCTTGAAGGGGGATATAACCCCAGTATCTGAGACGTGGATGAGTGCGGTTCATGTGAGTTTGTATTTTCACTAAAATAGCATTACGTACCTCTATCAGGTGATTTACAGTATCAGAACTACAATAAAAATCAGGCTTTCTTTGCATCTTTTTGCCTTGATTTTGCCATTTCAACATAGTTCGAGTACACAGAATGAGGGCCTCTAGTTGAATAGGCCTGAACTGAGCCTTATGTCCTGTTGGACCGTCTCTGTTGTTGTCCCCTGCCAATTGCTTACTGAATGTGTTTGGCAGGAGTTGTTTTGTCCTGTTTTCCTCAGACCTTTCTATTTCTGAGGAATGACAAACACTGCATGTAGATTGGGAGGATATTTTGTTGGTGACCCTGCAGTCTCACATGCAGCTGCACTCACTCACTCACACACACACACACACACACAGGTACGCACACACATTTAGATTTGTACATAACACACATGTAGGAATATGCAAAGGAGCCTTTATTAGTCTGCCATGTGAGCGACACATCAAATACATATTTTGTATGCTGATTATAACCACAGTGCTGTTGCAGTAAAAACAAAATCTCATGTTGTTGGAGGAAAAAAAAAAAGTGCTGAGAGAGCCAGATGTATTGCAGTCTTGACACACATCAACATTCTTATTTGATGAAAACAGACATTGGTATTCACCCCGCATTTGCCTTTTGGAATGAAAAAACACAGCTATCCAGGAAAATATATATTATATGACAGGCATGCTATATTACCAAGTAAATGCTGACTGATTATATTTAACATGCAGCACTAGCGAATCACAAATTGCTAACCTGATGTCAAATTGCTCCCAATGGAATTTAAGACGCAATCATCCAACAAATGTGCAACATTGTACGACCAGAATGATAGTCTTATTTACTGGGCACTGATGTGTACTTGTTCGCCTCTTGTGAATGTATTTGTTGACAGGTTTTCATCAAATGAATGCTGCATTGGCCCCATACATACAAGACATCTATTTTAACTCACAATATACCACATTCTGTTCTCATTCCATCCTCTATCTGCATGTCTGGTTGGAAATCAGGGCTTTCGGTTTCTCTAAATAACCCTGTTATCTGTTCAGAAATACACGGGCCCTAATGTTTAATGCAAGCATCAGTCCTAAATAGCAGAAGTAATGCAGGATTAAAATGAAACTAGCATTCCACATTTAGACGGATAATAACAATCAATGTTTCCTCTTCAATGAAAAAAATACAAAGAATATAAAAAGAGGGATTTCCAGATGAAAATGACACACAATTTGCATAAAGCAAAAATAAGGTGTTTGCACTTGATTCAGCTGTCATAGTCGTGACATGTCATCTTCTCATCAGTCATGCTATCTAGAGACAGAGATTGACACTAAAGCAAACAACATGACAGGTCAAAGGTAAATAATACTATATTATCTACTTTGCAGCAACATATTCTGGCAGCTAAGAGGAACAAAGAGTACGGTTTATGCCTTTTACATCAGTCAGTGTTTCTTCTTTTTATTCATCCAGTTTTATTTAGTCACTAATGTCAGCCCCGTCTCCTAGAAATTAAGGGCGGGCGGATCGATCCCAAAATATTGATACTTCCAATCCTGTCTCATTTTTGAAGACAGATTCTGGCGTCAGTAGTGGCGATGCCAAAAAAGGTTGAACCGTTTGTGTTTCATCAAAGAGCAGAAATGTCTGTGCAAATAACTTTCACATGTTTAGAGCATGTGCTTTTGCCTTTTCAGTGCACTCAAACAACACAAGCGCCATGAACGCACAGCGCGCTGAGCTGCGCATCCTGACTAGTTTAATCAACACGTGGTGATAGCTGAGCGAAAAAGGAGCTTCGTTTGGAGGTACTGCACAGCTGTGAATGAAAACGTGTAGTAGGAAGACCATTCGCCATGAATTCGATCAAACATGTTAGGTAGCTGTAACAGAAAAGAAGGGAGGAGGAGCAGGAAAATGCCTCAGCATCCAGACCTTTGACAGAAACAGAGTTGACTAACAGTCTTTTCAGAGGCTCAGGCTAGGAATATCTGCCATATAATGTGTGTATATATTCAATCCATTGAACCTTCTTATCTAAATATTAATAGAATTGAAAACAATAATATACCTCAGAGCTAAAAATATTGATCACACCTCAATTACGACCAGAATTACTTGGAAACTGAGCAAAACCAAATGTTGCAATATCACCCACTGCTATTAGATAACTGCGTTTGTACATTACTAAATTGTTTTCATAACCATGTTTCGGTGACAATGTGACACCAAAGTCCAGGTTTGGCATCCATTCTCCACAATATAACAGTAACAATGACTATGATCTAAATAACTGTAAAAATAATAATGGTCACAATGTTAAAATAAAAACACACTTTTTTCAGTTTGAGTGACTGCTGATTGAACAGACAAGCCTGGTTGTTAGCCTGGTCTGGAGCAGGTTAGCTGCACAGAATTAATCTCTGTGGTAACTTAAGTGCCACTGCTGACATGAAACTGAGTCAAGGCTAAATTCAGGCAGGACAACTGAAAAATCCGGTTTTAATCTCCTATTTTAGGTTTATGAAATAGCCCTCAGGGCTGCTAATGAAGCCAGAACACTTGATAAATAACACATGGTCACTAGCTACCTACTTTTTAAAAAAAACAAGGTTCAGTAGGTATATTCTCATGGATTATCATGGCCAAGGTCTCAACGACAACAGCAACAACAACAAAACAAAAGAGTGCAGTTAAAATATATGCATGACCTTTCTCAGTTCAAAAGGACCATGTGAATACAAAAACACCAAAACAAAAAAAAAGGTGCACCAGTTTTGTCTGCCAGATTTGGTAGAGAGAAACCACACATTTGGCACCACACATGGAATGAGATCTCAGTTTATGACATTTTAAAGGAAGCACCTGCTATAGAGCATACTTAAGGTAAGTCTTAGGCTTTAATGTGATGGATTGCTCTTTAAAACTTCTTTAGTGGTCAAACTAAAGTATTAAAGTTAAATCTCTTTTCAAGTTGGAAGACAAGCTGTGATATTACAAACTGTTCGCTGTCTATGTGTAGGCAGGAATTACTAGATTTATTCCTAAAACTACAAAGCCGAGCTCTATTCACAAAAGATTTACTCCGGCTGAAAAACATCTGAGCTCGTTCTCAAACCCCGAGGTATCTGTAAAAATGTAGAGCACTTATGTTAGTGAATTTGTGTCTGTGAATGAGCTTGCTTGGGATTATATATCTCTGATCATTACCAAAACCCAGGCCATGCATCATTTTTGCTCCCTTTTCATCCACTCCTCATATTTCAAAATGATTCTAATGTACTTTATCTGCAGAAGTGCATCTGGTTCTCTAAAGGTCTGGTTTATGTTACATGAAAAAGGTCATGGAATAAATGAGACCGCTCAGAAGAACTTCAAAGGTCGTAATGATGTTGTTTTCTTGTCTGCAAGAATAAGAATGTCTCTTGCTTTAAAATCTAAATCTGTCAAACCTTTATACAGATAGCTCGCCACAGCCGCCAATAAATCTGCTCCTAAATATTCTGACACTGAATTAATGCTTACTTAAGATGCATCTTGGGATTACTCCTCACCATGGGCAAAGAAAATCGTATGAGCACATTCAAATCATAGACAGATTGATTGACACCCCATCAAGCCATGTCCTCACACCATATGCCAACTCATGTTGATAAGCTGCAGGCAATTCATCATAGTCAGGAAGAACACATCCCCAGCCTGCATGCTTTAATGGTTTGTAGACTCTGCAATGCAGCTAAAATATGAGAGTAAACTGGAGGCAGTTTGAGCCTAAATCACAAAATTGCTTCCCAAATCGATTGGACGTTTGCTTAATTTAAAGCTGCTTTTCTACTGTTACTGTATGTCTCATCTGTTCAGCCAGCATTTGGGCTCACGCCAGAGAGCTGTGTTGATGTCAAATCAAATGCGATTATGGCCTCTAAATTTACCATCTGATTGGCCAGATCAGTGAGCAGGAGCGCAAAGTCTTTACTAATTATATTAAAGCTCTGAAAATGGAAAGGGCAACTGTGATTCCAGTCTGCAACGCAGGAGATGTTTGCAACGATGAGCACAGTCTATTTAGATATACATTACATTCATCTACTTAGTGAATGAGTCAAAACTGCAACTATGAAAAAGTAATATTGAATGGAATGGAAAATGCTGTTGGACACAGGTTCATAAAGAAAAATAGATACGCAAATGGATTTCTTTTTTACACATATCCATCTAAGATATGTCATGTATAAGGAAACTGAATGTAACAAGTTTGTTATTGTTGCCAAAAATCATTGTGCAGAATCGAAAAGATTTCAGACAGCCTGTCATGTGTCCGATAGGAGTAAGAAACTGAAAGCAAGGCTGTACTTGCAAGAAAAAGGGCAGCAGTAGTCATTTCGGTAAGCAAGAAAACAACATTTGCTGATATTCATGTGACAACTATTTCCAGTGGCCTTGGAAGGTGTGAGTCTTGTCTACTGTGAGAAAAGCATGAAGTAGTGGGGCATTTTGGAGCTACGAAGGCTGCAGAGGGAAGTGGTCTGGGTGTGGGTCAGCCAGATGTTGGGCTCACTCACCCTAACCCATGTGCAAAACCTCATTTTTGCTTCCTGTGACCATGACTGTTTCCTGGTCTTACAGGGTAATTTCTCACCCTATTTTTCAAACTATTTTGCAGTCCAAATGCCTAACATGTACAAAACGTTTTGCTATTGGTCTGAGCGTAAAACAATCAGTTATCTACGTAAATAAAGGCTGCACACTGAACATGTGGCTTATTGGGGGTCAAATGAAGTCTTGCATCTGTGGTGTAGTTCATTTATAGCCTAACATTGGCTTTTTACTTCTCGTCATTGCAGTTCTGCTTCAAACATCATAAAAAAGGTTTTCATTTGTTTGTTTGTTTCACCAAAGGGCTTATTTTCTGCAGTAATCCAGTGTAATACCAATGGAAAAATCCCCCTGACTTTTTGTCAAAGGAACCAGAGCCAATGATGACTTCTGAGTTGGCCCTAAAAAGAAAAAAAAAGATGCCATCCCTACAACACACAACACCAAAACCGATTGCATTGCAGCTGACTGAGGCAATCTCTAACTGACCAAAACCAAAACTTTTGTACCCATTATTATATTAGTCATTTAAACCCCAATGTATGTTTAAATAGGGCCCAGGTTAAAAAATACCAGAATTAAGTTATTTTAACCCAACCCACGATGTGTCCCAATACTAACGAGTCATTTGTGTGCCTAAATCTAACTAAACCTGAAAAAAATAGTGGTGTCAGACAAGAAAACTGTTTCATTTTTGCTATGGCGGCTTTAACTTACTGGTAATCGGAAAATGTTACATGTATCTATCCTGAAGGCAATTACAAACAATTCATTTTGTCAATTTAATGTGGAACACTTGTTGTCCAGCAGCATACGCAACCTGTAGGTTTCACCTCGGGGTAAAATTAATATATTTTTTGTATTTACGTTGTAATTTAATGCACTTGCCACTTGATCTTTAAAATAAGAGATATAGTCAGAATTTTCAGTTAGTATCTAACTGTAATAAAAATGTAGGGCATATCTGTTCCCGGAGAACATGGATGTAGATTTATTGCTTTCCTTTTCAGGCATTTCACTGGGGGTACACTTTGTTATGACCTTATGGGCCATTCCACATGATAGATTTTGGTGGTAATAGCCATTTTAATATTACTGTTTGTTACTAAGAGCATCTGAGTCAGCAGGGCATAGCTTCAAAGGCTTAATGGGGCAAAATAAATTGCCACACCAAGGGAAAGATACCGCACTAATCACACCATTAACATTGAGCATCAGCCCAAAGTGGCCATGTTTGTTTGAAGTGTCGAGAAATGAACTCGGGTCAAATCAAATTAAGGGCATAGGGACCACATAAATAGAGGATATGCCCCCCTCTCATTTTTGTAAATAGTATTTTTTTTCACCCTCAACCTCTTTTCCATTAGATGTAAAAATGGGATTTTGCGTGTGTCCTTCAACAGATTTCATTGTGTTCAGCTGTCTCTCTGTTCACTCACTATCATAAGAACTGAGCTGTAAAGCTTTAAGTATAGTTGTAATTACTCGGAGCCTTTGTTTTATGACTCTCTGGCCAAATAGTCAGCCTTGTCATAGAGGAATCTATTGCAGATTCACTTAGGCTTATAGTGCCATTAGGTTTTATGTGAAGACATTTTCAAGCCCCATTTAGGGCTTTTGTATATATCAATTATTTTTATATGCAGACAAATCCTACAGAACTGTAATATTGGATTCAACAAGTATCATTTTCTGTCATGTGTAATAAAAATGCATTTCCAAATGTTTTATGATTTAGGAGGGTAAGGATTTTTTGTTTGTCTGTTTGTCACAAAAAAAGTCTGATGATAATGGACTGGATGTGTTGTCATGTCTACACAAAGGACTGCAGAGAAACAACGTGGACGCTTTAAGACTTTGTGTTGCTGCCAGTGGTGGGATGTTACAAAGTACAAATACTTTCTTACTGTATTTAAGTAGAGATTTCAAGTATCTGTGATTTACTTCAGTATTATTTTTTACTTTTACTCTCTATGTTTTAACACAAATATCTGTATGTTCTCATTCTTACATTTTCAAAACAGGTTTCTTATGTGAAGCATAAATGCACTGGAGGGAATTGCTGATTTCTTATTTCTTATTGCATGCTGCCTTCCCAAAATCAAGACCAATTTAAAACTGCATGGAAAAGCAAAGATATAACAACATTAAAAAGACATGAAAGACATAACAAGGCAAAAAAAAAAGACACAAAAGACATTAACAAGATGAAAAAAAAGATTTAACAAGATGACATAAAAGATGTAACAAGACAAAAAATATATAGGTGTTTTTATCAGCTCCCCAATTTACTTATAGTTGGTGTCAGGCCACTCTCGCCCCGTCCAATATTGTGGCAGCACTGAAGTTTGATCCCAAAGGCCACTGCAGCTTCAACATGTCTGTCATGGCTCAACCACTGGATCAGAGCATGGAGCGTTCCTGGTATTCAGTGCTTAGTTCCTGTCAAAAGTGGTCCAAGAAAGGGTCGGTGACTTAGCGACAGGGTTGTAGAAAAAAATTATAAAAATGAAATCCATGTAAATACTTATGATCATTTCCTTCCAGTTGGAATAAATATATTCTTTCTGCACATGTCTGCTCCACGGGTGTAACTGAGGTATCACAAACAAATTTCCGGAAAGAGGGTACAACGTCTTTGTTAGAAACCTTAAAAGATTTAAAGTCAGAGTACAAAGAGCATAACGACTTGCTCTTTATGGGGCTGTGTAGCAGCAGCAGACCTGTCGGAGTACCCAAGCAGACGTCTGTCTACCCCAAAAAGCACCTTCAAAGGGCATACGAGCTTCAGAACTGGACCATGGAGAAAAGGAAGAAGGTGGCCTGGTGTTGACAAAGTGTTAACTTGGCCTCCGGAGTCCCTCAAATCTCAATCAGATCGAACATCTGTTGGACATGCAAGAACAACAAATGTGATCCATGGAGGCCCCACCTTGCAACTTACAACTGACTGAATTGATCTGCTGCTAACGTCTTGGTGCCAGACACCACAGGACACCTTCAGAGGTCTCATGGAGTCCATGATTTGACCGTTCACAATATTACAACATTAGGCAGGTGGTTTTAATGATGTGGCTGATAACTTAGTACCTTTTAAGTAACAGTTTTGATTGAAGTCAGTAAAAAGACATGCACATAAAGCTGCCATAAAAAGGGACATTATATTATTCATTTTATTTGATTATTTTTCACCTAAACTATGACTCTCTAAAAACCTCAACTTTGAATGTACACTTTATATCTGTTTGTCACGTCAATTGCACTTTTCAGCTCAAGCGACATCTAAATGGCATTCAGATAGATCAACAAATGACTGAAGGACTTGTAGCTTTACTAGCACTGGCACACACAACCACCAACATTATGTTCTTTTATCAACATAGTTTTTATACACTCAAGGCATCCAGATGTTTGCTGTCAACAACATTTTTTTCATTTCTTTAACTGACAATAGACATATAGAGGTTATGGAGAAAACTATTGCAGATTCACTGTTGGTTTTTAGTGTCATTAGAAGAAGAAGAAGAAGAAGAAGAAGAAGAAGAAGGTCTCTTTATTAGGACTTGGTTCTATGTGAAGACATTCTTAAGTCCCATTTAGGTCTTTTGTTTCTTTCAATTTTATACATTTGAAGACAAATCCTATAGAACTATAGTATTGCATTCAACAACTGTCATTTTCTAATCATGCAATAAAAATGAATTTCTTTCCAAACAATACTTGATGTGGGAGAGGTAGAATTTTTCTCTTGTCACAAAAATGTCTGATAATAATGGACTGGATGTGTTGTCAACTCAAGGACTGCAGAGAATCAACACTGATGCTTTAAGACTTTGTGTTCCTGCATGCCAACAAAGAAACAAACAGGTCAAACATATAACACACGCAGTTAAAAAGCTAATACGACATACTTTTTTTTTTCTTAGAAAAGAATACATTATCAACAGAACTATGATGTTTGAAAGACCTTGGATCTTCTCAGGTCAATTTTTGACAGCTTTCTGTTTTCTGAACTTTTTCTGGGAGACGGTCACAATAAATTCTTGACCTTGTCTTTGTACAGTAAGTAGCCTTCAAGGCTCACGTCTCCAAAACATAATGGGCACATACTTCTCTTTCAATTTTGTTTAAGCATATGGGGCCATGGATTTCTAGAAATTTTAATACATTGTCTGCTGACCTTCTACTTAAGATTAAAATCTACAGTGGACCCACTTTACCACAAATTCAGAAAAATTAAGGTAATTTCTTTAACACACAGTGCCAGTGATGTTACCAGGGGTCATTAGGTGTTTTGGGTCTTTCAACAATTAAGCCACCCTTGTCCAGATGACGCAGCCAAGGTCAATCAAGTCCAGCCGTCTTGAAACACCCTCCGCTGCCTTGGTGGCCAACTTAATGGCCCTTCAACTGCTTGCCCCTGTGATGCCAAGCATGTTGTTGGCCCTGCAGAGGGACTGGCCTGCAAAGCCTCTGCGCCCGACTTTGCTGGCCTCAAACTTTACTTGTCACATGTTGTTTCAGCATTCTTCCACTAACTGTACTTTGTTCTCTTCCTTTCATTGGCCTCTTGATGGGGTACTCACATGGGACAGTGAGTTCCAGTAGGATGACCTGACCTGCTTTGAAGCTTCAGGTTTATGTCTGGCCTTAAGTCTTGCTGACTATCCTCTCAAAAACATTGACTGTAGATACTGGGACCTCTCTAGTCCAAGAGGGCTCAGAGAATCTGTGGGAGGATGCAGGGTTTTTATATCCAGGCCATGAATTTGCCAGCCACTTCAGACTTGTCAACTGCAGCTAGCCAGGCTTCCAGCTCTTGGATGACTGCTTGGATGGATGCTATGTCTCTTAGGCTGCAGTTGAACACCTTCCTCAGGCTCTTCACTGGTAGGTAGTCCTGACCAGCACCATTGCTGTCGACTGTGGATATTGGGACTAAAAAGACCAAGAGGGACCAGAGAATCTGTGGAAGGATTAAACCTTATTCAGTTCCTTTAGTGATAACATATGTACACACACTAAGAATATTTTAAGTTATAGCTTTATGCCAGTGCTATTTTCTAGAGACCCCCATGCTCGATTTAATTGTTGTTTGCAGTGGCAGACTCAGGCTGACTGAGGGGCAGAAGGGGAAAAAGGCAGCCAGCTGTATGTTGCACCTAAACTCCTATCAGAAGGATGAACACCATATGATTGAGTGACTTTTAGGTTTATTACCACTAACACATGCTACTACCCAGTTTTTATTTGTTTTGCCCACAATATCGACATGTGGAAAAAGACATGTTGAAGTTATTTCTCAATTGATATCAAGGCAGCAAAATGAGTCGATCTGTTTTCACAACTGCTTATCCTTGAATAGGTTTGGTGGCTGGAGCCTGTTGCAGCTGACTGGGTGATGGTAGAACTATTGATTCAACGTCTTTACTGAAATAAAAGTTAAAGTACAGGCTCTAAAATGTATTCAAAATATAATATGAAAAGTTGTGAAGGACATTTCTACCTGCTGTTTCTGTGCAGCACTAACTGAACCTCATCTTTTCTTCATGGTCAAGTCTCCCTCTGTCTGTTTTGTCTTGTTAGCTCTAAGTGTTTTGGTCATTGAATGGACCAAAATGGAGTCAAATGTTGCCATTAAACATAAATTGCAAATGAGCAGCATATGGATGTAATTCATCGGAGACAGCATTGAATTAGCAGCATTAGTGTCACGGTATCTGAAAATGCATTAAACATCGCAGAGCTCTGTCGTGTGACTGTGACAGAAGCAGCGGGGCACTCTGCGATCTCTCATGGGCTAATTGATCTTAAACATCTTTAGCATCTGATGGGACGAGCCTCCTCTTATTTCCTGTGTACCAGTTCTGCCTCTCTCTACTTTTTCTGGAGCTGTGATGTACAAACATCCCCGATTGTCCTTGATTGACTGACAGAGGAAGAACAGCCCCTTCATGGTAGTGAAAGTAAGGGCAACATGAATGTATAATGCATTTTTTCACTCTGTTTGTTGCCTTGGGTATTCAAATTGTGTTTTCGGGGAAGAGGAAACTAAATCAGGGCTGTGCATAAACTCCCTTTGATTGACTGTTGATGAATTCTTCAGAGATCACTGGAGGTAAACTACTGTATAATGGAAAGGTTTGATATTGACAGCTATCCAGCAAAATTCATTCCTGAATCCGGAATTCCCTCCAGGTGGATAAACAAGGATTTCCACTTAGTGCTGTGCTAATTAAATATATAAAAGTCGTAACAACATTGGCTTTCTTTTGCAGGAATACACTCGCCGTAGTCTGCCTGTTCAGGCTCCTCTCTCCCTCTGAATGTGGCTTGATCTGTGCTTTACAATGAAATATTCATTACTCTCTGCTATTTCCACATCTGATTTACCCTGCATTTTCACTGAAATCTGAATCTTAATACCCGTGTCGGGAATTTATTGGTTTTACATTTAAAACACACTGTGGGGCTTATTCCCTTGAGTGGAATTCTATTTTGTGATTTATGAAGATAAGAAATGAACACAAAGGAACTAATTTCCAACATCTGGAACTCTTGGGAGTGACATTTCATTTGGGGCTGAAACAGACTAAAAGCATGGCTCTGTTTTGACTGTTTTGGTTGAATGATGATGGAAAAACGCAGAGTGACAGTTGCATTTTTATTGTCAGAACACGGAGAGGCCGAGACATTACAAAATATTGTCAAAAATACTTTTATATGCCTCACTCTACACAGGGACGGACCTGCGTACGTCCATAAAAAATGCACTTTGTTATGTTTGTTTCATCACCAAGCTGAACAGCTTTCTGTTGTTGGCTTAGCAACAGTGTCAGCTTGAACTGAATGAAAGAATTTAATGACTCACTGACATTTTAGTTGTACTCTATTAAAAGACTTTAAAATTTGGTACATACCGGTCTCAGAAACATATTACATAACATGACAGCCATTGTTATTTTTCATCAAGCCTTGGTGCAGCCTGTGATAAAGATGTTTGTTGTTCCATAAAGATGTGATAGTACCATTCTTCAGTGAAATACAATGAATACCCACAACTTTTTCATGAAAGTTCACACATTTGTTTAGCCCTGCATTATTTTAGACAGGCATAGCTGCATTAAATTAGCATGAAATACTAAAATGTTTACTTTTTAATACTTAAGTGGGGGGTGAAAAGCAAAAAGAAAGAAAAAATTAATTTTCGGTGTAGCTGTGCAAGAGCAGCAATCTTACAAGTTCATGGCATGGTGCTCAAACATAAGATGGATCTAATAAAGTTGGGTGAAATCAGTTTCCAACGTAAAGTAAATTTTAGGTTTATTTGTGACATTGCAGTGGCATTGCTTGCATCTCTGTCTTATTTCATGTGATACCCTTTGTGTTGCATCCTTGGTGTCATAATAGTTGGTTAATAAATGTAGGCTGCAGTAATAGTCACAAATATTGTTGGATTTTGATCTGAAATTTTGGGCACTGAGAATTTTGCTGCAGCCTCTCTTCAGCCACTGAAGCTCCATATTGGCTATCTCAAAGTAATCAGACTAATCTGATTTTATTTTTCTTTCTTATATACACTGCCTGGCCAAAAAAAGTCACCACCTGGCTTAAACTAATCAAATAGATAAGCAGCGTGAGCAGCTTCTTAAAGCATCTTAAACATGTCAGAAGACATATCCTGTGGTCGTGGAAAAGATGTTACTCTGTTTCAGAGAGGTTAAATTATTGGCCTGCATCAAGGAAAGAACTCATCATCCTCGAGGAAGAAATGTGGTCGGAAAAAAAACAGGAATGATCGTGATCAGAGATCACTTAAACGTTTGGTGAAATCGAATCGTAAAAAATCAACAGTAGAACTCACAGCTATGTTTAATAGTGAAAGTAAGAGCATTTCCACAGGAAATGCACTAAACAGCTGTGTAGCCTTAAGAAAACCACTTATCAATGAGGCTAATCAGAAAACAAGGCTTCAGTTTGTTAGGGAGCATAAAGATTGGACTGTGGAGTGATGAAAAAAGGTCATGTGGTCTGATGAGTCCAGATTTACCCTGTTCCAGAGTGATGGGGGCATCAGGGTTGGATCAGGCTTTGGGATGTGCTGGTGAAGACTTTACACAGCGGTCCGACTCTCCCATCATCAAAATCTTGACAAAAAATTAATGCATCTCTGAACAGAAGTAAATGTTGTGACAATACATAAGTTTATCGAAACGATGACATGGCGAACGCGTGCTATAATCAAAGCTAAAGGTGGTCCAACAAATTCGCAGCGTATGACCCAGATATGCTTTAATCTGCAACCAAAATTCACGCCAATTTTACATCACTCATTCACTTGAAACAGGTGTAGTTAAGGTGTAGTAATTTTTCTCATCCGTCCAAATATACTAAAGTCAGCGAGTATCTCCTGCAGTTTGACTGAATGGCTCGCCACAGGCTGGCTAAGAATATGCCCGAAAAAATGTTTGAATTCAAAGTTCAGTCTGATCCCGGTGATGTGAAACCCCTGCGCCATAGTAAACAAACTTGGCATGAACAAACACCTTGAATCTTATTTGTCAGATTGAGTACATCCCTGCCTCGTGCCTAAAAACATAAATAAATAAATAAACAAACAATCAATGCCTCATACAGGGAGGGAAACTGGTGCAGCTCAGGGATCAAAATGTCACGGAGGCAGCTCAAGCCCTCAGAGGTAAGAAATGACACCATAGTCACTTCCTTACATGTTAATTAGTGCATGAAATTTCACACAGCACAATAACCAGAAGCCACGCAAGTGTTAGATTGCTTTGTTGTTGCATCAGTATGATGCAGAGGTTGCTCTGTATCTCCCTGTGTGTGCTGTTTATTCATTAATTTATGTAGTAGTTTCTCTGATCCCATTTCAGAGAGAATACAAAGACCCCGTCCTTTTACTGCACATGGATCTAAGTCACTGTTAAAACACAGGTGTC
Source organism: Lutjanus erythropterus (assembly GCF_056507025.1). NCBI lineage: Eukaryota > Metazoa > Chordata > Actinopteri > Lutjaniformes > Lutjanidae > Lutjanus > Lutjanus erythropterus. Next base: position 28,662,170 of record NC_139337.1, read on the forward strand.
TTAGTCATACTGTACAACCTCTTTAATACGTCAGTCTGTCTGTGTGTACCTGTGTGTCTGCTGGGTCTGGAAAAACCCTTGTTTAGAGTGCGCAATATCTAAGCCCTGCCATGATTTCTAATAATTGCAGACTTGGTGATTTTCATCCCATGCAAAACCGCAGAGTGTGTAATTTGTACAGTAAATTTTCCAGGGTGCGATTTAGTGAATACAGAAGTGCACTGAGAACACTATTACCATGTAAATACAATTATCTGTACTGTAATTTCAGACGTAATTTGTTTTCTTCTTGTAGACATTTAAATTCTATGTTCCTCTTGTCATGTAAAGTGTCACCATATAACTGGTAGATGTCCCTGAATACATTACCAGCCAAGATTTCAATGTTTTGTTTTTTTTCCCCACACAGCTGTTTTCAGATCATCCATCAATCAGCAACCTGTGCACATGCATCTCAGCAAATGTAGATCTTTTGTGGTAATTTGTTGTTTACAATTAGACGATACTCCTCCTGTGTAAATCGCACACACGTTCCCTGTTTCCTTCCTTTGTCTCTCTGCCTCTTTGGCGCAGACAACATGTTTATAATTACAAAAAAACAAAAAAAACAAAACTGGAAATGAGTCTCATTAATGTTTTATTGATGCATATAAGGGCAACGTTCACAAGAAACTGGTGTCAAGGATATACTCATGAATACAGGAACCATTTCGCTTTAAAGCTAATAGGAGGAGGAAGCAAACATGTAAAATACATCAAGAGAACTTTAATGGAAGAACATTATCAGGTTTGTTATTAAACTAAGAACACAGTATTTGTGATGCAACACCTGATGGGTTCATTCATAGCTGCTGATCAACATTTTCAGTATTTTAAAATGTGCATACAATCTTTTTTTTTTTTTTTTTTTTGAGATAACTGTATCCTGGTCTGGAATTAATGACTCCTCTGTAAGTTTTTAAACTTTGCAAAGTCATCCAGTGGGCCGGATTGGTCCCTTTAGCGGGCAGATTCTGGCCTGCAGGTCATACGTTTGACACCCCTGTTGTAGAAGGTCCTGGACTGAGAAAAAAAAAAGGAGAACTCCTGATCTAAACAGCAGCTGTTGGTTAGGTCTTTCTAAGGAAAAAAACAAAAACAAAAGATTCCCTGATCAAAAGGAAGTGTTGTGTGGGTGGTTAGCTAAACATAAAGTAAAAATAGATTTGACAGCACTAGTGAGCACTAGAATACCACCAAAGATGGCACCAAAGTTTAAATCAAAATCTTCCTGCTTTTGACACTGAAAATTAATCTTTCACACAAACGGTGAAGAAAATTGATCACATTGTGTGAACGTGTGATGGGCTCAAGTTTAGGCTTGTGTGACAAAATGTAAATGAAAAACAAGTATAAGAGCAGCCATCAGACAAGGCTGCATGGTGACCTTTTGATGGGCTGATGTGAAGGCTAAAGAGACTTAATCAAATGGAACCCTCCCCGCCACAGCGTGCTTTGACAGGTGCTGTGCATGAGCAGTGAACCAAACTATGAAACCTACTAAATGATTAATAATAGCCTGTAGCTTTATGTGTGATGAGACTAGAGGGAATGGTTATTGGCAATTTCTCTCCTGTCTATTTCTCTTCCACACACACACACGCATACACACACAAAAACAAAGACCTTTGGACACCCACAACTTGCACCACCTGCAGTGTGTGAGCTCGTATTAGTTGCCAGTGGCCAAGCCAGACCTCAAACCCCCCCCCCCCCCCCCCAACACCGCAATGCAAACTCAAAGCGCTTCTGGCCACACAGCACATCTGCTCATCCTACCCCTGAGAATCATCTATTGCTCATGTGCAATTAGGGATCAGAGATCTCAGATCAGAATGCCACATGAATATACCTCCATGTTTTGATCAGCAGAGGGAGAAATGGTGAGAGGTGCGAGTGGGTGGGTGCGTAAAAGCAATGCACGGGTTTTTCTGCCGTTGAAAATACAACTCACAATAAATATGGATCCGCGATGATGCCCTCTCGTATAATTTTTCAGCCCTGCACTGAAATGTGAGCACCACTGTGTCAAGCATAAACTTGCTTGCTTGTGCAACACAATTCATCCACTTGTCATGCTGCACAACATCCCTGCATCCATCATATTCTATAATGCACACAAGGTCATTCGGTAATGAAGGAATCTTTTTAACTGCTGAAATTTTGTGGACTGCAGGAGCACACGCAGGCCCATAAAGTTGGCTCGTAAGTGTGTGCGCACGTGCAGTAGTGCGACGGGTGCATGTGTGTGTGGTTTTGTGTGCTTGGTTGTACCTTTTATGCTGCCAGAGAAGGAGCATTTTCATTCCGCTCAGAGAGCAAAAAGCCTGAGGGAAATCAAAGTAAGCATTTCCCCCATTCTAAAGCACCACCTTTAATAGGTACAACGCCACCCAAGCATTCAGCTCTGTCCTTTAGACTGTGAACACATATCATGACCAAAACTGCCAATCGCTTCCAAAAGGTATTTTGTAAAATTTACTTTATTCGTGCTGCTCGTTCTGCACTGACATAATATTAAAACAGCAAAAGAAGCAGTTTTCCTTGAAAGGAAAATCTGGAATATATTTATTGTAATTTATCACAAAATGACCATTATATGTTATCAGAGATTAATTAAACATACTAAACTGAAATACTCCTCTGTTGAAATATTCATGGACTGAATAACTGTTTTTGTTTGCCCGTTTCAGTTAAAACTCATATTCACCCAAATGTTCACCAAATGAGTGTCTGTTTATGAGACATAAGAAATCCTGAATAATCTTTTAGAGAAAGAAGATGTTTGTAATGTTTAAATTGAACAAAATGTTAATGGAGTTTGGCAGATAGTCACTAAACTCCAACTCTAGTGTTTATTTTCAGAACACTGGGGGTTTCATTTCAGGATAACAGGCTTAGCTTGACACTGACACGCAACTGACAGTTAAAACTCATCATCGCTTGTTATTGTCAGATTACAAAGAGGTACCTGTCTTGTGCTCCTGCAGTGTTCCTGCAGCCTGCCTGAGCTTCCTCAAGTCAGGGGAGGAGGGACTGGGGGGAACAACTTGTCTCAACCATACAGAGTATATTAAATTGGATTTCAACCTATTTAATATACCATCTGAGGCTCCAACTCGCTATTTTGACCGCTGTACACATTTTCTGACGTCCAATTGCTGCATGTTTTTCCTTTCAACATAATTATATCTTACATCCATGCATGTGTTGCCTTGTAAAAAAAAAGTTAGGAACCCACTTTGTTAGTTTTCACAATTAAAAAAGGAGACATTTTGTGCAAAAACACAAGAAAAACAAAGAACCTTTGTAATCTTCGATCAGAAGTAGCCTGTTGTTTTAATTAACACAATGTTGCATCATTTTGACTCTCCTTAATTCCTTCTGCTTAAACAGCCTTAGCTGAAACTTTTCAAAATAAGTGTCTCTGTGCTTAACAACAGACATAACCAGTGCATGGGCTCATTAGCCCTCTCTCATTTCAATAAATTATTTATTTACTGTTTCATATTTATAAATGATCAAATGGCCCCCAGTTGAATAGGCCTGGTGTAGACATAAAAACTACATGGGTAAGTTTAGAAAAAGATTGTGGCTGGGGTCAAAATAAGTATGTGACAGAAGTGACACAGCGGGGGTCACGTCCATAATGAATTTTAAGTTATTTAAGATTAGAATATGCAACATTTTCCTTTTAATTTTCCTTTCATATGAGCTACTCTGTGTGTGGTTGTGTTTGTATCTGCAGAGATCCTGCCTTCTGTCTGTATTTCCTTATTTTGGTCATTATTTTGCTGAGCTTGGGACACTTTAACGACCCAAAATGTTGGTATTTGACGTCCCAGGGCCTAATTATTATTATTATTTTTAAGTGGTATCATAACTTAAGTTTCCAAGATAGGAAAAATCTTATCTTCCAAATTACAGAAGCAATTCCTAAACTGTGTCCTCTGCTGTCTCAGACCTCATATCTTAACATAGAAAATCCTAACTAGACCTGGAAACTTGTTTCTTCGGTCGGTAGTCATCCTGTCATGCCTGTATCTGTGTTTAAAATATACACAAGTCTGCCTGTATCCATGACAACAGCTGTCTCAACCCACTTGTGACTGGCTAGCTTGTGAATGGCCAAGAGAAGACGGGTGTTCGGTTCTAGCTTTGATGAGTCAGAGAAATTAACTGCGTCTTGGAGGAGAGGAGACGCCACTTTTTTGGGATGTTTCCTTGCCAATTATCGACCCATGACATAAGCTGGATCTGAGTGGACTGAAGCACGTCTATCAAATTCAAAATTAATCGCCTTGGCAGTTGGTATACACTCTAATACACAGTCTGTGAAATTCAAAGCATCGTTATAGGGTTTGAGTAAGCTTTCAATCATACTATTTTGTGGGTCTTTGGCATCCCACCTCAGGAATCCTAATTTTTCGGATGGTTCTACAAATAGCTTAATTCCTGTCCTTTAATTAGATAAGTTTTCCTAAATGCAGTTAGGAAGCAAGTTTCTGTAATACCAAAAATCCTAAAGGTCACCCTAAACTGAGATAAGATAGGATCTCACTTAGGAAGTTTCTATAATGAGGCCCCTGGAATTTTCCTGGTGCGTTTAAGGGCATAAATTCTACAGATTCTACCTTTAAAACCATATGTAGAGACGCTCCTTATACTATACTTAATAATTACATATACACAGTGACATAGTTGGAATAAACTGTGTGACATGTGACCAACACACATGTTTTTCTGGTGAGGACAGGCTGTAAATTCATCTATAGCCAGTCACCATACCGCAAACTAGAAAAACAAAGCGGTTTTCTTTTGTTTTCCTTTCGTGGCTTCTGCCAGAGGTTTATGGTTCATGACTCATTGTATACGTTACGTGCTAAGTGAGGAAGATCTACCAGAACAGTTAAGTGGCAGCTTGATTTACTACAGTACCTTTAAGGACAGGTTACCCAACTTTAAAAAATGAACAGACCCACTTGCTACACTCATTGCACTCCCTTGTCCCGGGGGAACTGTGCATGGTGTGCCGCTTTGTAAAAGAGCACATTAATAAGGGAAGAGCTTGTTCCTTCATGTCGTTTAAGTGTTTCTGGAGGGCATCCGCCATGTCCTCCACGCTCTTTGGGGTTGGAGGTAGGGATAGTGATGGGATATGTCCTATTTCTTAATGGATACTCCACACATCAGGATTCCCTTGAAGGGGTATATGTTGTTTTTTTTCTTTTTCTCTTGGCTGATGTTGTTGTACATGATTCTTCCTGGAGAAATTACATAACCATATAACAGGCAATATTTTGAGACGTGCCAGTTTGGAGATAAACGAACTTAACATGAATATAATTGTTTTAAAGGTGCAGTAAGAACGCTTTTTGCATGCTTGTAGCCCATTGTGGATCTTGAGGATGCTTTCAGGCTGTAAGCTTTGTCACCATAAGTGGTATTCTTGTGTTACTGGTAAGAAAATTGAGGAGTGAAGATAAATGTCTCATTGATGGACGAAACAAGATTAATATCCTACAACTCTGTTAGCAGCTCTCTGAAGCTGTTATTAAGCAAAGTGGTGCTTTGAGCTAAAAGCTAACATCAGGATGCTCACTTACTCACAATGACCGTTATGAAAATGTTGAGATGATAATATTTAGCAGGTGTTATGTTTACCATGTTCAACAGCTCAGCATGGGATAGCACTGATTTTGGATGTGTTTGATCATAAACTATAATATTAGACAGATTTTTTTTTTTCATGACAATTCATCCAGGAGTTTAAGCCAAGTCATTTCAGCTATATAGAACCAAATCATAACAGAGTTATCTCAAGACAATTTTCATAGAAGCAGGTCTAGAACGGACTCGTCATAATATTATTTTCAGAAACCCAAAAATGCACAAAATCATCAGCGAGCGCTGGGCAAGAGCGGTGAGGAAAAACAGGCTGAAATATTGAGTAAACCAAGCTCAGGGTGGGCGGTCACTCACCGCAGCTGGTTGAGTTGTAAAGACTTTTCAAGAAAAGCCAAAAATAACAACCTCTTGGAGGCGCAACAGGACAAGTCAGAGGTTATCAAAGCCATCTGGTTGTCCTCTGGGGATTATGAATATCTGTCCCGAATTCAGTGACAATCCATCCAACAGATGTTGAGATATTTCAGTCTGGACCAGTGATGAACCAGCATCCCTAGAGTCACACAACTAGTGTGGCTACTAAAAATAACATTTAAGCCAAGTTGAAATAATTTCAGGTGGTGAAAGAGCAGCTGTGACTGCAGTCATCACAAGTTTTCTTGCTACCTTTAGTCATGATCGTACTTTTGCTCTTCCCATGCATTGCTCTCCAGATTCTTTACATATGCTGGGATGAGAAAGGGTGATATGGGGGACAGGGGAGTTGGTGTTCTGTCAGAAAAATTAAAATGCACAGAATAATTTAGAGAACTGCCCTGAACTCTTGCTATGTCAGCCTGACACTGTCAGACCAATTTACAAATGTGAATTAGTCAGGAAGATTTCAGTTTATTTTTTGATTTTCAAGGGACTTTATTGACAGGCGCAGACTAAAATGCCTCTGGACTTACATCCTACATGTGACATAAATTCAATTTTTTTTTACCAAATCCTGTTGGAAGTACTGCAAACAGATCTTTCTCATCAAACGAAAGCTTTCAGTGGAGTTGTTTGTTGTTCTTTTAGAGAAAATAAAACCTTCCACATCGTCAGCAGCCATTTTGATTGTTTACAAAAATGCCTCACCGGTGCTCCACTGTCCAGTCGTTGTATGAAACCCGCCCTATATTAGATGAGCAGCTGTGATTGGATGGAAATCTGCCTGAACAGGAAGAGCATCGGCTGCATCTGTCAAAGCAAATAAACATGAGTTGGCAGATTTGTCTGTATGCCAAAACTGATATTGCACTTTTTCCTGGAAATTGTTTTTAACAGGTGTTTGAATAACAGTAAGCCCGGTGTATCAGGACGGCATGGTTAAGGGAAGGCAGGACAATTTAACAAAATTTTAATCTTAAAAATGCAAACCCATTGTGAAACAGCTGAACAGGCTCTAACTGGTTATTGTTGGGATCAGAATGGCCTTTATGTCAATCGTACAGCTTCTCTCAGCCGACAATATTTGCCAATAGCCTACACTTTGTGACAATACGTTTAAATCCACAAATTTAGAAAACCTTGCCCTAATAGCCCAGAAGTTCAGTTCACCAGCACAAATCGACTGAGCAGCAGTTCAACATAAATTCCTGGACTTTAGCACAACTGAGGCGAATTTCTCCTCTTGGTTTCATCGAGGTTAATAGTGTCCAGACACAGCAGCCATTAAATTAATTAAAACAAAAATAGAGTTCCCACATAACAGAGATGGATGGGGCTCTAGCAAAGATATTTACAGGTAACTTAATTACATTCACCAAATAAAACACATCTAGGTCACAAAGAGGAGAATTCTAAATAGGCAATTAAGCCAGTGGTAAGAGCCTTAATAAGGCAAGCAAAGTACATAAAATGAGGGGAAGTAAGTGAGTGTCAGTGCAAACGACTTTGCCTAACACTATTCATCATGGGACTAAGTGGTAAGATGGTGTCGGGCTTCTAAATTCTAACAGCATTAATCCCAGATAGCAGGGCTCATACCAGCCAGTATCAATAATGGCAATAATAACTCATCCATCTGGAAGTCATCCAAACCCTGACTGGTTAATTATGCTTCCCTCATGAATATGCCTTCCGGTTTTTAACAGTGGGAGAAGAAGAAGAACATGGCAGGGGGATAGAGAGAGATGAAGGGAGGGAACAATGGAGCAGTCTCACATCTAAATAGCCTTTGTTAGCCGGTTCAGAGGCATCTGCCTGTTATGTGCTCTTGATCATAGTGACACCAGCTTCAGGGACCGTGCCTTATCCCAGCTGGTGGACGTCAAGGGACCTTGAGCATCTGCAAACATGACAAGAAGTCATTTATTAGACAGCAACCTTGACCGGCTTATTGTCCCCAAACTTGAAATTGTCATTTCTGAAGGAAAATTGCTTGATCTCTTCGGTATGATATGAATAGATTTAAATATAGTGGGTGAAGGACGGGGTGAGGCCTGATGGTCTTCATTACTGAGACTACTGAGTGTGTGCATATGTGCAAGCTGCGCTTTCAATACTAATGAATGTTTGAGCTCAAAAGAATAGATTTCTATCCACATAATATTTATGTAACCACTGTACGGTAGTGGACAAAAAGCACATTTAGTCAAGTACAGTAAGCACAGTTATGATGTACTTGGCCTTGAGTATTTTCATTTTATTCTACTTTATTATATTCTCACTCCCAACTTGTCAAATTCCACAACTTGGTCAGTTGCACTATTCTTCAAACTGTGATGCTGTGAGTTCCCATCTAATGTAAATTTTGCAAGTCCAAGGCTTTGTGGTTAAGTTAGCACTAATAAATATGCAACTTCTGCATAGACTTTCAAAATAAAGGCACAAAAACTGCTCTGTAGTTAGTTGCACAACAAAAAAATGTGGTTAAGTTGCAGAAAAGATCATGTTTAAGGTTAAAATGCACGTAACATTACTAATTACTAATTAACATTACTAATCTTTACATAATCTTTATACCATGCCAACTGACTTCAACACTGTATTAAAAGGAGGCGCCTCTAGAATTAGGGATGTATTATTATTTATCAGGATATTTAAAAAAAAACAACTTGCAAAAATGCACTGTGGACTTTACTGTATGAAATTTCTTCTTTAATGAAAGAAAATATAAATAACCAGCAATAAGCATGTGCAAAAACTTGACATGAATTGTCTTTGACAACAAATGCTTCACTTATGTACATACAACATACAATATATTGGTACATTCTTATATTTTACAAATACAAAACAGATGATCAACATAAATTAAAAACACCAAATAAAACAGTTAAAACTGGCTCTGCCTCTAACAGCTGTATTATATAATGCAGCACAGCATTAGAGAAATGAATGATCCGGTGGGGCTTTCCAACAACTACATTTACTTTTGATACTTAGAATACATTTTGCTGGTCATACTTTGGCTTGTGCTTGTGCTTTTACTTGGATAACACTTTGAATGCCGTGCTTTTACTATACCTCTATTTTTACAGAGTGGTATTTCTACTGTTACTTAAGTAAAACATGAATTTTCTTCAACCTTTTCCTCTACGTCCAAATTGTGACCCCCCTCGTGGACTCAGAAATAGAGCCTCAGCAATATAAAATGTCACACCACAACTGGCATTCACAGCAAACAGACTTAACGCAGCCTCTCATCTTTTTCTACTTCTTGTTCCTTTCGCAGACATAAGCCCAGCTGGCAGACCCTGGCTAACTTCCACAAGAAGTTTTCCTTGAGAGAACTCACTACCCTAACCTAATTCTATCCTTTAAGATGAGTATCCCCTTACCTTAATCCCCTGTTGGAATAGCAAAAGGTTTCTGTTCCCAAAGTTTGATCCCTGAGGATTGGATCCCCAAATTTTGTCCCAGGCACAGACTAAATTAGGAGACACAGTTCTCCCTTCACATTTGAACAGAACAGATTTTAGAAACACAAAGCACGTCTACCAGCTAACTGGATGGTGTGAGGTGTTTGAAGATGTACAACATGTGTGTTGGGGACTTTATAGTGTTAATGGTGCGCTGTGAAGTTTCACAACATTGTTAAAAAAAAATGGTCACAGCTCCTTTTCCGCTTGACTTCTGACTCGACTTGCCCCTTTGTGCTCTACTTATGATATATTAGTTTAACTATGACCGATACATCCGTTGTTTCGGTTGGAAGAACAATGATAACCGCAGAGCTGCACTACAACTAACCTTTTGTAAAGGTCAGACAAAATAATGAAAGAGGTTCAACCATGACTTAATGGAAATGGCTATAAGGATCATGTTGGCAAGGTGCTACAGTGGTGTCATTAACCCCTGCCTCTGTCTTATGCTCCCTCTCTTACAGTGTTCCTAGCACTTGGCTGAGATGTTTGCTCACTAATCAGGTTACTGGTTGATTATCTCTGCCAGGCGTAATCCCGGAGAGGATCATGTGATCGCTTGCATACGTGCATGTGTGTGTGTATGTGTGTGATCAACAGACCTGGAGCTTGTCTGCAGCTTATCTCACATACAGCTGGACCCATCAGCCCAACTGTTTGTGCACATTCACAGTTGTATGCGACGAACCTCTGCGATTTAGAATTATTTAAAAACCTTGACAAACCTCCTCGCTGGCAGCTGCTGGGTTTTCAGGTCAACCCATTTTTGTGAACATGATACGAGAGCATGTTGAGGGAATTCCTTCAGACTTGGCACAAATGACCACTCGCACTCAAGAATGAACTTAAATTTTGGTGGTCAAAGGTCAAGGTCACTTTGACCTCATGTCCATCCCACTCTCGTGAGCACAGCATTTCAAGAATGCCTTGAGGAAATCCCTTCAAACTTGGCACAAATGTCCACTTTGAATCCAGAATAAACTGATTACATTTTGGTGGCCAAAGGTCACTGCAATCTCACATCCATCCCACTCTTGTGAACGCAATATCTCAGAAACACTTGGAGGGAATTTTTTTCAAATTTGGCACAAACCTCCACTTGGACTCAAGGATGAACTGTTTACATTTTGGAGGTCAAATATCACTGTGACCTCACCACTCACCATTTTTTTTAATCATAATTCAAGAATTCATAGGTGTTATGTCTAATAGAATACTGTCAGTGCTGGAGAGTAACTACTTGCATGTAACTAGTTGCATGTAACTGTAATCAAAATGTTGGTGATTAGAAACAGGTTCATTCAAATATTCTTTTTGGGTTTCCTGGCAGAGATCTACACTTAGTGCACTACTCTAGTTTATTTTTCTTTCCTTGAAAAATATAATATCCTGCAAAAAACACACTTTTTTTTCAAATGTGTTGTGTGTACATTGGGCAGTATTGATGTCCATATAATGATTTCTTGTTTCTGGCAGCATGATGGCACCTAGGGGAAGTGAAAAGACATTTTCATGCAGGTTTCTGCCTTCGAATGAAAAAAGGGAGGTTACCACCTGCCTCAAGGACTGAACCATTCACCGGCGTTCATGTCATTTTAATTAATAATTTACGGTGACATTTTCAAATACAATGAACTACACCAAAGTGAACTTCTGTTTTCACCCTTTCTTTTTCCTTATCCTGAGCAAAAATGTCTTCTCAAAAAACAAGGTCAGTTTCTCCAGCTGGAGTATGTCAGCGTTTTCTGGGTACACAACTGAATATCTTGTAATTATTGGCACTGTCCATGCTTGGCCACCATTATCCTCTGCTAATTCAATTATGTTGACACATTTGGATGACTCTGTTGTATGACTGGGAGACTTTTGAAGGAGACTGTTTTAACACTTGTTGGAAGCTGTAATTGCATTGACACACCACACAATGAAAGGTCATTCAGAATCGAGATCAAATATTTGACTTTTGTCGCTCAAAGCTAATAGATGTGATGTGAGTGAGCATTAACAGTGTTGCCTGTGATTGCACTGCTTGCAAGGGATTTAGAAGATAAACACATGTATACTCAGCAATTCTTTTAATACCATCATCAGTTTTTAATTGTTTTACTCTCATTATTTAGTGGGGACAAATACACACGCTGTAAATCACCCCAGGCAGTAAAATGGCACAATATGACTTGCATTCCTCTTAGATAATTTAATGCTGTTAAAGAAACTATAAAAATGAGGCACACTTGCCCTCATCATCTTTCCACATATGTAGTATCACTCATTCACTGATGAACAGGCCGACGTCTTCATCACCTCCACCAAAGGAGTTATGTCTTCAGGGCCGTCTGTCTGTTTCTCAGCAGGATTAGAGAATAACTACAGTCCCACTTTTCATGAAACATGGTGGAACGGTGTCGGCCAAGGAAGAACCCATTAAAACTATAATATGTAACATTTAGGCATTCAAATGTCTGAAAATTCTAGGCCAACGAATGTTATATATTTTGTTGAGTTGTCATGGGATACGTCAGAGAATGAGGAAGAAAGTCAGTGAACATGACTAAACATACCACTAAATGTAAATTTTTGTTAACATTTAGCTTTAGCAGACTACATGCTATATGTAGTTGCTCAAACTTCTTATGTAAAGTTTGTCTTACGTAAAATTATCACTGTAGTCAGTATTACCACAGTGTTATTAAAATGTGCTAAAAATGTTCAAAAAATACTGACACACAAATGCCACATTTTTCGAAAACCTTTTAACAGTTTGAAATAGCATCATGCCCTTTGCAATGTCAGTATTTTCGATGTTGACCGATGATTTCACGTTGCTGCTGCAGCTGTTTCTGAAACTGTTGCTAACTTTGGTTAATGCCAGACACTATTTACCGTGACTTTTCCTGAGCGCGGTAATTGATAGTGATACTTTTTATGATTAAAATCTGCTCATGTGCTTCGATGCCGGGGAGAGCTGTGCATCATTATTTACGAGATGAATGCATCATCAATAGTCTAAATTTGCCTGAATATAGGAATCCTTTCACAGTCAAAATAAAAGGTTATTATATTCAGCTATTTTCATGATTCAGGTTTGAGATATATTCCTTTAAATAGGCTGAATATATTATTGATTGCATGAATTTTTAGGGAAAGTGTTTTGCGAAAGTAACAGCTATTGATGAGTAATTTAACACAATTTACACAATTAATTTAATATTTCCTTATCTGCCTATCGACTCTGTCTCTGTGTCGATCCCCTCCTAATTCTCCCTCCAAAAAACACACATGGAACTATAGACCTACGTAAAGGCATATAAAGGCCACCTAATTCTTTAGTATGTAAGACACTTCATCACATTTTCTGGAAGGCCACCTTAAAGGGCACTTTACCACATTTTGTCTATTAAAAGGGCACCCTAGAGAGCTTCCTTGAGTCCACCAGTGGCGAACAGCCTTCCTACCACCCACGTGACGAAGCTCCTTTTTTGTTTAACCATCACTTTATTATGTGTCAGATTAAAATAGGATCGGTCAGTCAACCCCTAATTCAAATGTGAATTGTCTGCAATAAACTACACCAGAGATATTAAAGAAAAATGTTACAGTTCACAAGAACAAGCAATAATAAGGACCGTGAAGTTTGCTCTTGCAGATTTGACATCACGAGGAGCGACTATAAGCCTTGGTGGAGGTCTGCGCTTCCAAGTGCCCTTCCGGTTCCTTCTGGTTCTCGTCCCCATCATCAGCCCAGTGTTCCCACTGATTTAAGATCGGTGTTAATGTTCTGACATTTGCGTTGCCACCAGTAAAGGCCATGAAATCTACAGGGCAGCTGTTGAGGTGTTCTTGTTGGTTATCATGAAGGTTTTGACACCTTTATGTGCTGAAATAAGACTCAGGCACACCACTGGTTTTCATTATCATTATACAGATGTTCCTTAGATGCAGGAATCTATCTAGGATAGAGAGGAACCATGTTTCCTCAACACCTCTGCCTTTCAGAAATATTTTTATAACTTAAACTGTAATCAGCCCATGAATAGCTTTAAGTGATAATAGTTGTGTCTGCACCCTCTGGTTAGTACTTGATTGGTTTTCACAACATTTGCATTTAGCAGGATATGTGTTTTGATGTGTACAATTCCAGTCTGTTGTTTAGCTTGCTGAATTATTCAATTGCTACAACGAAAATAAATCCCAGTCACAGAAATATTATCAGAGCGGTTCTACTTCCTGCACACTCAGTGCTGCTTGTGTGAAATGTTATTTTTGGTGAATGCGTTTTTCCGTTTGTCATTCTAAGTCACTCTGGATAAAAGTCTGAGCCAAGTGCCAAAAATGTCGGTGTAATGTAATGCTAATGACTTTTATGTTGAGCTTTGTGGAATCTTTTACCTCTCTAACATGGACCCAAATATTTATGCAACCACGCGCTCACACACAGACATACAGGAGCACACAGGCTACACACAATAAAGCACTCTACTTCAATACTTCAAAAGACCCATCTGATACAATAAAGAAGAAGACGGCAGAGAAAATGTAATCGGCAGCACCAGATTGGGTCCAAAGAATTCCTGATCTGTTTTTTGTCCTCTACTGCATTACATTTTGTCAGGTGGACAAAGTTGTCAATCAAGCTGGCAAACCTATTTTACGTTGTCAATAGGACAGAGGAGAGAGTGTTCATTCTTTCAATAGAGGGTTAGAGATTAAAGTAGGCCAAGCAGAGAAGAGGTAATTTTCTGGGGTGATGTATTGACACTAAGACTCGATCATCTCCCACATTGTATTTCAGATCTGCTCCCTGAGACGGCCAGACCATGGAGAGAAATACTGCTGCCACCCAGCATATGGTCTTAGTTTTTTAGAAAAGTCACGGTCGCACTTTATTTTACAGTAAGATGTAACAAGCTGCACTTTGTAATAAATTAGACAGAATATGCTCTTCATTAGACAGTATGAGACCCTTTGTTAGACCCTTACTAGACTTATCAAAGGGTAATTAGAGATATACTACAAAACAGAGCAGTACTGTAAATTAAGTGTTTAATTTCCCACTTTTAGACCCTCACTCAGCTTTCATGGAACCTAATTACGGACACACTACAACAGAACTGTACTGTAAACTAGAGTGTAATCGCATTTCTGCTACTTCCTCATTTAAAAACAAGATGTAAACCTGATCTACCAAAAGACCAAGATTACAGAGGCAGAGGATTCTTTTGTCCAGGCTTATCAGCTCATATAATGAACTCATTAATTGCCGAAAAATGGCTAATGTTACTTCTTGTTAACATAGAAAGGTGATAAAGGAGTCTGCTAGTGGCCAGTGATTTTTTAAAATAGTATTCCAGGTGTCACAAGGGGTCCATGGGAGTCTTCTAGGGCGTCCATTAAAAGTTTTCAGATTCATTCATTTAAATTATTGTGATATAAAAAAATATATATATATTTTTTTTTTTTACAAAAGGCTTCATTACAGCTTGCATTTATTTTATGATCAGACAAACAGTTTGAGTTATTAGCATAATCGGCTCTTTATCAGGTAAAATAACAAAGAAAATAAAAAATCATCACAGACTTCCCAGAGTCATTTTATTTCATTTAAATAATTTTTTTAGTGTTAATGAACTGGATCATGCATTTAAAATATCAGAAAGAATTTATAGCCCTGTTGTCATGACAAATAAATAAATATTTTTTTTAGTAAGATGATAATTTAAAGGAATAAATCTGAAAACTTTTCACGGACCCCCTGGCAGAGTGCCACGGACGCCTTGGGATCCTCGAACCACTCTTTGAGAACCACCGGCCTTGTAGCGGATGCCAGTGGATGAAAGGTTGAGGGAGAGGGAAGACTGCACATCGTTGCTCATAAAATCTTTTTTTTTCTCTCTCTCTCTCACATTTCTGGGCATCACAAAATTGGACTTAGACTCTCGGATCACCTTTCTAAGATAACAAGAACCAAAGTCACAGCCATTTCCAGTTTTTGGCAATTAATCAGCTCATTACGCTAATTATTCAAAATGCCATACATGCAACTCTTAGCAACCAAGTTGAATTTCATCCACTTGGCCTACAGATGACATTTCAATCATAAAAGTTAACAGGAAACACCATTAATGGGTCCAACACATTTCATGTAGACTGATACAGTTTTGTTGTAATGTGTCTCTAATTACCCTCTAATTAGGTTTAATAAGGGTTTAACAGTGGGAAACAACAGACTTTAGTTTACAGTGCAGTTCTGCTGTAATGTGTCTCTATGTGTCATTTAATAAAGTCTAATAAGGATCCACACATTATTTCAAGGTTTTGTCTAATTTGATACAAAGTACATCCTGTTATGTCTTATTAGTGTATTGTAAAATAAAGTGCACCCATTTAAGCTTTACTTCAACTGATAAACTTCTTTTCCTTTCATAATGAGTAGACAGAGGTGATGGTTGTACTGAGCCCGAGTGTGTTTGTGTGTATTAGAAACTACCGTTGGGCTTACCTGTATAATGCATATTTTTCATCTCTATTCAAATTAGTTGCCTTTTTTTTCATACCTCTGGGCTTTGGACTGTAACTCTAATTAACTCGAGTTCTTTTTGCAAGCCACTGATTTTCTATTGGCGTTGATTGGAATAAACAATGCCAGTGGCCAGTATGGCAGAGTGGCAGCCTCGCTCATTTAACTGGATGTGACACTTGGCCAGGGACAGAGGAGGAAGAGATGTGACGCGTGATGTGTGCGCGCTAACGTTGCAAGGCACTGCAGGAAGTTGTTAGCGAGACGCGGAGGGATTAGCAAATAACCTCTGATTAAGTGCACGAGTCTAAACTAATTTCTGCAGCCCGCCTTGAGATTGAGGTCTGTAATACATCGATTTCCATGCCGTGCAAAACTTGTCTGAGAGCTGTTTTCCCCCTCAAATCTGCATTCACTCAGTGCTCAGTAAGCAGAAACGATGTCTGCAGACAAAGAATTAGAAAAGTGGCCATTTTAAGTGGAGAGGTGCCAGGAGACCAGATTGCATGGAACCCTCTTAGACATTTGCTGCATATGGGGTTAAGAGGGGTAAGAGGCGTGTTAAGTATTCACGGCATGAATATTCTATCAAAACTGTCCTGAGACCATACTGATCACAGGCTTTCAAATAACAAAAATTGCAAGCTGAGCATGTCGAGTCAAAAGGGTCTTCTAATCTATTATGCCACCAATAGGTGAACAAAAGTATCACTACTGTACTATATTACTGTCTCTGTGCGCTACAATTTAATGATCATGTCAGCGTTTCTGTTCAAAGGCCTCACTTCTGATCTGATAAGCCTCTCGTTTCCTCCCCTTATTTGAATTCCCTTGAACTAGAAAATGGATCTTCCCCCTGTCTATTGAGGAAGTGAAACGGGATCCAAGAAGTGCTTTTGGAAAGGAATTCTGATTAACAGCATAAAAGACTGTTCAGTTCCACTGAAAATTACCAGGCTAAGGAAATTTCAGAGTACAGCTGGAGTGGGGAAGGGGGAGTGAGCCGGTCGTCCTTCTGGATTAATAAAACCGTGCTGTTTGCTCATGCCTGCTCGACTTGTACAGGGTGATGATGAGGATAATGATAACGTGAAAGCGTGATCAATTCGATAGATGACGGAGGCGAAATAAGCCTACCGCAATAAAGTTCAAGGAAGCTGTTGAATCCCCTCATCAAAAGAGAGGGCTCAATAAGCAGAGTCAGCTAAATGGCCCCAGTCAGTTAACAAGGATTAACCCTGAAAGCATCTCTATCCCTCATAAAAAAATGTTTTCCTTCATCGTGTTGCTGGTTTGATCAGCAACAAATTAAATGGCCGCCCTTTTATCCCTCTCCTTGTCTTCTTTGTCGGCTCTGACCTTGAATGTTTGCCCATTAAACTACCAACACTCTGACAAGTATCCGTCTTGGCCTCAGGGAGCTGATGCACAAAGATAATGAATCAATTGTTGCCTTCATCCATGATCCAAAGGTATGATAACTCAGGATTGAGCCCGTTTGCCTGAGAAACTCTTGAACCTCAAGGGAGCGACTGTAGGCTATAGCAGAAGGGTAAACTGATGCAGAAAGAGGTCACTGTCTGTTTTCCCCGCCGGGTGCTTCCTGTTTAGACTAGACACTATTGAATATGTCCACAAGGAACTTCTTTGAAGAGTGCTGTGTAGTGTTGAGCTTCACAGAAATTCTAATAATGTAATAAAGTCTCTGAAACTTTCAGTGGCAACATATTTCATTAGATTCCATCAAGACCTGCTCTCGCAATACAATATTTACTCCAGGAAGTAAATCAAAGATCTCAGTTGGCGATCCTTAAGTCAGTTTGCAGTTTACTGTTTTAGACTGTCTGTGATGGGTGCAGGCAGCCGTGTCTAAATATACCACCTAGCCAAAAAAAAAAGTCATACATTCTAATATTTGGTAGGATTTTTTTGCAAAGATCTTGTATCAATGATTGGAGCACTGTGTAAAGTTTTCTCCCATGTATCCCAAAGCCTGATCCAACCCTGATGTGCTCATCACTGTGAAACAGGGTAAATCTGACCTTTTTTCCACTGCTCCAGAGTCCAATCTTTATGCTCCCTTGCAAACTGAAACCTTTTTTCCTGATTAGTTTCACTGATGAGTGTTTTTCTTCAGGCTATACTTTACAATTTCGCAGCAAATAAAAATGCAACAACAAAATTCACCCACAAAATAAAAAGTTCAAGTACATACACAAGGAGGAGGATCCATAAAAGATGTAGTCTAATGTTTAAAGGCAAAGTGTTCCAAATTTTGGGGTTGTAATGGCTAAAAGCAGCATCACCAAAGATTTAAGTGGTGACCCTGGGGACAGTTAAAAGAGCAGCTGTGGAGGATCTAAACGTTCATGAATGATCATAAAATGAGAGAGAGTCTGTGATATAAAAGGGGGCGAGGCCATTTAGTGACTTAAAAAATAAAAGAGGCGCTTTAAAATTGATTCTAAGTGATAGAGGAAGCCAGAGTAGATTATGTAAAAGAGTGAAAATGCTCTTACTTTCACTATCAAACATAGCCATGAGTTCTACTGTTGATTTTTTCCAGTTTGATTACGTTTAAGTGGTCTTCGATCACCATCATTCAAGATTTTTTCCCCAACTACATTTCTTCCTGGAAGATGATGGTTCACCACTGTCCTTCCAGATTTTAATAATGCATTGGACAGTTCTTAACCCAGCTTTCGTAGTTTCATCAGTCTCCTTAGTTGTAAACTGTTCTGAAATTTCTTTTTCATGACCACAGGATTTGTCTTCCAACATGCATCTTAAGAGCAATTTTAATCATGCTGTAATGGTAATGTGTCTCCAAGGACATCCTATATGCACAACTGTCATTACGCGAAACGCCCACCGCTTTGCTACAATATTTACAAGCCAGACCTCAAGTCCATTAACATCAAGCCTGCCACCTGAGACGATGCCGCTCAGGACCGCCTTCGATGGCAGCAGGAACTCCACGGGGGGGCTGCAGACACACGAAACTTCTTTGGCACAATACAGAGAAGCAAAACAAATGAAGAGAAAGAAAAAACAAGAGGACACACCAACACAGCAGCAACATCATCCTGACCGGCGTACGTCTGCAACATCTGCGGCTGAGCCTAGCTCTCATGGATCGGTCTTAAAACTCAACTCTAAGGCACAGGAAATCTATGGTCTTCTGAGACTGTGATGCCAGCTAGCTATATATATATATATATACTTTTTTTTTCACAGTGATTTTAATCATGCTGTAACCGTAATGTGATGTGTCATTGTAAATAGTTACAAATTATAAGCAACTTGTTACACCCAACAGTACGTGATTTAAGATGTAGTACAAAATGACAGGAACACAGTAAAGACTAATCATAAGTTGTAGTTTTTACCCCTGACTGATCTCGGTTTAGAGACATAATGAGCACGACGTTATGTAGAAAATGTCTCACTGCTACTCCGTGAGAATTAATATTTAAAAATAAAATCCACTTTTGTGACCGGAGATTCTCAGCACTCCTACAGCTTTGCCCAATTAATCACTTGAAACACTGCTACAAATCTCCTGTCCAAAGCTATACGGCGCTCGCATGTCTCATTTAATACATTTTAATTTCCCGTCATCTTTAAACATCCCATCTACTCTCGCTTCCACGCATGCAGTATTTAAACATACAGTCCCAGTTGTACAAGGGCTCATCATTAAACTAGGAGAATTACTGACTCAACCATCTCCTGTTGCTAATGCACAACTGACACTGCTAAACATTCTGATTTACATTCTGATTTGTGAATTTTTTATGTTCATGTAATGCTTACACTCATCATGTAAGGGATATTAGTGTGTCTCTCACTGAGGCCCATAAAAACTGACATTATGAGATGGAGCGTCTGTGAGGAGAATACCAATTGTGGCATTTTGTCTTTTTATGCGGATGCTGACTATAAACATATGGTATCTTGTTGGAAATTGTTTGAAACATGAACATTTTCTGGAGAAGTCAATCAAGTTCAGTCAATCAATTATGAACTGGTGATTACGTTGGAGTGTGCTTTTCCTGCCGAGCATACCTAAGTGAGTCACTCCTTATCTACAGTGCAAGACTCGTTTGAATTTGGCTAGTGTGGAGTAACAGTACTCTTCATTTTTCACAATGTGCATCAGTTGTAACTGTGCAGCAACACTTACTGATGATTAAACAACTATGCAGTGTTATTATTTGATCGTGTTTTGGATAGATGTGGCACTTATTAATCAGAGGTTATAATTGATGCCTATGTGTGTTTACAGACTCCAGAGCAACAGTAATCCCTGCAGCTCATGAGACAAGCTGGTAACATTCAGACTGATGACGAGGATTCTGACACTTAAATATCTCAGTTGCTCCACTGTGTAAAATTTCAACATCGTCTTCAGCAGTAATGTCTGATTTGTCATGTCTGATTTTGTTTTTATCCACCTCGATGCTGATATTAGAGCTAATGAAAGTCATGTTTTTGCCACATTACTGGTTTGACACCAGGGCTGGATCAGGACTGGGATGCTGATCTGTCCATCTGCCAGTGGGTTCGTCCACAATTTGGTCCGGACTGAAATATATCAAAAAAACAATTGCCATAAAATTTGGAACAGATACTCACATTCCCTCGGATTCATATAAATGACTGTGGTCATCCCCTGATTTTTCCTCTTGCATCACAATGAACTTGACATTTGTAGTTTTGAATGAAATACAGATGCGTTTGAGGCTGAAAGACAGGCACCAGGCTTTTGACGTAGCATAATGAGGGAGATGTCCACATCAGGAGGGGGTGGGGTGGATGGATGAGACCAGGGTTTGCATCCCATGTGAAACATTAATCAAGTTGTGTCTGTAATGTAACTTAATGTAATGTAACGTATGTATGTCCACCCCCAGTCATGCTTTAAACAATATAAAATGTTCTGCAATAAGTAAGATTCTTTGCAAATAAGTTTAAATTCCTTGTTAAAATGGCTCACATGTAGCTCTACATTTTGCCCTCATTTGGTGTTCACGAACCTGTGAATATGCAAATAGTCTCCGCCCTCTCCTCTTTCACTGGAGGGGGTCTTTAATCATGCGTTGACAAGTTGGGATAAGAACTAGTTGGATATCTGGTCTTGGACCTTTGTAGGCACCAATGTTCGGCCCAGATTATCTGGAGGGGTTTACAGATCCAGTCTTCAATCTCTAAATCAAATTATTTCAAAGGTCTCATATTTATGAGTTAAAGTCTTGACGATTACATCAGTGCTCTACAAGCGGGACCACGCTAGCCAATGAGAGAGGAGACGGAAGAAGCCCAGCAGCCGACGGTGTTGGCAAATAGCCCTTGAGGCTAATGTTAACTAGCTTACCACTATTAACAGATATTAAAACTGACTGTCAAAATTGCACCTCCTCTTCTCACTGAAGAATAGACGAGCCGAGTCGGCCGAGTCTCACCAAACATTCTCTCATCTTGATTCAATTATCCATCTCTTTTTTTCTCAAACCAAACAGCAAGTTGTTGCACTGCATCAGTCAACATTTTGTTTACATCTGAGATCACGCGAGATCACGTTCCCCATGAGATTACTGTAATCAGTAACCTTTATAACATGTCATTATTTTCAGGTCTTGTAGTGTGTACATGTATGTGTGTGATGCAGCCAGATTTCAAAGCATCTGTAGTCTGAGTCTAGCTTAAAAAACTTGATTTATGAACAGAGTCCTGCAAAAATAATGACATTCGCACCATCTCAGCTGTACTTTATGTTTAATGCGAATTAGCAAATCTCAGCAATGGTAACTAAGATGATTTTGTCATTGTTATTTGGGCAATTTTAGCATGCTAATAATTGCATTTAGCTTAAAGAACCACTGTGCCTAAATGTAGCTATACAGAGCCACTAGCACTGTAGACCATCTTAATGATAATAATAATAATAATAATAACTATTTTTACTTTGTTAAAATTCACATGAAATAGAATAACACATAAATGAAGCAAAAAAAATCAACAACTAAACATTCACCACACAGTCTTTAAAAAGTGCAGTAAGAGTCATTAAATTTATTTATGAACTGGTGCTTTTATGCTCAGCCTCATAGAAATGTAAATTTACTTGCTTTATACAACCATTGCACCAAACATTTGGAATTCTGAATGCCTTCATTGGTATGTGCTCCATCATACCTCACATGTTTTTCTATAATATTGCATATCCATATATATATGGATTAACACACGGTACTCTAAGTCTCCAAGCACTTAATTAATCAAGCAGGAAGGGGATGAAACAAGTCCTCCACCACACACACAAGCACAAGTTTATCAAAATGTTCATATTTTATAGTATGAAGTGTGGGTTTCATAAAAAATCTGTACTGCAACATTATTATTATTGTTGTAAATTTAACCTAACTTGTGTTATTACAAGTGACACTCAAATGACACCAAGCAACTATTTTTTGTCATATCATGTTTTGTATTCCAACTAAAGCACTGTGCAAGTATGAAACATGAATTATGCACACTGGATGGGGAATACACACATTATTGTATAAATTATAAATTGATGGCCATGACCCCACAAACATAGAATACAGCATCAGTTTTATAGGGATCGCTAACACTAACACCACACTGCAGAACTGATATTAGTTAAAATTTAATGCCCTGTGCATTTGGATTTAATACTAAGCTTTGAGAAAGCCTTTATTTACTGGTAATGTTCCACACAAAATAAAATAAAGCAAACTATTAGAGCTAGCCATTTTACAAGCCAGAAATGAGTGTACACAATCTGTGCTACATTGTGTTACAATTAAAAAAAGTTTGTTTTATTTGTATTCAGAATATTAGCAGGAACACAAAGCTTAAAACATAACACCAGACTTCAGCTGTTGTGTGTCTTCATGTAATTAAACCACTCAAAAAGTAAAAGTTTTTTTTGTTTAATTTTGCAAAGATGAAAATAGAAATTCCAATTCCAAAAAGTAGGGATTGGTTGGGATGAAGGTAAATAAAAACATACTGCAATGATTTGAAAAACTGTTTGGCCTATATTCAACCGAGTGCAGGACAAAGACAAGATATTTAATGTTCAAATTTGTTTTTAAAAAAAAAATGATTCCTGCAACACAGGGGTGTGTTTACCACTGTGATACACCTCCTTTTCTTATAGCAACACTCAGTAAGCATTTGAGGACTGAGGACACAAACTGTTAAAGTTTGAAAAGTGAAATTCTCATAGTGCCAGGGTAGCTCAGGTCACTGATCACAGTCTGGATCGTCCTTTTCCTCTTTAGCCCAGAAGACACGACGTCCATGATTTCCAGAAACCATTTGAAATGTGAACTGTGTTGATATATGGCTTTTGCTTTCCATGGTAGAGTCTTAACTTATGTTTGTAGATGCAGCAACAAAATGTGTTTACATAAAACAGTTTTCCTAAGTGTTCCCAAGCCACAATTATGTGGGTTTTTAATGCAGTGCTGCCTGAGGGGACGAAAGTCATGGGTATTCAGTGTTCGTTTTGGGCCTTGCCTCCTACGTGCTGAGATTCCTCCGGATTCTCTAAATCTTTTAAAGGTTTTGGACTGTAGATGGTATAATCCCTATAGTCTTCACAGTTTTGTGTTGAGAAATGTAGCGAAACAAGCATCTCATACAAGACATGTTTGTATAAATCAACGTTTAAATTATTTTCATGGATTTTTCTAGTATTGATTTAGGCGTGGTGTTCAAATGTGGAATACCTCGTTTTGAAACAACGCCTTAAATAATCTTCTCACAGCTAAATTGCAAGTGTTGTGACTCAGGATTAAAAAAAAAAAATCTAAACTATACTAGTGTTTACAAAAGTCCACACCCATCACACTTAATACTTTTGACAGTTTTGAACAACAGCCCCACAGACATATCAGCTCTATGAGAAGACAAACAACACTGCAATCAACACCTGTCAACCCTGAATAACAGTCACTGAATAAATCCACGCTTATAAACACTGGAAAAATATCCTGCGAGTATAGTGTTGAATCACCTTGATTAGTACCGCGGCCATCTGTCACAATGGCAGGCACTTGTGATATCCAGGTGAGGAAGAAGCTCCGTAGACGTCGCTAGCTCGCATGACGTGTGACGGTGCCCACTGACTCAGACTGTCCTGCTGGGCGAGCTGCTGATTTGTGTGGCATGTGGCCTGTGTGAAACAAAGCTACAGAAGTTGATTAAACAAAGTCATCTAGCAGATATGCCACTTCACGCCAGTTAATTCAGGAATGCGGTGCGGCTAGGCTGTGCTTTCATCTGACAGGCGTCAAAATCGGATAGAAGTTAATAAAGCAAACTGCAAGATCTGTACTTTTCAAGTCCAGTTGATTTTATTTGTTTCTGCGAAAATCGAGAATCATCCTTAGATTCTTGATTTGGGTGAGGAAAAAAGTCCTCCTATATGATATAAATTTAAATTAGTTAAATCAGTTTTGTCAACAGTAACATATTCAGTATATTAAGTATATTTAGTGTTTTTCAATTTCTATATTGAGCTTAACATAAGGGCCCGTATCATATCTGTTGGTAGCAATTTATTATACTGTCATAAGCATGTCATTAACATGAAGGAGTCTTTATGAATGCTTGCAAAGTTGCCATTTTTGGAGATGTCTTTTTTATGATAACTTGACGTTAATCAAGCCAATAATGTTTTTGTTATGACAGCTTGATAAACACCAAGACAAACATGTCTTTGTTTGTCAACAAAGACATGTAGTCAAACTGGTGAGGGCCAGTTTGTCTACAGGGACTACAGTACCAAGGTGGTTTTCTCTCCCAGTTTGGCAACTGGCACATTTTCAGCTAATAAGGCAGCTAGCTACACGGCTAACTGAGCTAACTAGCTAACACTAACTACAGATAACAGCAGACATCAATTAACTCACTTCAGCAACAAGTAAACTAGTCAACAACTTTAGCTAAAGTCGTACCATTTGGACTCGTCATAAAGATGCCGTTAAATGTTATAGGGTCAGTTTGACGACAGAGAACAGTACCAAGGTGTTTTAGCTTACAGAATTACCTAATTGTTAGATAGTGGTTGGCTACTTTGTTGCTAAAGTAGGCTAGCTGGCATTAACTAGTTAGCTTGGTTAGCCATGGAGCTGGCCGCTAATTAGCTGACTCATCTTTGTGGTTACAGGTGCCAATCCCAGCAAAAAAACACCTCGGTACTGTATTCCCCGTCAAACCAGCCAGCAGCGGTTGACAAACAAAGGCGTTAAAAATGACATAACTGACCAAATGACACTTAATTAAAACAGTCATAAATATTCATAAAGACAGCTTCATGTTCATGACAGGTGTCATTACATGGTTATCACAGAGTAATGACAGTCTGATGCACAATCCTTCAAATAAAGTGTTACCCATCTGGTTGTCTTCTGTTGTCTTGTGGCATGTACAACTGTAAAACAGATTTTTATTTTATTTAATTTTTTTTAGCCAGATGTCAGAACATCTGTAAAATTCTTATTTCAGTGCAGAGTAAAGCCAGCGGTTTACTGCACATGTAAAAACAGTGTCAGTGCCAATAATAAAACAAAGAGCTGTGGTAAAAATAGATTTGACAGCTTAGTCTCCTGATCAGATTTTCTGCCCAACACAAGCACTAACAATCGTTGTATTTTTAAACTGATCAATGGCTGAGTGGAAATTAAATTTTCCTTTGCAATAGTTTACTGCATGAGTAGTCAGATGTCATGAGATTACAACTGCTGGGTTCAGCTGGCCGGGTTTATTCTGGGTGGGTGTGAACACGGCCATAACTCGATGAAGACAGGTTTATTGGGCTTGTATGACCCAGCCCTCCTGAAGGAAAGGCATCAAAGCTGTACAAATCCATTTAAAGCCATGCATCTTTACTTCGCTCCTCTCCTTGATAAACTATGTAATCTGGCCATAACATATTCTGGATTTAGAGACAATTATCCAGATTTATCAAAGGCAACCTACAGTCTAGACCTTTAGTTAAGATTTTAAACCAAAATGTTTTGTGGCAGTGTAATGCAAACTGGAAATAGGGTTTCTATTGGTGTTGGTTCGCTTTGCTCCCGCCTCCTTTACATGCAATAATGTGATTCCTGGAGTGCAATTGCAACAAATGTGTACTCATGTTTATTTTTTAAATGTTTAAACGTGTGCTTTATTGCTTTTTGCCGTGCTCTGTGATCACTGATACTTGCATCAGATGGCTGTTTTTTTAGCTTGTCTATGCACACTGTATCTGTCCCCATCAAATACAGTATAAATAAATAAATAAATCCAGCTCATGTCGCTGGTGCTTTGCCTTCTGTGATCCTAATGTTATGGCACCAGTATCAAATTAAACACTTTGATTGCTCAGTGATATGACAGACACAGCTGTCCTGTTCTGACTAACTCACTAAGAACTGTTAAAGTCTTGGTCTGGTTATCACTGTAAAAAGAAATGCTGTAGTGCTATACTAAACTAACTAGTACTATATAGTACACTAATTATTATTATTATAATTATCCCATTCATTGATTATATGTGTTGATAAGCACAGAGACATAGGCTGTTTAAAGTGTCAAACTGAATGTAAAAATGACGTTAAATGCAACGTGTTTATTTAACAAGCTGCTTCTAATCTAGGATTACAAAGGTGCTTTTTAATTTCCTGTGCAGAATGTTTCTTTTCCAATTGTGAAATTTAAATTGGTAACTTTACAGGTCAGACATAAGAAATGTAAATGTCCAGCCTCTTGACACTTTACGTTTCTCCAGTCTGGCCCTTCTAAAAAAGTAATTGAATAGGCCTGATCTATGAACTCCTGCTGCCCTGAGCTTCTTAAGCAAAGTGCCATTTGTCGTGTGGATACTGTGACGGCGGAGCTCGTGTCAGTTTGTGAATGTCAAAGGTTAATCATGGAAGCGGCTTGCTCACTCGTCATCCTATTGGAAGCTGCTGCTCTTTAAACGGAATAAGAGTTGTGTGGTAATGAAAAACCTTAATTGCCTGACAGTGGGAATGAGATCATGCGTAGGAGTTTGCATCAACTTTGCATAAACAGTGTGAACAACACGAAAACAACCACGGAGAGTCTGCGGTGGACGGTCAGCGAGCTCACTGGCTGCAGGAAGTTGGCCACAGCTGAGTTGTCCATGATGGTTGTCTGGTAACAGCTAATCAGAATTTCATGCTTCTTTGTTTGCCTGCTGATACAATTTAGTCTCATGAATAGTTTTACCTGGCAAGTGGAACTCATGAGGAGCTTATTGCTGCAGAGGATACATTCCCAGTTCTCTGCACTTTTGTGTGAAAGTAACTGTTGTGAATGTGTGTGTGCAGAACGAGAATCCACTGTTAAGCTGCGGGCTTGGGGTTTCACTTGGTTATGGATTCATGTTCTGTTTGGTTTAAATGAGACTTGAGATGTTCACACAGTAAGTCACCAACTCAAAGTCCAATTCAAATCTTAGAGGGACGATTTCAAGTCGAGCTGCAAGTCTGTTACAATCCCATCTGAAAAACACAAAGGCTTTTACTGAATATTTGCAGAGAATCATTATGAGATCGCCTATGTGCTGACAAATATGATGCATTAAGACTTTAATGATTTATTCTGAATTGTAAAATGAAGAAAAAATAAGTGCAGTAAGATTCTCAGTTTCAAACCTTTCTTTAGTGTTTCTATATTCTGAAATGCAGTTGAATTTGAACCTTTTGTACAGATTTCAAGATGTTTATTTGATAACATATACAGAATTTCTGGTAGTAATAGTTAGGGCTGTTCCTGGTGACTCATTTCCCTGACAGTTAAAGGCTAAATTTAATTTAGACTACTCGACTAGTCTAACAGTAAGAAAACACTTATAAAAGCAGTTAAAATTGAGCACAATTTATTAACTGATAATGTTAAACTGTCTGAAAAACGTGTGTATTAAGAGCAATTTGAAGCAGTTAATCACAGTCTACAATCACCAAATTGTGTTGTAAATACTGCTTAAATGTGCATAACTTTGCACTGTGCAATACAAACATTACACATTAACCTAGAAAACATGACAACAACCCACTAAATGCTTCTCACAGTATCTGCAGGTAAATTACCTGGAGCTGACGTTAGCTGCCAGCCTGCTTCAGTGTGGCTAATGTTAGCAGTGCTAGCAGCATCTGCTCTACTTGCAGGTTAATATAATACGACAGTGGTGATTTAGTAATGTAACAGTACTTGTACTTGGGTACAGATTTCTAGCACTCTGATGGTGATGATAATACAGACGGCCAGTTCCACATCTAGGAAACATTGTCCATCAACTGTGACTGTGTTTGAGCACAAAGCCTCAGTGATGTAAACGCCGACTCTCCCTCCCTTTATCCCAAATGCCACATCATGTCAGCTTAACATAAAGCAGCAGATTATCAATTTTCCCTCCTTGAGTCTGTATTGTAAGAGCCCAAACTGTGTAATTATGAAAAATTACGAAGATCTTAAAATTCCTAACCTATTGTTCTAAAGGGTTTTTTATGGAAAGTAAAAAAAAGAAACAGCAGTCCCTCATGAGCAAAAACTAAATAACGATGTTAAGATACTTTGACTACTGTGAATAATTTCAGTGGATTTCTGCTAAATTCATTAATTTCAGTGCTGTAAAGGAAATGATAAAATTCCACTGTGGACGATAAAGGTTTTCTTTGGGTAAACTTTTTTTTTAAAACCGCAGACAAACAAAGAAACTTTGCGAGACTAAAATATTCGACCTTGTTTGTGCAGCAGCGATTGGGAGCAGGTTTTAATGTGGAGATTAAATTCTTGCTTTGCTTCTTGAGTCTGTATTGAAAATAAATGCAAATCCATTTAAAAAGCTGCACCGTTACACTTGCTAAAATAAACAAGTGAGATAAGTTGAGAATGAAAGCTGATCTGTCTACGAACCCGTTGAACTTTTCTGATGTTTGATGCTTTGTCATGTTTGGCTACTAAGGTAGAAGGAGGTCAACTCACACACACCAATGCAGCCGAATGAAGTGAAAAGGTCATAAAACTTAAAACATCTATTTCTGACTGTAGATGTCAAGTCTTAATTCAATAAAAGTAGAATTTATCCATTTATTTGCAAGACTTTTCACCAACTCAAATGTATATCTCTCCGCTGTGAGTGGATGAATACTTTTTGTCCTTTGAGCATGTCCTCTTTGCTCCCACACAGAGGTCTTCACAAAAAATGGCGTCGAGACATTTGCAGAAAGGGCAGAGCAGCCAAAGATACGGGCCATTCATCAGAGGGGAGCTTCTGATGTAACATTATTTTTTATTAATACCACAATATGCAAATGGACCGAAGAAAGAAGGAAAAACTTTACAGCTCTTATAATAACTTTTTTTTGCCCAAGACCACATTTCATCTTTTATTTCCCCTACCCAGAAATTATAATTGTGTGTGTGTGAGTGAAGCAGAGAAGGTAGACGTTCAAGGACTTTTCTTAAAAGTGTTTCTTTTTTGTGTCACTGAAGTTCATGCTACCAGGTCAGTAAGACAACTACAATTGAGAAAATCCTGAATAAGAATTAACAAAAACGACAAAACATTCAAAGTTCTTAATCTCCTCATACCAGCTGACAATGTTGTCTAATTCAATATTTAACCATGACCTCAGCCTTTCCCTAATGTTTAACTGTGTCCGAGATTCTTTAAACCAGCAATAATGGAATTTTGTAAAGGAGTGTTGACATATTGTCTGCTTATAAATGTGATATAGCAAATGTTAGCCAGCAGTGGCTTGGTACACATGGAGCAACGTTATCATTCATATTGAGTTCTTTTTCTCACCAACCGATGAATCCAATATTATGTCTCCTTTTTGCTCTGTTTTGGTCTCCACTAGCTTGTGAGGGAAACATCTGGCTCTTTAGGTATTAAATGTTCTTTTTCTTCAGTGCAGTTCTGGACATGTAGTGTACAAGAGGGTCAGCGAGATTGAACCAAAGTTGGAAAGATGTGACAAAATCTCAAGCCTGTCTCTTAGAAATTACATTTTACTGATAAGTTTGTGACTTGCTAGGTGAAAGAAACAGCTGTGCATTTCCCTCAAAATGTATTTTCTGTTGCATTTTAGTTGCATCTGAATGTAATTTCTGAGACGGGTCTGACCACCTCGAGCTGAGGGAACCTTCAGAGTCAGGTGATA
This sequence comes from Lutjanus erythropterus, assembly GCF_056507025.1. Taxonomy (NCBI): domain Eukaryota; kingdom Metazoa; phylum Chordata; class Actinopteri; order Lutjaniformes; family Lutjanidae; genus Lutjanus; species Lutjanus erythropterus. The sequence goes on from NC_139337.1 coordinate 28,692,466, forward strand.
ATTTTCTCGTCATAATTTACATTCACTAGTAGCAATCCACTTGACTTTACACTTACTCATTTGATCCATGGTTAATAAGAGCTCAAGTGAGTAGTTTAATTTGCTTAAACATGATGAAATTATTGCAGAAATAATGAGTTGAAAAACTTGGGCAGGGAACATTAGTGTTATCTGGAGATTGCAGAAACACCCATAAAAGGTTATAGGTAGAACGACACATGAACAGTTTCAGCCAATCAATCTGTGCACTTTTATACTTTCAAATTGCATGAAGTGCATACGCCAAAGTCCAACTTTGGCCGCAGGTGATGCGCCGATTCTTCCCTTCAACTCCACCATTAAAAAAAGAGTCTTGCTCCATTTGAGATTTCTTCTTGTAGAAATAAAGATTTTCCTTGCCACAGTTGCCTTAAACAGGCTTACTGTTGGTGGGAACTATTTGGTCTCCATAAATAATATTATATAAACGGTATGGTTTAGAGCTGCTCTATATGAAAAGTGCCCTGAGATAACTCTTAACTGACTTGGTACTATGCAAATAAAATTGACTTGGGTGAAAGTTGGAAGGGATGGAAGTGTAACACTAAAACAGAACATTTTCCTAGCAGCCCGGTGTTCATGTCCTGCAAGACGTGACATATTCAACTTCAACATAATGTACTTAATGTATTATTTTAACCCAAACCGTGACCATGAAGGTCACCTGACTGTGGATCCGTCTCCACAGGAGTCAGTGGGAAGAACTGAGGTATCACCTGCGCGCAAAATTGCAAAATTGAACTGCACGCAATTCAAAAGTGTAAAGTTGTGTTATTTGTAAGCAGCTTGAAGAGACCGGGTTGATTAAATCAGGTGCAGGAGCAGTAATTGACACATTCAGGTAGATTTATTTTGTGGCATTGATGAGTTCTGTGCTTCCTCTCCCACTCACCTTCTTCATCCTCTATCACGCGATAGCAGGTGTCAGCAACATCTGCGTGTTATTCTGAGAGGAAACCCGCAGAGATAATCCCTGAGCACTGAGTCTACCTTCGCCATAATGTCCAATTTTAACCTCTAATTTTAAATTGTCACAAAACTACAGAGCACCTTTTACTGCTGAGCTTTATGAGATGAGAAATCCTTGAGTGTGTGATGTTAATGAATTTGAATGCAAGGTTATAACACTCTGACTGTGCAACATCGCACAGGCGTCTACTGGAAACATCTGTATCTTAAGTCTAAAGAGAATACAGCAATGCAATCAAGTATTCACTTGTCAACAGTTTCAAAGGTAGCAGAACACACACCCAAAACACACACACACACACACACACACAGCTAACAAACACTTGGATGTTGTTTATCACCAGGAGTGTGTATGTACAGGTTTTTGCATGGGGTTGCTAAGCTGTATGCTCAATTGGAAGCAGGTGCAGCGTAAAGACCTAATCACATTTGCGGCTCATTACCCAGTGACTGTGTGCACATATTTGCCTCTCTGTGTCCTTATTAATCAAGCACAGACAACCCTAAGTGCTCCTCTCCACTTTTCCACATGACTTGCTACAAGCAACAGTAGAGCACAACAACCTGATGAGACCACCTGCTGCTGTCTGCTTTTCCAACACCTGCAATGCAAACGCTCATAATTTCTCACTTGACCTCTAACCGCTTGCCAATTGAAAGAGCATCAGTTTTTAGACCACTCGATTGTTGACGCGCTCTCTGCTCTCGTCTGTTTCCTCCATGGCTCGTGTTCTCATTTGGAGAGATTTCTCACAGGCATTTGTAAGCCTTGTAATGTGTGTGTTTATTATATCACTGATGAAAACTGATATTCAGCCTAGTCTCACCAAATGGCCTATGAATAACACGCCAGTGTTTTCAGTCATTTGGTATCTTATCACACTTTTTTTTTTTCCCTTTTTCGTGTCATTTCATGCCAATTAGTTTGTACAAACTTATGCAGAGACAGCTTCTCATTTTACACATGAATCACAGATTAAAAAATGCTAGGTGATGTAGTATTAAGTTTGCATATGGAGGAGGTTGAGGTGGATGCAAGTGTCAAATAAACAGCATTTTCACCTAGGAGACCATAATGTGTGTCCTGTGTAAAATCAAAAATCAGTGCTGACTTATTTTAACTGAGTACATACGTATTTCAGTGAGTGTTATGTGTATTATTTGCCTTTATAAGTACATAAGTTACCTTATGCAAAGTACTTAACTTATTCTAACCAAGACTAGAGCTGCATTAATCAGTTATGATTTGATTATTATATAAACGCATAAAAGTCAAAGTTCTCGGATTCCAGCTTCGCATTTCTTTACTCATTTACGACAGAAAACCGAATATCTGTGGCTTGTGGTCAAAACCAAATGTGAGGATGTAGTCTTGGTCTTTTGGAGACAGTGGTTGATGTTTTCCACCATTTTCTGACATTTTACAGACCAAAGAACTAATCGATGTATCGAGAAAATAATCGCTGCATTAATTGACAATGAAGCCAATGTGGAAGGAAGTCTAATTGTATCTATGCTTATGAGAAATAATATGAAATGATCCCACCTCTCACTTGATTTATTATCTCAGTAAATAGTTTCCTAATTAGTTTATGGTCTCAGTTGCCAGTGTTTAGTCTCATTCAATTTTAGGGTTACATTAACCACAACAAAGAACCCAGCCAAGATCACTTGACTATTTTTACTCTGTCCAACTCATAAAATGTGTCAGACTAAATGGCGTTAAATAACACAAAAAGCTTAAAACACTTAGACATGACGTGAAGCATCTTTGAAAGTTGTGTCCTATTTAACATGTCCTACTTTTTTTGTGGCGTTACTAAACAGAATATCTTTGAGGTTATTTTTTTACTGTTAGACAAAACAAGACATTTGAAGATTTCAAGGCTCTGGGAAACTGTGATGGACATTTTTCACATTTTTCTATTATTTTACTAAACCTGTTATTTTCATGTTAAAGAAAACAATCATCAATTAATATCCCAATTATTATCTAATGAGCGTATTAATTAATGATGAAAAGTAAATGTTTGTTGCAGCCCTAATGTTTAGTAATTTTTTTTGGAAAATATTTGGTATTTTGATCGTGTGTGTTTTTCCTCCAGTAATGGGTGGTCGGTTCCTCCATGCCTCTTCTTCTCCAGTGCTTGTATATAAATCATATTTAATAAAACAGAGTGCCATTTAGCAGGAAGGTCACATCTACTAATAACAACATTCTCAATAACAGGGAATAAGGGCTGAAAAATTAATGAAAATTAAATTAATCATCAAACGCTGTTTGACTTCCAGGAGTCTCATCTGGATCTATTTTTAATGCTTTTGACAAGGATTAGGTATCACCCCGACATGGGGAAACGCTGGCCTTTTGAATCACGCGTCTGTGTACACGACTGGAAACCTGTCGAACGAGGATGTTTAAAAATGGAGAGATGTAAGTGATGATATTAAAATGGCTTCTGATGTGGTTTGGGGGGCGGGTTTTGGAGTTGAGAATTTCTTTGCGTGCATTTTGGGACTGGTCACACTTTATTTTATAGTACCATAATGAGACGTAACAGGCTGTACTTTGTATTAAATTAGACAAAAACTAGACAGTATTAGTATTGTAGACAGTATTAGACCCGTATTAGATTGTAGTCGAGGGTAGTTTGTGATGCATTACCTATTACATAAACTAAGGTGTTATTAGATTACTTTTATTATTATTAGATTTCATTAGAGGGTATTGAATGACATGTTACAACAGAAAAAAATACTTAAACTATAGTGTATTACTTCCCACTGTTGGTCTCTTATTAGACTTTATTAGAGAGGAATATGGGACACATTACAGCAGAACTGTACTGGAAACTAAAGTTTATAAAATATACAAATTAAACTGTAAACTAATGTGTCTTATTTTGGCTTGTGATGTGTTATTAGTGTACTGTAAAATGTAGTGCAAACAAAGTATTTCCTTGACATTATTTTATTCCCACAAATTGTTGAGTTCAATTACACAGACATGGCAATAATTATTAAGCTGAGCAATTTCGGCGGTCATGGCGGGAGACATCAAAATGAAATTGTCTCCTGTGATTCATAACTATGTATACACAGAGATGAAAAGGGAAATATTACAACAGTGGCAGACAATGCATACCTCGGTGTATTGGAAAAGAACAGATAAAAATAGTCTCAAGGCTGTAATACATTATGAGAATTTGGACGAACATCTTTCCTTGATGCACTGTCTTGTTTGCAGGAGGTAGGCTCAGTATGGGGAGTCCTGTTGGGGTTTGGTTTCCATTGTTCCTCTGTGTTATCTCGCGCGCTGTGCATGTTCCCCCCGTCTCCGAAGGACCTCGGTTCCCTTTTCAGTGTGGCCCCAGAGACGCATACGGCACTGTCTAAAGTACTGTAAGTGGGACACAGAGCCTCACAGTCCCTATAAAGGAAGATGAAAAAAAAAACAAAAAAACAATAGAATAATAGGCTTAAACCCTGAGATGAATATTTTATTGCAGGCACATGGCTCGGTGTCCAAACAGCAGTCCAAACCAGTGAGACCGTGGCACAATACAAGTCCACTGTCTCTCCTGAGATTTCTTTTTGTCTACCTTTTTTCTTTTCTTACCCTTTATCTACCTGACACAATGTCCAAAAAACTGCTGAGCAGTATATCCAGTTCTGTCTCAGTCAGTCTGAAGGTATATTTCTGTATGTAGACCGTTTGCTCCAGTATACTGTAGAATTTTTATTAAAAAAAAAAAAGCAGAGTTAAGAGTTGCCTACTTCTGTTTTGGTAGAAGCAGTCATTATGAACGCTCTTAAATCTTTACACGTGTTTCTCAAAGCAGCACTCGAGAGCGAGTGTACCTTCATGGCGGTTAAGGGCTTCTTAACACATCATGTCCATAGCGCTCACTATTTTGAGAACTGCTTAACCTCCTGTAGACTCCAGTTACCAGTAAAAACTGTTCGCTGCGGATTATCCTGGGACATTGTTGCTGGAAACACATGTTGCTGACTGGGTTTTTAAATGTCCTCTTTTTTTTTTCATTCAATTCTTTTGACTTCTCAAAAATATCCTCTGATCATGAAGTGTGAAGAGCACCAACTTATTAACAACCTGCATAAGCAGAGAGCAACATCACTTGGTAACCATGGTAACATGTGTGCGTGCGTCACGGCATTTAAATGTGAACTTTCCCTGATACTTCAGATGCCGGTTTCATCCTGCAGTGTTAGACCTGTCTTAGTTTTACTCATGGATTAGTCTATTGCAAGTTAGGCAATTTAACAAAAAAAAAAAAAAAGACTAACTGTAAGTTCACCAACTGATCAGTAGCACCAAACATCAACAAGAGGAAAACATGGCTCATAATCTGCTACCATTGTTATGGAGAAAGCAATGATTTCTTTGTATCTTGTACCATATTTTTTATATCTTTTTTGAACATCTTTGATGCTGCATGTTTTTTCCATATCACTATTGTCACACTCTTTGCTAAACTTTTCAAGAAAAATATCCTCGCAACTGTTGAAATCCTCCAAAAAACTCATATTTTCTGCTGGGGTTAGAGCTCAGCGGCTGGATTGGCCATTTTTTAAATTCTGAAATAGTTCTTAATTTACCCAGAATTCATTATGCCTACTTCTGATAGTCAAGAACTAAACTTGTTTTGTGCAACAGATGAATTTAGATGTCTATCTGATTATTTGTTATATCAAGGCCATGGTCAAAGTCTATCTTTGGGAAACCAGCCCCAGAATTTGAGATGTTTAGTCTATTTTTTGTACTTTAGCAGTTCCTCTTCAAAAACAGCTGAAACACAGTCATTTTTTCTTGCCGCACTGAAACGTCTGTATAGAGTCCATCTTGACTGTGCATTTGACAGCATCAGCAGCAAATTTCTGTGTAATATGCAGTTTTCCTTTGATATGTGTGAATATTCCTGATCTGTTTTCCATCAACAGGGTGAAGCACGTGTGTGTTCACACACACTGAGAGCAGATAGGTGTTGACGTTCAGCAGGGAAGTTGTCTGTCATGGCAGTAAATGTACAGTTTGCCCATGAATAAACACTGCAGAAGATGTTCTAAATGTGCATAAATGTGAGAGTTTCTGTTGCGTGACACATGGGAGTTTTCAATAAGTGGTTGCCACAGCTGCATTGACCTCATGTGTTCAACCAATCAAAGTGAAACTCATGTCACTTAAGGTTCTTCTTGTGCTGGGAGAGAACCTCCTCTGAAGTAGGAGCTAAAAAAAGTCAAAATCAAAATAGAGCAAAGATCATTCCTGTTCCTGCGGTCTTTAAGTGCATAATGCATCTTTTTGTTTCAATCCTTGGTCTGGACCAACTGAACTCATCTGAACTACAGATGAAACAGCACCTCAAGTGGGAAAAATTAGTTGTTTACGATCAGGGTGAGGCAGCACATTTTATGTCCAATTTGCAGTGGTGTCCACATAAAATTGGACAGTCCCCCACATGGACCACAGCTGGGACTGGAAGGGTGCCTTGTGCCAAACTAGAACTGGGTATTTGATTGTTTGCATTGCAGAGGAGTTGCAGTTTTAAGAATGATTCTCCAACACATTAGCATTAGTTGTTGCCTGAATGGTACAAATGCAGCCTCAGCAATTATTCCACCCAACAGAGATTAATAGTCTTGGGTAAACTCAGTACCCTTGATTGTTTATTTATTTATTTCATTGGCTTGACAAGAGTCCAATTTGAGCAGGAGGGATACAGTATTTGGATTCAGCAGGAGCTTTGACTGCATGTCTGAATTGGCACTCGGGAACCTTGGGGAGGCACTCTTCCACACTGTCAGACCCTGAATCTCTATCAGGATTCATTCTTATTCAAATTGCACCATGGTAGCTCATAAACATAGCATTAGATTATGGAAATGAGAGGTCTGCATCTATTCTCATTTAATTCCTTTTGGGAGGCATTTAATTTAAACAAATAAATAAATAACGGTGCAGCATCAGGTGTTTATGAAGGGTATTGTGTAAATTTAGCCACACAAACTGAATAATAATCACTCCATTTGACTATGTGCGTTCAATCACCCATCACTGAACACTTCATTAAGGCTTTAATAGTCTTTTAAATATGTAGGACACTTGACTTAAGACAGATGTCAGGGGAATTTGCTGCTTGTCATTCAGAGGACTGTGTATGCTGCCCAATAAGCTGTCCATAATCTGCAGGTAGCCCAGGTCTGCTTGCAAAATGGAAAAGGAAGGAGTGACCAGTGACCTTCAAATTAAAGTCACAATGAAATGAAAAATTAGCTTATTTTGTAAACCTTTGCAATTATGTGGTTTTCCATATTATAATGTACATCTGCAGTTTCAACTATTATATCTCGTTTTTGTAATATTGTTATATATAAAACACATTTTGTCAATATTTGTTAAAGGGTAAGTAAGTAAGAATTGCAAGACTTTTGGACACCTGTCGAATTCATACTCCAAACAACTATGGGGCAGTCTATCACCAGTGTAACCGCTAACTGATACTAAATGTTAGCTAGTTAGCTCAATAAGCCATGCACAGACTGGAAGCTCAGAGTACCAAGAGAGTGAAGGCTCACTTATGATAAATGTTAGATACAGATACAGATGGAGTCTTCTGTCTGTACTCTGCATTCATTTCTCCATATTTCTGCATGTTTTCTGAAAGCTCATGGAAACAGTGGAACAGAGCAGTACCTCTGGTAGCCAGAATGGTCACCAGAAGCGGTGCTTGCCTGCCAGTGAACACGGCAGAACTGGGACTGAGCACAGCAGCTTAGGTTGAATACAGCAACAGTGGAGGACCAAGCTATACTCTTGGACTATTGCCCCTTGAGATACAAAGTGGTATTACATGACAAGATGGTCCAGGTTAGCTGGTCAGCCTGCTATCTTCAGTAGATATCTTTGCAACACGTAACTGTCAAGCTGTTATATCTTCACATTCAGTGGATAATTTTAGTTATTTTTGAATGTTTTCAGCTAAAATCTGTACATATCGCCACATGCACCATCTATGGAGGGGCACTGGGTTAAAGATGGGGCATACAACAACCCCCCCAATCCCCCCAAACTAAAAAATCTCCAGCTGGCCTCAGACCAAAACCAGATACAGTATGTCAATACATTATTGAGTACCCTTCAGATCTGATGTCTGGTCAGGGGAAAATCTGAAATGTTTTTGTGACTTTGACACTCATACATTATGCATCATGGTGGACAAGTACAGGTCATAGGTGGCCTGTACCTTCCCCTTTTTTCCCACCCGGCAGGTACTTTATTATGGCCGCTGTGGGAAAGTGGTTCTCAGCTTGGGGGGGTGAGGACACCGCCATGTTTGTTGGCATCTGAATGTACCCTCTATTGGACATCTCAACTTACAGTGCAGTATCTTGAATTCAGAGCAAAAGCACATTTTTTGGGGGGGGGGGCATTCATGCATGTGACACTTCCTGTGAACAGGCTTGCGAGCAAAGCACAAACTTTATCTTCCCTGAGTTTGTGTCGCAGAAGTTCAACATTCAGCGTTTCATTAAAAACACAGGTAACTTTTAATATGTGATTTTTTTCAAACACGACTAATGAAGTATCAGCATCAGCAGGGTACATCTGTACACCTCCGCCCCCCCATCTCTAAAGATGTACTTTTTCCCAAGTGTTATTATGAGCAAAGGAACCAGTGTAATTAAAAGGAAAATCTATTTAAATGCCACATTAGTATTGAAGCACATTTTCCCAAAACATGTAATTATCTATGTTACCCTCAAATCCGTTAATTTGCTTCTTGAAGCTCATTTCATCCTATCATATAATTATGCTAATTCTATGATGAAAAATTATCCATTGTACGATGTAAGAAGAACTATTGTAACATTCGGGGACACAGGATGAAGTCAACTGTCACAAAACACACACCGACATTTTCTGTGAAGCTTCACATGCAGAAAAAGTCCCACTTCTTTCTTAAACGTCTCTGTCTTTTTTGCTGTAAAGACAGTCTAATCAAGCTGTGTTATGTTTGACAGCACATTTTGAGTTATTTTTCGTCTGATCATACCCTTATTTAAACATTTCACTAGAATTTCCAAACTCATACTCCTGGAGGAAACATCTATTAGTCTGTTATTAATATTAACAAGTACACTACATTTCTACTTCTTTCTCCCACTGTATACACCTAACATTAAAGCTGATACAAGGAGTTTTTAGCTGGTTATATGGTCTCAATTTATTGCTGTTGCCTCGTATATGACTTACGTAAGTTAGCGAGACCATGCATGAGAAGATTGGCTCAGCCTTACCAACCCTCCTGATTCTCCCAGGAGAATCATGTTTTTCTCTCCGTATTTCCTGCTGGGATCAAAATCCTTCTGTATTTCTTCCTGTTAATGCAAAATTGTACCTTTTTTTTTTACCTTTCATTATCACAACCTGTTTCTGGCACCGCACGGCATGTATAAGCCCTACAACTCCACCCTGACAACAACACAGCTACACAAAACCAGAATGATTCCCGTTTCTTAAGGAAAGTTTTAAATGAAAGTTTGTCAGTTTTATTTTAGGGGTAGGGCCAAAGAAAATAATGAAAGAAAACTGATAAGTATTAGCTTATGCCGGAGATTTAAACAAGTTCACGGCAGAGGGGTGATTTATTTTGTGTTCTTTCCTGAGAAAAATTTAAAGTAATTAACATAAATGCTGTTGCAGTGCGCCTATCATTTTATTTTCAGTCTTTTAAAAGTCAACCAAATTCAAGAAAAGTCTCTGAAACGCAAATGTTTTGGTTTCGAAAGCCTCCCTATTTTTGAGGTCTCAAGGTTGGCAGATATTATCTGTAAAATCACATGATACGATCCCATGTTTACAGTTTTTCAGGCAATGTTACAGTGAGTAATGCTTTAACCAGTTGAAAAGAAGCACATAATTACATTTTTGATGATATATTTTGTGGCTATTTCTGTGGCAACACTACAGCTTTTGTTTTTAATTTTTGTCTCATTTTACATTCATAAAAGTCAATAGATTTTGTTATAGTTTTTGTCATAAAGTCTGTTCTGTCTTGAAACTATGAAATTACTTTTCAAAGTTATTACGTCTATTTATATCTGCAGTAAACAATTACCCTCTACCCTGATAGCAGATGATAGCAAAATTACAAAATACACTTCTAGAAGCATATTATTTTGTAATTAGAATCAATAACAACTAAAACAAAACCTCATTTAAATTCTAAAATTATGATGAATTTAGTCTGTCAAAGTAGTGTTATGGCCTGCAGCCACATCACTTTAAAAGTGTACACTGGTGAGGTGTTACTGTTTTTCTGAAAGATTTTTCTTGTGGGAAAGACTGAAAAACTTACATTTGTATCCTCCACCATGAATAAGATATATCTTTATTGGCTTTCTGGCTGATGTGAGTGAACAGTGTTGGAGGCTGCAGGGTGTTTTGGGAGAAAGGAGACTGCCCTCAAACCAAAAGACCAAAAGTCAGTTCAAATCCTCGTGTCTGCAAACACCTGCCATGCTGTCTGTTTATGAGACAATGCAGCCGGCTCTGAACTGCTGCCTTAAAAGAGGCGTAAAGTGCTGGAAGAGAACATTATGATGTTTTTACTATAAAAGATCCAGATAAACAGAACAGAAAACAGACACAGAATACATGTCTCACTGACACATCACAAAACAAACAAGCGCTGGTTGTTTTTGAAATTGCTTCAAATAACCCATGAGTGTCAAAGAGGGCAGTAGTACGACATTTCACCATCAAAATTCTTGAGGAGAACATCAGGGTGGATGGACAGTGTCTCAGTAGACAGACAGCATCTAAAATTCAACAACTGAGACTGGAATACAGACTGTTTTTAGGCTTGATCTTTTTTCTTCTTCTTTTTTTTCTGACTGACAAGGTCGGTCCTGTCATTTTAGTGCAATATTTATGTGGACGGGCCCTAAAAATTGTTCATAATGTCACTTCAGTTCCAACCGCTACACAGGCAGTTAACCTGTAATTTCAAGACTGTATATTTCCCTGTGACTCCGAATTTTACTTGTTAAATGTGATTTGAGCAAAGGTTTGAGGTCACAGACTACCCATTGCTGTGAGGTCATTTGCGGCAATAGACCCATGAAAGTGAGTCAGCTGGCTAGCTGAGCTAGCTAGCATGCTAGACCCTCAAACTTTCCACTCCACCAGCCCTTGGTTGCCGATTGTGCCGCCATTGCTCCAGTCAGTATGGTACCATGAAAGTTGACTGCTATTAAATCTTACTCAACTGTTTATTACTGTTTATACTGTCAAAAAATATGCACAGAAGCTGCAGTATCATCATATTTAACATTTTCCTACACAACAACAGGAATTCAATTCTCAATGGTTCTTTAAACAAATCAGTTACATAAACTCAAACACAACAGTGAATTATTTACTATGAGCTTGGTGTGTCCTTGGTCTTTGTAATTTAAATATGAGGATTCTGTGTCATATTTGCAGAAAAAGAGCAAAGCGCAAACCTTCGCCCCGATGCCGTGGAAGGGTTTGTTTTATTCATCACTGTTAGATTTGCATGTTCTCTCGATTAGCTTTGGTGCATAAATCACAAAGACATCAGCATGACATTGAAAATACACAGCATTTACCTCAGAAACCCTCCTGAGACAGCAGTCAATCCTTTAAACACTTGGAAGAGGTTCATCCTTTTGCTATTCAAGGCATCATGCTCCGTAGACAGATTGTTTAATTATTCTAATGAATCTAATTATACAGATAAGAACTGAATAAACACGTCCAGCTTACAACTGGTTTGTTGTGGCCACCATTTATACATTTATTTCTTTTTTTCTCAACTATGCCTGTGCTATTACTTTGCAGGAAGTCAGAGGAAAATGAAAATTTTAAAGTTGTATGAATAAAACATGGCCAATACCTTTGGTGCCTGTTGGTGGTAGTGTCCAGAATGTTTGATTGACATTATATTGTGAATCAGTCTATCAAGCCATGGCTATTTAGCACCGTGCAGCAGTTGAATATAAATGAGACAGGAAGCCATAGGATGCTCTGCTGTATGAATATTTTGCGAAATTGTACAAGATTAGATGCAAATGGTCCGAAGGAAATGTTGCATTTTAATAAGCTCCACGTTCCTGCCATTTACACTGACTGGTAGATTAAAAAAAATGGCAAAACATAAAGCAACGGCGAATTCAATTAGGAGAAATAACGACAGGAATCAGAAGGGTTCATTAAATTGTAAAATACAGCAAGACACGGCCGGTTCCCGGCCGCGACTATAACTGAATACACCGTCATGTTCTGCAATCACACCGCCCTCATTCGCCATCATTTTCCCTGACAGGCCTCTTCTGTATACCGCTGGGGTCAGATTAGCAACATCCACAGCACTTTGTTTACTTTGCACCCCGAGCCTGGTATAAGTGAGCCATCTGTGAACTTCTCAGTGAGTCAGTCATGAGATCAGTGCCAAATAGGCCTCAGCTGTCTGCCACTGGCTAGCTTTCAGCTGGATTTCACCTTCTCCTTCCCTCTTGGACTCTTATTAGTGTCAAAAAGGCCACCTATGTCCAGGTGTGAAGATACCCTGCCAGGTGGAAGATATGATACCAATTTGTTGTGCTCGTAATGTCAGTGGTCTGTGCCTCGGGAGCGCAGTAGCTCACTTTGTCTCAGCAGCGTAAACCAATTATTCAGGGCTTTAATTTGGTTTAATCCACCCACCAATTTTAAAGATAATTGCACTTGACAAATTTATACCAGAACATGAATTAATGCAAATGTGAATAAGGTATTAGGCTATATAGTATATGGAGCAGCGATAGACCGATTAAAAGGACACGTGTGTAGGATTTAGTGGCATCCAAGCATGTAGGAGAGCCTATGGAGGCCATGAAGCGTTTGGTTTGTCCGTTCTGTGCTACAACATGATGTTTTTCCCAAGACGGTTCCACCTAGTCCCGCCCTACTGTGCTGTGATTGGTGTCTATCACTATGTTTTGTTAGAGTATATATATCGGCAGTTTGGAGGAATTTAGCAAGGATCTTTTGGTGAATAAAGACGTCAAACCGAAGACACTCACCTGTGAAGCTAAATGTTAACTTTTTTAAAAGACTAACAGTAGTTAATTTTAACTCAAGGGCCCCTTGTCTTTAAAACAACCTGCCTGAGGAGATAAAGCTGTAGAATCAGTAGCATCTTTTACATCACTTCTTAAAAGCCATTTTTACAGACTTGCTTTCATTTTTTTTTTAAAAATATTTATTCTTTTTATTTGTACTTATTTACATTGACATTATGTGATGTTGTCTTATTTCATTCTTTTTATTTATTTATATTGATTAGAAAACATCATCATCATCTCTACATTCTCTTCCCTCTATTTTCATTTATTCTTATTGTGATGTTTTTCCTGTTTTCCTGTTAATCTGTTTCACTGTTGCCCTTTTCTACTATGTTTTAGTGTCTTTGTCTTAGTTTTACTTAATTTTCAGCTTTGCCTCCTGGGTATCCTCTGTCAAAGTACTTTGTAAACTCAGTTTTTAAAGGTGCTAAATAAATAAAGTTATTATTATTTTCATTTGTTTTTTTTTATTACTTTCAGTTTTCAGCCACAGTTTGGTTTGGTTTAGGCACAAAAACTACCTGGGTAGGCTTAGGAAAAGATCATAGCTTATGATTAAAATAAAACCTTTCATAACATTAGAAAAGGTTTCTGGGAATAACAAGACGCAGCAAGAATTAGCCAATCACAACACAGTAAGGCAGGACTAAGCGAAACTGTCTTGTGGGACAAAAAAAAAGCTCTGTGGAAGAGGACTCACCCCCTCTAGATGTCAAGGGCTTGTTCTAAAGTAACGGAAACACAACAATTCTCATTTTCAGGTGATTATATACTTGTGAATATTTTAGTCTGCCAGTATGTCCCTGTAAATCTTACAGAAAGAGCCTTCAACTGGGCCGAGGATCTGGCATTTTGAGACAAGGCCTACACCTGCTCTCACAACGCAGATAAACAAAAAATATCTATAGACACATCTGTAGGCTGCTGTTGAACAATGTTAGCGCTCCCCCTTGGTATTTTTGGGGAAAAGGTGATGAAAAGGTTGGTTTGGAGCTCAGTACTTTAAATCTCATGCACCCTGCTTTAAACCCTGCTGTTTGCTTAAATTTCCCCAGTCACTGTCATCTTTTTCAAATGTTAGCATGCGTTTCCTGTCCAAATATATATTCAAAGATAGATGATGCAAATATTTTTAGTCAATTTAGTGAGCAAAGTATATTTTCGTTGGCCCAAATGACACAGTTTTCCTCAACTGTGACACTTGTGTTGTCTATTTTTATTATGTATTGTGATGTGGTGTTTCCCGACGACGTTGCAAATGTTGAATTCTGTATATTAATGTCATAATGTATAGAATAATGAAGTGAAATGATAGTGCCTCTGCACCCTGTTCTCCCCTAAATACCAGTTCAGTTCTGAAATCTACAGCATAACCCAATGTATTTGTCTACTTCATGAACTGATAAATAATCCATCTGTTCCTGGACATGTATATTAGTTTGTCCTGTTATTATACATGGCCTTTCTTTATTTTGATATTGGCATTATATATGGGTTTGCCCTGCTCTCATTGGCACAGGAAAAAAAAAAAACATTGGTCAAATCTCGAGTATGGAGGCATTACTTATGACTGAAATATCTCAAAATGGGTCTTCTCCAGTGGCTTTTATGTCTTGGAAACGTAATGATACTTTTGGTATCGTTCCAGTATCAAAGCAATGCAAATGACAAGCATTGATCTATTTGATTTATTATAATATTTTATATGACGCGCCCGAGACAAGCTCGGCATCAAAATGCAAAATTGAAGCGCTCGAGATGCTCAAACAATACTTGATCAATCCAAATTGCTTTGATCTCTGCCTCTGCATCGCTCTAAAAGATATCATCAGTGGCTGTACTTTAAAGTAACACGCGAATGATGCAAGGTAGACTAAATTTGACTAATGTCAGACTGGAACAATGTTTAATCATAGCTATGATGATTCCACATTCACTAGATTTTGCCTTTTCTTGCGTCGTCTCTCAGTATGTAATGACTGGAGGAAGGCTGGTGGCAGATTACACGTCTCCATGTAAGTTTCTATTTCTTATTTCTCACCCGGAGTTAAAATGGTGGCTGATTATCCAAAGTATGATTAATGTCCGTTGCCAGGACAGCTTGTTTGTATCAATCCGTGCTGTCACTGAGATTGTTTTCCCAGGTACAACATGTGATGGCGACAGCAGCCGCAGCACATGATGTATTTGAAATAAATGCTTGTCATGGAAATAAATTTGAAAATAGCTGCCAGACAAGCTGTCAGCTTTGATACATCCTGGTCGGTCTCTTGTATTACAGTACCTGAGATGTTCATTGAAAGAAAAACAGCCTGGCTATGTGTTTGTGACTAGTTGTGTGTACTCGCTGACAGCAAAGGACTTTAAGGGCATATTGGTTGTTATGTGGCATGAGCACACTTTTTTTTACATTTCCCTGATGGCTGATATCGAGCCTTCAAGCACTCTTTTTTTTTCTTCTCTCCCTTTGCTTGCCGTCATCTCATTGTGACATTGCTGACACATTGTCCGGCGTGACAATTATTCATCCAGCAGAAAAACCAACAGCGCTGTTTGTAGAATAAGACGTCCTTTGTGCTGGGATCAATACAACATGGTGCATTTCAATTCATTTCAACGTGCTCTGTGATTAATAAGAAAGAAGCTACTTGAGTATGAGAGAGATGAGACTGGAGTGGCTGCAGAAATCTTTTTTTTTTTTTTTTTTGTCTCAAACACTGGCCTTTTTCATCGTATGACAGGAACAGATTGGACGTAATAATGAAATGACAAATGTCAGGGTTTCTTTTTGGCATGTGTTATGGCATCATTTAGAGCCAAACCAAACATGCGTGCTCGCCTCCCAGGCTTCACCAGAGCAAGATGGAGGATCAGCAGCAGGAAAAAAACGAAGAGGCAGTTGAGTGGGTTTCACATGCAATGGGAACATTCATTCATCGGTCCACTAAATATCCTACTTTTAATTGTCTGAGCTCGTAAAACAAGATGAAATGCAGCAAATTAAGTCTTATTCACAATATAATATGAATTTGAGCATTTATAAGATTAAAAGTAGCCTCAAACTGACATGATGTCACTAAAACCAATCAAGCAAACATTAAAACATAACAACCATTAAAGTATTCACATGTGCAGACATATGCTGGGGCCTGTCCAACCACATCTTAAGCACTGGCAATTGCATACAGCTGTTATGTACAGCTGTTACTATCTCCTAGCAGACTGTTGACAACATATGGAGTCCTGATTTAGAGGTATGTAAAAAAAAGCATGTATCAAGTCAAAAATTAATCAAATTAGATACAGTATGTAGTTGTGGAGCATCGTGATAATGTGACTGACAGCTGAGGGGAGTCAAATTTATATTAGGTCGTTCACAACTCCTGCATCAGTCATCGACTGCTCCCAAAAAGTAGTCCTGAGAGAGATATATATTTTCCGACATTAGCAGTGATCAATTCACGTTAAAAATGTCTCAGATAGAACCAGTAAGGGGTTAATGAATGTAAACTGGATCAACCTGGAGGAAGGAGAACTAGCAGAAACAAGAGACTGGCTCAAATGCATTTGCTGCAGTGTGATCGGACTAAACTGACATCATTTATAGGAAAATCTGAAAACTACTGTGTGTACTTCAAAATGCACAATTATCATATGATTCAAATTTGGTTGGAGCTCAACAAAACTGTAACATCATACATAGAATTAACATCAATCATAAAATATGCAGCTTAAATAAATCCATCATGGAACCATAAAAAATGCTCAAAACCTTTTTTTGTATATAGTTCAAAACATACATAGTTGTCTTTAAGAAAAGGTTTTAGGTTTTTTGGAGCACAGAGCAAAAATGGGCGGGACTAAAGAAGGGTCAGCTGCAGGGATGAATCTCTGCCCCAACCTTTTGTTTTTGCATGTTTTGCATGGGTTCTCCCAGTGTTCGGTTTCCTCTGAAAATTCAAAGACACGCTGGACTGAGGACACCGAATTTTTGTTTGGGTGCTCATGTTTTTGTCTGTCTTTGTTTCCCTGACCCTGAGAACTAACACGAGCAGAAAGAAAGACCGACTGCAAGTTAAGTGAAATAGAAATGCAACTACTAAAACATTCTGCTCCGTCTTATTCTCAATAAAATAATGTGCTGCCTCAGATATTCCACCCCCACGATTAAATTAAAATTAAATACTGTAGGTTTTATACTACTTATGAACAGAAGGTTTTACTTTTCTAGAGGTACATTTATGTAATATTTTAATGTGGAAGTTATGTAAAATGTGGGCTTGATATTAGGAAGTATAGGTGTTCTGCTGAAGAAGCTTTTGTTGGCTAATTAAATGAGTTTTAGTGGTTTATTCACACAGTAAATTAAACAAGCGTGTGTGTGAGAGAGTATGTGTGTGTAATATAAATTTCCATTATGTTTTGCGCACAGATTGGTTTGAGGCCAGCATGCTAGAATCATGCTGGAAAGACACCCAGTCATAATTGGTGCTGGCTCGCTCTCAAAGGCTGCTGGAAGATACCTTGTCATTACATTCCTCTATCACTATTGCTATTGCTCTCTCCAACTAAATACATAACTCTCAGTTGAATGATCACACTTTCAAGCTATTTATGTGCCCATTCATCCCTCATTTATTGAAAGCAACAAGTTCACACCCCTTCACTGGGGGCTGTAAAAAATCCTCCCGGGAAATGAAGGAAGTCACTAATTTGAGTCGACGATGCAGGTGGAGGCAAAGTGGCTGCAGCGAGGAAGTAAGCCGCGGCATTGCTGGATGATGTCGTCGACTCTTTAGGAGTATCTGAGGGTGGATTTTTCCTTTAAGCTCACTTTGTCGCCAGAGAAGTCAAACAAAACAGAAGGTAAACCTAAATCAAACAGCCAGGAATCCAGGAACTTGGAATTAATTAATCTTCAGCAGATGCCTGCCAGCAGTTTGAATCATAGAGAGAAATGTGAAATGAAAGGTAATCTTTCAAAATTAACTGGGATCAGCAGGAGGAGAACATTAAAGGACAGTGGTTGGCCTATAAAGGTTAAAACAACAAGAATTTTAAAACATAAGCTTTTCTTTTTCCCAGGGAAGAAGAAGAAGAAAAGAGGAACATATTGCAGTCTTGTAGCGACAGCAGCACATGCAGAGGCTTCACAGTGAAGCAAAGGCACCATTTGTTTGACAGTGGCCTTGGAGAACCAAACCCACTGGATAAATAATGTGTTGAAGAGAGAGAAATGCCTGAGCTGTCATTGCTATGAACTAGAATCCCAATTTTTCTGAGAGTGGCCTTGACAAAAGCACACACTAGAACAATGTATCAGAATATAACATACAAAATCATGAATTCTTTGACAGTTGACAAACTCCAAATGATAAGTGTCAGGATATATGGGAATACAGTATACTAGGATTAATGTTAAAGGAATAGTTCTGGTTTTATGAAGCGGGTACTCGATAGATGGATTGTGCCTATAATAAATGCTGGTTGACAAATCCCAGCAAAGCAGTGTACTGCTGTGGACAGGGTCTGCAGCAAACAGTATTTTAGTCACCTTAACAAGGCCCACCTAAAAAAATCTGTCAGTTTGATTGTATGCTTTTTTTTATAATATTCTCACAGTTTTACCCTGCCTTCAGACAGCCTTTTCCAACAGGAAAGTACTGTTATATAAGCCAAATATTGCTTTCTCCAAAGCAGCCAAACTCACATACCACTGCATCAACCTGTTAAGTTTGTTTGTGTTATTTTGAGGCTTTGGTATTTTAAAAGGTTAGTTCAGATTCTCTGAAGTCAGTCACAGACAAACTAATCAATCGTGGTAGTGGTCGATCAGCAACTTCTATGTTCTATGAGGTAAAATGACTGATTTTGCCAGTGGAGTTTGGTTAATTTGAAGAGAGTGATATTTGGCTTACATAACAGCAGTTTCTTGTTGGAAAAGACCATCTGATGGCAAAGTAAAGCAGTGAAAACTTTCTTGTCATAGTGTATTTTTTCTTTAGGTGGCTAAAATATGTTTTGCTGCTGAACCTGTCCACAGCAGTACATCGCCTAACTTCCTACACCAGTCTCCCTGTTCCTTCACCAAACTGGGCCTGAGGCAACCACTGTCTAATGCACTGACTATTGATAAGTATTGATAAGTATCTCATACAACACCACCCTGAACTATCCCTTTAATGTTGAGACCATATATCATCATTAGGTACACATAAACAAGAGTTTCTCTATAGTGAGAGCTTAGATAAGGTATGAGGGTAATTTATTATCATTATACAAATGAACACAAATTGCACAATGAAAATAAAGCTTTAGTGATAAAATACATATAATAAAATATAACAAAATACTATATAAAGTTATTTGTGTGCATATACATGTCTGCCCTTGCAAATAGAGAAGAATAAGGAGAATGAAATGGTGTATTTTTATTAAAATTTGTGTCAGGTTTAATATAAACCTCAAGATGGTCCACATCTTCACATTAAAAGTTTGACATCAAGAAAAACATTTTCCATTGACTTTGACTGAGTTTCTGCACAAGGAATCATCTATGTAAACACAGAGTCATCCTCCCATCTTCATGCCAGAGTCTTATGTGTTGCATCCTGTGTGTAAGTGCAACAGTTTGATCTGAGAGCAAGTCTCTGTAAGATGTGGGCACAACTGTCTCTGATATCCTGCTGCTTGGCCAGCCTCAGTCCCATTTCGTCTGTCCAAACTGGGTTAGCATGGCTTTTGTCCCTGCTCACCTCCTCTCTTCCCGCATGTGGCCTGCAGCAGTGCATCCAGCTGATCTGACTGGGTGGTCGACTGATGCCGTGTGCATTGTTGATCATCTCACAGTCTGCTGCTCTCTAACCCAAACCCCACGCTCCCTTTTTCAAGTGTATTCCTGCCTGAGGTGATATTTGTTTCAGCAATAAAAAATAACATTTTAAAATGAAAATGTTGCAAAAATAACAACTCAACAATTCAGTCAGAATTAAAACCATGGGTCTAGCACAGCAAACCATCACTTTATACACTCAATTGATTCCAAAGTGTTACATGCATTTAACTTTTTGTTTTCTTACATGATTTGGGAAAGCAGCCAGCTCACAGACTGACGTGCAAGCTGCTGTTTGCAGCTCAAAAAAATTGGCACCGTCTCCTCTTCAGCATGTAGAGCTGACAAGGATTATTTCTCCTCTTGGAGTTTTATGAAGTTTATATTGTCATACAAATCCTCAGGGCACCAAAATCAGTCAGTGGGCCACATCTTAATCCTTGAGAACATAATATACATTAGAATTAGCATTTATATTCTTTGCCTCTGAACGTCATTGTGTGTCCAAAAGCAGACAGACACATTGTCAATGCTTGAGCAGGCAGTACAATATCCAGTGGGGCAGTGACAACCGAAATCCTTGTAATTAGCCGAGCGTACCCATTTAAATGCTTTATTGTGTTTCTTACAGTTATCATCTATAATGATTAGCATAATAGCAGAAATTATTTAAATTTAACATGATAAGACTAAAGCCCTGGGTTCACTTTGAATATGCCACCATCAACCAGATCCAGGTCTCTGGGGTGCACGTTTTTGTCAAATGGAGGCCAGCCATTATTCATCAATAGTTCAAATCAGGCCAGCTGAGGTCACGGGGTGATGAACTTCACGGCAGCACTTCATGCTCAGTCATTTCATAAATGATACATGGCAGTTTGGCATAAAACAACTGAAATCCAACAGAAAGATAGATTCAAGACAGCTATTCAATATTCTCTAATAATTTAAATCTACCTGTTTCACAGCAGACGGCAAACACAACTCGAGAAATCAAATTCTGACCAGTCAAAAGGTAGCCCAAGGCAACAAAACAATGAATGAGGTCTTTTTAAGAGTGTTGTGCTTTGTTGTTTTTTTATAAGAGTCCATTTTCGTTACTGAAATGGAATTATGAGCTGAAAAATTAATGCCGGGGGAAGGATGCTGCAAACTAGAGAAATACTGATTGACATTTTACAATTATGCTTTGTTTTTATTTGCCCTCAGTGTTGCAGAAGGAGGGATATCAGTCCCCATCACACCGTTCGACCTCTGACATTCATCAGAGTTGGAAACTTTGACCATTAATTTCAGGGATAGTTTGAATTATTTGAAGTGGGATTGTATTAGGTACTTATTGATGGTCATTGTATTACCCACAGCTACGCTGGTCAGCACACCCCCAGTCTGGAAAAGCAGAGAGGGCAACCAACCAGAAACCATGCTGTGAAATACTGTAGACAACAACAACGGTATTTCAGCCACTTAATAAAGGTCCACCCAAAAAAATGAAAAATAGTTGAAGTGTACGCCATATTTAGAATATTTTCAAACCAACCAGACTTGGTGAAATCCGTAATTTTACTTTGTAGAAAATGAGATTTGCCAGTCCACCACTGCCTTGATCTGTTTATTTGTTTGTGTTACTGTGTGACTTCTCTGCTTTAAAAGGTTAGTGCAGATTCACCAAACTCACACAGTTACACAAGCACTAACTAACAGATTGAGACAACAGTGGACAAGACACACCCATGTCCTGCAAGGTAAAATGACTGATTTTGCCTATGGAGTTTGGCTGGTTTGGAGAGAGTGGTTTTTGTCTTGTATAAAAGCAGTTTTCCATTGGAAAACATTGTCTGACAGCATGGTAAAGAGGTAAAAATATACCAGATATAGTGTCCATTTAAATTGACACTGTTTTTTTAGGGTGGACCTTTTATTATGTGGCTAAAATACCTTTGTTGCAGACCCTGTCCACACCAGTAAATTGCTTAACTTCCTACACCGGTACTCCTCTCTGCTTCTCAAAACTGAGGTGTGCTGACTGTCATCTACTGTGGATAATACACTGACTGTACCTCATATACAACCCTGCATCAAATAATCTGATCTATCCCTTGTAGACAACATCAGTAATAATGCCATTTTTAAGTGTTCTTTGCAAGCACAGGTTGTAAGTTTCATATACTATAAATATTTATTACCTTACAACATTTAGTCTGTCAAAAGTACAAACTTTTGTCTTTTATTTAAAGGTCATAGTACCGTCTATGGGCCAATTAGTGTCATTTTTGGAAAAACACTGCAAATAAATATTATTTTACCAACTATAGTCAAATGTTCATGTTTGACAAAGAGCCACTGCTTAATGCATAGTGCTCCAGTTCATTGCATGGGGGTGAAAAAAAAAAAGGTCATGGTTGTCATGGTGACGAATGCAACTGATGTAGTCAGTATTTGAGAACATGCCTAGATAGCTCTCTGCCACAGCGAGAATTCACAGTACCAAGACACAAATCAGCGATGCCATGCTGATATACACTCTTGGCTAGCAGCACAAACTGTTTTCAGCCAGTAAATACACCCTGATCCCCAGAAAATCTGTCATCCTGGATGCTGTCACACTCCCTCTTTCCCATCTTTCCCCCATTTTTTTTTTCAATAAGTAGATGTCCTGTCCAGCTTTACACTGGAATGACATATAGTAGTACAGATCCGGACATGAAGCAAACTTCTTCTCTCCTGTTTTTAGACAGTTAATATTTTATAGTAAACCAAAAAAATAATGTACCAACATACACCAGGATACTAGGATTGACACTATTTGATTGTGAGATTACATTAAAAACACCAAGGAGCAAACTGTATAACATGTTACTCACATGTTACTTCACCCCACTGTGCATGGGATATCTTCAGTTAACTCTAGTTAATATTTCATGTTGAACATATTTCAAAGATTAAAGACAGCTCAACCAGTATGAAGCCTGTAATTGACCCATTTATTGAAATAGTATACTACATATCTTCAGTACACAAGTGTCCTCACTGAACCTGTCTGTAAATATATCTCAATACCACAACATTAAAACCCAAGTACTTCAGTCACCATCTTTCTTAACATATTTTAAATTCATGCTATACAGTAGACACTAATAGATTGACAGAGGCACTGAGTCAGCAGCTATTTTTAGAACAAAAACTCCAATCACTCTGCAGTCTGGGTCATCAGTTATCACGTGATGTACAGCAGAATACCCCTAAGTATCCTAATAATGTTTATGTGCATGCAACCAAAAGCTACTCAAACATGATTGGTCCCTTGGCCTTGTCTACAGATTCTGTATTCATATGCAGATATCAGTCGATAGAGATCAATCGTACGGTTTCTCCAGATTCCTAAATGAGAAGATTTACTGCTTTTCTTTGTCTCAGATCATTGCAAACTACATATCTTTGGGTTTTGGACTTTTGGTTCAAACAACAAGCCGAGACAAACACAAGACAGGATATAAAAGTGAGGATATCATTTTGGACTCATGGACATTCATAGATGAGCTGAGGACTCAAAAGTCCCACCACTTTTTTCTCTGCACTTCAGTAACAGTTGACCAGTCTTGGCACCCCGCGAAATCTCGGTCAACTTTCTTATTTGAAAAGCAAACCAAAGTTTGAAGATGGTAAAAAGATGTTGCTGGACCAAATGTAAAAATATCACATCTTTACGTTAGCTAAGGTCAGGAAAATGCTAGATAACTAGCGAGCTAAAGATGGATGTAGAATAGATAGGTAGCTAGCATTTTGCCAGAGTTAGCTGTCAGACGTATTAAGCTAGCTAACAATTGAATTAGAGTAGCTAGTTAGTTATGTCAGTAGTTAGGTCACTAGTTATGTCATTAGTTATGTCATTTTTACAGGTCCCTTAACAAGATCTTTTAACTATCTGCTTCCTCCACTGTTATTGTAGCAGAGAGCGAAAAGGGGTGGGACTTAAGATAGGTCAGTTAATTGAAAATAATCTGCAGATATACAGAGTATAGCTGTCACTTTGGTTTAATGGAAGCTCTCTCATCTCATTTTGGAAACTTACCAGCTTTTCCTACTGCAGATAAAAAGAGAGTTTAGGCTACCCCTGCTAAAAAAGATCAACCATACTAAAGTATCATCACGTGACCCGAAGAGACTGATTTATAGTGATGCTAAAATATGTCACTGCCCTGTTCGATCTATCTCTACCCTTTACATCGACATTGTGGATGAATTCTAATCGCCTCCAGCCTTAAAACATATCTGGCCTGTTTCTGTATATTCCTCACACAGTCGTACCAGAGGGAAGTCGAGTTTTATGTGAGTGTGCAAGCTGTGCGTCCGTCTAGCCCCAGAAAAAACTGATTGTAGCAATCAAGAGTCAAGGCTAGACCACACGGCAGGAGTCAGGTGCTGGAGAATTGGTTTAAATTTATACACACACACTTGCGCACGCACACACGGACGCACACAAGCACACAAATCCAACGTGTGTATGAGCTGTTCATGTGGAGTTGCGTGGGGGGCAACGGTGCAGACTGCTGTTGTATCAAGCACTTTTATGATGTGAATGCCTGTGTTCATAAACCTGCTCCCCTGCAGCTCTTACCTCTGGCTGACGCTGAACATAAGAATGTGTTGTTGGTCAATTTACCCGGGTAAATCAGGGTTAAATTTCTTCTATTGCCTTCTATCGACCAGCACGCTCAATACCATCTCCACTGCACATACACTCCAGGTGCCTTTTGATTGCTAACTTGCTGATTAGGTGTCAGATGGCCCTTTTCTGACCACAGCAACCTTTCCAGGAACCCGGGAATCTTTTTAGGAGGTCATGTGCTTCACCTGAATGTTGATCACAGGAGCATGTTCGCAGTATTTCTTCCTGCCCCCCCTAAAAAGTATTACTTTCTGCTGTCCCAAGAACTAGGAGAGTAGAGTTTGCTGTATTGAATATCAAACACAGTGAATGCAACATGTCACAGCATGCATTCACACCGCAGGAGAATACTGGTTGCTACAATCAGGATGAAAAGTTTGTTACTGACATAAAAGGTATGAGGCTGGCTTCCTGACTGCTCTTTTAAGAAGCAAGCTTAAAAGTGAGTCAGCAATTCGGAGGCTGTGCTAAATCTGACTTTAGTGCTGAATTTGCAATTAGGCACGTCCATATTTATTTGAAAAGATATTTTATTTTGAAAATTTAAACAAATAAAAATACCCAGAATTTTCTGTGGCATTAGTGCATTTTTTATTACCTTAAAATGAGCAGTTTATATCTACAGAGTCTGCCATGTTTATACAGTAGGACAGAACAGACAAACCAAACACTGGCTCCAGATACAAGCTTTTCATATTTTGAGCAAGCCTGCGAATTATGTCATTTTGTTGTGCCTTTTTGTTGAGCTTTTTCCGACTGGAGAATCGGCGACCCCTGCTGCTGAGCTCAATGAACTTACTCCCAGTAATCATATAAAGGTAGCTGATGGAAACAAGCATTCACTTGCATTTGAATTTGCTTTGTCATTCAAAATTCAGTTAAAATTTCAGACACATTTGGATTGCAACGTGGTTTATGTGTCGCAAAATTCAGCTATGAATACCAGAAAGATTTCAGTCAGCCAGGGGTGATTCAGCCCTGATCTGCCCCCTAGTGGATGTACTTACTTAATCCTTCAAGTCCACATAATGTACAGGGGAACAGATGTGATCAAAGCCACATTGATCGCAGTAGCTTGTCTCTCATAAGTGCCCTTACACAGTTGCATTCACGTTATCTAATATCAGTTACAACATGAAACAGAAAGAAAAAACAATCCCCTAAACAGACACTTTTGATGGAAATACTGTCAAGACAATTTGAGATAAAAGCAGAAAAAGGGTTTGACAAAGACGCTGATCCCACCAGCACCCAATGACTGCTGTGCTAAGTGTGGACAGATTAAAATGTTGATAATGAAATTAAGTAAGTATTCCCACCCTTACAGTAGCTCCAGAGAGGTGAGGTTAGGTATAATTGATTGAAAGCTTGCCTCCTCCTTCTTTGGGTGTCCTCATGCTCCCCATTGTATCAAGGAGGACGTGGCTGAAAGACTGCTGACGGCTTCCTCTCCCCATCGTTTCTGTCTGCTGGGTAGTTCTGTCAACAGATCATCCCACCCCACTGAGAATGAAATCAAACCCGAGGTGGCTCTCCTCTATCTACTGTCATTTCTCATTAAAGAGATATGAATCATTCCTGACACCGTGTAATTGGTAAATGGTAATTTCTGAGAGGAAATTCTGGGAGTGTGAGGAGAAATCACACTTTGGATTTGAGATCGGAAGGATTATGACATGAAGCGAAGACTGGAGCTTAACTGCCTCTTCCTACTGTCTTTTTTTATTGTATCTGATAGCCGAGGATTCCACTTGCTCAGGAATCAGAGACACTGGTTATCTAGGTACCCTCAAATAATGACACCACTGGGATTTAATATCAGTCGCTATACATCTTTTCTGTTTCTTTTAGAGTCTGATTTCACAAAGGAAACATTTTACATTGATTCGCCCTTAAAAGGAAGCCTCGCTTGTCCTTTATTTCTCCTAGAAAAATCGCTTGGGAAAAGGGGGAGGCTTGTATAATTGTGATGTTTTTTCTTAGTTACTTAAATCCAAATAACATTTTCAGTGATCACCAAGGTTTCTGGGAGCATCCAAAGATTTCCAAGCCTGATTAAAGTCACTCATTAATCAACTGCACTTCCTCCAAATTAACATTAGCATTGCAATATAGAGATAAAAAGAGAGATAAAAAGACTGAGGCCCTAGCAATTAGGAACTTATTGCTGCACAAAGACCCCCAGAGGGAAGATAGTCATACTAGTGAGGAGCTTAATTGGTTTCAGGTTGGTATTCCATTCGTTAGAGTACCAGTGTAGCAGATATATGCCAATCTGCCGCCTCTCTTTAAGCGTAATCTGGAGTTAATCAGATGTCTGACGCTTTCTGAAGATGCATAAATTTTAATAACCTGCATATATTTAACATACTTCACCTCTTTCTCCGACTCTCTCAGTGGCACGCCAGGTTGATGACTATATGTTCTGTTTAATAAAATAAATGGAGTATGGAGGCCAGGTTTCATCCAAGCTGTCTGATTGGCCGGACACATCTCAGTAGTGCTAAGTGGAGGCTCGCATCTGCATCTCAGATCTCTTAGCAACAGCGGTGAGGCCCCTTGGAGAATTGTCTGCTGTAGATGATATCTAAATATAAAGCACCCAAGAGAGCAAATATCTCTGAAAATGTGTGTTTTGGATGATTCATTTGCCTGTTCAATAAAAAAATACAGTGTTTATGTTAAAAATATTCCTCAAACATTTAATTGTGCCTTTAGAGATGGTGATACTTAAGTAAACTGTCTTTGGACTTTGTTATCTACCTAGCTATCTACACTCTTAGAAATAAAGGTGGCAACTAGAATCATATAGAGTTCTTCGGCTTTTCCCCATATGAGAATCCTTCCATAAAAGTTCCACTTGGAAGCACTTGTTCCATCTAGAATCCAGCATAAACAGTTATACCTAGAGCCATCTGTGAACGGTTCAACCCAGAATCCCCTATGTGAGGTTCCAGAGTGGAACCTTTTATAGTGTAATGATTCCACCCAGAACTCTCTCTGGTGGTTCCATTCAGACCCTTTCAGCCTTCTAAAGGTTTTAACAAGAACAAACCCACGGTGTTCTACAGGAAACCTTTAATATTCCAAGGGTTTAATCTAGAACCCACCTATGGAGTTCTGTTGAGGATGCTATTATATTCCAGTTGTTTATCTAGAACCCACCAAATATGTTCTACTAAGACCCCTTTTATATTCTAAGGGTTTTCTAGAACCCAGCCAGAGTTTTATACTGAGAACCCTTAAATACCCACCAAGGGGGTTCTACTGTGAATGTTTTTTTTACTTCAGAGGTTTCATCTTGAATAACATATAGCAACATATGGAACATCTAGTCCTAGTCTTCCAAAAAAAGAAAAAAAAAAAACCTTGACAATCCTTTCTCCAGAAGCAGATGGTTCTGGGTAGAACCTCAGCCCTTCAAAAGGAACCTTTTTGGAACACTTATTGCTAAGAGTGTAGCCCTCAGGCACGTATGTTAATGTGAACATGCAGCAGCTCCCACCTAATCTAATCATTTAAACGCACAAACATATTAATCAGTGGCACATGATTTAACCATGTCTATTGAGTACAGTTGGCCACAGTGTACAGAGCTGTCATCCATCACTGACATGACAGCTACGGCGGGCTTACAGATGAGGACCTCCAACACAGCGACACTACAAAGCGTATGTCACCTGAAATCCCTCTTATGTGTTGCTGGCATTTAGACTTTTTTAAAGCAGGATTTGACATTTCACATTACCATTTGAATGGGGATGCTACCACGAGCAATGCTCTTTCTTTCAGCTCATTCTTCAGTGACGGCAAGTCAGTCACAAAATAGTGAAGAAAAGTAGGAAATGTATGCAGTTGTTCAGAATGCTAGTCGGTTTGGGCTGTGCACGGCTGAGGATCTTCAAGATGCCTGCTTTAAACCTCCCTTGGGGACGCAAATGGCTGCAGGATTTAGCACTGAGCGCAAACCACTAATTAAGTTCATAATATGTGTAAAATGTAAGTAATGTTGAAATGAAGATGGTAATGGGAAAAAAAAGTCAATGAGTTTAAGGCGATGAGTTTGAGAACTACAGATGTCAGAGATCTTGTGGGTACAGTAAAGACCTCCCTCACTGGGACAAAGGAATCTAAAAAAGAAGGAAGGGAAATTACATCTCTATAGAACATTTTATGCTCTGCCTGGTGCCAGACTTTGGTGGAAGCTCTATTGAAACCTATGGAGAAGCATGCTTAACACAACATATCTACGTTGTCTGACGTTTGATGAGGAAATGTCTTTAAAAAAAGCAAAAGCAAAAAAAAAAAACAATGGAACACACAGATTTTTCCAAAAGTGTGCATTTGTTTACTTGCTGTTCATCTCCAAATAGCATGATTGTCATTGCATCTCCCATAAAGTTCAATGGAATTGGCACCAACCTCACAGACCTCTACACATATCTAACAGGATGGTTATAACTCCATATTCTGCTTTTTTGATGAGGGAGGCGTCTGATTACCAGGGGTCATCATAACCTCTCCAACCTTTTGGCAAAAGTAGTGTCTAATGTTTCAACACATTGCAGTACAAACACTGTTGTGTAACTCTGATTGTGTATAAGATGAGATACATTAGAATTATTACTAAAATTGAGTGAGTTCAATTTAGTCATCATGGAAGTACTTTCTATATTTTTTATTTCTATGGTTGTTTTATCTACCTGAAAATCGTACGCCATCTGTCTTTGGTTGCAGATTTGTGGTGATGTAAGTTCATGTCGTAATGTTCTGAACCATCCAGACATTTTCTGAGGTGAAGCTTTTCACTTGCTGAGCTATCGTTATCATGTTAAACTGCGATTGGCACGGCTGGGTCAGAGCTATGAGACCAGTGATGTGACTGGCTGAGCAAGTGCTTAATAATCACCACACCTGCTGATTTTTAGTCGCCATCACGCCATCCTGTTGCATGTTACGCTGCAGCACATATATGAACCAAAATTGAAGGCGTGCAAGGAGAGGCACAGTCCATGCACCCTGAATATGTTCCTAAATGGACGTGAACACAGACCGCTGCAGACACCACAGATTTGTGACCTGCCACTTGGCATTTATTGTACAAATTTTAACTGAGGGTGCAAAATATTAAAGTGAGTGCAATGCATTTCTTGGCACGCTTGTAGAATCCCACACGTGTTAAACATTTGACAAGTAAAACTTTTGAACAGTGTTACAATTGGCTCAATTTCTGTTCTCTTGTGTTCCTGTCAAACTGTATAATATTCAGCAAAGCAGGACTGCAAAAGGTGAAAAGGCACCCTTGTGTTTGGATACAACTGGAGGAATTCAGTAGACACTTTATTTTCATATTAATTAGCACAATAATCATCAAAAAAAAAACTTTACGGTCTAAGAAGTTTGACAGTTTCTGTGTTTCTTTAGATATTTTCTGCCAATGCTGGCAAGTCCTTCCAATCAATAACCAATTGATGGAGAATGCAAGTGATTTGTCTTAAACTGAGATCAATATTTATTGGACTGAACATTAAGTGCATAAATACTGACGAAGAGAAAAGACTTGAATGGAAAGAAGAATTGTATTTTAATCAAGCATTACTGTTGTTGTAAGCGAAACACACATACAATTCATTTGTCCCCCTTTTTTTCCCCAGACAGCACCAACCAAACGCTGATGTGACTTTACCAATCCATTCAAAACTAGTTAGAATTGTCTGCAGGGACACACAGATAAATGCGATTTAAATAATTATGTCACAGTCAGTTATAGGATCCCCTGACAATGTGCATCTAATGCAGAGCTGTCACATTGTGCAGCGGTCAATCCCTTCAAACTGAGCTTTTGTCAGACTAAAGTTCCTAATGTGATACTGAAGAGGAAGAAAAAAAATAATAATGAGCCCAGCCAATCTAACCCTTGCACAATGGTTCATTGACATGATTAGAAGTAAATAAAGTAATTACCCATCCTGCAGTTTGACAAAGCTCCTGCATATAAATAGGCATCATTATAGGGTACAGTGGATGAGTTTGCTGAGCATTTTCTACCTTTGGTGGTAAGCGATTTTGATCTAAATTGATTGCTATGGGATTATCCAGGATTTATTAAATATTAAGGCATTGACTTTCACTAATGTAGATAATTAGGGTTTATTCAAAGTCAAAATGAAATTGGCATAAAATGTGCATGGAAAGTGATTCATTACTGAGCTACTAGTCAATTCATCAATTATGATTTTCATTACATATCATAATTAAGAATGCTCGAGCTGAATTGATGTAGTTTAGAAGTCTCATTACCCAGTTATTTGGATTAACAAATACACGTTTTAAAATACTCTCAACAGAAGATAAGTCACAGCAGCCTGGGCTCATCGCTCACTGGAATTTACACATGTAGTGATCATAGAAGTTGAGATTTATCGCACGGCAGTTGCACAGAGGGGACGATGGCCCACGGAAAGGAGGGGAGGACGGTCATTAACGTTCAACACAACACCACAGTCACTTTTTACACTCTCTGGTGGTGGAAGCTGATAATGGATTTGACACAGATTTACAGAAATTATGGGCTGATACTTTTTTAGATAACATAAACACACAAAGTCGCACTTAATACATACATCATGACCAAGATATATACGTACTAAGTCCAACATTTCAGTGCTAACTGCAAATTCACACATTTCAACACATCTCTGCTATAAATACAGACATAAAGTTATGTGTATTTGCATGTTATGAATGTTTGATTCAGATAAAAGCAACAAAAACACTTTGAATGTTGCCCATATTTACGGCACCCCCTCCCACAAAATACTTCCATCCCTGCTGGGCAAACTATGTAAGTGCAGCACTATTTCAGCTTAACCTCCAACACATCTTAGTTATTGTTGTACTAACTTTTCTGCAACTTGTTGTCTGACACATATATGCCGGTACAGCATATCTGCATTAGGCCAATATCGGCCCATGTTAAGGTCAGGTCAGGTGACCTTTGTAATCATGGTAACATTAATAAATACATGGTTTACGGTGACAGTGTGGTCAGGTTGAGGCAATAAAACTACTTGGTTAGGTTGAGGAAAAGGTTGTGGTTTGAATTAAAATAAGTCTGTTGTGTTTGTTACGCAATTTAAAGGTGTAGTGAGCGATTCTGGAAAAGATACTTGATTGTTGTACTTTGCCAACATGTGATTGGCCCAAGTCTCCCACCACAAGATAGATTTTCTAAGGCCTGAAAACAAAGCCAAGTGAAGGAGCAGGAGTCCAGTTTTTCTCTCAGACTATCTGAATTACATTATTATGGAACTTTTGCTCAAGTGATGCAAAAAATAAACTGCCTTCACCAAGTTATGCAAGTAATGCCTCATGGGACACAAACAGTAGTGTCCTGGATGAAAGTCTGTTTGACCCATCGATCCACCTACCTCCTCCACGAGCAGATTTTCTTGCACTTAACATTTTGCCCCCCTGAGTCATCTGACTTCAACCTTGAGGGGCGCCTCAAGGAATGATGTGAGAGGGGTACCTACAGCATCATAGTTTGAAGAGTAGGGCCAATGACCACAATGCCATATTTGAGGCATGGAAACTAAGTTCTGACAAAATGAAGTTATTATGCAATATAATACAGTATATAAAATTGATGGACATTAGCAAAACTGAGCAATTCTCCCAGTATGCATCTAGTTTGTCTCCAAAGGAAAAAAACAACACTTCAAAGAAGGCACAGCTAGCTTACTAGCACTGCAGCTACACCTTTCACTGATGGACACGGTGATGTATCCAATTCTTTGGTTAACTCTTGCTTGGTTATCTAGCATGTAGCATGTGGCAACATTTGTCTGTTTATCTTTTTAAGGAGGAATTCAAAAATGCAAAGAACATTTTGTCAGGGCACAAAACCAATGATCTGTTGATCTTTACAAATCAAGACTACAAGGAGCTTTCATATTTTATTGATTCTGGGGGCCCCTGTGGGCAAAAGTGGCACTGTTTCCACTGTAATATCCACAAAATTATAACATGAAACGTAAAACCATCTATATAAAAATAGTCTGAGTCCGACCTCGTGGCAGGCATTAAGAATAACTATCAGATGCAAAATCAAAATAGCTGATTGTCACATGGATGGTCTTGTCATCTTATTTAAGTCATATCAAGGCAACAGTAATAAACTGAAACTGTTTCATAACCAGATAAATACTCCTTGTAGCAGCTTTAATGCAGCATAGCTGTCAGTGCTGGAAAAAAATGTTTAAATGAAAAATAGAATTGAGACCTTGAGATCGTGACACCCATAGTATACGTACAATATGCCACTCCATATTCTGAAATACATTGCTGTGAGGACTCATAATGCCGCACGGTTTCTAAAAATATCAAGAATATCACACTTAATGAAATATCCCGAAATCAAAACAGTGCTGGAGGCTTGTTGAACAGATATTGAAGTAAAAAGAAATCCATTCTGAAACAAATACACATGTGGAAACAAAAAAAAAAAAAACAAAAACTCAGCCTACGCCGTGGAAGTGTAAAGTGTTGACATGGTGACAACATGTTCGCGCTTAAATGGAAGTATTTTGTGCCTGTGCTGAGCTCTCAGAATAAATCATATTCTCGAGATAAAGTGAACATTCCATGTTCACGGCATAAACCTGCGGTTTGTAGGGTAGAGCACCATGGCAACAGAAGCAAAATTCATTTGAGCACCTCCTTATGAAGTGTTGAGTGCAGCTTTAACAGAAAGAGAACACAGTCTCTGAAGAAGCTGGCGGCACATCACTCACATTATAGAGCTGGCAAAGACTTGAGTGCCTTGCTCCTAGTTGTGATTGGTGATTAGTAAATGTTTTGTCCCCGCCACAGATCTGGTTAATGGGAATCTGGACTCCCCCGCTGGTGCTTGGGAGTTAATCACACAACAATGGGGTGCCGAGGAGGGGAAGGAAAGGTAAGGATGAAAAGGGATGGGGTTGGATGGAGGCTTCTCAAGACAAGGCCCCAACTTTAATTGCCTTTGGATAATCTTATTGTCTGGTGGTCTGAACGGGAGCCTCTCTCCCCATCCTACACTTTGTTCAGAGGCTGGTTTTAGAAGTCAAGTTACTTAGAGAGGCTGTTGATTCAGAGGAAATCGGTGCCTGTGAAAAGCCGAGACGAGGTGTGGGGGAACTTTAATGGTGGATGTGATATTTTACATTTATTTCCTAATTGTGGAAATTCAAGTTTGGATTTTACTGAGAAGCGGAAGAAAAAAAATCACACAAATGAGTGCAAAATTCAAAGTTTCTGTGCATAAGTGCAATTCTGTTTAGCCAGTGAAACATAAAAAAGATGAGATTTTTATATTATTATATTTTTTTTTTACTCATTTTGATTTTCAAATGAATGTCAATCAGTAATACCTTAATATACTCCTGCACCATATAAAAACCTGTGTCTGTAGGTTTCTGTAAATACTGGTGTTATGCTGATTATGAACTGGTGCATTTACAAGAGAAAACGTGGATGATATTTTATTAAGAACTAAATAGCGCATTCAGTCCAACTTGAGTGGCTTGCCTTGTGCATTTGAAGCATCTGGTTAGACTTTCAAAATAATTCTTGCTAAGAAACATGTCTGGTTATGTTTTTGGCTAGGCACCACAAAAACCAAACCTGTTCTCCTGTGTTCTTCTATATTTGGCCCGTCCATCCAGACTTTGTCACTCTTTATTCATCCGTTGCTCCCATAATTATCGCCTGTTGCTCCTTCATACACACTTTCACGCCTAGGCGAGGCTAAAACCTGATGCTGACGCTTACATGCTTTGACATTATTCTAGGTTGGAATATAACCACATTATTACTGATGCTGAGAAGTAATGTTACTTATAGTGCTATCAGTTGTAGCATTATTGTTTAAATATTAGTACCATCACAGTCAGAGGCAAAAGTTAAGATAAAGTAATAATATAATAATATATAATAATATCATTTTATGAATGTGATGTGTGTGCAGCCACTGGGTCCCATTTCTCTCCACTTTTTTGTTTTGTTTTTATTTTTACAGCTTAATTTGCAAGAGCATAATCTAACTAAAAATATGTCTCTTTACAGAATATTAGGCACAGTTGGAGCCTGCGCCCAGGTTGAACATATTAACATATCATCATCTTTTAATTTTGGTCTTGTAACTAATTCGCTGTAATGAAATAGATGCATAATTAATGCACAGGTGGGGATTTCTACCAGGGTTACTACTATACAGGGCTATAAAACTATAACTACAGTACATAGCAGGTAATAATAATTATTGTCCTTATGAGGATAATTTGAGGATTGCTGTGTTGTTTCCCCGTTTTACTTTACAGCCGACGTCTAACATTTCATTCCTTCTCGTCAGCTGTATGCGTCGTCCCTTTTGCTTCTCAGCCACTCCCATGTAACCAATAAGATTTCCACAGACCTGAATGGATTGAAGGGTGCATAAAAAGAGATAGTGGCTGTAAAAAAAAAAAAAAAAAAAATACCCCGTTGTACAGGCTTACTACGAGTCTGGTGTTTACATGACCAAACAACCCTAAAATAATGAGGCAAATAACACAGTGCTTTATTGTTTTAATACCCTGTACATGACCTCCATTAAAAATACACTAAGATGCTTGCTTGATCCATGTTTTCCTCACATTATTCTCATAATTGCTTCAGTATTAAAGTGATGCAGTGTAAACATCAACATTTTCAGCTTCATTATTAAACTTGTCACTGCATTAAGATGTGTTTATGACAACAGCAGCTCATTTCTGGCACGATGCGGAGTTCCAGTGAACATACTCATATTCTTGTAACATGTGAGGAGCTGTGGCCCTCGTGCTGCAGCCCATCCAGTATCAAGAAACATGCCAGCTGGTTGATCATAATTACAACCTCGGTGTGTGTTTTCTGGTCCAGCTTGGACAAACCAGCGGAGAAATATGGATGCCGGCGGGTTTTTTTTTTTTTTTTCTCTCGACATCAAACCCTCAGCGGCTGCCAAATCCAATGAGCGATAAGTCAGTCAGTCATTGTGTCCTTTTCAGGAGCGTTCCTGTCTCAGAGAACGAACTTCTCTCGGATGTGAAAACATCAAACGTATATTTACATGCAGAGATAAGCTGTGGTTTTGACATTGTGCAGTCAAATAAGGTGCACAGGTGTTTCTCCAACCAGCTGTTTATTACCGGCTGTTGTGCCGTTTGGACATGATTCATTGTTTATGCATTGAACGGGTCATCCCATTTGTTGGCTATGGCACGATGTGATGCATTCTTTGTTGGCAAGTAAACATCTGGGATGTTTATCCATGTCTATCAGCAGCTTGAGCCAGTGAATGTGTATGTTTAGTCAATTTCCCACAGATTTTGGTCAGTTTTGGCAGTGGTGTATTTTGAATAAAGCTGCATTTCCTTTAGCCTAAATTGGCTCCTCAGAATTTTAATTTGAAGGGCTATTTTTTAAACACATTTTAAATAATTGCAGTATTAGGGTATATGAGAGAGTAGATGACACTTGTTTTCTGTGACTAAGCAGAGAAAATCAGCATTGTAAATGAATCAATTTCCAGCTGCCTTAGAATTATGACCACCTCAAACTAATTAATATTGTCGTCACATTTACAATACAAGTCAATTGTGTGTATTTCCTATGGATTAATGAAGGCTAAAGGTCGGAGTAAACATTTATACCATTAGAGTGATAGCATCTTACTGTTTAAGCTGTACAGTAATACAGTAATGTATGTGAAGGATATTGCCTTTTAAAGGCTATAAACACTTAAGCTTTTAGACTAAATTTAGTTCAGTTATATATGAAAATCACTGAAACTACACTTACTTGGCTTTGTTGTTATTCACTCAGGCTGCTTCAGTACTAAACTTAGCGACCATTGTGATTCTATGAGTATTGCAATTCGGTATTATGACTTATTGCAATATTTGTTTGCTTTTTCCACACTAGATCACGGGAAAAAGTTGGATCGCACTTAAATTACACTAAGAAACTGAAAATAATTAGTCAAATTTCCAAAAATAACACACATCACGTCAGTCTTTCTCAGTTTTATTTCAGCAGCAATTTGATTCAGCAATCAGAAAATTGATTCAGTAATCATATATAAAAAAAACTTTAATCATACTAAAGAGAATCACTTTTTTCTCCCTCCTGCATCATTAACCTAAACTGATTTCCATTAAATCCTCATGTTTTGCATGCTGGGGGGAATGCTGGCAACAAATTTTAAAATTGCAGTAGGCTGCTAATTTCTTGCTAGCTGGGCAGGTTAATCGTATATATGCACAAGTTTCCTGATGCCTTTTATTCTTTAATTTTTCATATTTTTAGTATGTGATGTATTTTGTTCTTTTACAATACAAGAAAATAGTTTGCCAAGGAAACAGCTAGTACCACACAATCTTATATATCTGCATATGAATTCACATAAAGTTTTAAAGCTCACATATAATGCATGATACACTTTTTCCTGTTTTGTCAACAAAAATATGTCTCCCCACTGTTTCTAAAGACCTCCAAAATATGAGAAACTACCATCTCCTCTCTTTTTTGCTTGCTCCCCTTTTCAGAAAAAGATTTTCCTCCCGTTTTGATGCCACAGAGGGCTTACCGCAACCTCTAGGTGACCTGCTGAATGCCACATGAATCACAGCGGGCAGTGCCTGCTACCCTGAGCAGGGAACTGACCAGTCAGAGCAGACTGGGCTTTTCAGGAGAGGGGACAGTAGCTAAAACAGAGTGTTTCAGACAGAGGGTGAATGTTTTATGAACATTAAAGCCTGTAAACTAGGGTTGCACAGTTATTGAAATCATAGTATGGCCAAGTTCAATATCCAAATTGCTATTTTTTTTTTAAAAAAGGAAACATTTGTGAGAAAACAGCATTATAACGATGTACTGTAGAGGTGAAGAGATTATTTAGTCTGGAATTCTTGCTCTCCGAATTAAAGAAAACATACAATCCAGACCCCAACAAATGCAATATCATGTAAAACGATCGGCCACATTAATCCTACCACATATTGCAATCAGAGTTCCAGTCAAAATAATTGCAATATGACTTTTTTTTTACCATAATGTGCAGCCCTACTGTAAATCTATTCGATTGAGACCCCCAAATGAAAACATGAACCCAAAAGTGAGCACAGCATGTCTCCTTTAAAAAGCGACCACACAGACTGTTTACTTGCATGCCACCAAAGCCTGCTGGAACACGTTTGGTCAATACGACTCAGACTACAAACGAAAACCGGAACGCTTCTTGTAGCAAAATCTTGTCCCCTTCCTACAGATTCTACATTCATATGCAGATACGTTTCCTATGTCGGAGAAAATGTTCAGTCCGACTCTGCCACTGCAGTAATGGTGGCGTCACAAGAGAGTACAACACATAAATCAGCTAGTGAATCATAATAACCCATATTTGTATGAATGATAACCTCATAAAAAATAGACATCCACTGACAGAAGACTGCAATTTTGTCCAATATTTGATATGAACCGTGTGGAGCATTTGAACCGGGTGGAGAGACCAGAAATAGTTTTTACCACTGGGCCACAAGAGTAAAGTGTTAAGACAGATTTTATATTTCCAAATATAACACCTTGGAAAGTCTTCAGATGGCAGGTCCCTCTTTTATTCAGAGGTGGTATTCTTTGTAAAAGCCCAGCTAAGAGCCTCTGCAACACGCTTTAAATGGGAGCCGAATCAAAACTCTTATGGCCTCAGAAGCTGGTGATGTGGTCAGGTTCAGTGCGTGCCGGAGCTGCTGGGCCACGGTGGGTAGAGTCTGCGAGGAGGAAGCAAGGTTTCTGCCTTTCCCTACTAAAAAATGTGACTGTTCCTTTGTTATAAAGAATTCAAGCGCTCTGCGAAGGAGGAACTGCCACCTGCACACTTTTTGGAGATGTTATATTTGGTGATGTAAAATGTGTTCACGTCACATCCAGCCAGGACCGAGTTGTACATCTCAACAGAATGTCTCGAGGAAAGTATCTGCTGCGATCTGTCAAACGGTGCAGCGGCGGTCTCCCAATTACAGCTGTGAGAAGCGAGCAGCTGTCTCGGCTCTGCAGACTCCTGTGCCACCGTGTCTCATCCTACATTACATACGTATTCCAATGTAGGAATGTGATGTTGTACAGAGAGAAGCGGGTAAAATACAGGATAAAGATTGAAGACTAGCAGGGCAGAAAGAGGATTTCATAGCCAGTGATCAGAGAGATTCATTATAGCCGCTATTAAAATGATCCCCGGGATACTGTCTCCGAGGCGGGGACAGTGCAGTGACAGGATGGTGACTCTGTGGTGATCAGACACCAGAATTCAGAAGCAGACACCGCTGTACTGAGGACTGAGCGTATTTCAAGGTAACTAGTGTCCAAGCCTCTGCTTCTCAGTGAGAAAGAGAGGAGTAAACGCAGAGAAGAGGAAACGGAGAGGGATATTAGATTCTGCTGTAAATTGCATCATAGAAAGGCAGCTTCTTAAATCATGGCAGCATGTTTGAGGCTATGTGGTAGCCTGAATTGAAACAGTCCTTTCAGTTTCTTTAATAAAGTCGGTGACAAAGCTTTACAGTACTGTGAGGGTTTTCAGCATTTTTTGAGTCACACAAAACTTCAATCATAACTCATACAGAACTTCAATCATAAGTGGGGAAGCCATGAATTCAGGGCACACACGCTACCTGAATACTTCAGTCCCCGGCGCAGCAGCA
This sequence comes from Lutjanus erythropterus, assembly GCF_056507025.1. Taxonomy (NCBI): domain Eukaryota; kingdom Metazoa; phylum Chordata; class Actinopteri; order Lutjaniformes; family Lutjanidae; genus Lutjanus; species Lutjanus erythropterus. The sequence goes on from NC_139337.1 coordinate 28,731,887, forward strand.
GAGTGATCAAACTGAAACAGTGGCACCTCCATCCGCACGTCCCTGCCTCCAGTCATAATTTGACTGGATTTTTGTTGGAGGAAATAAGTAAATGATTATTTGAAGTTTGTGTGAGGTGTGGAAAATTGGAACAGATGTGGGTAGAAAGGACACAATAATTCCAAGTCAACACAAAACCAAACATTTTCTTTTAATGTCTCCTGTTCAGTTGTGATTAGTTTCGCTGGAAGACGAGTGTAGAATGATCATTAACAAAACATGCATCCAATTCTGGTTGGACATTTTTCTGTAACAAACGGTTGACCTGTCAGTTTCAGACCCCAGTTGTTGACGTTAAGAAAACTGAAGATATACTTCTAATAAATATTGCTATATCTGTATTTTTACAATTCCTGGATATACTATACATTTCTGAAAATGTAATTATTTTAACTGGAATTATTTTGAAGCAGGCATTTGAGTAAAAATATACCAATTGCAGAGCCTGGCGCAGATGTTATTGTGTGACTGGTGTTAAGTAAAGTATTATGTACAGTGAGCAGGTCGTTATTGTGAAATAAACCCTGACAGGGTGATGCAGGAATCTCTTGATTCCTCCTGAATGGGTTTATTTCAAAATAATGACCTGATCACTGTACATTATCCCCCTTATTACATGGTTATTTACCAAATAAAATCAATAATTTGACACAAAATATTAATGTTCAAATGGTTGTATTTAAATATGAGAGTTCAATTCTATATGCATTATTATCATTATATATTATGATTCATACGTCAAATAAGGATAAATATGTAGGCCTAAAGAAAAAGGACCAGAAAATGGGTTTAAACCAGTGTGTGAGTGTGAGTGCATGTGTGTGTGTGTCTGCACATGTATGTTTTTTTTCTACATGCATATTAGATACATTGAGATATATTTGTTACAGTCAGTGATATTATTATTCATGACTTGCTGATCAGAACTGTGTCCATAGCAACGGTCTGTTCTTCATAGCAATGGTCTGCTGTAAAGAAATAGCAGAACCTAGAGTGCCACAACCGATTTTTACCGATATTTAACAAAGCCTTGTAGTCACAAATAGGTCTATCTCAGTAAAAATCTTCTCCATAATGTTGTCAGATGCTTTGAACAACAAGGGGGCATGTTCACACCAGCCTTCTTTAGTCCGAGTGGACTGAACCCCTGCACTTTGTTTGGGTTCGTGTGAACGCCACATTTATGCTCTGATGCAGACCAAACGAGCACTCTCTGGTCTACCTCAAAGGGGTGGTCTCAGACCTCAGACCAGTTTATTTCTGTGACCACCATTTGAACAAATCACAGAAGAGTACCACTGTATGTGTCATGTCATTGGTTAAAAAATGTTGCTTTGGTGCCTACTGACAGGGGAACAACCTGGACTCAAGACACAGTGAGAAATAAATTATTTAATGCCTGGTGTCATTCGAGACGTTTGCACGGTCCTTTAAAGTGTGCAGTTATGAGCTCCACCGTATCCAGGCAGAGAGTTGTTGTTGTTTGTTGTTGTCTCTTTAGCTGCCGACTGCATGAGCAATAATCCAACGACATTTCCACCACATTTATGTTGCAGCCATTGCATTCTTTTTCTCAGCGATCAACTGGACCAACTCCAAAACCGTTTGTATCTATAAGACCCAAAATGTACAAAAAAGGGACTCAGGTTTAAAGAAATACCGGATTTACCATTTAAGTTCTGTGAGTGTTTAAACATAACCATGAACATAATCTAATAATGCTGCAGCTGCTATGAGAAGATATTTAATTGCAATATATTGTAAATGCTTTATCAACAAACATTTAGCTGATATGTTAAGTATCAACATTTTGACACTTGGCAGATACATTAATTAAGAGCATTTCGTCAATATGTTAATAAAAAAAACATAATCCAGGCGGCATTAGGTTTCCTTCAGAACATGTTTGCTGTTGCAGGAGAGGGGCTTGTTTCAGTTAGGATTAGTTTTCAAAGAGAGACGATGGTAATTTAATTATTACCAAAGCATGCTGGTCCTTTATGAAGTTGCAATGTCTGGAAAGTTCAAGAAGCTCCCAATGTCTGCAGCAGCTCATAGTCCGACTTTGATAAACCATATGATAGCAAAAACTTGTGGAAGTACTAAATGATTCAAACAGATGTGTACATGACTTGTCAATATTTCAGATGTCATTTTTCCTGAAACTGAAACTGGGCTCTGCCTAAATAAGGACTATGGACATTAATTAGCTTATAAGCTATAATCATATTTTTTAATAAAATCATAAATGTAATCATCTTGAACTCATCCATAATGTTCAGAATATCATTTTATCACTGTATGTCAACTATTAGACAATAAATTAAGTTTTAATAATGTTTTACGCCAAATATTACCAGACGTGTGTATTTGTGTCTGTGCCTAGTTTGCAGATGAGATGACATTAGCATGTCGTTTTCTCATATAGTTCAATCTGCCCCTGCGTGTGAGTGTAATTGGGTTGATCAAGTTACTGGATCACTTATGTCGCTACTGTCCATGATTACCAGCAAATCAACATGCTGTGGTTACCTTCAGTCAATGATGAATCTCAATTAGTCTCCTAATTGCACTCCACTTGCTCTCCAAGTCTGAAACTATAGAGAGTAAATTGTCACTTGTGCAGCCATAGACCGGCACCGCTGACTTCAAGTGCCTGATATTAGTATGACATAACAGTATGTCTCAGTCACCATGTGATTATATTTTCACTTCAGTGGGGCAAAGACCATTTTTGGGCGACGGTTCCTCTGGAAATGCTGCAGAAAATAAAAACAAGCCATTATATTAAAAGTGTAGTTGATCTAAGAGCCCACTGGGCTGCTGATAGTGATGGAACATGCTCCGCTCTGTTTGTATTTCAGGGAATCATATAAGTTTCACATGATCGATCCGTGTGTTGCAGTCATGCTGAATGAGAAATTGAAATTGATTTCTGAAGGATGTTATTAAGATCCGGGCGATGACTTTTGCTACCCCGGTTTTCAAATGTAATTATAGGAATGTTGTACAGACAAAAGCTGGGTCAGATATTCCAAAGTAGAGCTCACACGTTTGTTTGTGTGGGAATGAAAACTTTTTCTGGTTACAGACATCTACAAATGCAATTGCAAATGCTTGCAATAAAACTACACCAACTTCTCACTCTGCAATACAATTTGTTTTTGTGTTATGTCTAAAAAACCAATAAAACATTAAAATAATGATAATAAAATCTTTTAATTTTAAGCCATCCTTAGTCTTACCACTTAAGACTACTACTTCTAAATTTTGCATCCTCACTCCACCTCTTGGCACTCAGATCATACAACCCAGGTCTCTTATACCCCCTTTACAGCTGGGATTAAAATGCATCTTGGGTGTTTGGATTATCATCAGACAGTGCTTGACCACATGTAAGTACAGGTGTAAACGCAACCAAGATACACTGCAGAAAGATTGTGATCCATTTGGTCAAACCACATATGCAGGTCAGCAATGCAATGTGACCACGTTAGTCATGAACATAAATGGCAATTTCCTCGCAAGGTTTAGCGTCTTTAAAGACCCTCTTTGCAACTTTATTTCAATAAAGTGTCTAGCAACATATTAAGACACATCCTTTGGGAAGTTTGTACCTATGTGGCAATACATTTCTGCATATCTGGTGATATCCTCTCCCTCACTGCAACCAAAAAAAACCCCCTAGGGATTCTGCAAATGGATTACAGCATCAACATGCAAATGAGCACAGTGTCATTTGGGAACTTGTGAAGTTTTTGTTTGTTTGTTTGTGTGAGTTTTGAAGCTGGTGCTAGCTACTTTCATTGTAAAAGTGTTTGCAACATTTATCTTGACTGGATCTCTATGTGGAAACTAGAGACACATAGAGACTTGTCTTACCTGAAGCAGGGCTGTAATTCATTTTTATTTATTTTAACAGATTGTTATATATGTAGGTCTTTTTTTTTTTTTTTTTTTTTATTTCTTTTTTACTGTATCTGCACTCTGTGCAGCACTTACTCATATGAGTATGTTATACTCTAATATTATTGGAAAACAAGGCATATTTTCAGAATACAGTGCTTATTGAGACAAAAAAAAGTTAATTAATGAAATTTAAATTTGTTAAAGTCTTTTTTTAACATGTTGCAACCATCTCTGCCAGGTAGGGGTCAGTTGTAACCTCTGACTTCTTCCTTTCAAATAAAGGATACCTCACTTAGGGGGGACTGGGGGATGGTTGCAACATTTTTTGCATTTCTCTCTTTTCTTTCTCAGAGACTATTTGGACTAGATTAACCAAATCATTAAATATTAAACTCACATCTGTCTGCTAATTAACCACACCATCTAAAGATGGATTACATGTGACATATCATTTGCAATATTTATTTGAAAGGAAGAAGTCAGATGCCGCAGCTAACCCCAACCTTGGGGACGGTTGTAACATGATCAGGGGACAGTTGCAACATATGAAAAATACATTAAATTTTACTTCTTACTGTAATTTTACCTTTATGTCTCAATAAGCACTGTATTCTGAAAAAAATGCTTTGTTAGTTAAGTTAATAAGCATTATTTGTAGGAGTATTTTATTAAGCAATATTTTTCCTGTAACAGTTGTCCGTTTATATCTGTGCAACTGAGAGAAACACAAAAAAGTGTCGCAACCACCCCAAGTCTCTCATAACTTTGTTTTAAAAGGTGCTATATGAATCAAACTTTTCTTACTTATTCTTACTTTTATGTCTGTGTTCTGTATTTAGATCTAAATCTACAGGCATAATAACATGAATAGCTGCCCAGTTTGGCATTTCCTTACTTAATCTGTCAATGTTTTCATTGTGTATTCTGTTGCCCTCTACAAACTACAAACGTTCTGATCTCATCTCCCTGATCTTCCTAAGCCTTCTCCCAACTTTTTGCTTTGTCCACAAATAAAAAGAACTTCTTTCTTTGGCGTCTTGCTGAGTTAAATAAGTAAATGCATAAATAAACTCACATATAAAATGAATGTTCACATGAGTTGAAAATGTCCTCACCCCATTCACTCCCATTTGAAGCAAGCTAATAAGCATTTTATGAGTGTTTGCTGCCATAAAGATCACACTTTGTTTCATATCCCAACCTCTGACATACATTAAAATTCTCTGCTTTGCTGAGTGTCAGAAATGCAATGTTTTCATGAATTATGAATGTCAGTTTAGCCAGCTAAGAATAGTATCAGGTGCACATGCATCATACATACATACAGCAGGTTTAGTAGTACACTGCTACAGCTGTCTCCAAAGCAGCACTGCAGGGTTAGTGCTGATGAGGTTGTAAGTATGAGAAATCTGTCTTCAAGGCAAGCAGGGAAAACATCTCTCATCCTCTTGGAGGTTGTTCAGATATATGTGCGGAATGACAGCATGGTGGGTCATCCTTTGAGTCAGTCCTTCAAGGATCAGTTGACCAATTATTCACCAGTCCATAATACTCAACAGTAAAAGTCTGCTCTTTCAATACCCAACAGGTATAATTTTGCAGAACTTAATTGGCCAGGTCAACTTTTGCCTGGGGCAACGCACCGTCTTGGCATACAAATCATGACTGTTTCAGCTGTATCTGTATATATGTCAAGGGTTTCCAGAAAAATATAACTCAGAGGTTGATGTAATATTTGTTTTACCTTGGTGAGCAAATTTGGTCATCATCATTTTAATATCACCGATTTGACAATTATGGAAGTTTCAGTTGTGTAGCCGGTAGTTTTACCCTCCTAACATGAAGCTGTAATGGAAAACCAACTATTATTAGGTGGTCTGAATCATGTTTAACACCTTGTCCGAATGGGAAATGAAACCAACTGAGGAATGTAGAATTGTTTTTTTGACTGATTTGCTTCATGTCCTTATTACCTCTGCTACCTGTTGCTTCATTTATTCTATGATGCAAGACATATCTAATAAAAACATATTTAGAGTTGTACCTGCACTTTTAACACATTTCCCAATATGCAAGACAATAATTTGAGGCTTTCCGTTGTCACTTTTGGTTATGCTGACCTGATTTGCATTTCCATTAAAGGTTTTAACACACCAAGCTGTGCTGAGTCATGCCTGAGATGGAGAGTGGGGCCAAAACGCTCTAGACCCACATCCAAGTGGGCTGTAGTTACGTCTTGCTGACTGCGGTTGACCTGTGAAGGCCCGTCCTCCCTTTCAAACAAGTGTGTGTTATGAGACTTAACTCTTGTCTATGCAGGAGTCCAGAGAGAGAGAGAGAGACACTTTTAAAAGTCTCTGTGTGTTCAGCTCTCAGTACTTCTGTAGCTTCTAATTGAATCTCTGTGGTTTAATGGAACAGTAACATAAAGCAAATACCTGAAAGTACGAACAGCAACATAGGAGAGAAACTAAACTTCAGTCATGTGAAGCTACTGCTGAGGAAAACCCAACCTGTTCTGATTTTTCTGCTTCATAATGAAAGGCTTCAAGTAACAAAAAAACATGAAATGTTTACTGTGAAGATTTTAGAGGAAACAAAGTGTTTATCCTCTGTTTTAGAGCCACTAAGCTCATCTTTTGTAACAATTGCATTTATATTTTTGTCTTTGCATTTATATTGTGTTTTCTTTGTTTTCTTCACCTTTTGAGGTTCAACTGACGATCTTTTATTTCATCATCTTGTTATGCCCTCCTCTTCTGCAATGGTAGCGCCACCAATTGCTTATCTCGATGAAGCAACTCCAGATGAACAAACAATCACCTAATGGCAGTGGCACGAAGCAAGCATTCATTCATTCACATGTTCTTCAACCAGTTTACATGAAGTTCTGTTAAAATTTGCAATATACTTGGATGAAAACAAGGCTACTAAAATTTCAGTTGTACTTATCTGTGCAGTATTTGAAGATTGGACTTTTGCCTAAGACTAAACCTTTCTTTTTAAAAATTGTTTTATTGCATTGTCCTCTATGCTCATATTGGCTCAGTCACGCTTCCAGGGATGCATGGTGAAGGTGCATTGACTATGTGCTATTTTCTACCTTGTAGGAGTGTTATTGAACACTTTTTTCTGCCTTTTACTGCTCACAGCGGTTAGAAAATATCAAATCTGTGCCACCTGTAAGGGCAGAAAAAACAAGGTGTGAACATATCCCAAGAAATGTGTTCTATTTTGTTCCTCAGGTCTCTGTTACATTAACAAGTTTTCCACTGTATACAGCAGCAGACAATCATTTTATGATTGCTCGAAATTGCCCCGGCTCCATCCACCACTCATCTGCATAAAGAACCAGCCATATTGAACATGATCTAAAGGGTAAAAAATGGGCTGAGAAAACAGAGGGAAAGGGTCATTAAGCACCAGGTTGGGAGACAGAGAGAGACAGCTAGGGAGACATAGAGTCCCAACTTCATCAAGATTAATCACTGACATCTGGTGCCTTGGAGGACCTAGTTAGTAACCCTCTGTTTTCCCCCTGGTTGGGTGTGAATCATCGATGGCAGGCGGAGACGCAGGAAGCGCAGCCCCGGATGCCTGTTGTATCTTTTGTCACACTGGGTGACAAAAGTGTATAATGAATGACAGGGAGGGGGTAAAGTGTGTACAAAAACACTTGTATTCAGATGGTAATGCTGCCATATATTTTAATCAGTAGTTCAGTGATGGTACTGAATACAGTATTTATGGCAATGCAGACACTATTGTCTGAAGGACTGCTGTCTATGTAGATAGATAGATAGATAGATAGATAGATAGATAGATAGATAGATAGATAGATAGATAGACTAAAATATGCACTTTTGTTAGGAAAAAAATATGGTCCTGAACTATGGCTATTTCACTTTTTTATTTATTACTTTGCTTGTTGGTTGATTTTCCATGACCTTCATCCATTTTACAAAAGTTACCCCACAATTTAAAACCTGAGGAGCTTTACAGATGAAAATCCATCTTACCTGGAATCAGTTGCCTTCAGTCAGCAATAAATAAATGCCCAGGTCTTTGTTTTTTTCATGCTAGTCTATACTCTCAAGAAGATTCCTTATATTATCACCAATAAAGTGAAATCTTATGAATCCAGTTTGTTCATTATTTCATTAAATCACCAATAATTATTTTTCTCTCAATGCAGTTCATTTAGAAAGAATGCATGTGGCACATCAGTGTTTATCTAATAATAGTTTCACCCAGTCTAGAGGTGTCCAGCAGGGTTGTCCATTGTCTCCATACTTGTTTTTACAATGCATTGAAATGCTTGCCTATAGAGTTAGAAATAATTCATGCACAACAGGCTGAAAACCAAACGGGTTAGAATCAAAAATAACTTTATATGCAGATGATTAAACTTGAATCCTCATTAGATTCCCTCATACTTGAGTTACATTATTTTTCAAAATTATCTGGATTAAAGCGTAATAAATCATAACTGTACTATTTTTAAAATTAGTGGTTCTATGGAAATAGTCATAATTCATTATCTTGGCAGAAGAAGGAGAACCACATTTGAGAGAAATAAACCTTTTTTGTGCATGGGGGAAGTTTTAGATTTTTTTTACATCAGCTCATAAAAATGAGAGCCAAAACTAAAGTGTTGCATTCACATTTTTCTTGAGCACAGATGCAAAGATATGTCACAAATATAAAGTAGCAAAACCAGGTTTTATGTAACACAAATTTTGCAAAGACAGTCATCTTTAAACATGATTGAGGAAAACATGATTGAGATGGTCTTTAGCTTCCATCTCATTGGAATTTACATACATGGCCAAATACTCCAAGGACATTCATAAATCGTGGTTTTACACCATATATGTGTGTGTATTCATGCATTAGTTTAATTAGATATATGGTGTGGTTCTCATATATCCAGCGTAGGCCTATATAATTGGTTATGATCACCGCTGTAAGGCTCCTAATTTAGTGAAACCCCAATCCATATGAGCTTGCCAGGTAGCAAAGGGAGGCGGACGTATTACGCTGAATTAAAAATAAATAAATGCGAGGTGGGAATCCTTGGCACCTATTGGTTGATTTCACAGAGTCCTGCTTGCAGATTGCACAGAGGGAGATGAATTGATGGTGAGGCGAGGATAGACAGAGAAGGTCGAGTAAAAGTGGGAGCTTGGGGGAGGAAGAAGGGGAGAGTGGGTGAGGGGGCGGGGAGTCAGAGTCCTCTCTATTAACTGTGGGCCTGAAGGAGGCTCTTCTTACTAGCACCCGATTCTGGCAACGCTAGATTATTATGTTCAGTTTAGGCCCTGGGCTCTGGCTTATAAAGAAAGAGTCTGACCCACATCTTCACAAGCTTCTTCAGACACCATTATTTTTGTTATCATCGCAGTCGGGCCAACGTTGACGCATGCAGTAGTGGAGCAGGTGAACCAGTCGGTGCTATGATAAGCTGGATGATGAGGCTTGAGTAAGAGTGAGATAATTGCGTGTTGTTGTGCTGCAAGGGAAAACAGAGTAAACTGTCTGACACTGTGTTGTGTGAAAAGATGTGACTATGGATGTTTTTGAAACTGTAAATTGATGCTGCATTCATGTGGTTTTGGAATAATTGGAAAAATGATTGCCCAACTACGAAAATTCATGTGAACGTCCCTTCAAGTCTGCGAAAAAATTGGTACAAGACGTGCTAAGATGCTGTCTATTGATGTTATATACCTAGAAGCATGGCAGAAATAAGCATTCACTCAGATTTATTGTAACTTCAGTGAAAATTTTAAGTACAGGTTTATAGTTATTAAAATTTGCATGTATGAAGTATGTAAAGATTGTCCTGAATTCTCCTTCAAGTCGGAGCAATAGCTGGAAAAGTCTGTGAAAACTTTGGTAAAAGATGTGCTATCATTTATGTAGAAACATGACAGACAGTAGACAGTAAATTTTGGACTTCTACAACTTGCGCAGCGTGCATATGCCACCCACCTCTGCCAACTACCAACTCCTAATAATCACATAATAATAATGGACACAAACAAGTATTCACTCACATTTTCTTTTCCAGTTTATTTTAAATTGAAATTTTGATACATTTGGATGGAAACATGGCTATTGAGATTTCAATTACATATACAGAGGTCACGTGAACACCCCCTCAAGCCTTGCTTGCTTGTTATCTGTTGACATTATATACATGGAAACATAACATTTACCAAAGTAAATGACATTTTTAGCTGCTACACATATCAATTTTTTGCTCACATGTTATTTGTAATGAGGTATTAGGTTGCAACTGCTAGTTGCTGTCCATATAATGTGACCTAGATGAGCTAGAAAAGTTATTTATTATCATGAACCGTGATGAAGGTCAGGTAAAGCAATATTTTAGTGGTTTTAGGAAATGTTCTTGTGCAGCAACAAGTTTGTGACAAAATCAGTTTGTATTCTAAAGTTTCAAACAGTGTCAGGGAGTATCAGGCATCCTATCATCTGGACGCTACAACAACGGCAACAACCCAACCCTCCTGTTTGTGGTGTCCATGTTTTGTTTCCATGTTATGATTTAAAAGCTCATGAACACCAAAGTTGGATAAACAGCTCAGGAAATGGGACCATCCAAGACACATGTGCATCCAGAGATCTTCATATGACTTATTTAAGATGGTGGTCGGCACAAAGATAGCCTTGGTTGAGCATAAAAACGCATCAGATTTTGACCTTTGACACCACTGTTTACATTCTGTTGTAAGTGTCATGCTAAGACCTTGAAGTCACTGAGAGGCTTTCTTCATTTTTCTTGGCCAAGTATTACGAAACCAGTTTCAGCGTAAGACATACTGGGCTCCTGTGTACTTTCTTCTTTTTTGATGTATGGGCGAAAGATAAAATCTACAGCACATTCTGCTTTCTGCTAACTGTCACTGTCACCATTTTCTTTAAACCTAGCCCTGACCCTGGACCTTGCATTACATATCACAGTCTAGCATGACTATATCCTGGAACTTGGATCAGCTTAGAAAACTCCTTGTGGAGAAATGTTAAAAAATATGAACCCTCTGGTGGGTAAGAGGAAATCCAGCAACCTTACGAGCTGAGGGACAATGGAGGCTGTGAAGTAACATGAGCATTATTTATTCCAGATACAGAAAAAGGAGAAAAAGTCTCCTCCATCAAGGTTAATAGAAACCTTGTAAAATAAAAGATGGGACTTTCCTCGCTCACCGACTGAAGTGCTGCTCAGCAGTAGAGTGCTCCACCCGTGGCACCAACGAGCACTCTGATCAATGGGGAATCCTGCAATATCTTTGACTTTACAGGGTTTTTATTGACTTATCTGTTAGAGGTATTTCACTACTGGAACAAGTAACACTTTTTGTTACTTTACATTGTTTTCTTTTCCAGCTTAAAGGTTGCTATAGCCTGGCATCAATTCATTTTCAATTTTCAAGGGGCGTTATCAACAAACGCAGACCAAAATGCCTCTGGATGCAATTGGATATACCTACAACCAGTCGGAGCAGCGATATAGTGTAGTTTGTGTATTGAACTTACCATCTTTCTTATCAACAAAACCTTGAAGTACATTTTTTTGTTTGTCTTTAAAAGAAAATATCAGTGGCAACCATCATGGCTGTATCTGAAAATTCCTCAACAGCCGAGAACATCACGCTCCTTTGTACATTCATTGTGTCAAACCAACTCCATATTAGATGGGAGGAGGGCCAGACGTATCTGCCAGAGCAAATGAAATATGAGTTTGAAGATTCGTCTGGTTCCCAGGCCAAGGTCGCTAAGACAGTTTCCTACCATCCAATGAGTTTGTATTTTCCATTATTTGCCTCATCATGACCATATATTAAAAATGCCGACATGATCACAAAATGCTCATGTGGGTTTGTTAGATGAGGTTTAAAATTTGTTGGTCCTCTCTGACAGAGAGATGCAAAAAGCACTGGTTGGAAGATTACCATCACATCTACAGCATATTACAGTAGAACCATTTTTAACCAATTCCAGTGACAAGCTGGTTCTCCAGGCTGTGTCAAAACCAACTTTGAAAGAACTGCTTTTAGCATTAGCACAGCAGCCTCTTGAAACGTCTTGTAGTATGACCTCAAACTAAATAATCTCATCCCTCTTGGAGACTTAAAGAACATCCTTAATAACCATCCATCACCAGGATGCAACTGTTTGAACTCGCTTTGGTTGTTGATTTGTATGGTTCTATTTCTCCTGGTAACTATTTTAAATGTTTTGCTGATTGATTTTGTATTTTTGTTTTGCATTTTTGATGGTTTAAAATCTGCATCATTGCAAATGAGGGTCACCTTCAATGGTTTCTCTGAGAATCCTAAATCAAAGTTGAATGAATGAAGGATACGTTGGAGAACTTGTTGCCCATTGAATAAAACTTTTGGGCACTTTGTTAAAATTCAGAAAGACTTGCTTACATCTAAGCGTCCTTTTGATAAAGTGTGGATTTGAAAAAAAAAAAAAAACATCCCACGGCATGTTAATCTGGTTCAGACAGGCTCTGTTCCGTGTGGTCTCAACAAATATAATATCCCATTTGAGTCATCTATCCTGCATTTCCAAGGGCGTCATCTCATTATTGATTGGAGGAAAGTGAAGAGATATGGATATTACCAGGCTGAAGGCCACTGAGGTACTGAAGGTGATTCATGGGAGGGTCTTCCACATAATTCAGACCCTGGACAAATAGTTCATTTCCAACAGTGTTGGCATTTGAAGAAATCAAATCCTTGAGGTGAATTTAAAGCAGGGCCAGAGGCGGATCTGTACCTTGTGCATACCTGGCAGACTCCTGTGAGGTCCCGCAGTTATCTTTCAATTACCACCACAATATACTCCTCCTCCACACACAAACACCCACCGTCCCTAATCCACTGTAAGCAGTGGCCTCTAACAGCTCCCACTGTTTCTGTCGCATAGCTATTAAATGCATCTTTTTGTGCTATTTTTATTTCTTCTGTTTTAGCAATCACTGCAGTATATTTCATCGTAACGGCTGCTATTGTTGCACCAAATCACTAGAAGATTATCGTTTTGCAGATGGGGGATGAAAGAGTAGTCTTCGCAGTGCAATTTTTTACTGCAGGGACTAACCATTATCATTTTCCTGACCATGCCCTTTCTGGTAATTCTCCCCCATATAGCCTCAACCTTTCTTATGGCTGTCAGTAGTAGAGAACCAATTAACATATTGTGTCCGAGGGAGTCATTCTTCCCAACACTCCTCAGTTTCCCTCCCTCTGTTTTTGTCACACTGCTAGCTAGTGGGCAGAGTCACACAAATTAGTGGTGTGGGCTGGAAGGCTCAATTACCTTTTAAGGACTTTAGAGGTAGTCTGTGTCCGTGTCAGCCTGTCTCAGAGCTTCCTCCAACCTGCCTCGATAAGGGCATAAAACGAGAAGGGGGAGCGAGAATGGGGAGGTGGAGGGGGTGGGGGCAGCAGAAGGAGAAGAGCAATTGGTGTGCAAGGGCTGGGTTGAATTTCTAAATGATCTAATTCCAATGTCTGCAGAGCGTCTCACTGTTGGCATCCCTGTTTCCCCTAGAGACAATGGCAACTCTCTTCTTCTCATCAGCCCACCTCGGTCTCACCTCAGCACCTCCCCTCCCTCCTTCCTCCCACATCTCTCCCTATCTTCTATTGTGTACCACGGCGAGCGAGGGGGACAGCCAGCAGAAAGTCCATTTGAATACGATGGCAGGGGTGTATTCTCAGAGGAACAGCACCACTCTGTGAGCTGTGCCAGGCCTGGCCTTGTTATCCATCTGTGACCATGTAATGGAGATGGATACTGTACCGCTGGCAGGCTAAAATGGAAGAGATACATGGGCCAGTAGATATCAAGCATCTCAAAGTGTGAAAACGCTGCGAGCATTGAAAATGTAAAGCACGACGCAAGTATGGAAGTGCTGTGATGTGTGAGATATAAGTATTGCTGATGCTGAGAAGTACTCATATAGTTCCCATAATATAGATTCTTAAAACAAGTCATGACCTTTGAATGGAATATGAATCTGGTTTGTGATTACGTGAACCAGACATTTGAAGCTTTGGCCATTGTTCCTGTTGGTAAGCGATTCTATTGGACAGCAGTATACTGACCTTGGAAGTCGATCACAACAGTTTGGATAGTTTGTTTTCTTGTCTAATCGTCTGACTGTGCATATTCAATCATGACTTCCTGTATTTATATTTATATATGACCAGTTCTTTACAATTTGAAGAAAATGTGAACATATGAACATATGGATGAAACACTGACTTTGACTACATGCACAAAATATTTCAGAGTCTGCCCTTATTCCGGAAAAACAATATTCCTATTAAGCTGTTTACATGGCTCATGAAAACATGACCCACTTTGCTTCTTTGCATTAAAACGTGCTCGACTTTGTTCCAATGTCTGACTCATGATGGAAAGTTTAAAACAAAAAGGTTTAAAATGACTGCAGCAGAGGCAGAGATATGGCCTTTTATATCCCATGTTTTTGTTTTTTTTTTTCTCATCAAATTACCCACAGTGCAACTGAACATCCACCAGTTCATTTGGAGATTTATGTGTGTTATCCTAGTAGCAGCTAATGTAACCTTGAGCCACCAGCCTCAAGCAGAGATGAGAAGCCGGAGGTCTGTAAGCTCACGTCTTTCTTTCATTTTCAAACTTGTAGTCTTCAACCCCAACCGACATCGACTGAACTAACATCACTTGATGCAATATATCAGATTTTGCGCTGTTCCCTATGGAGACACAAGGCTTTATACAACTTCTTTTTTCATATAAGGTAGTACTCCGCAGGACCTTTAAACAGACTTTGAAGTGAAAAATCAGTGGAGTTGCCCTTTAACATTTAACTGAAACAGCAACCTTTCCCCAACCTTAACCAAAGTGCTTCAGTTGTGTTTGTATGGCAATGATCCACCACGAAGTTAGACATATAAAGTATTTAAATGTTACTTGTGTTGGCATGTTTCTTGCAATGTTAGACTGATGTTTAATCATTATACCATATTCTTAGATGCCAAAAATTAATGTTACAATAACATCACAGTATGCAACATAATATCCTTTTGTCAAATGGTGGCATTGTTTGACAAGTAATGACTTGGACATAATTTAATGAGATAATGTTTTGATGAACACATCTAAAAGAGGATGCAAAAGCTAATTTATAACATTTATAATATAATAATCATAGCACATTGTGATGGCCGTATTAGCATACTTGTAATGCATTATACTGTGCTTATAGGAATGCGTATTGATTTTGTGAGTGCTCATGGATATTTATGAAACTTTATAACAACAGTAATTACAAGGAGCATTATAATGCAGTCATTATAAAATGCTTTACAATGTGTTATGATTATTGTTATAAAGCATTCTGAATCTTTATGAGCACTTATAATTATGTTTATACATTGCTATAAGCACAGTATAACATATTACAAATATGGCTATAATGCATTATACAAACTGTAAATTTACTGTGTTATAGTGTGCTTATAGAATATATAATTATGTTATAAGAACTGTGCTTATAGCATGTCTAATTATGCTATAAGCACTCATAAAAGCACTCATAAAAATTTAAAATGATTTATAACAATAATAATTATAATAAGTGTTATAAAACATCATCATCTTTGCCAAATTAAAATGTTATTGAGTGAGCAGCAATTATAAAGTCTTATACTTGACCGTATACATCATTATAAAATGACTTACATGCAATGAGTTATGACTATTGTTATAAATCATTATGAATACTTATTATACGTATAACTAGAATCATACAATACTATGAGCTATAAGAAGGCAGCATTAAAGAATATGTAGGAGGACAACACTGTTTTCAGTTTTGTACGACCATATTTCAGTCGAGCATTGGTTCCTGCCTTGGGTGCATTCCGATAAAATATATTTTTGTTATGCTCGGGCTGACCAAGAAGTCCCAGTCAGCAGTTAAATTCACACATTACAGAGGATGGCGGGTTACATTTTATTTATTGATATTGTTTGATATATTTATAAGTCCACGCTCATGCATTATACATGCGGTCTTAAGGTCCGTATAAATCTCTGCACAACAGGGAGAGCAATGCGATGAAAGAAACAGAAGGAGGCCCAAGAGTTGGTGGGCGTGCCGTGATCAGTTCGATTCTATCAATAGAAATAACAAATCAAATAGAAATAATTTAATATGTTCATTTGCGTATAATGTTTAGATTGTATTTGTTGTTGAATTAAGTACAGTGAGAATAAAAATTACTCTAAGCTTGGAGATTTCTTACTTCTTGGCAATGAATACACAATTAATTGCTTCAGTTTCTGCGTTCCTTGCTGTTTTTTGTACACAGAACAAGTTTGTTCATTTGCTTTAGACCATATAGAGATTATCCAGTGAAATCCTGTAAGTTGTTCATTTTGCATCGCTCCGTTTGATTAATAAACTCCCTGCTCGCACTAATCTGTAAATGTCAGCTCTGCAGTCCTTTAGTGCAAAACAAATACAGATATAAGGAACACTCTGTTGTCTTAGGTACCTCAACAGTAAATTGTTCATTGCCTTTTCTTGTCAGAAACACTCCTGCAGCTGTTCCTACTGTATCTGGTGCACAACTGAATGAGTAGCACTGTGCTTTGTCTCAACTGCAGTACACAGGAAAATGGTGTGGGAGGTGCATGGAGAGAGAAACATGATTTTCACACTCAACGTCGCCTGGGATGACAACAGCTTTTGCCTCACTCTGCCCAGTTTAGTCTCACAGACTACAGCACTTTTTGTGAAGTTGAACACATCTGAGTAAAATCAGATTCTCAATTTTAAATTTACTTTCTTTTTCTTTTACATCCTTCATGCCAATAAAGCCTTTTGTTCTGTGTTCACTGTCTTTCCCTGCTGTCACAAGGTTTAAATCACAATGTGAATCAGAGTTTATGCATTATACAACATGTAAAACATAACTTTTGGGATGTATTATTGTCATTAGTTGTCTTTTATCAAAATGGAAATGGAAAAATGGAACTCTTTGTTGTTGGGGAACTTTGATCTTCCACCAGGGGTCACTGTTGTGAAGGAAGATTGATCTCAACTAACCCCCTCCTGAGAAGATCAATGAGTCCAAGTCTCTATGGTAAACCACCCCCCACCTCCTTTCTGTGCATCTCAGTGTCTCTGTGTGTGCGTGTCTGTGTCTTGTATATATGTGTGCATAAGAAAGAGAAAGAGGGAGGAGAGGCTGTGTGATTGCGCACACGGTGTGTGTGTGTGTGTGTGTGTGTGTGTGTGTGTGTGTGTGCATGTGCGTGTACACAGTTGTCATTTCACTGCGCTGTCATTACTCTCAGTGTGTTGAGAATATGTAGTGCTAAGTAGTCACAGGAGAAGCAAACTACTGAATGTGAAAGTGGTCCTTGTGCTGGTGCCAGGATGGACCTGGGTACGGCTCTGGAATGTGAAATGTTGTCTGCACGATTTACATGTTGTACCCTGGCAGCAAGGTGAGTCAGTAGCCCCATACAAGTCAGAGAGTGTTAGCCATGCGGCTGCTCAACTGTGGAGTTCTCCTGCTCTGCTCCTGTATCTCTCTCTCTCTCTCTCTCTCTCTCTCTCTCTCTCTCTCTCTCTCTCTCTCTCTCCCTGTGTATCTGTCTGCCTCTCCAGCCACCCGTCAGCAACGATGCCTTATCATATAGAATCATACTTGCATAATTCACATCATACTTGTACAATACACTCTACAGTATACAAAAAAGACAATAGATAAATATACAGCCCAGATAATATGATCATTTGAAGGTTGGTAAAATGAACAATCAGTGAATCTATTAATCGTAATTGCAAACATTTTTAAAATATTGCATAAACCAGACAATACCAAATACATTCCCCTCAAACCAAAGCTTTATTTCCACAGCAGCATATTACATATTCTCTAACAGCACTGTGAAACATATAAAGGCCTACATATTTAACACATATATGTGAATATCAGATAACATGCGGTGCAAGCTTGTAAAAATAATCTCCACTCCATTATTTATCAGATGACGTCAAGAAATACGTTCTGAACAAACACATTACAAACACTGTCAAACGTAAAACAGCAAACTTAACGAAGTAGTCAGTACTATGCATGATGGGAAATGTGGGTCGTCACAACTCACTATAATATTGGAGCAGAGAGCCAGACAGCGGCTCACTGCCCTGCTTAGATTGCAAAATGCAGATAAATATATTTATTCACTGCCTTGTTACTGGGCATCAGTCCTGTGTTTATGCATGTATTGTCAAAAAAAAAAAGACTCAAAGTGTAAATAAATACTTCGAGGTCAAATGAGACACAGATGGCACTGAGCCTGCAAGGAGCTGGTTTGGACACAAGGTGGACAGGAATGAATGAAACGTATTTTTAATAAAAGCGTAGGGGCATTTGCAGGGATACTGCTATGAATCTATGAATATGGGAATCTTTGAGTGTCTCACGTTTGAATTCAATTTTGATTCTTTGGTGACAATTCAGAATTTATTCTTGATTGAATCAATAGAAACGCCTGCACAATGTTCAGTCTCTTGCACCAGTTCCACTGAAATACAATATGAAACATAACTAGCAATGAAGTGGTCTGCAGCCTTTATGTTTTAAAAGTTAACTGCTTTAATTAACTTTTTTATTTATTTGAAAGCATCTTACAGTCTCAGGCCTGTGTGAGAATAACAAACAGAGGGGGAGACGCAGTGCTCCGCTGTGTTAATATTATGTCTCCAGCAGTGGAGAACAGCCTCTCTGTTACGCCGTTGGCACCAGGGGGAAAAGCCGTCGCCGTCCAAGACGCAGAGCAGGTGCACAAACAGACTGAGCAGAGAGTTTCTTCGCCGAAGTTGGTTTGGGTTGTTTAATGCTCCAGTGTGTTTTGGTCAGCCGGTCGTGCAGCTCCGCCATGTTAACGTTAGTCTCCGGGTATTGGTGTGGAAAGTCTTCACCGTATTTAACGCACATAAAGGTAGTTTGTGACTGCTGCCTTTTGTGATGATGAATTACGAGATATTTCTGTAGACTATCTGGATGCTGCAGTGTCCTCACAGTTGAATTCTGCCTTTAAATAACATTTAGAATAATGAAGCGGGGTGATCCAGCTGCGCCACATTTCAAACATACGCACCAGCTAGCCAACCTGTAGAACAGTTTCCCATGTCCGCCCTCCCGTTTTGTTTTTGGGATCTCCCATAATTTGCATTGAATTTCATCACACACAGATCCATACATTTTATGTTTGCCTGACATCACCCAAGTTCCCATTTCATCTATAAAACACAATCTACACACACTATTTCGACCCATCTGCCACCATAACTAAATGCTGGAAGGTATGGAACCAACCCTATAAAAAAAATCTAAATAATGTTTAACGTACCCTACGCTTCAGTGTTTGTTCGTCATGCCCAAAGCAAATGCTCAATGCCTGATAAAATCCAGAACATCACTGAAGCTTTCAGTATTTGCAAACTGCGTCATTTATCCATACACTGCTTTAATGTGTGAAAACATTTCCATAAAAAGAACATTTGTAAAAAAAAAACAGGACTAAGACAAAATTTGCACTTTTTCTGTAGGGAGCACCTGCAAAAATGAAACACAAAAGCACAAAAAAAAAATGCTGAGCTAAGTGTTAATAATACATATGTCTGTAGTTTCCTTAAATGGGCAAACCATCTGTTCCAGGCAGCCTGAAGCCTCCCTGTTCTAATTGTCCCGTCTGTGGTGTTTGATATGCATAATTAGACTTTTAATAATCTTTGCTATGCAGGTGATGTTTGCCATGAGTTCACAGAGATTTGTGTTTCCCCATTGGTTTTAATGGGTATTATGAATCTCCCATTACCTGTGTCCTACTCTGTGAGTGATACTGCACTCTGACCATTTTAGGCACATACCGTTCAAATCAATGCAACGACCTTCAAGTTTTTTTTTTTTAGTCATGTTTTTGATCAAATGATAAAAAATTAAAATAACATTATTTGTTGAAGCTTTGGAAATTCTGTTAAAAGTAGAGACCATAGCTTTTTTAAAGGATTGAGGCTTGTTTACGCTGCTTTTATCAATAATTTCATATAAGCAATGGTTCAAATGATGTGTAATATGAAAGAGGTCGCTCGTAGTGATGAACCCACAGAGAATTATCACCAAGCTCTGCAGCTGGATTATTTTAGCATCTTTTAACTCATTGTTTTGGTTTTTATTTCCAGCACTTTTGCTGTTTTGATTCCCTCTCGCCATTCTTCTCAACCTTGTTTTCCAGCCGCAGCAGGCAGCTGTTGTCTGTGAAAAAGCTTTTAAAAAATCCACTGTACACTACTGCCTGCCCAGCACCAAACTGTTGTCAGACAAAGGTAGCGACACAGTGGAACATTTAGCAGCCAAACAGACAACAAATCTTTTCCAGGAGCCAAGCAGAGCTGAAAAGGAGAGTGAATGCTGGACTTGAAATGACTGGTAATGTTGCTGAATGTCTGCTCAATGTGTAAAGTCAGTGCTAATGCTTTTTGCTCTCTACTTGAGGCGCACAGATCCGGATATTTGTATCTGTGTCTCAACCAACAAAATAATTTGTCTCTGTATCTGTAAAGAGCCAAAAATAGGTGCAATTTATACTGGAAGTCACATTAAAATGAGATAAAGTTGGAATTTTTAACCTAATATTCACAAAAGTGTATCAGAGCATTTTATAAAATGTTAACATGAAACCAGTTTCCTCTGCAAATTAAAGGGACAGTCCATCCCCAAATCAAATATACATACTTTCACTCTTACCCATAGTGCAGGGGTTTGCAAACTTTTTCAGCTTGAGACGCAAAAAATAAAATTTGTTGTCTCCCCAGGGACCAAATTTACAAAAATACATCATGAATTTCCATAACATTTACATTTATAAACTGATAAAGAGCACAACATGCCATGAATCTAAAAAAAAATCAATGTAGCTGTAATCAAATTTGCACAGTTAAGTTTCTCACCACCTCATAATGAACTTGCACTGTCAGGTTTATAGTTTTAACCGTTAACGAAGTGGCTGTAATATTAAGTACTATTTTTGTATTCTAAAACCGCTTTTTTTATTTCTGTCTGAGGAAATGGGGTATGGATTTTACTCTACAGTTGATGACCCAATAAAAATTGGTCTGCAACACATTTTTAGTCCCTTCAGTTTAAGTTCGGGAAATGCTACTCTAGGGCTATTTATCCCTCTAGATTGTTTTGGTGTGAGTTGCTGAGCTTTTGAGATATCGCCTATAGAGATGTTTGCCTTTTCTTGGATATAAAACAACTGTCTGGCACTTGGCATTTGGAAAAACTCAATAGCAAAGTCACTTTCCAGAAATCACGACCCAGTCACTCAAGATAATTCACAAACCTTGTTGTGAGCAGTTTCATATAAGAACTATTCTCTTTCCAATGAGCTACACTCACCAAACGTATCGCCGCGCAGAAATGAAGAATACGTCTGCTAATGGACAAGAGGTTACAGCTCAAGTTTCCATCCCACGCTGTCACGACGATGAGCAACCTCTTTCTGAAAGACAGTATATAGATCCCTGTATCTGAAATGTTCCATGCATTATTCCCATACACTGTGTATATAGCAAGCACTTGACAGCAAAGTGCAGGAGTTCAATGTCAAACCGAGGAAGCTTAATATTTTTACATAAGGCAATAAAAAAGAATATTTTAAAAGATTTCAGGTGAAAAAATGTGAAACTTGGTGTATATAAGAAGCATTTTACCATATATGACTATAATCTCTGTCCCAAATCTCACTCTGGGGCTGTTTTTACAGGTACAAGAATTTTGAGCGATGATGTAGGCCGTCAGATCAGCATCTACTTTTAGTGAAAACGTTGTCGTGTATTGAAAGCTACAGTATGTCCTTTGGGGGAGCTGTCTATGAAAAATGCAAGCGCTCGGAACGGGCTGGAAACGCATTACAAGCACCCAAACTGCTGCACTTCAAAACAAGATGTTGGTGATGTCGGACAAGGCGGCATTCTGCACATGTCCAACGTTATTTAAGATGATTTAAGCACAGTGAGGCATTAAAGGAATGCAATTTGATCGCTTGGCTTCATGTTTTTGTGCGCTCTCAGTGAGTTTTATCAGGCGAGAGACTCCTGCACAATGGTAGTGTTGTGGCATTGCTGCTGATGCCCCCTGAATGCCCACAGTGGCAGCGGAGGTTTAAAGAGCGCACTCAAAGGACTCGCTGATCAAAGGAGCGTTTCATCTGTGAATTCTGCTGCGGCGTCGAATGCCAGAGACATGTTATGACAGAGATCTGATGCTAAGAGACTGACAGCAAAGTCTCTGATGACCCCTCTGCACAATGCAAGAGAGAATAAACAGGGAAATAAAGAGAACTAACAAATACAGTGCAGATAACAGTGCATCCATAATAAGGAAAATGATAATGATACTGCAGTTAGACACTGTTCAGGTTTAGAAAGTGAATTTTAAGGTAAAAGGTGTATGTTCTCAGCTTAAGAGAGCCTTAAGATCCGGCAGCATGTACTGATCATTCATCACTGACCAAAGTGCTCTGATCAATCCATGTCCATCCCTTTCTATCATCAACTGTGGATTTAATTAGTGTGACTGGAAATATTCGCACTTAATTTGCAGTACCCTAATTGGCCAAGCTGTACTTTATATTAAATTAGACACAAAACTATAAATTATGTTCTTTATTAGACAGTATTAGAGCCTTTATTAGACCCTCATTTGCCTTTTTAGAGGGTAATTAGGAACATATTACCACATATCTGTACTGTAAACTAAAGTTCCTACTGTCAAACCCTTATTAGATGTTGTTTGGAGTCTTTTGGGACACATAACAACAGAGCTGTACTGCAAACTGAAGTTCAGACTGTTAAACCCTTATTAAATGTTGTTATAGGCTAATCTGGGACGTATTACAACAAAACTGTACTGTAAACTAAAGTTAAAGCCTAATTGGATGTTCTTAGAGAGTATTTGGTGACACATTACAACATAACTGTACTATAAACTAAAGTTCCCACTGTTACACCCTTATTAGATGTTCTTAAGGCATATTTTTAGGACACATAAAAACAGAATTGTACTGAAAACTAAAGTTCTCACTGTGAAACCCTCGTTAGATGTTCTTAGAGGGTATTTGCAAACTCACAAGTCTGCTTTTTTCCCATTTTAAAACATTTTCTGTCAAAGACAGAATATATTGTTTCTAGTTTTTGTGTTATTTAATACAAAGTGCAGCTTGTTACATCTCATTAGTGGACTGTAAAATAAAATGTGGCCTTGGAATCTATGCTAACTGTAAATTATTCCAATGAAATAAATGTGTTTTCTCTGGCCGTTTCACACGTACATTGTCTGAACCTGACTTTCTGACTTTTCAGTTTGATCTGAACTAAAATTACAGGTGTGAAAGGTTCCCTGGACCGTGGTCCGGACCAAGCAGCCAAACTTTAGTCCAAACTGAACGAGGTAGTCTCAGTCCTAGCAGGCTATCATGACAACCGGACAAGGAAAAACAACCCAACAAAACAAAAAATGGACATCCTTCCCAAATATATGAGGAAAAAAGACACTGTATCGTGCTCATATTTTCTCTCCATGCACTATGGAGTGTTTACTGGTGCAGAGTTTTCTCCCACATCAGTATTTAGTGTAAAAAAACTGATAAATTTTGTGTTATGGATGGAGCTCTGAGGCTCTCTGTTTGAGAACAGCTGACACAGAGCATATAGAGAGTGAGTTGGAAAAAAACCTCACTAAAATTCTGACACTTTTCAGTTATTTTCTAAGAATGAGAGAGTGAGAAGTATTGAATTGAACTGAATTGACAATGTACTGATGTCAAATGAACGCTGCCTACAAAACAAAAACCAACCAAATGAGTCGCGAGTACGGGGAAATGCATTTATGTCTACTGCAGTTCTTTAGCAAACACAGATAACTGCGCTAACTGGATCAAATACATATAATATGACAAAAGCGTGGACCTTGGTACGTTGGTTTGTACTTTCAGGTGTGAAAAGGCCTTTACATGCTGGTTAACCTTGGTTCTATACAAAAAGGAAGATAGTGAGAGATGAGGTGAAAGGTAGACAGGGACGGTTATGAGTCCTTGGATCGAGGAAAAAGAAATGACTTTCCTTTAATATAACCTACACCACCTGATTTGAAAACCTTTCAAAACTTTTCCTTGACCTGCGAACAACTGTTAAATTGTATAGAAGTTATATTTAAAGTCTTAAGCTGATGTCTTCCGGTTTTCACACTTAACTGGACACTTCAGGTATTCATTTTCACTTCCATGAAGGTGGGGATTTTATTAGGGACACATTAAAAATACAGCAGAATGGTTAAATATCCTAACATTTAGTTGTTAGTGTGGTTCGAGCCTCAAAAACACTGAATTCTACATTTCTCTCGCTGGTGTTCCAGGCTTTCCAATAAATATGTGAAATCTTACAAACAAACTGAGATAACCATGATTATTTTATTTTGTCAGATATCTGAAAATCTCCAGAGCTACAGAGGACTTTAAAGGCTGCCCATAACAAGTACACTGATCTTCCTCTTTTAAATATGACCCAACAATTAAAATCAATAGAATTTTTAATACTTGGGCAAGAAACATCTGCAGATAAAAAAAAATATATATATATATATAACAGTTTGTTATTTTCAGGCATTGTTTTGCAATACTGAGTCAACATGTTATTTTTGCATTTCCAAATCAAATTTTTCCATTTCTGAGTCATCATTTAGAAATACAAAGTTATTATTTTGAAATACTAAGTAATTATTTTGCAATACTGAGTCATCACTTTGAAATACAAGTCATTATTTTGCATTACTAATTTTTGTGAAATCTAAGTCTTTATTTTGAAATACAGAGTCATCATTGTGAAAAACTATCCATTATTTTGCATTTCCAAGTCATTATTTTAAAATACAAGCCATTATTTTGAAATACTGCGTCATTATTTTGAAATACTGTGTCCTTTTGTGAAGGTTTCCCATTAAACGCCTTACAGACCTACAGGATATTTTCTTTTTATCACAGTGGCGGTGAAAATGAGGCTCCATATGGAACAGCGCTGCAACACAAGAGCGAGAAAAGAAAGTAACTCTACAGACGACCAACAAGTCATTCATCACTGACCCGAGCTGAGAAGGTAACAGGTCAGCCACAGTTAACCTTATCGGCCTTAATTGTTCCCAGGTGCGATCAACCACAGTCAGATTCCCAGAGGGCGACGACAAACACATTGACGAGGTCACAACACACCTACTCCACTTCCTGCCCCAGCGCATTGTGGAGGAGATCTTGTCACTGCCGAGACGCAAAGTCGATTACAGAGTTAGAGCGAGGTTAAGATTTCTCTCGAGTAGCATTTGTTCTCATCAGTTCTGTAAACACATTTGGTCTGGGGAACAGTTTGTGTCATCCATCAGAAAAGGACATGAGAACGGTTCCCATATAGACAGTCTGCAACGTGAAACTGTTTCTGTTTTTCCTTTTTAAAAAGCTCTACTTATAGTCTGACTATAACAACCAAATTTGGTTCAATCTAAACTCTGTTTGTGTCATTTTTTGCAACGTTATTATAGTCAACTAAAATCGAAGTAAGAACTAAAACTAGGTGGGGAAAACATTTTAGGTAACTGAAAATACAAACTCAACTTCTGACAATAACTAAAACTAAATGAAACAATACACAGTTACAAAAAAAAGTTAAACTCATAATTTCAAGGCGACTTTTCATCTTTTTTGAAACAGAACTGTGGGGGATTTCTAAAATTTTTTAAACATAAATTTTTAACAATCATTTACTTTCACTTTAATTAATCTACTCCGCAATTCTTATTTTTCTTAAATTTCTAAAACAAGGATTGAAGTTCTTTTGTTTTGGTTTGTTTTGTTAACATTCTCAACAAAAGATCATAGGTTAGGAAACTTTCTTTTTAAGTTTATTTCATAATTTAAGACTTTGAGTTTGATTTAAAACTCAAAAAAATAGTGAAGACAGAAATTATGTTTTTTTTGTTGTTTGTTTTTTGCAGTGTATTCTGTACTCAACTAAAATAAATAAAATGAAAAAAAATACAGGAAAAGTACTGGGACATGCTCATTCATGAGTTGAGACATTTCTTAAACCAAACAAACATTTACAAAAGGATCATTTGAAAACTGCACCGCCACAAAGCTGAAAACATGGCTGTTTTTCTTAGCTCTTGAAAAGTTGACATTTTAGGGATAAGAGTTTTTCATTGGACAGCGATGATATATTTATTGAAGCTGGGACGTCTGCATGACTGTGAGCTTTCATAAAGTGCTGTTTGTATTTATTTACTGTAATAATGACCATGATATGTCAAATACTCACTTCTCTGACAACAAGGCTAAACCCACAGTGTCCTTTGAAATTCGTTTCTGGTTTCTGGTTTTTGTTTGCCTGTTTTATGTTTATTAGACTTCAAATCAATGCTGAATGTTTGCCAAATGAATGAGTGTCTGTTTGACATGAGTCATAAGAAATCATAATAATCGTTTAGAGGGAGAAGATGTTTATAACGGTTGGAGGCTAACTGAAACTAAACTGAACTGAAAATAAGAATGAAGAGTCAGGTAATTTGAAATAGACTGGTTCAGACTATCGGGTTTGAATATTAAAAAAAAATAGGCGCTCTAATTAAAAGAGAGGACAAAAACACGTAAAAACACGTTAATAAATTGTATCGTGATTAATTCAATTTTGAAGCTTGCTTTTGTTTATTTATGGTTCTGGTGTCACTGAAGCGATTCTTTGTTATTTTCTCATAAAGACCTGCTTTGCTTTGTGTTTTTTTACTTTTATCTGACCTTACATTGTATTTCTCTGTTTTTCAATTCCCAGACCTTTCCATCACTCTAATGTTATGAGTCAGTTGTTGTTACTTCCACCCCTCATAGCGAGCCAGGGATGGATAATGTTATAATGTATAATGAATTAACTTTTCAAGCTTTCATGAATGTATCTCTGATTTTGGCAGCTCTCTGACAAACTTCATAAATCAACAAGCAGCTTAATAAATCAACAGCAGCATTCTACCTGGAAAAACTAAAACCTGAGCCTTTACTATTTCAAAACAGTGACATATGTGTGTGCAGGCTGTGGGCAGTGGAGTGTGGCCTGTGATGGTGCTTGAGTGGGTTTTTTTAGGTTAACTGCCCATGAAACAGCATTGTTAATCTTTGCTGCTTTGATGGTTGTGTCTTTTACTCCAGATCAGTGGACACTGAAAAACAAATTATCCCAACACACTACACTTATTCAATTCAAAAGAAGTCCAACCGTATGAACAAACAAAAAGCTTCTCCTCTGGATGCAGCAACAGCATTCAGCAGAACAACAGTATCAGTTTTAGGATAAATAGTGGAAATAGTGGAAGATTTGAAAAAAGGGACGGGCCTGCAGCGTGGCAAATCTCAAAATGATGACTTAGTATCCCTAAAAAATGATTTAAATCTCAATGTAATGACTTAATATCTCAAAATTATGACTTTAAATGTCAAAATAATGACCTATCACAGAAATATGACTTACTATCTCAATATAATGAATGGCAAAACAGAAACCTATTCTTGCAAAAATAATGACTTTGTATCTCAAAATAATGACTTCCACATGAAAATAATAACTTGGTATCACAAATAATGGCTTAATATCCCAAAATAATGACCTAGTACTGCAAAATAGTGACTCAGTATATCTCAAAATAATGACCAAATACTGCAGAGTAATGATCAAATATTGCAAAATAATTACTACCCAAAATAATGACCTAATATTGCAAAAATATTGTCTTAGTAACTCAAAATAATGTCTTAGATTCTCCAAATAATGATCTAATATCACAAATGATGGCTTAGTATCTCAAAATAATGACCTGCTATCGCAAAAGAATGATTTACTGTTGCAAAATAATGACCAAATCTCGCAGAGTAATATAAAATATTGCAAAACAGTGACTCAGTATCCCAAAATAATGACCCAATATTGCAAAATAATGATCAAATATCACAAAACAGTGACTATCTCAAAATTATGACTTCTATTAGTCACAAAATCACAAAATAATGACTTTTTACCTCAAAATAATGACTTAGAATCAGAAAATATTGACTTAGTATCTCAAAATAATGACTTGGAGTCTCACATTAATGACTTCTATCTCCACATAATGACTTAATATTTCATCATATAAGTATCTCAAAACAGTGACAAATTATCCCAACACGCTACACTTATTCAATTCAAAAGAAGACTGAACAAACAAAAAGCTTCTCCTCTAAATGCACCTACATGTAGCCAAACAATGAAATCAGTTTAGGTGTCAAAATTTACTGGAATATTTCACAAAAACAGTGAAAGTGTTAAAAGCTACAACAGCCTTGACATAATCTTCTCCATACAGTGTATAAAAAGTCAGCAGTTTATTACAGTGCATTAAGACCAGGCAGCAGCACAGCAGACAGCATTATGTTGTTCTGTTTGGAGGAGAAATACACCTTTGGTCACTTTTACACAGTTAAAGGCCATCAATCAATCCGTGATGTTCAGTGCATTACAGGATAAAGTGTTGTAATTTACCTTTTTGCTGTATCTGCCTTCTCTCAATCCGCCTCGTACACTTCTACTCGAGTTAGTGATTTCCACCACCACAGAAGGGGGTTATCTGTGCTGTTTATGTGTAGGTAGAGAGAGCTCTAATGCAGTAAAAAGAAAAAAAAAACTTTTTTTTTCCAAAAGGAGAAAAGAGGAGAGTAGTTTTGCAGTTTTGTAAATTATCAGAAAAATGCTTTTGAAGACGATCCTTCTGAGTTCACATTTGAACATTGACCATCCAAAAAAAAGATGGCTTTTGAAAAGGCTTGTTTATGCTTTTATTCTGTCTGTTATCCACAGGAATATGATAAGTACTCCAGCATATAACAAAATAGACCCAGAAATTGGAACTGGTGTCCCACTTACACGATGAGTTCACCAAAATCACAAACAAACAAAAACATTTTCCCCATTTGCACCCAATAAATTACTGTTTGATTGTTTTAATTATTATTTTCAGTTGTCAGTTTATTGAATGCATGCACTGTTTTTCCTTTTGTTCAATTGTCTTGTACTATTATAGTTTGGCCACTCCATTTATATCAATGAGTGTTATGAAGTGTTAGGATACGTATGACTCACAGTGATTTGGCCTACTTTTTGTCATGGGTCTCCTTCGACTGCCAAAATGAATATATTAAGTTGTATATTAATTTAAGCAAGTAGTGACAAATGTAGTGAGTTATAATCAGGGGGAAAGTGAGAAATTATACACTAATCCGTCATTTTGTTAAATGCTGGAATCTTAGTCAGCATTCCTCTGGCATCAGCACTGTGACTTTCTGTCCTGTCAAGCAGGAGTCCTTTTCCTCGCTGTGCCTAATAAACTGGCACCTAAGTGTAATCCTCTGCTGTTTTAAAATCCACAATTAAACTTTGAATCAGTTAAAGTGTCAGACCTCTGACCCAGGATATTGCTCTGTTAGCTATTATGGCCCCATGAGCTAATGGTCAAGAACAATTTCATATGATGGTCAGGTCAGGGTCAGCTAGTCCTCTGAAATTGAATAAGACTGGATAAATTAATTAACCAAATTAATTAATCACCCTAAAGTTCAGGGTGAGTCATGAAAAATGTTGATTTAGAGGGACACATTGTTAAGAATTTGATGTAATATAATAAAAGTATGTTCTATGATGCTGCAGGTCTTTTTCCATGGAGTCTGCCATGTTGCACCACCAGGTTTCTACATTTTCCACCATAGTTTCTCCTATATACTTAATGTTTTCAGTAATTATATTGTAACATGCATGCTTTAAAAATAATTTCCAGTGAGTTTTTTAATTCTGCAATTCTCAATTGCTAACCCTGTTTTAACATCATAGAATTCTCAGCTCTTACACAAGTTTCAAAAAGGAGTCATATCTTAATATCAAGACACAGGTCTCTCTGAAGTGATAGCATTGCTCGTGTTAACTAGACTGATTTTGCAGCGCCTCTTTGACTACAGTGTGTCCTTGGTGCGGCACATCTTGCTGTCCGATGAATGCTTATTGCCTATTGATGGGGACATCATGGTTGTTATTTCTAAGGACAAAACACATAAGCAGCTTTCTTAGTGTAAGCATAATCGATCATATGCTCTTGTCACAAGTTTCCACATGACTGCCATTTATCTTTTTTATTCCGGCTCAAAAACGTTACCAAAATGTTTCGTTGTGCTGATAAATGCTCCTGAGCAAAGTGTTCATTCCTTCATCTTATCCTGCCTCCACTGTAGTGAGGCCTAATTTGTGTGGCTTAGCAACGGCGCCTTATCACACTTGATGTCAAAATGCAGCTGAGCTACAGTACAGACGAGGACGAGCTATAGAGCACACATTGCTCCTATACCACCTCACACCGGCTCCCAATTAAACAGAGAATCAAATTTAAGATTCTTCTCATTACCTGCGAAGTAGAGTCTATCTTGGGTCAGGTAGTCCGTATCCCTGCAGGAATCCAAAAAATAAAATAAAATGAAATAAAAATCCCTTTTCAGAGGGAGTAGAAAAGCTCCTTAGACCAGCACAGCACTTGGATTTTGCATCAATTAAATTGCTATGAAAAATAAATCAAGATGAATTTGTTATAGCTTAAATTACAAACCCAATTGAGCACAAAAAACAAGGGCGATACTCCTGGATGACTGACGTGTAAAAGCATGCATGTTCCTCTATTATTAATCAAAGTAACCAATTTCTACGCAATGCATTAATAAAAGGACAGTCTGTAGACGGCTGTTTAAATTCAATTGCGAGCAAATTGGCCTGGCCTACATTTAACTCAACAGGCATCAGTGCAGGTGTCAGAACAATCCTCGCAGGGTGGGACCACTTGTGGAACAAAATCTGTCATGATGACGGATACCAGCTTAGCCTCCACACTGATGTGATAAATGTGTTCGCAGTACCAAACTAAGGACCCGCTCAGGACTCTACAAAACACTAACAGGTCTGACTGCAAGCTGGATCACTGACTTATTGATGACAGATATACCAACAAGTCTCAGGTCCTCTAACAATGTGTTTTCCTTGCTGTGAATTAATAACTAAAGCAGACCTGTTTCTGTTCAGTTGGACATTTTATATCTTCAGCTATTTTATATTGATTAGACCTGTCTCATCTTGGGCTACTGTTTGTGGCCACACAGGGTGGCTCAACGGATGGATGTTGTGTCAGTGTTTTGCTCTGTTGATCAGTCTGGCGCTTTGGTGCAGACTGAAATACAACAAATAACTATTTAATGGATTTTCGTAAAGTTTCATACAGACATTCATGTTGCAAAGAGAATGAAGACTACCGACTTTGGTGATCCCCTGATTTTTCTCCTTGAGCAGCCACTAGGTTGATTTTTATTTTTTTTGCTTTTTTAGTAGAATATCCAACTGTTCAATGGATTGCCCCATTGATGGTGATCCCCTGACCTCCATAGCTCCATCAGCAGGTCAGTATTTTCTAGGCTGCAACAATTAATTGGTTAATTGATTATGAACTGACTATAATTGTCAAGTATTTTAATAATCCAAATCTAAATTCTCTGTTTTTAGCTTCTTAATTGTGAATATTTTCTTTTTTCTTTATCCATCTAGGACAGCAAACAATATCTCTGGTTTGTGGGCAAAACAGGACACATATTTCAGAATCTTTTGACAATTTATAGACCAACCAACCAATCAAATAATCAGGAAAATAACTGACAGATAATATAATGAGCAGCCATAGATAATAATGAAAATAACTGTTAGTTGCACCCCTAATATTTATTCCTCCACTCCTCCGGGGGTGGTCTGCGGTGGTGCATGCCTGTGATCTGATGTGTTATTGATCTTTTTAGGGTCCCCTGCTCTTTAATCCAAGCCCCATGCTTCCTTTATCATTTCCAACAAGTGTATTTCTGTCACAGGTGATATGTGTTTCAGCAATAAAGCAAAAAAAATAAAACATTAAAAGAAGAAAGTAGCAAAGTTTGAAGGAGCTACCGGCTGCGGCATCTACATGTGCCGCCGTTGCCGTGGTGAAATGTGGTAAATATTATACCTGCTAAACTTTGGCATTTTAACATCATAAGCATGTTAGCATTTAGCTCAAAGCACCTCTGTGGCTAGATACAGTCACAGAGAGCTGCACCTTGGTACAGCTTAAGTTGACAGTTTAATTTATCTGTTCATATAAATGCTTTCACAAGTTTATTATTATAATCCTGCATATGCAGTTTAATGATTAACAGCCACATTTGTATCACCACCAATAATAAACTGCTTTGTCACTGTTTGTAGCTGGATTTGTTTTCTTTGGAATCAATTCAGTCGGCCTGCAGTTTGCTGCATGCAGTATCGTCTGTAAAATGGTTGAAATTGTCCATTTATCCAGTTGTCACAAAAGTCTATTTCCTTGGATTTTTTATGTCCGCAGCGTCCACAAATGGATCTTCAAACATTCTGTGACTGTCAGTTCAATCTGTGACGTGGGCCAGTTGCAGGATTTGTCTACATTTATGGAGCCAAAGCTGTTTGGGCGGACTGCGTACTGAATGATTAATATTCCTCCGGATGTCAAGGGTAAACAGAATGAACTTGTCTGAGATGGCAGTTCACAGCCTCAGGACAGTCAGACATGGATAGCCGTGCTGACAAAATACCCTTAATCCTCATCCCTTTAGATTAGGGAAACAATGCTTACAACAGGAAAGGGCAAAAAAAACGATGACTGCTGACCTGACAGAGAGCCAATGTGAAAATTGCTTTTACAGTTAAAATATGCATTCACATATATTATTGACCTCAGATGGAAGGTCTGCTTTAATTTTCTTGTTTAATCCAACAGAGAAAAAAAACAGGGTCACATTAATGTAAATGTACTTTTGTGTATTCAGCTGACATTTTCACCCAGCTTCGCTTCCAGTAAAAGAAGAGATATTAAGTCCGGTTTTGTTGCTCAAGGGCACAGTTAAAAAGAATTCTGGCTGTTTCACAACAGAGTTGGGCCATTATGCCATTAAGCTCTGTTGTGAAATATTGCTTTTTTGAGCACTCATAATGAGTGTGCATTTCTAAGTTGCGCCACAAAAGGTTTTTCATGAGACAAAAAGTAGCAGTGAGCCATAGCTCTTTAGACAGTCTGAACATTAAAAGGATTAAATCTGAGTTTGAGGAAATAAGTCACTTACTATTTGTTTAAAGGGTAAATATCTGAGTCATGTCTTTGATATTAATTTTTACACTACCCCTGGCTTCAAACTGTACTTTCTCAGGTCATACTTTATTATTACAAGACAGTAATAAGACAGTAATAAGATGATAACAAGCAGTAGTTCACCCTATACCTTAAATAGACACCATACACTTAATGGTACACTAAACATGGGATAATATACAGTGAGCAGGTCATTATTTATATCATTATATCATTATATTATGTCATGATTCAGGGTGTTTCAAGCAACATCTAGTCAGGGTTAATTATACAATGATGAGCTGCTCAATGTATGCTAACCTGCTTATTATGCAACAAAATCAATAATTTCCCACAAAATATTCATTTAAAAATTATTTTATTTCTCCTCCAGTATGATCAGACCTGCGTCCACATGCGGTCTGTTACTCATAGCAACGGTCTGATAAATAGAAATCAGAGACTTACAATGCTGTAATTGAACAATTACGAGGCTGTGTAATAATAAGACATAACAAGCCATGCTTGATATCAAATTGAACAGCTTACTGAAGTCAGTGGGCTTAATGGGGACAAAAAACAGTGTGTCATCAGCATATAACAGCATAATGAAGTGCTGCACCTATGAGCAGCATATACAAAACAGAATAACAGTGGTCCCAAAATTGACCCTTGAGGTACTCCATACTTAAGAAAAGTAAATGAAGACATAGTTGTTAACTGACACAGAATTTTTGGTATGAAAGACTGAATTAATCCAAATCTGCACCCATCCATTTCCTCAGTCTTTCAAATAACATGTTACGATCAATCATGTAAAAAGCAGCACTCATATCAAGCAGTTCAATAATTTAACACATGCCAGCATCATTAGTCAATAAAAGGTCATTAGTGATGTTAAGAAACAAAGTCTCTGTGCTGACATGCTGAAAGAAACCTGACTGGAATGTTTCAAAAATGCTGTTTTCTTCCACAGCAGCTAGGAAGTTCTTTCAAGTATTTTGGAGATAAAAGATAATTTTGAAATGGATCTGTAATTTTCAAGAATCATAGTTTTTGTCTCATACCGTTGTCTAATTAGGGTATAGCTGTGTTTGTTTACTGACTAATAAAGAACATATTTTTGTCTAATTTAATACAAAGCACAACTTGTTATGTCTTATAAGTGAACTGTAAAATAAAGTGTGACTTTTTTCATTTAAAGTACAGTGAATTTGTTAATGTTCAGTGCCAGATATCCACATAAATCTGCATGATTATAGGTAAATCACAATAAGTGTGCGTTTTTATAAAAACGGCACACTCCTTTACACGTTTGATTTTTTTTTTTACTCTCTTTTATCTGAATTTCCATGTTTTTTATGAGCAAATGCATCACAACAGAATGGTAAACAGTGTATTACTGTTGTGTTGTGGGGGGAAAAAAAAGGACAGGGCCTCATAGAGAGTAAGGGCACATAAAAGAACATTGGCACCCAAGAGCGGAGTTCATTGTAATGCTAAATAGGAAGCTGGAGTGATTCTGCCTGTGTTTATCTGCCAGGCAAAAGTTATCACACCCGGTTACTTCAGCTTAGAGCCATTCATGGCGTGCATTTTCAAGTGCCACTGATCTAGCCTCACACCAAAGGTTACACAGATCAGCAAAACCTACTTGTAAAATGCAAATGCTGAATAAGAAATTAGAAATGAGACTGTAGTGGGTAGATAAGGCGTCGTGCATCAGATTTTTGCACGTTGGACTGAAATCCTCGTCAGGAATTTTGTATTATGACATTAAGGCTTTTGTGTGTAACGCTGGGGTTGAAGGACTCTTCAGTGAATGCACAAACCTCCCACCACAATAAGCAATTTGATACACTTGTTGTGTCTGATTTTACCTACAGCCGGGACAACAACATGCTTGTCTGCTCGGTCAAGGACTGGCAACACTTTTACACTTAGACAAATGGTTGTTTTCAGACCAACAAAGCAAGGCACAACAGACCTACGCTCTTAGAAATAAAGGTGCTACCTAGAACCACAGTGTCCTGCAGCTTGTCCCCACAGGAGAACCCTTTTTGGGTCCTGGTTGAACCTTTTATAAGGGTTCCACTTGGAAGTATTTCAGTTCTACCTAGAACATGAAGGGTTATATCTAGAACCATCTGTAAAAGGATCCACCAAGAAGAGCTTCTATCCAGAACATTTGGGTTTTAATTTCTACCGCAAACCCTTTACATTCCAAGGGTTTCATTAAGAACCCACCCAGGGGGTTCTGCTGAGAAACTTTTTATATTCCAAGAGTTTTATCTTGAACCCAGCCATGGGGTTCTACGGAGGATCCCTTTACATTCCAAGAGTTTTATCTAGAACCCACCCAGGGGGGGTCTTTCTTCATAAAAAGGTTAACCTTCATAAAATGGTTCTTAATAGATCCCTAAGTCTTCAAAGGTTTCTAACAGTCTCTTCAAATATGGGCTCCGCAGAAGCATATGGTTCTGGGTGGAACCTTAGCCATTCAGAGGGTACCCTTATTTCTCTGAGTGTAGAGTATAGTGCAGAAAGAACAGCACAAGGCTCAGGGATGTGCAGGGTTATTGAGGATAGCAGAGATGTAATTGAAAATAGGAAGATCATGTTTCTGCTCAGATCTATTTCAGGAAAATCTGGACTAAATGTCTTTAAATAATTCATTTCTAATCTTCCCAACAAAAAAATGCTATTAGATTTTTTTTCTCCCTATACTGCATAAGGTCAAGAGTTTGCCCATGTAAATCTGTGTATGTGAAGATGCGTGCGTGACTTTGTAGAGAGATTATAATGCATGTGCTGTCATTTTTGCTGTCATTTTTTATCTTTTAATCCAAGATCAAATCAGTTCAAGCTATTAGATATTTGGTGACATCAGCCACGATGTCTCTATCCCTGTATATGTTGTCGAGCAAGACAGATAAAGAAAACAGGAAAATAGGGAAAGCTCTTAATAATAGATGAGCCTATTTGGGACAGTGTCCAGTCCAGCCACAGGGGTTTGTGTCCTAATATTTCAACAACAAAGTGCAGTGCATGCACATGCTGCTCGGCTGTCACCAATTCTGATTCACCTTCTGTCTTTGTGTTGTTCTCTCACACATACAGGAACACACCAACCAGCACAGCAGGTTAACTTCATCATTTCTGAAATAAAAAAAAAAACATCAAACAATGAAAAGTTTCACAATGCACAAGCAAGTTTTGTGCAGGCTGGAAAGAGAAACAAAGGACTGCAAGGTGTTTATAGACTTGGTTCTTGGAGGTTGATTGAATGCTTAGAAGATAAGCCCGGCGACATTAGATATCCCAGTGGGTAGAGGATGGGAGGTTAATCTCATTCTCCACGATGATGTATCTGAAGTGACTCTTTTTGCCAGTGGTATCGTTTCTGAACACTCCTTGGGTTCCAAGGGCAAGGAAAGTGTCCATCAGAGCTGGTGCATTGATTGCTTCAAGATTTGATTAAACTCTCGGCTGTACTCCAAATGTAAGACAATAGCATTGAGATAATCTCACCTTCTCTCCTCAGGTCAGACGTAATGCGGTTTAACGATATGGCTGTGCACTTTTCCAATGTAATACCTCACCTAGGACATTTCTAGTTAGCTGTAGGCTTTGTTCAGCTGTGGTGTGTCCAGGGCCTGGTGCACATGGATGCATTTGTGTCATTTTAAAATCAAAACGATACAAATACGACTGAAAACGTATATCACATAGCTGTACGGGTGTGGGCCGGTGTAAACAGGAAGCAGATTGTAATTATGTGGCAGGGAAACATGACTCCTCTTTACAGAGTTTTCTTGGCTAAATGCTATTTTTATCACTGTAAAACATTATTTACATTTGCAATGATGCTTACACTCACTAGCCACTTCATTAGGTACACCTGTTCAACTGCTCAGTAATGCAAATGTAGTATTGTATGTAGCTGCACTGCTAAATGCTAACAGAATGCCAAGCCATTGAACTAATGAGGCTAATGCTAAATAATGTGGCTAAACACACCAACAGCAGGAAAAACAAAGCTATCATATTTAAGCAAACCTTTAAACACTGATGCATGAAACAAAACCATTCAGGCCCTTTTACAAACCAACACGGTAACCATCCTGACAACCGCCTACTTGCAATAGCGTTCCCCCAAAAGGCTTCAGTGAACGTTAGCTTGCAAATCTCAGTACAGTATGTGTACAATAAAGTTAGGGGCAAAAATTTATGAGTGAGGTATTCACCGACGTATATCGTAGAACAAAATGAGAAAGTCTATTACGCCACGGACCTAATTTCAGGCATCTAACCAAAAACCCATTAAAAAAAACCCATTGACTTTGAGAGAAGGGAACCGGAGGTGCAAATATGCTAATTGATTTCCGTGCTTTAGGGCTCATTCCTGCATGACTCCATACCTCAGTATGTGTAGACTAGTCCTAAGCTCCCGGTTTGCACAAAAAAAAAAACACATCACGAAGGCTTGTGTGTCTCATCTTTACTTTTAATCACTTACAAAAAGCAGAAAGCCAAAGGTGTTGCTGGATAAATTAACATCCAAAATAGCCACTTTGATAATTAAGATCTAATATTTAGAGAGGGATGTTAAGGTAAACACTGGAACAACCCTGCAGCCCTGGACGGGTCATCTCTTCCCAGAGGGCAGCTCCTCTGACTCTTAAATAGGACACCAGTCCATCCACTGCAGCCCATGGCTAACGTCTTTATTAAGCCTCATTAGCAGCCTTCCTATACAAATGTATTCACTGCAGATTACAAAACCAGGCTCTAGGGTGGGAAACCACAGCCCGGTAAATCATTAATTGATGATCCTGCATTCCCACTCCTGCTACAGTATTTCTCCAAGCCATATGAGAGCAGACTCAAGCTAACAACCTCACATGTTTTTTGCCTGAAACAGTCTCCACACCAGAAGATCTTTTTCCTAATAGGCAGACTGCAGAAAGGCACAGCATTGTTCTGCAAGGATCTTTAAATGACCTTGTCTCGGTCCATTCCTCCCTAAAGCGGAACATATTTATTTTGCTATGTAGTCTGAAATTACAGTTAAAGTAAGGAGGAATAGTGTATATTAAGGGCCTTTGTCTCACAGGGTTGAACAAAGGGTATGTGGATTAGGCTGCCGTGAACTGTGTATAGTAAGTAGGGTAGGGGGTCTGAAAGACACTGAAATAATACTTCCTCCTCCCAATAGGAAAGTAATTTCCTTGACAGGATGGGTTCTCCAAAAAGGCGTGGGTTTTCTATTTCTGGGAAAGAGATCTTATTCAGACACAGTTAAATCAGAGATCCTGCTGAGGTGAGATGGTTGCTCTACTGCTGAATCTTTTTCTTCTTTTTTCAGACTCCACAGATTTAGAGTTTTCCAGTCCATTCTGTCTGCTCAGCTCACTCCATTAATTCCTCTGATGCTCTGCCGAATCCTCCTGTAATGATGACAGTTAACCTGGAATCACAGTAATATTAAAGAGTGGAATCAGCGCACATCAGCCCAGCTACAAATGCTAATTGACTTGATTGTTATTAATTTTGACATTACGTTCCAATTAAAGATAGCAAAACATTGATTTCATTTTCTTTTCATTTTATGGTTGGAGATTAAGAGGGCATTGATCACACCTGAATGACTCAGTATGTGTGTAGCTAATTAAAGACTGAGATTGCAATTAAGATAATGAGTCTGTCTAAGTTTTCAGATGGAGCACACAAACAATTTTTTAACCCTGTCAGTCAAGGACACGTGGCTTTAACCACTTAGTTTAGAGTGTAGTGCAGAATATCATCTACATTCACACTGTGGGATGAGCAGGATAGGCATATTCCCAGTAGTGTAAAGGCTGGAGCATGGTTCTTTGGCCTGTATGTGGGCGATGCATGCACATGCACAGAGGTCATCCGTTTCTTATACATATGTGTATGGATTTTAAAATAATAGGAGTTTTTTTTTCCTCTAAGGGCAAGTTCACCATGTTTTCTGTGGATGTCCAGTCAGTGTTGATGGTAAATGTAGCCAGTTTAAGTAATAGGTTTCTCATTGTGTGATATATTGATTGGGAAACTTGAGTTCTTCTGCTGCAAAATCCATTGTTCTTCCTGCATCCAGTGATGTCACAATGATGAGTTGGTGTTTTTGGAAGAACTACAGGCTATTTTAGCTTGGATTTGTAGTTTATGCCCCTTGGTGACCAGGAGATGTACTAGATAAGTACTTAAGTCACCTAACATGGTAACATGGGCAAATATAGGCACTGCCAACCTAACATGGCAAACAGTCATTTACCTTGATGCTCAGGTCACCATGGCTCACTGCTGAGATTCATGCATGTCTGCTCCTCTGCAAGGTTCTACTGAAAGTGATCCATAAAATCCTTCTCTGCGTAGATCCACATAATTTTGCCGATTGACTTGAACTTGGACACACAAGCCTGGCTCAGTTTGCTCCACAATAGAAGTCTCTAGGAACATAATGGTTCACCTGATGTATTCTGCAATTTAGATTTTTTTTTTTTTTGACGTCTCCTAAATTGTACATCCGACTGCAACCAGATTGTCTGTGGATCTTTGTCAGACCAAGACAATCAAAAGCAGAATAAAACTTGTTGATGTCTTCTTTAGTTCTTGAGACATTGGACCAATGAAGTTCACAAGGGGCAGGGCTTAGCAGGAAAACCCCAACCCCAAGGGGGTGCCACAAATACCAAAACTGCAAAACCCATTTCTCAGAGTGCCATATAAGTGCCATATATTTATAGGTGCAAGTGGGCATGGTCTATCACATATTTGTTCATAACTCACGAGACCTTTGAGCAATCCGAGTTCAGATCCGATGAAGCAAGGGCAAACGGCGGAACTTTGAGTGCTTTCTCATTTCTGCTGTTTTGATAATCAATGTAGAATGCAAACCATGTCGAGAACCATTGCAGTGTTAGGCAAGGGAGCAAAAGTGGGTCTTAAAACATCTTTTATAGGAGTGAAGAGGTTCTTCTATTCTTATATTTTCAGGGAGACTATCTCAGCATCTTGGTTCAGCTTCTGAGAGGGCCCTGTCTCCAAAAAGTTTTCAATGAGATCGTGGGATGGTTAACAGCCCTTGATCTGTAGATCTGAGGGGCCTAGCCGTTCTGTATGTGAATAGAAGTTCTGTAATATAGCTCCAGGCCAGACCATGCTGGGCTTTAAACACAAACAGAAGAATCATGTAAAGAATTCAATACCAAATGGGGAGCCAGTGCAAAGATGCTAGAACAGCCGTAATATGTTCCTTTTTTTAACATCTACATAGGCAAATAGAGGCCTGATTGATATAAATATGGGCCGTTTTAGGGAATTGGTTCAATGTCAGAGTGGTAAACACCTCAAATAAGTGTCTTTTCCCCCAAACTCTGTATGCATGTAAATTGTATAAGGTTCACATTTCATTTGGGCTTATGTCTGGTTGTGAACTTTCTCATGTTAAGAAAAAAGTTTATGACAACAGTTTAGGTGACAAATAATCAATGTCATAACAGAACGTTGATCCATATTTGATTAATACTCTCTAGTCTGACAGTTTGATCTGAGTTTTAGGAGGTTCCTTTGGAAACCGAAAAGACGATGGTTGCAACCTGATCGCAATCTTTCTTGTAATACAGCTAAAAAGTACACTAACTATGTTTGTTTTAAGTGAGAATAACGTAGTAACAGAATCTTGATCATATTTGATTAATACAGTCTAGTTTGACAGTCTGGTCTGAGTTTCGTGAGCCCTGTGTCTTGCATGGAACAAACTCACTGAGAATAATTTGTCACTCAGACAGTAGCTCTGCCCTAAAGCATAGCTTACTCAAAATGGGATCACAGTTTACAAAATGAGAATCCTGCTGTTTTGAAGAAAAGTTAAAACTCACAAATGACACCATAAATTATTAGGGAACTGCTTGTTGGGGTAATAAATCAAGTGAGAAGTTTTTCCAGAAGGGTGCATACAGTTAGACTTTTTTAGCCAACAGTGGAGACGCCCCCTGCTGTCCATTAGGAGGAATATGGGTTTAAGGCACTTCTACATTGAATTCACTTTTCAGAACTGGAAGCGCAATCCACTAATTATGTACATCTGCGGTCCAAAGCCAGTGTTTTAAAAATTTGTACTTCTACAATGTGTGCACATGGTAAATACAGTATGTTTGGGAATGGGAAAATGCAGTGGTTATGTCAAGTAAACTATAATTAAAGTATGGTCAGGGTTAAGCAATTAAGCCCTTAGTTAAGTTTTGGACAGGCTGTAGTTACATAAATTGCAGGTCTGTGACAGGACTTGAACTCCAGTCTCCCGCATTTAAGTTGGAGCCCCTACATGTGCACCCACCAACCCCTGACCTCCACACTCTTACTTTTTGCACATAAACAACACTCCATTTCCTGCATTGGCATTGGACGTAAATTTTGAGGTGGCGAGTCATCCAGCATGGCCATAATTCGCTGAGGTATTGGTGTCGCCTCCCGCAAGTGGTTCAGCCGAAGTGATGATGGTGATGGATGTTGACACGTAATTGCCAGCAGTTCCCCATTATGTCTTATCCGTAAAAGCACTGGAACACAATGTAACAAAAAGAACAGTGCACAGAGAAGTTTGCTCTGATGCTCACATTCAGCTTTTCCTTATCTATTATGAGATGAAACATTGCAATAAACAGAGCAGACATTTCTATCATGATTAGCTTAAGTTACAGGAATTGAATTAGATTGTCTTTCCTTGCTCCACAGCTGCCTAATGCTCTGACTTCATGTAATGGCACGTTGCCAAAACGGAGTCCAATAAACAAGGTCTCTGTGACTCCATGTGGCTTTTGTTCAGTCACCCGATTGCTTGTAATTAGACAATGTGAAACGAAATTAACCAAAAACAGAAATGCAGCAAAGAAAATCACTCTCATAAAGCAAGAAATCATTGGTGTGATTGGACCATTAAAGTCTGGACAGATAGGATGTGTCAGCACTGTCTTGATGCACTGCAAACAGTGCTGCAAGGGCACATGGGAGGTTTGACACACCATCCCTTGGTAACTAAAGAAAGAGACTCCAGAGATCCTTTCGGAGCATTTTCTTTCAATACTGTTAACAACATTTATTAGAAGGATAAACCCCTTGAGACGAACTTTCCTGTTTTCAATGGTGTCATCAACACATACACACAAAAATACAATACATAAAGCAAAATAGCACAGATGCACTCACACAGAAGCTCTCCCAGGCCTATCCATTCCCCTAAATATAAAATGTGCACATGCCTATATAAAATAGGTTCCATGCACCTACACGATAGATATAAATTATTTCCACAACTGCAGATAATTAGAATCAAGAGCAAGTTTCCTCACAGAAATTAAAGGAGGTAATGGATCTCAGTGAACTGGGCAGGTTGTTCCGATCAGATGCAGCTTTATATCTAAAAACAGGTTGTCAAATTTCTTTAGAAATTCTAGGAACAGAAGAAAGGATATTCTGTATGCATTAGATTATATGCTCATCTATGTGGAAGTATAAATTCTTTTAAGTAAGAGTGACTGCTGAAGAAAAAGCATTTGTCTGGTGTTTAACAATTTAACAACTCATACATAAAACAGCGACGGGTTCTATAAGGACAAAGCAAAACAAATCTACAGAGACTATTGTACATTGGGGGGAAAAAGATTTATTTCTGAGGTATTCTGATAGACAACATCTGCACGATCTAGTATGGATAGTTACAGCTGTGAAATAATTCTAAACAATTAATAGACTGATATAATATTCTCAGGCTGCAATTTAATTTCTTTACCACTGAATTTCAAATGTCAACACGACAGCACTTAACTGAAGGGGGCATTTAACACCACTTTCAGCCAGTGATTATAGGAGTTTCAATCTTCAGAACAGTTTTCACAAATCTAGACTTTTACAGATCCAATGGGTATCATTTACGGGGATTTATTGGGGACACTAGCTCTAATTAGGGCCTTTCACATTTATCCCCAAGTTTCCCATAGTTTCTTGTACATTCTCGGAAGGGAAGGGTGAAGCGAGCAGTATACAGCTGGTTATAGTCTATAGCATCACCGCTAGATGCCACTAAATCCTACATGCTGGACCTTAAAGTTGTTTTACCAGATTAAGACATAAGGTATGTCTTGGGTTCAAGTCATGTTGATAATTCACCTCTTTATTCTAAGAGATGCAATGCGGGTTTGTGTCCATTAATGTAGGCTCCGATTTTTTCATGCACAACAACAATGAACGACACCAGTGACACCCAACTACTCTTCCTCCACTTCCTAACATATTGCGATCGTCAAAGTATGCAAGGGTTCTCTGAGGTGAGGATTGTTTCAAGGCTTCTTGTCTTGAAATAGCTCATTAAAAACAATGCTGGTATGCATGTGTGTAATTACATATTTTGCCACGGATTTCCTCCAGATGCAAAGGCTGACCTG
Source organism: Lutjanus erythropterus (assembly GCF_056507025.1). NCBI lineage: Eukaryota > Metazoa > Chordata > Actinopteri > Lutjaniformes > Lutjanidae > Lutjanus > Lutjanus erythropterus. Next base: position 28,775,700 of record NC_139337.1, read on the forward strand.
ATTTCCTTAATGACTAAAACCTCGAGTCCATGCTGGTCCCAGAGACATTTCTGCACAGTGACGTTGCGGCGGAGTTGAAAGGGATCTGGCCTAATTAAAAGAAATATCCTGATGCAATGGGGCATCCTGAGGAGTGTGCAGTGGGATGTTCGTTTGATTAGAGTGGCAGTCTATTTATTATTGGATAGAGCAAAGTCTACCTTTGTAAGTGTGCCCACTGATGCACAGTTTCTCTATATAATACAGTTGATATGATTTGTCATTCATTATTCATTCATTTTACTTTTACATTACTTTTTTAAATATTGAATTAATGAAAACTGCAGGAGTGTAATACAGAGCTGGACTTAATAATAAATCAGAGAATGTTTCAGTGTCTGTTTTAATTAAATATAATACTTTAGTATTAACCAACTCATTGCTCACCTAGTTTACGAGCTTTGGTAACTAGGTGGTAGTAAAAAGATGAATGCAACATCATGAAATAGGGGAGACAGAGGTTTGTAATGATGTTTTATTGTAGACCAAATAATGGCATTAGGGAGGATTCATGCTTCAACTGATACATTATAGCATAGCACATAACCATGACCAACATATGCTGTTAAGTGATTTTTTTTATTTCATGCTTTGCCTTGTTTATACACTAGATTTTTGTTCTTTCTCATTTCACTTCATTTTTTTATTCATTATGAACAGAAAAATCAACTCTATCCCATTTCTACCCCTGGGCGTACATTCATGAAGATGCATACCTGTTTTTGAACCACTTAGGTGTAATTTATGACCCATTTCATAGCATTTACTTCACAATGACTACTAAGATAAGGCTAAAAAAGGGGGAACAAACTAGTTTGGAGAGAAATGGGTGGGAATGGAAAAGTGGAACAAGTAATGATGCAGAAGGGATAGACAGATGAATTCACAAAAATCAGGTTAGATGAGGGCAGCAGGGAAAGCATCTCTGCTTTTTCTTAAAGGGATGGTTCAGATTATTTGAAGTAGTCGGTGTATTTCATGCAGTAGATGGCAGTTAGCACACTCCCAGTTTGGCGAAGCAGCAGGAGTACTAGTGTAGGAAGTAACGCAGGAGCTGCTTGGCTACCGCTGCCTTGATTGGTTAGAAAAACAAATCAGGAATATTCAAACACATTGAAGGAAAACTGCACACTGCACAGGCTGCTCATTTGCTGCTGACACTTCAGAATGCATGAACAAGACCGAGCGTGGATGCTTCAGTGTAGCTTGAATGCTGTCACCCCGCAGGCCTGACGCTGATGTGATGTTTGTGGTCAAGATGGGGTAATATGCTTTGTTCCTTCTCCAAACTATGCCAATTGCCATATGACTGAATAAGCACCTCATACATTCTCAACTCAAATAATCAGAACTATCCCTTTAATAATTGGTTTGTCCCCCCTTGTCATGAATTAGCAGGGAAAAGGAAGTGGATTTCACGATTCTGTGTCTTGTGGGCATATCCAAAATTAAGAAGAACGCCTTGTATTTTGTAATCTGTACTTGTATACAACTCATTAGAAATGGTGGGGGAAAAAAATGACAAAATACAACATTTCCCATCACCGCCTTTGGTAAAATCCAATTGATCAGCCATCGTCAGAGGTGTAGGAGTAATTAGGGTGATTTCATGGTGAGGAGATTGTGTTTGCAAACTGATTGCACTTTTACTATTACTGGGTTTACTAAAATACATTCTACGCCCCCTCACTATTAAGGATGTAGGCTGTCCAAAATCATGTTATTACACTTGAGGTTTTGTGTGGTTTCTAGCTCTACAAGTGAGCTGTGTCGGCAGATATTAGACTCAGAAGTGAAAATAAGGAAAAAGGAACACCCTATTAGGGAGTATTGCATATGCTCTTAAACGTAAAATGTCCAATTGTATGAACAAAATAATTGCCCACTCCTTATATCTTATTTCCTTATATCTGTTAAGGGAGGCTCCCATGGTATTTTCTTTTTTCTTTTTCTCATATTCTATCATGTTCTCTTTTTTCCACGAGCTCACAGAATGCCTGTTCAAAAAAAAAAAAAAGAGTAAAAATAATGATCACAGCTCTGGAGTATGAAAAAAGAGGAGGTAATTAGCACCACTAAATTAATCAGAGATAGGAAAATTGCAATTATACTTGTTCTTATTAAGTTACATTATTTTCTGGACCACCATGAAATTATTTTTTTCTGGTATGCATCGCCTTGTAAGACTCATTAATAACAATGGTATATTCTTATAAACTTTAAAAGTGGTGGGTGAGAATTAAACTGAATCCCTCCATCACAAGGCCAGTGCAACAGCATGTCTGCTTTAGGACAAAATGTGGGAGCTTTTACTATAACAATGAGCAGTTTTCAGGAGGGAAATTGAAGAATTCAGGCACAGGTGTATTCACCAAAACTGACATCCTTGAATAAATAAAGGCAGCTGTTCCGGGCTATAAAAGACAGGACTGAATACAGCATTCAGCCACAATTTCTAGGAATAATTCAGTTCCTATTAAGATGTGAATAAAGCCAATATTTTAGAGCAAAGATTTTTACAGTATACAGTCAGTCAGTTCGACCAGAAGTAATGAGAAGTGTGGCCAACCTTTTTCCATCTGGTCTCACCCTTATTCATGCCATTTTATGACAGAAGCCAAAGGAAAGGTCTTATATTTTGAGGCAACATATGTTTGTCCGTGACATTATGCACAGCTATATCTGTGGACACAATAGTTTGTTCATGTCAACAAAGCAGTGAAGGCAGCTCAATAACTGTAGGTATCCTTGAAAACAGATCTAGGATGAGATTTGGCTGAAATTCTTTCCATTTTAGGGAGGAGTGTACTTGTATTTTGCCTGTAGTGTTAAAAGATTTGAGTGCATCCTCTCAGGTGTTTTGTTTGTCTTAATCAAAAGTACAATATATCTTTTTTCAAAATTAATCTTGTTATTTGTTTGCCGTATCATTGTTTCATGCTTTTTGATTTTACTTTGTGTTGTGAGTCCTGCCCTCCTTGTTTAAGTGGAAAATATATAATTTTCTAATCCACGCATCAAAGGGAAACTCTTCACATTCACTGCATTCACTGCTTTGCTACCCAATAATTTATCATGTTTTGTCCTTGCAAAACAGACCTGAGAGAAAGCTATTGATAGAGAGGACTTGCAGTTATAGTTCAGGGTCTGGTGTGTAAGATTTCAGCGATCTATCATCACCACTAGATGCTACTAAATCCATCACCAGTCCTTTAAGAACTAGTTAACGTCAACAAAGCAGTGAAAGCAGCTCCCTTGCAAACTGACCAGTGGTGGACAATAACGAAATATATTTATTTACATTTTTTGAGTATCAGTACTTTACTACTACTTTTGACTCCACTACATTTCTAGGAAAGTTGTCGTTACTTGTTACTTTTAGGTGAAGCATCGCTTTGAAGTCAGCTGTTGCTGTTTTTTCTTTTCTAAAATGCAATTGGCCACACGCTGTGCTCCTCACAGAAGGGAACCAATCACAGCACCCGCACTCAACTGGGATTGATGCAAAAGCAGAAATTTGTCATCTGTAACAAGCGCAGGCAAGCTCTCCCTCTCACTCGAAACAAAAATCGATGATGGTGACGGCAGGAGAAAGACAACATGAAATCTCAAGATGTTATTATAATTAGAAAAACAGAAATAATTCCAGGTAGGCTTTTAATCTTAATGAATGTACATACTGTCCCTGAAGACAGAAAGAAATCTCAATTATTTAACAGACTTGGAGAACTCCTTACAGTCGATCCAATTTTATGTGGTGATTTTAATACAGTTACGTCAGAAAATGACAACAGCTGTCCTTTTTGGTTTTGATTGCATTTCTATGCTGACGTTTTTATAGGTGTTTCTATAGGCTTTTTGTAGCACAGTGGTTCTACAAGCAAGTCAGTGCATCATTAGGTGGTTTCAGAGATGGTTTTGGATGGCACTGCTATATTATAGTTAGCACTGTTACCTCACAGCAAGAAGTCTGAGTCCTGAGTTCAAATCCCCCAGCCGGCTGGGGCGTTGAGGAGTTTGCGGCTGGGGCAGGGCTTTTCTGTGCGGAGTTTGCATGTTCTCCTCGTGTCCACGAGGGTTCTCTCCGACTACTCCGGCTTCCTCCCACAGTCCAAAGACATGAAGCATAATAGGTTAACTGGTAACTCTAAATTGCCCGTAGGTGTGAAATGTGAGAGCGAATGGTTGTCTGTCTCTATGTGTCAGCCCTGAGATGAACTGTCGACTTGTCCAGGTTATGCCCCGCCTCTCGCCCAATGTCAGCTGGGAGATGCTCCAGCCCCCCGCGGCCCTTCAAGGATAAGCGGTTACAGACAATGAATGTAATTTGTACTTTTAAATACTTAAGTATTTTTAAAAGCAAGTGTTCTACTACTTTAACTGGAGTAAATTTTTGACTGAGCAACTTTCACTTGTAGTTGAGTAATATTTGACTGGGAGTATTTATACTTTGACTTGTTTTGTTTGCTCATGTAGACCTTTCACTGTTTGATGATTTTTTTTCCCCTTTCTTTTGTGGAGTAAGTCCTGACCTCCTTGATTTACTGGGAAATAATCCATACACCATGAAGAATACTCTTTAGATCATCTACAGAGTTGTCTAAAAAAAAAAAAAAAAAAAAAAATCAATTTCTTTGTCTTCTTCCTGTAAAACAAACATTTCAACAGTCAAGTCAAATTCCTCTCAACGTTACAGAAAAGCTTTTTGTGCTGCCTAGCGTGCTAGCTACTTGGTTCGGCAATGGTTGATAGTGAATGGGACAGTAAGGCCACAGAGTTTATTTAAAAGACATATTTGTACCTCACATCTGCCGTTCCTCTTTTATGGAGTTAACTACAGAAGCCAAGAATGCTTGCAGTCATGTTTTTTTTCATAGTTTATTCAACAAAACTTTATTCTCTTGAAATAACTAGATAATGAACCAGTTATCACAGGAAAACAAAAAGTAATTTCCATGTACTACTTGTTTATCAGCTCATGAAAAGTTCACATGGTTTGCCTTGAAACCCACCTCTAAGATCAGCATGTCACGGTCCACTCCTATGAATTTAAACTGAATGGTTGCATCAGTGTTTCTCAGCAAACACCAATATAATCCAAATATGAAACGTCCAAAAGAGAGGCTGCCCAGCGAGTGATGAGCAGCCTGACAGCTGGCATTTAGGAGGAGGCTGAGCCGTTGAAATGATAAGACTGATGTTACCAAAGCAGAAACTTGTCCAAACGCATACATTGTATGGAAAACATGTTAGCAGAATGATGTTAGTTGCTGTCAGTCAATCAGTTCAACTAATTTTTGCCTGTTTGGCTACATATCAGTCTGCTCCTGCAGCTCGCGTACAGTGAATGCAATCTTCAGGGGAGCCAGGGGGAGTTTGGCTCCTCTTAATAAGGCATGAGCTGCCCTGAAAACATGATTTGTGAAATATTTGGGATCTCTAAAATATTGACAATATCAAGGTCATTTATTATCATTTGCAACACAGAGTTGCACAACGAAATGGAAGCTGTAGTGCAAACATGTTTTCAGAAGAACTCATGTCTTATTAAGAGGAGCCAATCTCTCCCTGGCTCCCCTGTAGTTTGCACCAATAAACGGTCGAGTCCACTGAGTTTAGCACGTCTGCGCCGCAGTTTTGATCTGTTCTCCACACGGCTGCATGTCCCACCAGCGTTTCAGATTTTGTTGATTTTGGTCCTCTTTCCTTACTCTTCATAAGTCTACCATGGAAAAGCAGGTTATATAATTAAGCAGTTTATTTGTCGTCTGTCCTCATGATCTTGAGTCTGCGCGGGGTCTTTTATTTTGAAAAGACCAGTGTTTCTGTGTCTGACTTCTTGCCCACTTCCTGTGTGTGTCACTGATGATAAGTGCTTGAAATTATAGTTGATGTAGTTGATGTTTATTGTTTGCAAGCTGTAAAGTGTGGACTCAGTAGGCTAGCATTAGTGGTTAGCATGCTAGAGGTTAGCATGCTGGCTAGCTAAATGGACATTAAATGCATCTGCACCGCTAAAATGATTTGGGCAACCATGATAATGGTAGATAGATAGATAGATGTGCATGTGAAAGTTTGCACTGTAAAAAAAAAAAGATACAATACAAAATTTCAAGGCAACACACTGCAATAGATTTTTTACTTTTCTACTAAACCGTAAAAAGTCTTTAATTGAGATAATCTTATTTTCCTCTTTAGATGAACATGAATCTTTGAGTTCTGGAGACTCAAAAAACAAAAAAGTAAAAAAAAAAAATGGTCATGGTGAGCTGCAAACTGATTTTAACTGATTTTTAATTTTTCATTTTAAATACAATTTTTAGGGGGCTCTAAAACTCAAAGATTTAAGTTTATCTACAGAAGAAAAGAAAAGAAAATTCTCAACAAAAGATTCTTTTGGGCTCAAAAAAAACGGTGTAAAATTAATACCCAGAGTTGAATCCACTGAAATGAATTGAATTGAATATTGAATTTTCATTAAAAAAAAAAGTTATGGCCCATACCTCCACTATCTTTTTTCCCCTGACCATTTATTTTCACACTTTCCAACATAGTCTAATATTTTGTTTTTCATATCATGACTTGTTCATACTGTGATGTACTTGTCCATGTTAGAAAACCTTATCCCCATGTATCACCCCCTGCTCTGCAGTTTAACAGCATAAGAAAACAAAAAAAAGTATTTAATTGTCTGTCTTTTTTATGCATGAAGTTGCAAATCTAGTTACAACTTTGAACCGTGAACTGTGATGACCTACCCCTGATATGTGTATCAGTTATGTACACATCGCTCAGCATGGGTCCGACCAAACCACGGATCTCCCACTCAGTTCTTATGTCTATAATTAGTTTCATAGTGAGAGGAAATTCATTTTCACACGCCTAACAGCCTCCAACTGTCAGGCGCTGCCAATGGATATGGATGGACCTTATTCAACTAATTACCCGAAAGCAAATTTGCCTTTTTCTGCCTTAGCAGTAATAAAAGTTGTACCTTTAACAAAAACTCCAGTTAATTCCCTTTCAGTGCCTATATGGAATATGTAATAAATAGATAAAGTTACAAAATGGCCCTTAAGTGAGGTTAGAACGATGATGATTTAATAGCGAGTGGTCTCTCAAACGTCTCTCAGTAAAAATGATTTAGCCAGTTCCTCAGCAGCCCTTTGAGCCATTTGGGAGTGCTGGTCATGTTATGTAGATTAATTTAGTGTTATCAAGCTGTGCAGACCACATGCCAGGTCATTGCCTGTGTCTCCTTCTGCTCGCCGCACTTCCCATTTGAGTTCGGCTGTAAAACGCCAGTCATTTAAAACTCGGGTGTTGTATATAAAGTGAATTCTGATTCATGAGAGTGTTTCATCCTCAAAGATTACATATCCATTTTTGAGAAATTAAACTAAGAGTGTTTAAAACGGTATCGCTGTGAAATCCTTTGTGCAATTCATTAAAATGACTCAAGCGGTTTAATAACTACACTAAAAAGAAGCACTGAGGTCTGTTTTCGAAAATTATGTTATCAAAGTAGATGTCACGATGCCATGTTTTAATTGCTGGAGTTATTTTCTTCATGATATTTTTGACAGAAATGTTGTCAGTAAAGCTACAATCAGCTCCAGTTCAATTAATGGGGGAGTGGAGATAATTCAACATCCTAATAGCAATCAGTTTACAGTTGAAATAACACTGACACTTCTCTGCTCAACGGAAGTTCCTTTAAAAAATACTTTGTGATAACTGATAGTTACTAATTATCAATGTTAGTTTTGTCATTGTTAATGATTCTTACAGGCTGTAAATGTAGCTGAAACACTTGATCACACTGAACAGGACACATATTGTAACTTAATCTTTCAATAAAATAAACAGCACTTTGGAGAGCGAAACATATTTTTAAGGGTATTTTTCTTCATAATCAGGTTTTGCAGTCAAATCTGTAGGCAATTACATGGTGATGTGAAAATGGCATAATAATTATAATGGTAATAACACTTAAAGTTTACCTTGATATGAGATGGCTCAATGAAACTGAACAGATACAAGATTTTTGCCTGTGACTGAGGTTTTTGAAGCAGGTTTATGTGAAAATGTATGAAGCAGTGGTCGAAAAATTATTCAGATCCTGTCCTTAACTGAAAGAATTAAAACCACACTGTGAAAATAATCAAGTATAAGTAAATTCCTGCATTTAAAACCATACATAGGTAAAAAAAAGTATGTCAGTATTATCAGCTAAATTCTGCAGAAAATTGTCCCAAACAAATCTGTGTGAACGGTATAAAAATGCAGAAGTGCTTAGTGTTTCATTTTATTATTCATGTTAATACCAACAAAGCTGCTGTAGTAAAATGTTATAGTTACCTGATTTATGCACAGATGTCATCACACAATTCCTTTTTTTAAATAATTGTGTTTATTTAATTTAATGTTTTGCACCATGAAGTTTTACTTAAAGTCCTTTAACAACAAAATTAAGTATACCTTAACACATCAACACAAGACACATCACATTCATTCATCTTACATGCAACTCACATACCTGTCAGTTCTCAGTCATACCACCATTATTGTTTTAAATCTTATAAAGCAACATATATGCACTTCCAAACCTCATTAAATTGTTTTGTCAAATAGCATCTCATCAGATCTTCTGTTTTTCTTTCCAGTGTTTTAAAATCAGCTTCTTAAAGACGAGAGAAGAGAACATCATCTGCCATCCCAAAAGATGCCTTTTTTTTTCAGCATTTTGAAAAATACACAGTTGAGCTGAGAAATGAGTTTTCATTTTGCGTGTAATAGAGATCCAGTCTTGGATTTAATTCCGCACTTTGTTGACTTTTTTTTACAAGAACAGAAGGAATGCAGAAGGCAGTCTCTACAAGAAGCTGCGCAACAGTCATAACAGTTAACACAAATTCAATCAGTCCCCTCAAATTCTTCATGACCGTGCAGTTTTGTTAACTCACTGCAACTTATCCACAATTTTGACCAATCGTTATCAATTCCCGTGAGTTCCAGCAGTCACAGCAGCCTCCCACATTATAATCATACATTTATGTCTCAATGTAAGTTTTTTAATTTTGTCTGAAAAGAACACAAGATTTTTGACATTAATCAAAGCTCCGTGTGCTTTTATTTTTCATAATTTTGCTTCGTTGTGGAATGCACCCCAAGTGAATTTCTTCATTAACATTTACAGCATATTTTGTCAGAATTTTTTTAATCTTGAGCCTTTTTGGTAAGGTTATAAGGACACTCAGAACAGAGTGTGGTTTCATTCTCCCTTGAACTAGTTGCCTTTGATTTTTAATGAATTATACAAAAAATAAATATATTCAAAGAATGAAAAAATCTCTTTTGGTTTTGCAATCTTCACTTGTTCCCGCAATTTCTTTGCAAAAACACCCAAAAACATTGCAACATGCACTGCATTTTTTTTTTTAGAAAAGCTGCTGGGAAATTGGCCATTTTAGGCTGCAACAATTCCCCCAAAAAGCCTGGAGGGACTGATAAGAGAATTATGAATTTTATCTGGTGTATTCCTATCATTAATTTGTAATACATTGACCATAGCTTTTTATTTGTGGTGATGCTGTTTGCGAGATATTAACAGTGACTTCTTAAAAATGGAGATTTTTGTTCCATCAGTAGCACATTATATATTCTGCCAAGTATTTTTTTTTCTTTTTTTCCACTTTAAGAAGAACCTCAAGAGGTCCAGGCATTGAATCATAGTGTAAACAAAGTTTTCAGTAATCCAGTTTTTAGGTGTAAATATGGAAAAAAAAAAATCTTGGTTTATCCATGTAAATTTATTTTGAAGTTGAAGTAAACACTTGTACCTTGTTATGAGATAAATATTTGATTCCCCCTGAACTCCAAGAGACCCAGTTAAGTTCCACATTTTGGTGTTTTATTGACTGATTATTCCAAAGCTCTGTGTTCCTAGGGATACTAAGTTGCACTCCCAATCCATCCATCCATCCATCCATCCATCCATCCATCACACTGGATACACTCTGGACAGTTTGGCAGTCTATCACAGAGCTCACACAGGAACTGTATAGAGACAGATAACCACTGACACTTACATTCATGCCTATGGGCAATTTAGAGTCTCAACAACATATAAACTCCACATAGAAAGGCCTCAGTAAATATTCTTTTCCTTTGCAGTGACACATGTAACTATATTGCTTGTTTTTCCACATAGAATACATCCAATTAATAAGTCAAAAGTTACCACTTTCACAACGGGCGGCACATTTCAGCCTGTCACAGCAGCACCATTAAACATAAACATGAAAGCTCCTTTATGTTCAGAACCCTTTTCACACATTCTAGGAGAAAAAATAAAAATAATAAAAAAAAGCCACCATGTCATTTCTGTCTCCGCATGTGTGTTTGCAGCGTTTTATCAGCGACACATCTGTAAGCACAGCCTCTAATCACCTTTATTGAACATATGCACTTTGTTTCTTGTGAAGTCGTCACAGATGTGCGTTCGTGGTTTAGATATACTGTCCGAATGAATTTGAGGTTGACTTTGATCTATAATGCAGTGTCATTTCTTCCAGGGACTGCTGATGAGATCTTCAGCTTCATCTGGCTGAGGTCTGGAAATTATTATTTTTTGTCTAGAGGGAAAAGGCATTTTTGCTAATAAAGTCTGGGAGTGAGCCATCACTGAAGTCCTCTGTAGTGCGTGATAATGCGATGTAGCCACTAAAGTGTCACTGGATGATTTTGTTCTAAGTGGAAATGTGCATTCAACTGCAGGGATATGTGAGTTATTTGATTGCTGTCTTGGTTGGAGACTATTAATGGTATGCACTGTATAAGCTATTATACATAAGCTAGTGTTAGTTAGCCAGACATGCTGACATTTACAGCTTATGTTAGAGCAGATGAAGACAGAGTTTAATCCATTCACCACACATGTGCTCTTGTGTTTCTTGATTTTGAGACAACAGAAAAGACGTCACCATCCAGACTCATGAAAGACCGAGCATCGCTCTTCTCAGAGCCTCCTGCAGAACACGTCAACATGCAGGGAAATGCAAAGCTTGCCAGCTCTATGTGCTAAGCTGTGATTGGACAGTTGCTGTTTGGAGGTGGGGTTTAGCGAAGGGTCATCTGTGAGGATGACATAAATGAAAAAAGATTCATAAAATTACAACAAAACCTCTGTTCAATGTGCTCTGACGAATAAAGACGAGATGACATAGTACTAGCATTTTTAGCACTAATTGTTTAGCATTTTTAGCACTAAAACCTAGCAGTGTGTGGCCTCATCTTCAACAGCAGACTGTCAGGTGGACAGAAAAGAAAAAAGAAAGACAACACGACCTGTTTGTGGACACTTTTCTTGTATTTTCAAACTGAAGAAATCATGCCCAATCAAGATGATGCCCCTGCAAGATCTCTCAAACATTGTACTACAAATAAAACTCTTTTGGGCATCACAAATGACTAAAATGATTAGAGGCTAAGACTAAAAGTTCTTGTCAGAGTTAACACTCATCTGCAGAAACTTTTCCTGTGCTCGGGACACTTTACCAACCCAAAACCTCAGTATTTGACATTTTGGGAATGAGACTCAACAATCAACTGTCTTTCTGCTGCATTTACAAAGAGCTACTTTTAAATAGCAGAGTAACCAAGAGGTAGGGTTAGTCCTTCACAACGTGTTGACACTAAAAAATCCTCTTCATAACAAATGTTTTTAAGTTTAAGGACTCATTTCGGTAGCAAAACAATCCAACAACCCACACCAACTTTATGAATGCTTGGCTTGGTTTGCAGAGTTCAGTGAGTAATCAAGATTTGAACTTTTTTTTTGTTCTGCACATCCACTGTCATAACTTTTAATGTGCACAAACATGTATAACAGTACAAATTGCTTTGAGAAAATATGTCTAGAAATGTGCACTATTACCCCCAGCTTAAATGATTTCCTATGTCTGTAACTTCACCTTAAAGGAGAAATCTGTAATATATTTACTGGAATAAATCATAAAATGACCATGACATGTCATTAGAGATTAAATAAACATACTAAGTGGAAATTTTGGCTTCTCTGACACAGACACTATCGCTAGCATGTTCTCCTTTGATATTATTACTTTATGATAACGTTAGCTAGCTAACATCAGTGGTTGATTTGAGCCAACGTTAGCAGTTGGTAGCGGTTGGTCTTTATTGTAAATGTTTCTTTAAATTAGATGATGACATTTCCAGATGGTGAAAGCATTTATTCAAGAGATAATGAATTGACAGCTGATTACCTAGTTTCACAGTGGTATTGAAACTGGTGATGGTGAATTATCCTTCATTTTGTTGTGCAGTATTTATAGGGTAAGAATAGCCTTGTCCCTTTCTTATTTTGGTAGAAAAGCTCAAGTGCCACACGAGCAAGCCAAAGACGAATGGTTAAAAATCCACAGCACCTGCTTAGCTTTGTTTACTACAACACACAAGGCTACTGGGTGAAGGCCATCCACTGCACCTCTGTCCTTATGGACCTGTTACAGCGAAAAATGGGCACATTTGGCAGCCAATGGCACTGAGCAGCACTTCTGTTGCTAAGACTCATGGGGTGCTAACAAAATAAGCACTGCTTTAACGCCACTGAGGTGTTCAGATTTTACTGTCTTGTACAGTAGCAGATGCCCATTCACCATTTATGGACAGACCCCCCCCCAACCCTTGTTACTGTTGTTGCTGCAGAAAGGCATTTAAAAAAATAAGAGTTCTCTTATGAAATAAATTGTGCGACCAAGGCCAGTGAAACCAATGTTAGCTTGAAAAGGAAGTCGGACTTCAGCTCTCAATAATGTGTGAGGTTTTAAGCTGAATGTAACACACAAGGACAGATTCCACATACAAATGGTGGTGAGGGACAACCTTACTGTAGATATTTCCAAGAAAAACATTATATGATCAAATACATGTGCAGACACTGGATACAGGAAATGAATAAAAAGGATGAGGACGTGACCTTTTACAGATAAATGCTTTGTCCATTATGACATTATCTCCAGGTAATGACTGAGGTGGCCCATTTTTTTTTTAGACATGTGATTATTCCTCCATCCTCACATCTCCCCATAAAGCTCTACACTGTTAGTAATAAAGGTGTAAACTAGAACCATAAAGGGTTCTTTGGCTGTGATGGTTCTACAGAGAAGCCTTTAATATTATTCTACATTTTGATGAACTCTCAATGAACGATTTCAACAATTCTTTAAAACCTATTTTTTCCAAAAATGGCTCTCTGGAGGAAAACAGTTCCTAATGCAACTATTAGTCTGACAAAGACAAACCTTTTCTTGGTTCTTCAGAAGCAAGTAGAACCTCCAGCCTTTAGAAAGAACCATTGCAGAACCCTTCTTTCTAAGAGTGTACTTGTGATTATTCCTCTATCCATGCATTTGTCCATCATGCTATAACAGGAGTTATAGTGAAGCAGTGAGGAGGAGATGCTGACAAACCGAGCAGAAATCCATTATGTAGTTGCTGAGACAATAACAGAATGAGTTGTTCTGTCCATTACGGCTGCAGACGCCGTGTTAAGTCACCTCTACAGCGCCGTGGCAGCTGTAAAGTTGTGGCAGCTGTGGCTGTCACTCTATGGATGGATTAATGTCTAGTGATCATACTTAATTATTATCCCCACCTGCTTGTGGACTGCCTGAGACTGTGGGACCTTGTAAAACGCAGAGCTGAGAGCCAAGCAAGTGTCTCCGGGGAGCGGGTTGAATGTCAGCAGGCAAGCCTACCCAGCCAAGGAACATTCAAGGCTGTCAGGTTGGCCCAGTGCTTTTGGAGACCATATAAAAAAGAAAAGGTCAGCAGTTCAATGCCAGCAGCAGCCAATATGCCCATCGACACCCGTGTGTCCTGCCCAACTGTCCTTCAGCGTGCTCGTTTTTTCAGAAGTTATTTTCGAGTTAGTTTTCAAGGGGCAACATCTGCTCAACAGAAGAGGGAATAAATGCAGAAACTGACAGAAAATAAGCAAAACACATTGTTTCTGTTTTTCTGTTTCTGCCTCGCAGTATGTGTCACCCAAGCAGTGTTTTCACCCCAATTGCTTTCAAATATTGACTTCTAAAGAAACATATAGGCTGTTCTGATATTATTGTTCTCCCTCCTACAGTTTGTCATTTTTCAAGGTTTCTAGTGTACAGAAACTAAATTTATAGCAATGTGAAACAGCATGAAATTTAAAATATTTTACTCTTGGCACAGATATTGTTATATGTGTGTCCCTTGGGATAATGAGGATGACTAGTAAACTTGACTCAACTTTAAGAAAACTGAAGTGTTGATTCACACAAAATATTTTCAAGTTGGGTCAGCATAACAACCCACAATGAAAATATTAATTATTGAGGGCAGGGAGAGTTATGGTTTGACTGCAGCTAACACTTGTCATGTTGTTTACCTGAATGAGTGCCACGAAGTACAACTAGCAGCATTTCATTCTTCAACAAAATGAAAATGCTTTGAGCAGACAGGCTATAACACACAGTCTGCCCATCATGCAAAACAAGCTGCACCTAACAGTTTGTTTTCTGACAATTTGCCAGGAAAACTTAGCTTATACCGGTGGTTTTTAAACCTGGGAGTCAGCAACATTCAACATAATGGACAATTACTCAAAAATCTGCAAAATACTGACCCCAAAAATGTAGCAGCCATGTCCCTAATGGTTAAAATTATAAAACAACACAAAAATAAATGACAGTCCAACATAAAATACCACATTATGAACAAACACAGCTACTAACAAAAATTAACATTTGCAATTTGCTAAATAAAATAGGTAACCTAATAAACTACTCCCTCCAAGCTTGATGGGAAATGAGGCCTCGTTTTAAATGTGGGTTTTTTGCAATACATCGCTTGTACCAGAGGACGAGAGGGTTGCAACCTCATTTTTCTGGAGGGTTGTGACTCAAAAAGTTGGAGAACCACGAGCTCATACTAGCCTTCTGCCATGAAGTTTTATTTTGGCTACTTCAAAACAATGCAAATGTTGAGTGAAGTTTAAAAGGGAGGTGGTGGTGGCTTCAGACAGTTCATAAGACTTTTTAACCTTTAAGATGAAAAAAACAAAGAAGGTGACAGATGAAAAGTATAATGTGGGGATGTGGACATTTTTAATTATATGCCAGTGTTACATCACAATGCTTTGTAGGCACAACAGTTGCATTTCCAATGAATAACAATCCGGCCTTGTCAAATTTCATCACCACACCGGGCCTTCAAGGTAGTAAGCTAGTAAGAGGGACAAGTTTGCATCTGGAGAAGACAGGGTGGCTCAAACAAACACAGGACTTTGACCCAGAACACTGGAGGTTATGTTCCACGTGAAACCAAAAATCTTAATCAGATTGTAATGTTTATCATGCTGCGTGTGTCACGTCACATACGTAGGATAACTTAGTTAGTGGAAACCCAAATGTGGTTGTATCCTAAACCTTCCCAAACTGCAGGACAACATTAACCATGTGTTACTGAATGCTTTCTCAGAACACCTGATACAGCACCTACTGGGTACCTTGTGCACCCAGTCGTGCAAGTTGGGATGAGAAAAGGTAATGTCTATAGTTTCTGTGACTATAATCATGATATGCAAGGTTTATTTTATTATTTTTATAGTTTCATCTCTACTCAATATGTTTCTTTCTCTCTATGGCCATTCTGGGGCTCCATACTGGTCCAACAGGAGGACAAATATACGATACCTTCCTTCAGCTCAGTCAGATGAAGTAATGCAATTGAAGGAAGCAGTTACTGTGCAGAGATAATTAGCTTCACACCACAGAATATCATTTCAGACTTGGGATTTGCAAATGCAGGGAAGGTAATTTTTCATCCATCGCCAGTGATCAAAGGTATATGAGTTTTTGTCTGCTTTCCTGTGAATTTTTGTGGTCCCTCATCATAAGTTGGTTTGTTTATCTTTTACAGTAACTTAATTGCTGCCTGTGGAAACAGATGTCTCGACACCTTTCATTATGAAAGGGCAGGCTGCGAGATCCAAGAATCCTGCTCCACAGGCAACCAGAACAGAGCATGAATTTCAATGCACAGAAGACAGAGAAACGGGTTCCTTTAGATTAGCAACAAAAGAGCGGAAAATAAACATAAAAATAACATAAATAGCAGCTTCATTTAGTTTTTTAGCTTGGTCAACACTTGAATAATCTTAGATCAGGGAGCTTAATAAGATTTTTTTTTTTTTTTCCCCAAGTGTGCTTCGTTTTATATATTCACTACGGGGTGAAGACTCTCTGGAAGTCTTATTTTAATACTCGTGCTGAGTGTGTTGTGTAAAGCAGCATTGTAATTATGTTAGAAGGCAAATATATGAAAAAAAGGCTAAAAAAGAGACGCCTGATTCAATGCATTTTCAAAAAGACATTGCTGCTCTCTGCAGCTTTGTGGTTGTGGACAGTAATAGTGAGAGCAATATGACATGGACTCTTCCTAACACCATTTAGAGAGGGGTAATGAGGCGTGTCCAAGGTTATGTCTTTGCATATCATTTCAGCGCTTTGTAGCTCAGTACAGGACTGATTGCTGGGTGATATTGAAACAAGCACAACAGATTATTTGAAAGAAACTCGTGTAATAAAAACCACTGTGCCTGCTTGTTTACTTCCACTGAGATTTAGATTTTAATGAAGAACAGCTTTACCTGGGGAGCACAAAATGAATCAATGATCCCGATCACAGCAATTCAGCGTTTCCTGGTCCGCCACAGAATTAGTTGAAAGACTACATTGTCGTAAAAGTCTCACAAACTTTGCTTGGAGGACGCTTTCACCCATCACAAGGTCTGACGATGAACCGAGCCAAGCGTTTCTGCTGTTTTTCTATTATTTTTTACCTAATTAGTGGTTCCTCGCAAGCTCTGACAATTCATTAAAACAATGTAACGAATGAATCGTAAAACTAAATGAAAAGCAAAACCAAAGCATGTGTCAGAATATGTGATTTGCTTGTTCAAAACTTTGTAGCTGCACGTAGAAGCAGTCAGAGCCTCTCACAGTCGGTCAGAATAGAGCAACACACCAACTAAAGTGTGAAAGCACATTAATATTTTCAGCCTGGCTGTCTAATTTACCTTAGGTCATTAAGAAAGTTTCTCATTTTTTTATTCCCATTGGCCTTACCCCCGCTAACCCTGCTGTGTTGGCAAACACAGATATAGATCTTGCAAATCACATAAATATTGGTACCGCTTTCTAATAAGACACTTTTTATAACTGGGTCTAACTAATGGCTTTATTAATAAATCATTTGCTAATGCTTTATAGATGAGTTCGAACAACTTTGGTGTTGCCAAGTCCTCAAAAAAATCCCCATTTACTGGTGGTGTTTATCTTTGAGCATGACATTTTGTCTTTTCAGCTCCTTAATTCACAGGAAAGCCTGCTCCAATGAACTGTTGTAATGGGAAAGATTTGAGCATCTGGGGTAAAATCAATTTATTCACAACTTATTAACTGCAAGCCTGTCCTCACCAGAAAAAATGTCTGTTAGAGGTCATCTGTGCAAGCAGCTTATTACAACCCATATTTATATTTATTGTTGGGCGGCGACCTCTAGTAATTGTAGTAATTATGAGGGAGCGATAGAAAGAGAAACTCTATGTAGGGAGGAGGAGGGGTGGATGGACGGCTCAAACTTAGGACTTTCACCCAAGAGACCAGAGTTTCTGTCTCATGTGAGGCAAAAAAGTAAAAGTTGACTTATTTAAAGTTTTAAGTTACTTAAGTAATGTTATTGCTTGCATCACAGGACTTTCCTCACTTTACGTTACTTAGGATATCCTAAGTCCTTAAATCAAACCATGATATTTTCCTAAA
This sequence comes from Lutjanus erythropterus, assembly GCF_056507025.1. Classification (NCBI taxonomy): domain Eukaryota; kingdom Metazoa; phylum Chordata; class Actinopteri; order Lutjaniformes; family Lutjanidae; genus Lutjanus; species Lutjanus erythropterus. The sequence goes on from NC_139337.1 coordinate 28,793,624, forward strand.
CCTAAGTAGATTTGGTGCCTAAACTCAGAACACATGCATATACAAATATGTTATTCAGTAAAGCAGTGGACACAAATATTCGTTAAATCTGTATATGCTTATTATCATTTTGGAAATAGTATTTCCAAAATGTAACACAGTATCATTAAGAGTAGTTTTTACATTCATCTAAGCACATTTTTACACAAGTGCTACGTAACGTAATGTAACGTACTTGTTTTAACCCAAACCATAATCTTTTCCTAAAGCTAAAAAAGTAGTTTTGGTACCTAAACCGAACCAAACTGTGACTGTTTCATAACATTAACCATGTGACTTCCATCAAGTGACATATGTAACATATATAAGACTTATTGTGTTTTTAACCTCTCACCACATGTTGTAACCCGCTCACTGGATGGGTTAATGTAAATACTCCTTAATAATGACTTTCTCAGATTCAAAAGGGATCCTAGGGATTTTTACTACCTGACAACCCAAATCTTGTTCCTTACTGGCTTCTCAAAGACAAAATATTGATAAAACCAATAGTTATTAACCTGCTTATGAAGTCTTTATGAAGGCTCTCCTACCAGTCAGTTATCATAGCAATGGAAGTTGATGAAAGATTGAATGGTCCTCAGAGTGAAGGCTGACATGCAGTATATTATGAGTGTTCATATGTTTGTGTCCTGTAAAAAAGCAGACAGTTTAATCTGTATTGTGATGGGACACATGTCGATGCTGCAGGCTTTTCAGATTCCACTGTAAATGTCAGTATGTGGAGTGGTGGCTGGTTATTCTCATCCTGTAGTGAATGAACTATTCTTGCACTTATCTAAAAATGTACACACATTTTATAAACCTTTGTTATTCTTGCTGTATATCATTACCTTAACTTTTACAGCGCTTATTCAAATACGTTGTGTGGGTCATCGTTGTCAATTCCTGATTAAATACGTTTCCCTCTTTTGCATATTGCTGCTAACACATTTCCCCCTCCATTGCTGGTTTACTGTCAAAACAAGTCATCTGGGTTACTCCTTTATCAGCTCCCCACTCAGCACTGCTACAGATAAATCCCTCTTACTCTTTTACCATGCTGCTTATCACTTACTGTGCCATGATGTGGTCACAGCAAATACAGCAAAAAGAAGATGAATCTGCTTGTCTGCAGAAGTCACTGCTGCAGATATGCCTGAATTTTTAAACTTACCTCAGAAGTAAGCTTATTTAAGCATACAAGCAATTAAAGTTGCCAAAGTGGATAGTTGCCATTTTCCCTCTTAACAGATTTTAATGGTGAGGCAAGCAAAAAATTAACTGGAGGGAAATTTCTAGTGACATGACATCGACAACTTCCAGAGGATCTATTTTGAAATTCCTCTTGAGACTTTTTCTCTAGCACCACCATGAGATTGACGTTTGAGAGCAAGGTCTCGACTGCTATCCTGTTATGTGGATTGCCATTTAGTACACACATTTATCAGGGTCAGTGTTTTCATCCGTGTGCCTTTGTATTGTTTGAGGATGCGCATGCACTTCATGAGCAACAGTTTAAATGTGCTGTAATCGATGCTTGTGTTAAAAGTTAACATTTTTAGCAATGAATGCAGCTCTCTGGATGGCAGTGTCAGTCGGTTGGTCCCCCACTTTGGTCCAGACAGAAATATCTCAAGAACTATTGGATAGATTCCTATGAAATTTGGGGTAGTTTTGGCTTTCAGTAAAATATTTTGTCTTATTAGATGGGTTACCAGTGAATTTTGCAGATATCCACAGGTATTTTTGCAGAATGATTTAATGACCATGGTGCTGAATCCTTAAGTCACTGGTCCAAAAACTCATCCTCTGATGCCAACAGTATGTGTCATTAGGTCCAGTAAGCTCACTCTCTTGCTAATCTAGGATATATTTGGGTATTTCTCATGTACACGAAGATGAATGCTATGCAGTTGGAACGCGCTGCATACTCAATTTAACACACGCTCGCCTTGTCAGGACATATTTTAAAAAAGGAAGAAAATTTCAGACCACTTCAGTGTTTGAACCATTAATGGTTTGGATATATTTAATGAAGTGGTGGGTGCAGGAGGTAATTTGCTGAGAAACACTGAATGTAAACAATGGAAGCTTCACAGGGTGCCTTTAAAGTCAATCCACCCAAATTAAACAAATCTTACCTGGGGTCTCTTTGTAATTAATTAGTTGTTCAAGTGGAGCTGTGCTGCTGCATAATGTACTCCGTCAGTGCTTACAATTTAATGTCAAAACCGCTGCTTTAAATACAAAAAAATAAAACTATCATTGATAAATTTATTTAGTCGAAAAGGTCCTCTGACCTTCGCAAAGGTACAAGGACCTGAAAACTATTGCCTTGACCTATTTATTGTGTTGTGCCTAACCTACCCAGAGCAACAATACATCCATCTACTGTATCTCTGTGGCAGACATTTGAATTGAAATTGCCCTTTCAGCTCCCAGCACCTGAAAACTGCATCTAACATGCTTCAGAGACTTTATTTTTCATTTGTATGAGCTATCTAACCTTGTGACAATCACAGTGCCACCCATGTGTATAATAGTTGTTTGGACATCATTTCAGAAAATGGAGGTTAACATACCCAAACATGTTACTATTATTGCTGATACAAGGTTGGACTCGTCAAATATTTATACATATTTTAGCAGTGTAACATACGGTATCTGAAGGTTCGAGGCATCAAAGGAAAATAGGTCACACTTAATTTTACAGTACACTAATAAGACTTAACAAGCTGTTCTTTGGAGGGATATTAGTGACACATTACAACAGAACAGTACTGTAAGCTAAAGTGAAATCATATGATCTAATAAAGGTCTAACAGTGGGAACACTTTAGTTTACAGTACAGTTCTGTTGTAATGTGTCTCCAGTTACCCTCCAATAAAGTCTAATCAGGGTCTAATAGTTGGAAATAATACATTTCTATTCATTATTAGTTTACTATAAACTAAAATGCTACCCAAAAATGAAATAATCCTACAGTTTGAGAACGTTTTTTTATGTTTGACATCTTAAAAAAAAGTTTATACCATATATCCCTGTTAAATTTGGCAAAAACAACAGCTACTGCCGGAGTCCTTTTAAAGTCTTTATTATGTTGTGGACAGTATCATGCTGAATATTGTGCATGCAGGTGTGCACGTGTGTGTGTCCTTAACAGAGCACTACAATATGTTTGGATGATTTGAGGGCACGAGGCATAAACGCGTGTTATAAATTTAGCCAGTGTCTCGGCCTTCCTTCTCCTCCCCGTCCCCCTGTCGACCAAGGCCAGGTCCCCGCTGATGGAGAGAGAGGGGTCAACTCTGGCAGCAGGAACAAAGTGGACTTGACAAGTGTGAAAGATTTAGTGCTGGGCATTTAGAGTGATCATCTTTTCCCCTTTGTCAGCAGGTAGAGAAATTTCTCCGCCCTTACTGTGTCCTTGATTCAGGTTTGATGGCACAGGGGGAAATCCTGTCTCGGTGCATGTCTCCCCCTCCGCTGTGATGTGGAGGCCGGTCAGGTACATTGCCCCGTTAATGACTGTTATTGCTCAAGACTGGGATGATTATTATTACCTCAAAGTTCTGACTTCCTATCTGTCTAGGCTGCATTTTACTGATTTATATATAAGAGTGAGGGGAAGTATTACAGGTCCATAGGGAAGGTTCGACTTTAATCTGCAGATGGTTATCAATCTAAAAACTATTTCCGTCCTCTTGAAAGGAATTACCATGCTTTTGTTGTCAAGTTATATTTCAGCCCTTTTCTTCTTATTTCATTTGTTCGCGCTCTCCACAACTCCCCTCTGTATTATATGGCTTAATTTTCCTGAAGAGCAGCAAATGTTACACTTCAGTGGAATTTTGAGGCCTCTTAAATCCCAGAGACTGCGCCTCATAGATTTCAGTAAACTATGAAATTAAATATGGGACCTCCTGTGTGAATTGGATTTAAATATTCCTATTACTCCGGCAAATGAATAAAAAAAAAAAAAAAAAAAAAGTAAGATTAACTTTTAAATGATGGTGAGAATCCTCCAGTGCTACCGCTTCATAATTAGGTCATTAGTGCAAGTATGATGCTTCATAATCCTTCCCAGCGGCGAGCATGATACCACAGATCCATATCACCCTGTTATCAACACTCCAGAGATGCAACTATGGCTTTTCTGCAGGAGCTCTCCTGGACAGTGAGAACAAACAATAATAAGCCATAAATCCACCTCAGTTACGTGCCAAGTGCCTTGATGTGATGGATTTAGATGAGGCGAGTTCAGGTGAATGTTGAGCGTGCTCAACGGTGGGCGCTGTTGCTTGACTGAATCCCAGAGGGCCCTGTGGCTCTATTTTTCACCCAATTACCATTTTAATTTTTTTCCACTACTCTTACTTTTTTTCCTCCTAATTTGGAGTGTTATTCTAGAAAGTTTAAACGTTTAAATACCCACATTGTATTAGGATTTTTTTTACCTTTTGTAAAATAGTTTGTGAGCCTATCCCACCAAGATGCAAAAACATTATACTGCAGTTTGAACTTTTAACACATATGCACAGAGCTGCCTTTAACTTCACTTTTAGTCCTTATCATTCTGAGGTATTGCAAAGCATAGTTTATTTTGCCTTATCACCTGAGACACACACCTAAATTCTGAAATAAAAAATAAATATTAAAACAGAAGCTTTCAGGATTGGTGACTGGTTAAAAAAAGAAAAAAATGATTTAAAGCTATCATATGTAACATTTCTGCATTAAAATATATAAAAATGCAAGGCCTATCTTATATATTTTGTTGAGTTGTGTAACTACATTATAACAATGTTCAGACTCCACAGTTTATTCAAGGTGTCAGAATGTTTCCTGCTAGCCATTGCTAGCTGGTTGCTATAACTTGCAGGAAACCACAGGATACATCAGAGAATGAAGAGGGAAGGCGGCAAACATGACTAAATGAATTATGAATAAAACTTTAATCTGACCTTGTACATGAACATGAGTCATGTCAGCTATGATGCTTGTTTAAAAGTGATCCCACGCCACTTCACAATGTCATCAAACTATCTTTTGTTATCATTTTAATGTGATGTTAAAATACTTAACTTTTAGTCCTAATCGTTTTGAGGTATCCAAAGCAAGAACATGCAGTTTATTTTGCCTAATCTTTCCACCTGAGGCACAAATATTGATTATGCAGTAACAATAAATATTAACTGAAGCTCTCAGAATTAGTGAACTTTACTAACCAACTGCAAAGTGAAATCTGCTGTAACTTAACTTCGAGGTCTGAGCACTTAAACACGCTGCTTATTTGGACCAATACTTTTATTTGAGAGAGATGCACATTAAAACTTAAAGGTGCAGTATGTCCTTTCTGCCACTAGGAGTCTCTCAATCAAAACAATGCCAAAGATGCGGTTTGATGATGTCGTGAAATAGCATGAGATCAGTTGTGTAATTGTGTTCCAGTGAGCAATAGGATGCTGCAGGAATGAGTCCTAGAACCCAGAAATTAGTTAGCATACTAGTTCTTCTGTTTTTTGTTTGTTTGTTTGTTTTTTGTTATTTGCCTTTGCATTTGTGGTTAACACAGGCTTAAGAGATTTTAACATTTTGTTTCACGTCACACCCCAATTGTGAACTGCAAAAAGGGGTGGTTGCTACCAAGTGATTAAATGAGATTACGATAGTTGTCATGGACACTAAACGTCATCACACTGAACCATGATATAGTTTGTTTATAGCATAATGTTAGCTTTGTTAGCCAATGCATTGCGCTTCAAAAATCATAAAAGTTGTGTTTGTTTGTGAAGATTATCTTGCTGGACAAAACATATAAGTACCATAAACTGGTAGCCACATACCTTATGTTTTGCACTAATCCAAAATCCAGTGGAAAAATCCTGTTGGCTTTTAATAGAGGGAACCAGAGTTATACTAACCTTCAGATAAGACAACTAAAAAGTGTAATCCCTGCACCACTCCACATAATAAGCAATAGACTGGCTAGCTAGCTAGTTAGCCAACTTCCTTCCTCACTGTCTGATCTCTGGTCATCTGGTGTTTCTAGTGTTTCCCCAAATCTAAAAATTGATTAGAAGATATTTCATCATTGACAGACTCAAATAAAACAAGCTGGAATAATCACAGATTTCTGTGAACACTGTTGGAAACTTTTCGGATATGTACCCAACTTAACAGAATAAAAAAACATGGGTCTAGTTTCTCGTTTTTAGATGTTTAATGGGGAAATGTTATATTATGTCTTTAAAATTTGCTAACAAAACATCAGCTGTAACAAACATCTGGAATCACAAGCTCTGAGTGCTGTGATTATTGACTTTCCATTAGCAGCAGCAAATTCCTTTCTGTTTTTCTTGCCACAGGTGTCCTTATGGGTCCAGTTTTTCTTTCTTTCTTTTTTTTTTTTTTTTAATGGAGCTGATTTAGTGATCAGATTTGCTTCAACATGTGGTAGGAGGCTTGCTAACTGGAACAACAACACATCCATTGATTTACACAAACTTGTGGAACCAGAGCAATTAGGAACAAAACTATGACAGAAGGACATTTTCATATCTCACTCCTGAATCTCTTTAGAGAGGGTGGCAAAGCAGATGGAACACCTGGAAACCCACGGGAGAGGGGGCTCGCAGATTTATGCAATATAATCTACACCAAGAGGTAACAACACATATACAAGTGTACTGTTGACATGTTTCTTTTCTTTTTGATTGAAATAAAGAAAAACATATCTGTATAATTCAGTGGTCAAATTCATAAAGAAGCTCACATACAACCCTGTCACTGAATGATCCTAAAAGTCTTACTGGATTTTCAGCGACTCCCAGTGTGTTTTATCCGACTTCACACAGGTTTCACCCTCTAACATGGTTCTGGTGGCTTAGGTCTTGAATCCCCTGATCAACTATAAACACTCCCTGTGTTCAACTTATGAGCCCCATTGTGTTTGCTTGTCCAAACAGTGTGCCAGCACCATAAAACTCTGCACATCAAGGCTCTCTCAGGGTCTTTTACTTATATTTATAGGGTACCTTTGGAATTTTTCAACTTAGACCCTATTTTCCTGTTTTTTTTATATCAAAGTGATTAATGGGGACAACAGTTTTTGAGATTGGTGCGGTACTGAGAGAAACAGCTTGTTATTAACCAGGAACAGCCATTTATTGCTTCTGCCAAAGCCATCAGACACCATTTACAGAAACAATAATTTTATCATAGCAAAACAACCCTCTCTGAAGTTTCATATGAACAAAATTAAGCTCAACAAAACTCTGATTTGGTCGAAAGAAACCCTTAAATCACATTGCAGCCCGTTTTGTCACAGTCTTGCTCAATACTGGATCAATTTCAAAAATCGTTGCCCTATTCCTCACTTCAATGCAAAAACAGAAGAAACTAGAATTAATCCCGTTCTTGAGTTGCAGCCAAAAAACACACTTTGTGAGGTTGCAGTGATCCTGACTTTTGACCTCCAAATTCTAATCAGTTCACTCTTGGAGTCCATGTGGACATTTGTTAACCTGATACGCCAGATAGTTTGTTACACAGAACCATCTGGGAAGTCGTCCTTAGAAACCGGAAAAGAGGCAGGTGTTTTCCAAAAACACTTGGCAGCTGATTGGATGAACCATCTGTCTGTCATGTCTAACACGGGCAAACTTCAGTGAATCAGATCAAACTCTTGCCGAAGCCGGTCGGACGAAGAGCGGTACCATCTTTTCCATCAAGATGAGCCTTCGGTGCTGTTTTCCACTCTTCCTTCAATGATGAAATACACGCTCAGCTCTTCAGGAGCCGCCATTGTTTGTTTGAGACAAGTCATTTCCACACACCTAAAACCACACCTGTAGCTGCCAGTAGTTGCTGATTGTCTACACCTTTTTTGTTGCAGACACAAGATGGATTCTCATGTAATTTGTGCCAAGTTCAAAGAAATTCTGTCAAAGCATTCTTGAGATATTGTGTTCACTAGAATGGGACATAAAGATGGACGGAGGGACGACCCGAAAACATAATGCCTCTAACCATGGCTGCTGCCAGTGCAGAGGCATAAAAATAGGATCCAGGTTGAGAAATATTGAAGTTACGCTTTAAATGCAGACTAGAGGAAAGACTCACATAAAATAGGTCGAGCAGGCAGGGTTTTGACCATGATAATGTTGCTCAAATCTCCTCAGCAGTGATCCAACAATAGCATGTGTAAAATACAAGTGAATAAGCATGAGAGCATCCCTGACAGCCAACACTGAGGGTTATAATATACCATCACAAAACCATTTGTAGGGTCACACAGTGTGTGCGCCACACAAACAGCTCCTGTGTGAACCTCCTCATAGCCCATAACAGCCCAACATCAAATGTGCCCATTAGGTCCAACCTGTCCTCCCCTTCCTCCTCATGTGGAGGTTAAAATGCATGTTGTCATGAACTCCTAATGTTCACTGGCACGAAGGACAGCTTTTAATGTGGCGTTACTCAGATCCTGCCGTTGCCAGGGTTCAGCAGAGATGGACCTTCAGAGCAAATCATACACTCTACTCGCCAAAGTCAAAGCAAGCAGCAAGGCAGTCTTGACTGACAGCGACCTTTGAATTGAACTCAAGCAACAAGGTGCAGATTTCCTCCTGACCGCTTTTAGAGGAGGATTCAAGATTAGATGGCCTCCAATCTCCTTTATAAGAATTTATTACTGATGTATATGCATCAGCAGCTAGCGAGCGTATGCAACTATTCTGAGCAACTCAACAGGTCAATGTGTCTTCACTTACACTACTTCTTAAAGCCCAGCCACTTGGTTGTTTTTATTGGTGGTACATGCTGTACAGCATCCGACACATCTCAGACACTGCATCTGAAATTTCATACTAACATGCAATTATTACTGTAAAATAGTATTAAACCAACAGCATACGAAGTGCAGCAGTATGCAGGCACTGGACTCCCTGCAGCATAAATACGATACACAAGGTCAATACAATACAATGCATTAATAACGATAACACCAACATAATAGACAATGGTGAACAGCAGTCAGTGTAGTTCTAGCATAATGTCAATGTTCACTTTGCTAGTTATATGTTTTTAAAATCAGTTCATGACTGGCAAGTTTTAGAGTGGTTATGTGTCTCCAACCAGCAAGTGGGCTCTCACACTGCATCCTTACATTGTCCAGATATACAACAGGTGATGACGCAGTAGCGCTGCTTGGGATGCAAATGCGTCAGTGTCTGAGAGTGTTCGTACCGTGCTCGAGTATAATTGCCCCCCTCTGTACTCCACTTGTATCATTACCAGCATTTCTTTATGGTGTTGCTATGGTGTAGAAAAGCCTGCCAATCAGTGCAGATTAGTTTTCACACCTGATGCAGACCAAAGCTGAAAACACATGAACTGTACTCAAGACTATTTATTCAAGTAGGCCTGGATACACTACACAGTGTTCACACTAATCAAAGGAAGTGGACTTTGGGGTCAACTGTACTCTGATCCAGGTGTGGATCACCTTTATTTATTCACAACTCGCAATTTTTTTTAAGTCAGCCTTGTTTCTATATAATTGGAGGGGCAGTTTACTTACTTGTAACTCCCAACAGCCCCCAACTTTTCCTACAAATGTCATACTTTTTGAGAATATCCTTTTTAAAAGGGCGCTGTGGATCACATAAGATGTGCCACTTATCAGCCTCGTAAATTAGTTCGTTGACATCCCTGATGACCGCTGTAACTGGACGGGAAACTGAAACGTCAGTGTAGATTTTGACCAAAGACAAGCAAGTGTGCAAAACTTGACAAAAACACAGGTGAACATTTTTTCAAACAAGTGACATGTTGCTTAGCTTGTTCGCTGACACATGGAGCAGGTCAGGACATCTTCACTGGGAAAAAACGAATCAATCTGATTCTCACTCGCTCATTTACATTACTTCCAGTTCGGATATGTTCTCAGGACATGATGTGACATACACTGAATGATAGTAGGCCTCGATATGTAGTGCGTAGAAAGCAATTTTGGACAAAGTTTCAAACCTTAACATTCTGTCCCAGAAAACATCCAACTTGTATCCCTGCTCACCTAAAACGGTGCTTCCAAGCGGGACTGTTTGGGGCGGAAGTGCCAGAATTTCAGAGACCATTTCATTTCTTTGTTTTTCCTTGTTTCACTGAATCATTGTGCCTTTTTTGAAAGTGCTTCTTGTATCCTATCTTCTGATCTTTCTGTCGTATCTGTTTACATTGTATAATTTCAAATTAGTGGAGTGAATAATACTCTATCAAGAAACAGGACACGAGACGAGAACCCAATATTATTTCCCACACATCCACAAATTGAATTCCCCTCGGGGATCAATAAAGAGTTATAGTTAAATGGTAGCAAAGGCTACATTTCATTTACTATTTGCACTTGATGAGCCATATCAGAGAAAAATAACAGGCAGTGTCTGCAAACATTTCGTATCTTTCCATCGAATAATAAAAAAAATATATGATATAGATTTTACAGCTATAGCGAAGTTGTACACAAAGGAGACTTCAGAGTCTACATTTCACCCATGTCACTCACTTCTTTAGAGCTTTTCTGGGGCAATAAAAATAAAAATATTACTGTCACACTGTTGAAGGATGTTAAAAAAATGTGTGATGAATTGCAGAGTGCTCTTCCTGGCTTTGTTTGCTGAGCTGGTGCAAAGGTTACCAGTTCAAACTGAGTTGAGAGACCCCTGAGAAAGATGCTGAATAATGCAACTCCTCCAATAAAGCTGCTCTGTAGCCAGTGGAAGACTGGTTATACTGGTTCTAAGAATATGACTTATGATCTGATGAGCAGGAAGGGAAAGGTAAGGAACTGAAGTACAGGATGCAGACTTCTTTCCTCAAGAGCTTCTCCAATTATATACACTACTTGAGACGGAACTATTGATATTTTTATTCTAACAATTTCTTTAGACGCTGCGAAAAATCGTATTTGCTTATGTAGCTGAAGATGAGAGAGTTTCTGTAATGACCCCTTCCAGCTCATGGGGTCGAACCAAGAGAATATTAGACGCTGGCTTAGTTTCTGTTCATGTAGCTGCTCACAGAAACAACTCGGCTTCAAGGAAAATATTTTAAAGTAAATGAAAGCAGCAAGCCACTCTCAAACTAAATATGATAAACTGTTGTGCATGTCGGCTCATTGTTAGTACTCAGAAAACATTAGTCGAGATATTTTCTCTCTAGATTTGATTTGACAAGTCCAAGTTTAAGGCGTATGAATAGAGCCAAGAGATGCTATATTTCCACAGAAAACTTCAAACTGCATTTGAAATATGGATTTAAAACAGGGGGGAAAAATGATCATTATAAATATGGGGAAACGCTATAAACCATCCTCAAAAGGAATTTTTATGAGTCTGGGATTTCTAATAAAAATCAGTTTGAGATTCAAAAATAAGGGTGCTCTTTGTGAGCTGGTGGGAGCTACTCAGCAGTCCACTTTGAATTCCTACAGTGGAGCATTGTCTTTGAAAACGTGCTTCATGTTTCAAACAGACGGCCCATGAAATGAAAGAGTAAGCATCGGATAAAAGAGTCTCAGTGTTGATAATGGTTAGGAAGCCAAGACGGCAGGAAGCAGCCGACTATGTCTCATTTGGGCCTCATTCAAACCAAATAGACAATGGGCCATTAAATTGTGACATGTTTACAGCCTTCTGTCATGTATGAATGATGTACAGTATAGAGGATGACAAGGTGCAACTGCAGGAGCGTAATACTGCAAGAAGACACAGATTCAGCAGGAAACAGAAACAATCCTTCTATCTTAAAGTACACTAATAACACATAGCAAGCCGTCCTTTATATCACATTAGATAACTTGAAATATGTTCATTATTAGGTGGTAATTAGACTTATTAAACTAAAGTGAATTATTTCCCACTGCCAGATCCTTATTAGACTTTATTAGAGACACACACTTGAACAGAACTGAAGTATATTCTTTTTTTCACTAAGCCTTAATTTAAGATACATTACAACAACCTTCTACTGAAAATTAAAGTGTATTATTTCTTCTTTGACACTTATTACACTTTTTTTTTATTTAACCTTTATTTAACCAGGCGAGTCCCACTGAATTTAAGAATCTCATTTCAAGGGAGACCTGGCCAAGACAGCAGAAACACAAAGTTGCAGACAGAGACAAAATACAATGAATAAGCATTGAGATTTGCATTAAAAAAACCTGGTTCTAAATATATGTCGGATTTCAAGACACTGAAGAAGTCTAGTTTCTTGAGTTTCATGCCATTCCGCAACAAATTCCTCACCAAGAGTGCAGAATACCCGAAAGTCCTTCTTCCAGTTTCTGTCTGGGCATTTGGAACAGACAGCATATAGACGTTCACTGAATACTATCTGGCATTTTTCTGCATGATAAAAGGACATAGGTAGTGTGGGAGCAGGCCAAGAATTGCCTTATGTAAGATGGTGCACCAATGTAAGAGCCTACGGGTGGCCAACCAGGCCATCCTACCTGAGCATATAATTTCACAGTTATGAGTCAGAGCTTTATAATTAGTAAGGAACTTCAAGGACACATGGAAAGCTGTAATGACCGTATATATAAAGACACTGAGCAGAGGCGTGTATAAAAAAAGGTCAGGGACACATTACAACAACAATACATGACCTAGACATACCGCTTAAAGGGCAAAATTAACAGTGGCAAACAGTGTACTTTAGTTTACAGTACAGTTCTGTTGTAATGTGCCCAAAATCACCCTAAAAGAAAGTCTAATAAGAGTGTAAAATGGGGAAACAAAGCACTTTAGTTTAAAGTACAGTTCTGTTATAATGAGCCCAACATTGCCTGGTAAAAATGTCTGATAAGGGTCTAAAACCAGGAAACAAAGCAATTTAGTTTACAGTACAGTTCTGTTGCAATGTGACCACAGAATCTATGACAAGTGGATAAAGGCTTTAGCAAATGGCTCCATACGTCTCTCTTGTCACTTACATATATGTTCTCCCTTGTGATCCATCACTGCAATGATAGGAGCCTGTATGACGCTCAGGTCAAAGCAGCTCGCAGGCCCCTTTAAGGGAGTGCAGGGAGAAGGAGACTTGGCATGGTTGGCCTGTTTAAAGGTGATGTAAACAGGCCCTGATGGATGAAGGACTCGCGTCCATCCATCATCCTTCCATCCTGAAGGGCCTTAATCTTCCGCAAACACAATCCTGCCACCGCGCCCCTCATCTCTCCCGCCTTGTCTCTCAAGTCCTTAATATCCCTTCGTTTGGGGACCTTGTTCCTGCAGTAACCAACACTCTCTCACTGGACAGGAAGAAATGACACCGTCTAGAGGTTAAAAGCCCAGAGAAGTGTGGGTGGAAGGACTCTTGAGCTGAGAGTTTTCTCAGTGTACCGGGCTCATTATTTATTACTGCTCTGACATGAATAATTCAGGACCAAACAATTGTTGACATCTCATTAATTGATAGCACCCCAACTGTTAGTCTCTGCTATTGGGCAGTTCTGAATTATCTGGCCTGATGGTTTGTCTGGACAGATTTTACTCTCTTCATCTTGAGTCAAATTGCTGACAGTCTAGGAATTCAATCCATGTGAAACAGGAACAAATTAGAAATGAATTGGCTGTAATGTTAAATGACAAATGTGCCCATGGTCGCAATATAGCCCACTTAATCCACACATATCTTTGTTATGGTACAGTATATCCCTTTGACTTTGATTTGAGGCATCATTTAGCTTTTTGGCTTTCTGTCAGTTGTGTCTCTTTGTCCTTCCTGTTAACGCTGGTACAGCCAAGCTGCTGTCTCAGCTAAATAATGGAAGACTTCAGGGCCTGATGGGAAGTTTTATAAATGGTTGCCGGGCTGGCCACCAGACGTCATCACATCTTGGTTGCAAAAGTAGATAGAACCGTTGCCTTATCTTGATAAGTGATAAAGGATGAGTAAGAATCTTTTTCTTATACTGAAGAATAAATTGTTTTCTTTTTCTTATCAAAGACAGACACACAAACAAAATGTATTTCAAAGGAAAATAAAATTAACAATCAAGTACTTATTACATGAGTTGAAAGTGTGCATTTTTAGATCTGAAAAGTGATGCCAATGCCAGTGTCCAAACCTGCATTCTTTCTAATGGCCAGCAGGGGGCGACTCCACTGGTTCCAAAAAGAAGTCAGAATGTGAAAGTGACCACATTTCTCACTGGATTTATGACCTCAGTAAAAAGTTTCCTACAGAGTTTATAGTCTCAATCAGTAGTTTCAAGTCTTCTTCAATACAGCACAATGTTTATTTTGTAAATGTTTGTTCCATTTAGAGTAAAATAGGTGATAAAGCAGGGTATGCGTTAGGGTGTGGCTCCCTTGTGATTAATAACTTGGTCTCGTAAGGCTTAAATATAGACCCAAACAGACTTGTACATGGATAGCTGCAGACAAATATAGTAAATCTGTTTTCTGGAATCCACTCATGCGCAGATGATATTCTGTAGGTTGTTGTAACATATGGTAGTCCACAAACTAATTGGTGACAGTGGCTGCATCCATTGCTTATTATAAAGTCTGTTGGTACATTACAATACAATATGATAATTAGGGTATTTTTTTGAAAGTCTGATCAGATATACACATACATACTTCACATACCTTTGTGTAGTTTTGGTCTTAGAGATGGTGCAGAAATAGATTTCCCAGTTTGGTGGGGAATCTATGAACAGGTATTTGCACAAACATGCAGAATCTTTAAGATTTTTCTAAACAAAGCATTCTGATTTCCATTTGTTGTCTGTTTGTAGTCCAAGTAGTATTGACCAAACATATTTGAGCAGGCTTTGGTTGCATGCAGGTAAACAGTCTGCATGCAGAGCAAAAGAGGCAGAAATACAATCTCACAACCCATCATCTGACAATGGTTTAGCTTTTTATTTGCCTTTTTAAGATTTATCTGCATTCATTTGCAGATATCTAAAACACTGGCCAGTGCCCCCAGAGGCTAAATTGTTGTCACACGATAGCTGATTGGTTTCGAGATTGGGTGTGGAAGACGTCGACTGGCCTACATAGAACCCTGACCTCAACCTCATTCAACGCCTCTGGGATGAACTGGAGCCAACCCTTATCACCCAGTATCAGCTCCAGACCTCACTACTGCTCTTGTGGTTGAACGGGAGCAAATCCCTGCAGCCAGAATCTTGTGAACAGGCTTGCAAGGAGAGCAGAAGCTCCCAAGTTTTCATAATGTTTTTTTCAGCAATCGCATTTAGATGTAATGTTCTCGTGTCCACATACTTTTGACCACATGGTGCAGAGTGTCAGTTTAGTCAGAATTTTGAAGGAACAGCAAGCAAAAGAAGGCTGAAAAATGTGTATCTTTGAAAATGAAAATAGCGTTTAAAGGTTTGCTTTTTTCATTATTGGACTGCTTTGCTGTTTTTATCTTCCTCGGTGCCCACTGTGCCATTACTGCCCTGCTACAGTGCTCTCTGCTTCTTTAGATTTCAGTCGAGTCCATTCTCGAGTTTTGATTCTGGACAGTACAATAGGTTTTTCTACAATTCTGATGGCCTGTTATTGGACTAATTCCATGTTCAATTTCCCTTGCTTCAGTATCTCTGAATCAATGTGGGGTGAGGAATATAAAGAGCTATTTTTTATCTTTAATGCAGAATAATGTGGCTGCCAACAGGGAACACCAAGCTAAAAATATTGACTATAGTTCTGGTATGAACACTAAAATTAAAGCATCATCTGCTGTAATGTGTACATAGAAATGATTTCTACCATATATTCAGTTTATAACACAAACACCAACATACACACACACTGTAAGCACTGTATAGACAGTTTAAATGTTGTTTGTAGTAGTGGGTTGCCAGTGAGTGATGCATGTGAATCTGGGTGGCCAGCCTCTTGAGTGTATAATCAATTATTTTTTTCAAATAGAAGTTCCACTCACTCATCACTCACTACGTACAGCATCTCTGCCATGTACCTCGGGCTGTGGCAAGTTTACTGCAGAAGCAACCTATTATTGTGAGAATCACTAAAAAAAATGGATGCCTCAGATACCGAGCACCTTTGTATGTTTGATGGGTCAATAGCAGAATAATCACATTCTTCACAGTCTTCATGTCACAGACAGGTGCAATACAAACATTTCTCAGAAGCAAACAAGAGGGAGAAAGGCAGAAATAATGCTGGTTGAGTTAAACATCCATTTGAACACAGGTCAAAAATGCACAGCTTTTTACAGCACATGTTAAATGAGTAAAATTCCAAAGGATTTACACTGGTTAAAGTGTTGTATTGAAGGCCTTTTATGACGCAGCAGGGGGGTTCAAGGAAGTCTTACTTGTCGCTGTTGTCTACTATAATGATCTGAACTTGGATGTAAAAGTAAGCTGATGCCTTTAAGCCTAGTATTTGTGACACTACCTGGTCTGGCTAATCTAGTCACCTATTATATATAATTAACCTATACATAAACATACTTTCTAGAAGACAGGGTTTTTTTTATGCTGCCTTTTTTGCAGTATCAGTTATGACAAGGTATTACAAACCATCCCTGTTCTGGGTGTGGGTTGATTCTTTCCATTTTGGCTCTCTGAATGTCTGACCCATAAACAAATCTGAAGTGTGGCTGTCAAGTCAGTGATTGAAATGTCAGGGTTTGTGCCTGTTTGCTACACCAAGAGAAACTACTCACCAGTTTTTTAGTCAGGTAGTCATTACAGCAGTATGAATGCTTTCTGCACGTTGTTTGTAGAGTATCATTAGTGTGTTTCGTGCACACAGTATATTTTATGAACACAAATGGTCCTTAATGGGTGACCTCGTTGCCATTTTTTGATATTCAGTCTGTTTTTCAACCAGATTATTTGTTATTCTTTGACTTTGACTGTGTGACTAAAATCAGCCAGTGAGATTATTTTTGCCTTCGGAGCAGCTCAGCCTCCGAGGCAACATTTGTATAACTAAAACCCCAATCTACCTCAATTTAAGTCGTGATTATGATTGATACATCAAGCAAATGGGAACACATTTACCATGGGCTGCGCTGCACTCCAGCCCTAATGCCGCTGCCTCTGTGCCGGCCAATATGTTATTCACTGTTGGCATATTCAGTGCAAGAAATACTGACTGGGAGAAGAAATTGCTTGAAGAGTTACAGTGTGAGAGCTTTATTTGGCAAAAGAAAGCAAGATATATTCAGTGAAGGGGAGATACTGAGTACTTTACAGAAATATTTATTGCCTGTGAAGAGACGTCCACGTTTTAGTGCTGAGATTTGGTGGATATGCTCAGAAACAGTGATTCACAATGACTGATATTATGGACTGCCTCTTTTTTTTATTATTTTGCTGCTCTGCTTGACTTCAGCGTGTGAGAGATAAAAAAAAAGAAACCCCATACAATTTGTCATTCCGTAGCAGGAGCATTAACTCGGTGGAAATGTGAGACAAAATGAAATATGATATGTATGAAGGGAAAACAATCAATACAACAAGAGAGTTTACTCATTTTGTCTGCAAACTCTTGTGAGGGTGTAAGGGTTATCAATGGACACTGTTCTTTTTTGTGGTAAACAACAGAGTCCACCAAGTTTAAAGCTACAGGAAACCCAAATCCACACCAGCCTATGGGTCTATGGTCTTATGCACATAAAAATAAACATCTTCAATTCAAACTACCGTCATTTAAAGTTTTATACACTTTTCTGAGTTTGAATTTTGAGTGCTTATGCTTGGACATTTATTACAAAAATTAGGGGAAAGGTGGGCCGTATAGACAGGACTGTTGAAACACAGACCTTTTCTCTTGTAACATGCAAGTCAGAAATAAGATATACTTGCTATTTAACCATGTGTTTGCGTTTGAGTATGCATAGCGTTAATTTCTGAGGACGTGCACAACCATCGCTCCAAATGGACTCAGGATATGCGAGGCAGCCATGAAGCGTAGGGATGCGTAGGGGTGTGTATGTGAACGCGTAGTTAAAAGCAAGTATATTTCCGCCTTAAGAGGTCTCACCAGTCCACATGTGTATGGTAGAGCTTGTCCAGCTGTTTTATCTTAGGGACAGTCTGTAAAATGTGATTACACACTAAGGTGAGTGTGAAACACTGGATTCATTTCATATAATTGCACCATTTAAGATGATAGATAGACAGATAGATTCAATCTTTGCTGCTGTCACATTCTTGTGTTTCATTTGTCCCAACAGAGAGGAGCAAAGTAACATCTTTTTCCAGTCTGATCGCGTCCAACTCATTTATCCAAAATTTGAAAAAATAAAATATGGTTATTCTGAATGAATGCATTTCTGTGTAAAGAAGAAAACAGAAAAAATGTTGTACTTTCATCCCTGTTCTCCCCTGTGCAATCGTTTCCACAAACAATTTCTAAAAACTCTGTGTCAGTTGCCCCACGGGTGCAACAAAACCTCTGCTCCCAGTTAATCAGCCTCTTTAAATCAAACTCAAACTCAGCAACAGGGAACTGAAGCCGTTACATTGCTCCTTTGACAAAAACATTTTATCTCACAGAACGCGGGAGATGCAGGTCTACTCCTGCCTCAATCCAAAGTGCCCTTGGTTTGGATTCAAGCTAACGTGTTAAAATACCAAAATCAAACAATAATACAGACTAACTAACTGATCGATGCGGTGGTAGTCCAGCGGCTACCGTGTCCTGTGAGGTACAATTACCGCTTTTGTCAAACGAGTCCGGTGGCTTTGAAGAGAACATAAATGGCCGTTTCAGTTCCCTGTTGGAAAAGACTGTCCGTAAAGTGAGCTTTTTCCCACTGAATAGATGTTTGACAAATCAGATACGGTCAAAAATGAAAAACCATTCATAGAATCAAAAGTGAACATTTAGAACGTTGATTGAATGTTCACATATTTCATCCTCTACAATGTGCACATAACAGCCTATTCATTACTTTAGACCTTCACTAAGAAACTACATTGAAATTCCTCAACTGAAAGCCAGAAAAATAAAATCTGCCACTCACACACAAACTCGACGTATGTAACTAAAAATCCTGTACATAACCCGTATTGAAATTATGTCTTGTGCCGACCACATTTCACCTTTGAAGAAACTGCTTCACACTAATAAATATCATCTCTTTCAAACTACAAGTAAATAAATATTCAGAACGACTAAACAAATGTGAATTTTGTGACGTGATGTTGTAACCGCACTTTAGGCTGGTTGAAAAGACGCAGGAGACATTCAGACCAAATATTAAACAGTTTTCAACTAGAAATTAACATTGAAATCCTGTTCTGGTGCTCACTGGGAGCTTATACTTAAACTGATATTATTTTTTTTTTAAGTGAACCCTTTTTTTTAGGTGGTTAAAAATGTTTTTCCGCTCTCTGTGTCCAAACTATTGCATTGATCAGCTTCTGGGCCTGTACTTCTGAGGGAGATGTCAATCAAAATTTGATCTGCCAAACCTATAGAGTCTTGAGACATGGTCTAAATAGCAAAATGTGTTGTTTTTTCAACATTCATTTTTATGGATGCTAAGTGCAGCATTAAAACTTGGATGTCATATCATGCACTTCTACAACTTCAAGCCAAATTTCCAGAGGCTTTAACCAAGTTGCGGTTTTTCGTGCAATGCAAATCTAAAGGGGCCAAAGACAAAATTTTAATAGGCAAACTTCTGCTCTGCTGCAGGACAAAGAAAACTAACGAATGCAAGATATGACCGCAGCCATGAGATGATCAAATATGGGAAAAAAAACAATAGAAATTTCCACTTTTTCCTCATCACTTGATGAGAGGCCTCCCTGACTGCTAATCCGAACAGATCTTAAGCTCCTGCACCGGTGCGGCCAGAGAAAGACGGCTGTTAGGGGCCTCAGAGCCTAAAAGCCACCTGGTCCTCTCCTTCATCCTTTAACCTATCTTACATGCCCCACCAAACAGTCAGATCCCACGGTGCAGACAGCCATTAATCATCCATTAATCTTCATTTCTATTTGGTCCCACCTGGTTTACTGATATCCAAACTAAAAAAACACACACTGTGCTCTTTCATATCGTTTCTGTTCCTCTCGTGTGGTCTCTCGCCAGCGCGATTTATATCGTAATTATCGAGGCGTTCCCTCATGGGCGCGTTGTCCTTTGAGGGAGAAATGATAGGTAACGAAACAGACTCCCAGGCCTCAGATAGATGTGTTGTTTTATCTTGCTCTTAGCTGTACAGCCAAGTGAAGTGTAAAATCACAGAAATGTTGCGGCGTCGAAGGTTCCCCCGGGCTCCGAGTCAGCAACAGGTCTCAGGAATCCATGCAAAACAAATACTAATAATAAACATAGCACCCGGTGTGACACGCAGCATGTTTTACTTGTCACTGGAATCTGTTTTTTTTTTCAGCCCTTACAATATTTAATGACACAGTAAAGTGTAGTGAGAGGGTGACATAAATAAACCCCCCCGACACACAGACGGGAAAGATTTAATCCCCCAAAAAACTGTCAGATAATCACCAGTGACTTTACACTGCAAGAGCTCAGTGCTTCATCTTTACGAGGAAAATAAAGGTTCTAACTAGAACCATGAAGGATTCTTTGGCTTGTCTCGCATGTTTATGTGTATGTTAGGACCTTAAGAGAAATGTTCCACTTGGAACCCTTTCAGAGAGTTCTCCCTAGCACCCAACATCAATGGTAGAACCATCTGTAAAACCCCCTACAAGAGGTTCTACACAGGTGTAATGATTCCACATAGAACCCTCTCTGCAGCTTCTATCAAGAACCTTTCCACCTGCTAAGGATGCCAACAAGAACACATCTGCATGTTCTACCAAGAACCTTTTTATATTCCAGGGGCTTTATTAAGAATGTACTGGGAGAGTTCTACTAAGCACCTTTTAATATTCCAAGGGTCTTATCTAGAACCTACTCAGAGGGTTCTAATGAGAGCCTTTTAATATTCCAAGGGTTTTCTCAAGAACACACTGAGGGGGTTTTTACAGAGAACCTTTTTTATGATCCAAGGGTTTTATCTCAAACCCGCTTAGAGGGTTCTACCAAGAACCTCTTTAGATTCCAATGGTTTTATCAAGAACACACTGAGGGGGTTTCTACAGAGAACCTTTTTTTTGATCCACAGGTTTTATCTCAAACCTGCTTAGGGGGTTCTACCAAGAACCTCTTTAGATTCCAGTGGTTTTATCAAGAACGCACTGGGGGCATTCTATCAAGAATTATTTTATAATCCAAGGGTTTTACCTAGAACCCACTCAGAGAGTACTAATGAGAGCCTTTCAACATTCCAAGGAGTTTGTCAAGAACACACTGAGGTGGTTCTACAGGAGAACCATTTAATATTAATGTAAAGAACTTGACAAACCCTTTATTTTGAAAAAAATGGCGGTTTCAGAAGCAAATGGTTCTGGGTAGAACCTCATTCCTTCAGGGAGAACCCTTATTTCTAAGAATAGGAGCTAGTGATCTCAGCAGATTTTGTTTTTGTGATTTAGGGACCTGACTTTTCAAACTCTGCTGAATTCAGAGAGGAGGATTTAACTCTCACCGCTGGTGTGGCTGACATCTCCACACCAGAGGTCATCATAATTCACTCACAAAGTCAATACTGCTGTGTTGTCAAAACAAGAACCATCTTGACTAGCGTCCGCCCGTCCTGTAGAGACTCTCACATCAGTACTTCGGTTGGGCGGTGGCAATTTTTCTATCACAGTGCTAGCCCTCTCCAGATGGCAGCGATATTACCTGGGAAGGTCAGATGCCCATCAATCTGGATGATAAAGTCATTTACA
Source organism: Lutjanus erythropterus (assembly GCF_056507025.1). Lineage (NCBI taxonomy): Eukaryota > Metazoa > Chordata > Actinopteri > Lutjaniformes > Lutjanidae > Lutjanus > Lutjanus erythropterus. The sequence continues at coordinate 28,815,462 of NC_139337.1, forward strand.
CATGTAGCACGGTAATCCAGGGACATGCCTGTGAGAGTGACTCACTCACAGCACAGCAAATCTCTGCTCGCATGGCTCTATATATTTGTTAAACATATATACGCTTGATCTATAGGGCTTGTAATCAGTTAGAGTGAAACACCACATGCTGATTTTTTATCAGAGAATGAGATTTACCTCATTACAGCTAATCTAATTGGGCTGGTTGGTAATTTCAGACAGCTGTAATTTAATCGTCCCTGTTCTTTGTGTAAGTGTAGGTGTCACAATTTGAGCCTCCTCACCAGACAGAGAAAGGAAATGAAATGGTTGTTTAAATGTAAAATGAAGTGCATCACAAGGTACTTGGAACCACAGCAAAAACTAAGAAATATTACAATAATTCATTAAAGGAACATAAATACAATCAATTATGAGCCTCTAATGATTGTTTGGATCGTTTCCCTGACAAATGCCATCTTGCAGTGACTGTAATCTGTCAGTCGTAAAGACAGAAGTAGCATGACAGCTTCATACTGCTGCAAAATGTCTTAAAGGACTAGTCTGTAGGATTTAGTGGCATCTAGTGGTGAGCTTGGAGACTGTACCCGTGTAGGAGAACCTACTAGGCCGTCGTCACCAGAAGATCATTTGTGTTGGTTGAAAGTGCAAGCAGCCCTAGTGGACGTATCTCAGTGTTGCTTGTTTGAAATAATGCTTGCCCTGGTTCTGTGGGGCTTGTAATCAGTTAGATGGACATCTACAGTCTCTGAGATGTGAAGCATCATTGAAGAAAACATTATAGATCATGTTAATCCTGAGTTTTCTATTCAGTTTTGACCGACTCATCGGCTGAGCTTGTTGCAGGTTTAAATATTCTTGAAGATACAGAAAATACAGAAAATACTTTCCTGCACACGTTCTAGCCGTTTCTGTTTCCCCTACAGTCAGCAATCAACATGGACAACAAAAGACTAATTTCCATCTTGAGACCCTTTTTATAAGGATATTCTCAAAAAGGACGACATCTGGAATCAGGGAGCTGCTGGAAGTTACAAGCCAGTCAACTGTTCTCCAATAAGGCAGGCGCACCTGGCTCTTAAAGGGAATGGCAGATGACACTCTGATTGGTTTCATTATAGTTACAGCAATAACACACCAGAGATTAAAAACAGTAAATACAACCCTTTTGCGCCTTGCAACTCACTCTGCGCTCAGATTGTGCGCGATTTAAATAGCAAAGTGGACAAAGTTTATGTGCCCTAAAGGCCCTTGCAACATGTGCTTTAGAAAAGTGATTCACAAACTTATTTTCTTGTCACCCACTTTTAAAAATGACAAACCATTGTGACCTGATTCATAATAGGCCTCATCAATAAATCTTGGGAATTGTTAAACTGTGCATAAATGAAGGTTCCTGACCCTTTTTACTGCCATTTCTACATCACCTTATATCATCTTGACATATGTTGTTGAAAAATATACATGCTAAATACCTTATCAGTGAGAAATAAATGTATTTACTGTAGGCTGAATTAGTAGGCCATCTCATTGTTTTTATTTCCTCTCATCTGGAATTTTAGCCAACTCATAAACGAGACAAAATAAGCACATTTAGTCCAAAGTCAGGCTCTTGTTTTTCCTCTCATCAGTGAAACAATAAACACATTTTAAATCTTAAATTTGCAAAATTTCTCCCATAGTCTTTTATTTATTCAGTGACCCAAATAAAATCTCCCACGACCCATCTGTGGGTCCCAACCCAGTCTCTGCTTTAGACCATGTACTGTAGATCATTTTAAAAAGGGCCCTAAGACTTCTTCTATGCACACAAAAGGTTTTTTGTTCACAAATCTGTGCAAGTGAGCACTTCTCCTTTACCAATATGACCCATCCAACTGAGGGGTGACACTAATTAAAGAGTGTGATTATGACACGGCTCACTCTAAAATGTAGTTTGATCTTGAAAAAAAAAAAAAAAAAAACAATTATCGAGCACTCATCAATGGCTATTTCACACAGAGCTACAGATACCAATTGTTTTCCCCAGGAGGGGAAAGTCATGACCTGCCCTACTCTGCATCTGATTGGCTTCCCCCGATATTGCTATTCTGTGACATTTATTAGAGATGTAGTAATGAAATTCATACCTCAGACTTCAGCTACACAATCAGAATGAGGCCCTAAATAAGCAACAGCTAATGCTTAGATCTTTGTTACAACTGGTTAGTCAACACTTTCTGATAAACAATAATTTTAGTGAATGAAATATGTGTGTTTGCAGCCAAAAAGACTGTGTGCTGTATGGTTATACAGTCAGTATATTTTTCTGACTGTACACATCACATATTTATGGGCAGTGTATGTATGTGACATTTTAATAAGTCTGTTTAAACTCACTGCCAAATGCTTTTAATGCCGAGATTCCACACAGCGAAATTCAAATCAGCTCTCTTTTCACCCTCATCCATCCATCTTGAAGTCAACATCCAACTCAATGCCAAAGAGCTGTAAAAAGAGTTGTAGGTGCCATCTTTTTCATTTCCCTCACCTTCCCCTCTGAGTGGATGTTTCAGAGTTATTTCACACTTGCCTGCAGGGATCACAGTGTAACTTGGCTCAAGCTGCAACTACCAGTGCCACTGCTGTACCCAAGAGTTAATAAATAACAAGCAAGCATAATGTGAAATTGTAATGGAAAATGAAATAGCAATGATAACATGGTACTGAACTTGAATATTTTCAAATACCCAGCATTTTTCAAGTGATATTGTGACATCCACCAGGCTCTCCAGTGGTATCTAACAGTTTTGTGTCTATGGCTTGCCTCAATGACCACCTCACATACAGCATAGTATAGAGAAACACATATATTTCAGCACAGAGCTTAAAGCCAACAGTACATTCCTGACAGAAACATAGATTCTGTGTTAACATAACAAGAAAAAAATACCTGTTTGGGTCAAAATACTCCATTAAATAGCACATTTGATTTAGCTGGCACAAAATTAAAGCCTGTAAATGAGACTGTGCATGAATATTATGCATTCTGAAGAGGAGGCAGCTATGTTGGCTAACTACAGTATGCATGACATTACTCATCCATATTTTATTTTGTATATTTCTTTTGATATTTCTTTTGATATCCTCGCCGTGCCTGTATGCATTATGTGTCGACACAGACTGATTATTGAAGCTGCTGCTCACACTGCACCACCTAGATATGGTGTCTATTACCATACATAAAGCATCTGAGTCTGAACGCAACAACATTACAAAGACAGCCCATCCTTACCGGCAGAAGCTTACTATGACCAATATTTACCTTTAATGTTAGGCAGCAACATCTAGTGGCTGTAGTAATAATGATGCAAACAATATAGACAGAAAGTCCACGTAGGAAGAAGGCCAAGGTGGATCGTCTTGAGTGAAACCAAAAGACAGCATTTACATATTTAAGCCCAGTGGGAAAAAATTATCATTTCAGTTTCCCGTTACAAATATCGCTGAGTTGGCAATATCAGGAATTTATGACAGTAATGATACCTCAAACTTAGTAAAAAGAACAACAGAAGCTTTTATCAATCTACTAGCAACAGCTAATTTACATTATTAAAAAGGTGTGACTGTATGGCCAGCAGGTGAAGCAATACCCTTTTTCCATATATATGTGCTGACTTGGCTCGACTCTCCAGGTATTTGCATCCCCATTACAACACGGCTACCCGCTTGGAGGTGTGCATTCAACCAACATTTTATTTTCTTATTTAAGAGCTTTTATTACCAAAGGAGAAAACTTAGGAAATGTTGGGTTTTCATCAGCAGTAACATAAATAGTAAAATGAAGCAGATACCTTAAAGTACAAAGAGCAACACAGGAGAGAAACTAAACTTCAAACCACAGAGATTCAGTTAGAAGCTACAGAAGTACTGAGAGCTGCTTTTAAAAAGACTTTACCTTTGCTCACCTGCACACATTGTGAATAAGTTCAGTCTTATTGGAAGGCGAGAAAGGTGGTTCATCATGTGTTGGTTGCAGTGGATGAGATGTCAATGCAACCCCACTTGGAGGCGGGTTAGGTGCTCTGGCTTTGGGCATGACTCAGCAGCACTCAGCACGTTAAAATGGGTAATCAAAATGCCAGTCTATGCAGCACAGTTTGACAGGTGAACTCACTCAAATAGAAATAGTTTTTTTTTTCTTCTTCCCATTCACCATTGCTTGAATGCAACATAACCTACACACAACCATGAGGACAAAGAGGACAAACTTGATTTTTCTAACTCTGACTACTGAAGCCTCATATTAGTTGTAGCTGAACTGAAGGATGCATTTTTCCAGAGAATGATGGAAAGTAGCTTTTGTCCTGCATTCCTTAAAATGTAGCTGTGCTACAAAAGCAACTCTTCATGGCCAGTCTGGGTAGGAGGAATGATAAGAATGAATCATAACAACATGTGGAGACGCACAGGAGACGCTTCAGCCATATTTTTCAGTCGTCCGTCTCACGGAACAAATACACTTCTATTTTAAACAGTCCAATGCTGTGTGTAGTGCTGCCAAAATGCATTTGAGCTACACTGAATAATGTGCCTGAACACACTTTGTGTTCAAAGTTTAAAATACCCTTATTATCCTTTAGGGGGAAATTGATTTGCAGCCAGGATCATACAAAAGCACACAAAACACCCAAAACACTGGTGGAAAACCCCTAAGCAACAGGGCACAGTTTATAGAGCGGTTCAGTAAGAAATTCTGCAACGTAGAGGTCAAAGTTGAAGTAAACTTTCCAAGCAATCTGTGCAAATAAGCAATCTGCAGATAACAGATGTTGTTTCACATGTAAATGGAAGCAAAAATGATGGAAATCTTGTCTTCTAGTCACCACAACATGAGCATTAAAAGACCAACCTGAGGGCAATGGTTCAAACTCCTTCCTAAAAACCTGCTTGTTTTATAATTCAGTAACCAGGGCTTGACCCTCTCCTGATGTCTTAGTAGCCACTTTGGTGAGGCTACCGAGCCTGTTTCTGTTGGCCAAAGACATGTTCCCATACCAAGCAACGATACACATTAACATTACATTAAAAAAGAAGTTATCATCTTGGTTGAGACATTAAAAGAACACATTTTTCTAAAAAAAAAAGAGACTGTCGTGCTTTTTCATTGTGGAAGCAGCATGAGTCTCAAAACACAGTTTGTTATCCAGAACAATAGTTAAGTATTTATAGCTATCCACCAACTCCATACCAATACCTTTGATGGTGTTTAGCACAGGATTTGGAGAAGCCTTTGTGAAACTGATCATCACGTCTTTAGTTTCTGACATGTCTGGAAGAACGACTCATCACACCAAGATACAAAGTCAGCGACCGCAGGCCCATGCTGCGGTTGCTGACCTTCAAGAAGACTTACAATCATAGAGTCATCCGCAAATTTGATGATGTGCTTGTTTGCGTGGTTGCTGTAACAGTCATTAGTGTCTAAACACAGACTGAAACCAGTGCTGCTAACATGCTGTTCACACTATGCCACCTGTGTAGACTGGATTTAAGTCTATCAATGTACATATAGTGTGTGGGTCTGAATCTGAATCTATCCTTTAATGGCCAGGATCAATGCTAAGAAGATGTCAGATAGGACAAGAAACACAGCAGACAGACATCACACAGGTTTTGAACAAATCTCTGAAACATACTTAAGAGAGAAAACACTGGGAAATGCTAAAATTATAACAAATGTGATCATCTATCTAATTTAAAGACTGATTTCCCGGTTCAACATCGAAAACAGTGCTAGTTGTGAATGTACATGGCCTTCCTATAATGGGGGATATTCTGGATATTTTGATATTTTGGGAGTGTCTATTTGCACCCAGGTGAAAATATTCACAGAAGAGCTACTCTGCTATTTACACCCAGCTCCTGTGGTTACACAGGACTCTATTTTCCTTAGGGCTCGAAGTAAAGGCCATGTTTTGGGCAACAAAACTGCTTGGTTAGGTTTAGGAAAAGGTCATGGTTTTTCTCTGCTGTGAGGGTGTAAATAGCCACATCGGTGACATACCAGCTATTTTGCTATTTACACCCAGCCCCTTAGTTTTGCTCAAAGTCACTGTTGAGAGGAGGTTGTTCAGTTCGAGTCCTGTGTTAAGCTAGAGGTTGAAGTTGACTAAAATTTTTAAACACAGCTGACTTATTATTTTCATTTTTTAAATTATTTTCAGTTTTTAATCACAGTTCAGTTAGGCGGCAAAACTATTTGGTTGAATGATGCTTGTTACCCACCATTGCTGCAGCAATGGCTTGTTGCCCACCATTGCTGCTATCTTGTTAGTGCTGTAAAAAAAAAAAAAATAAATTCAAATTGAAAATTGAATGGAATCTTGACCTTAAAATTGAGAGACAATGCCAAAACACATTCTGCATGTTACAACAGTGTGGCTTCTCAGTAAAAGAGTTCAGGTACTAGACTGACCTGTCTGCAGTCCAGACCTGTCTCCCATTGAAAATGCGTGATGCATTATGAATTGCAAAATACAACAACAGAGACTCTGGACCATTGAGGCACTGGAGTCATTTATAAAGCAAGAATAAGAAAGAATTTCACCTTCAAAACTTCAACAATCAATGTCTTCACTTCTCAGTGTTGATCGAGTTTTGTTAAAAGAAAACATGCCCCTTTCCTGACTGTTTTTGGAACGTGTTGCAGGCATCAAATTTAGAATGAGTGTATATTCACAAAAAACAATGAAGTTAATCAGTTTGTACATTAAATATTTTGCCTTTTTTCTGTATTTAATTAGGTTTTTGCAAATCATTTCAATACATAATACAGTCTACCTTACCTAAATGTTATTTAAACATAGAGGATACAACAGCTCTACCATACTAGTCTGATTTAACCAGACAGAGCATTTCTGCCTCCAGAGCACTTTTACCTTTTTGGAAGATGTCCGTAGAACTTCAAATCCTATCTGTTCGGCTTAAGCCTCCCTGAAATCACTCCCACCTTCACCCCACCGCTGGTACCTGTGGGTTCAACTGTGCTGCCCGAGGACACTCTTACACCAAATGACACATCGGCTGTTAGAGAGATCCAACCCATGACCTTCCAGTTAGACAGCCTTCCCTTCTCAGCGCCGTGCCACCCCGCAGAGCGCTTAACTCAATGTCACCGGCACGAATCATCAAAAATCATCTCAAACCTAATCCAGTATTTCCTGATGGGATGAAACAAGTTCTTGACACAGGAAAGTGGAGAATAAAGGAGTATTCTTGGGAGTAGTAAGTGCGAAGGGGTGTGAAGAATGACTCACGAGTTGCTTGTTTCACTCCGTTGGCAACAACAATCTGTCAGACAGCTTACTGGGATTCACTCAGTGTCTCATTTGAATATACACCAGGCCGAGAAGGAACACCTTATCAAGGAGATGTGAGCAACTGTGATAAATTTGCTGTATCCAGCTGCATTGAGCTGATAAGCACCCAAATTATATTCTCTCTACATGCCTGCTCTAATTAAAAAGAGTCTCTCAGGTTTCAGCAAGTCACCATTTGATGTATTTAATCTTTGTTTAAAATGATGCAAGGAGTGCACCAAATTTTGCGATAGATTTTCCACTTCTTGGGGTAATAAATAAATATGTAGAATCTTACATGGTTGCATGCCCTCTTTTTCTTGACCACCTGCTGCTTTCAACACTCCCTGCACATGGAGGCTGACATCATCAGTATTCAGCCCGCCTCTTCCCCCTCCTGTCGCTCCTCACAAAGGAGCCCTCGGGGCATTAGTGGTGAACCTCTACCCACATGGGACCTGTTGGTCCCCCTGACACCTGTCTCCCTCAGGTTGACCCCAGTCACGCTATGGATCATGCTACAATGCCTCCAAGTCTGAATCTGCCGGCATCGTCAGACACTGACAGGCAGCTACCACCGGCCCGACATGCGGTGGGCTTTTTTGAAAACAAAAGGGAACCTTCCAGGGAATGAATTAAAAAGTATCGCCAGTAAGATCATATTTATTCGAACAAGTCTGGTCACTTTCACGGTCTGGCAGACTATTGATTGTCAAAGCCCTTTAGCTGAGAGACACGCTTAATGGAATTAAAAAAGTTTTCCAGGATTGACTTGGAAAAGGCCATGCTTGTAACCATGGAAAAAAAAGTCACGTCAAAAAACAACAAGACAAAAATCTCAAATCAATAGCTATCAGCATCTGCAGTATATGATGTTGAAATCTTTATTTTCTCTCTGTCAGTTGAAGCATGTAAAGGACAATTTAGTTTTGTGTAATGTTCTTCAAGGCGACCTTAAAGAGAGTCACCAGAAAAAATACTACAAAAATACATCCCAGTTATTATGTCTTCAAGATGATAAGTTACTCAACCATATGATCAACAAACTCAATACATTGTAGCAGCAGCAAATTTGCTGTTAGAACCTCAATTTCCCCCATAATCAGGGCCCTGTTAATAACAACAGTAAAAACAGAACTCAGTGATTTGCAAATCCCTTTTCACCTATATTCAACTGAACACGCTACAAAGACAAGACTTTAATGTTAACATTACAGCTGCAACCGACAATTTTCATTAAGAAAATAGTGAAAAATGTTCATCGTCTCCCAAAACCCCAAGATGATGTCCTCAAATGTCTTGTTTTGCCAGCCAACTCAAAGATATTCTATATTCTGTATTCACTGTCATAAAGGAGTAAACTGACCACAAAATATTCACATTTAAGAAGCTGGAATCAGAGAATCTGCCATTTGATTATCAAAATAGTTGGCAATTAATTTAATGATTGATTCATAATCAATTATTGTTGCAACTTTAGCAAACCTACACTCGCTCTTTGTATGTTGTGCTTTCATAATGCACTAAACATTCTCAATGAGTGAAGGGTCTAGACTGCAGGCAGGCCAGTCTAGAACCTCCACACTTTTACTGTACGCTGTAAAAGACGTTGTCTGGATGGCAGCATATGTTGCTCTAAAACCTGTATGTACCTTTCAGGATTAACGGGGCCTTCACAGATGTGATACGTACCCATGATGCAATGAGCCTTAACTCACCCCAATACCATCACAGATGCTGGCATTTGAAGTTAGCACTGGTAACAAACTGGACGGTCCTTTTCATTTTTAGTCCAGAGGACACACCGTCCATGTTTTTCAAAAACAATCTGAACTTGTCAGATCACAGCACATTTTTCCAGTTTGTGTCAGTCCATCTCAGATGAGCTCAGGCCCAGAGAAGTCAGTGGCATTTCTTAGATGCTGATACATGGCTTTTGGGTCGCAACTCTAACCCCTCTACATCATATCTATCTACAAAACAGACAAAATAATGGCTCAGTAGATCCTAACTATTGTTCCTGAGTGTTGGTTTTGTGTTTCTGTCATCATTGTGTGCACTTGAGAGAACACAATAGCAATGATTTCTGGTGCCGTTTCACCTTGCAACTCATTACTCATTCATGTTGGTTCTTGTCAGGTTTATCAGTCGACGCTGTGTTAAAGTCCATTCTTCTTGTTTAAATTATTTTAGCGAAACATAAATGTGTGAGAATATTTTAGCAAACGTGCTTTGTCACTGCTTTGGAAAATGCCTCAGGCTTTTAATTTTTTGGACCTTACACTGCAAATCTGTGCTAAATCCACATATATAATTAAAGAGTTTTTGGTTGTAAATGAAATATCAGCATTTTGTACATTTGCAAAACAGATAATTAAAAATACAGGCCTGTTTACAAAAAATACTGGTGTAAACAGAACTTTTACAGCATCTTAAGACATTATAAATTAAGTGCTGTTGTTTTCTTGAGATAGCAGTGTGCTAAAAGACCAGTGAATTAACTGTAATTTACATTTGTGCCATAGATTTTGCTTCCATCTTTCACTATCTTTATCTGCCACATGCCATATTGCATATAGTCATACATAGTGACTCTGCAAAGTTACACAAGCTGCAACTTTTCTGCTGATGAGGCAAACTGTTCACTTGTTCCACATAGTGAGCCATGAAAGTCACTCTGTGTTTTACATCCTAACTGCACATAGTAATTTACCCCGCAGCAGCTGCAAGGACCACACAACAACTTCAAGTTACCACGAGCTGAGTGCCTTTTCATTTTTGACCACTGATGCGCAAATTTTAAAGATTCAGGTAGTCTTTTTTTTTTTTTTTTTTTTTTTGTCCAGTGGCAGAAATACTCTCACTCACTTACAGGGTGAATCTTACTTGGCACAATAAAAATCAATTACAGGACATTTAAAAGGTAATATTTATTTTCCTCATTTATTAATAAAGGTAATTTTCATGATCTTGGAAGCTAAAGACTTTATTAGCTAAAGGATTGTTTGAATCTGAATTGCAGTTAAGATTACAGGAAGTCAAGGTTAGTTAACCCCCAATTTGCTATTCAGTAATCTGATCCAGGGACTTTGTTGATCCAGATGTGTGGATCAGAGTAACCTCTCTACATTCATCCACAGAGCTTATCTCCTGAGCAGCACCTCATTCGATGTGTTTGTATAGTGGAAGCTCAGTGTGAGCTACGTGTAATTGCCTGTTATTACAGTGTGCTTAATGTATTGGAAGTTTGAATATATTTGCATTACCTTTCATTTTCATTTTTCATTATTCTGTCATCCTACATGCTTCTATGTTCTCTTGTATTCTACTGTTTTCTTTTCTAAAGCTCAGTCATATTGCCTTTGTTGCTGTAACAACAGAGATTGAACAGGCTAATATATTGAGAAATTACATCCATAACTAGGTATATGTCTGAGAATGATACAATAGAAAACAAAAAGCTTTGAAATAACTGTCATACAAGGCTTACTTCCTATTGCCAGTAGGTGGTAAAATGATTATGAATCATAATTGTCATGTGAAGCTTGGGGCAGACTGGATAATGTATATTTGAGTTCCATCAACTTACTGATTTATTGTGAAACGTGGAAAGACGTTGCATTGCCAGGGCAACGGTGTTCAACAAAAACTCACAAGCTTCACTGTGTAGCATCATCAGGGTCTTAAGGCTTTCCTGCGGACTAAAAAACTAAACCTTCAATCAGCATGAGGGCGAGTAGATAATGACTGAATTTTCATTTTTGGGTGATCTATCCCTTTAAAGTACAATGCTGTGCAAAAAATGACCACTAAATTCAAAACTGATGACTTCCTGTTGGGTTTAGCCTGTGTCTACTAATTTTGGTACATCATGATGAAACCTGCCACAAGGGTGGCTCTTTAAGGAGCGCTATTGAGGCATTTTGCCACACCCATCACAAAGACCCATATCAGATGTAAATTTTTATCATCAGTTTCTAGCATGTTTATCCCCTAAAAAATGAGTTTCAAAATGGTTCTCACGCTGATCGGTGCTCTGCCCCTAATTATAATTTTAGCAACATCAATTCACTCCTAAATGGCAGCATTCAATGTATAGATATTTATTCCAGATATTGACACTGATGTGGTGCAGCCGTTCCAGTAATTAACAGGAAATTAAGTTGTGTTTTGACTTCACGTTTGACCGTCCCCCTATCTGCTTCAATGTCGCCAGGTTCTAGATAATGATGTCCTCTGCATTTTTGCAAGGGAACATTTCCCCAGCCATTTATCAACGTCCACCACTCAGTGTACAGTCTGTCATGTCACACTTGCCTCTGCAGCCGGGTTGTGAGTCGCACGAGGACTCTGGTGTAAGGCCAGAGCGTGGCTTGTCTTGTGACGCTCGAGTCCTCTGGTGAGAAATGACACTCAATTTGTTTCCCATCATGCTACCTGGGCAGTCACGTATGATTAACGTACCCCCGCCAAGTGACCCATGACGTGTTTTTCTCCCATTTTGACTGGGCGCAGCTTGGGCAGTCACAGCACACAGAGCCCCTGACTCGCCGAGCGTCTGGTGAACTCGCGGATTTAACCTCACGCTTTTTTTTTTTTTTTACTGCTGCACTCACATCTGGCAGAGTCTGCACCCCTCTTGGTCTTTTAACATGTAACGTAATTTCGAAAAACTCCTCCAAAACTGTTGGCAAGGCTTATATGTGTAAGGATTTGCTCTATTTGCAATTCAGTCCCCGGAGAAAACCTTTCCGACACCATTACTTTTTGTACTTTCATACTTTCAAGTGCAGCAGCTGAAAAATACAGCGTCATGCAGAAACTAGCCAGGTGACTTCTCTCTACACCAAGTGGAGGTGTGATAAGGAGAAAAAAGAAATTCAAACCCATGCATGTTGTACTCCAAAACGGGAAGATGCTTCATGTAATGTGACTACATGTACATACTGGAGTGATTCTGCTCTTGATAGATAAAAAAAAATGAAAGGGAGATGTAAACAGGAGATGTTAAAGGAAGATGGGCAGTGTAAATGAAGAGCATGGAAGGCGAGGAAGGGGAAAAAATTAGCTGGGTCTCTCACAGATGTGTGAAATGTGTTCTTGTTGGCCTTTAGGGAGGAAAATTGGAAAGAGTAGGCGACAGTTTGGGCAGGCACAGAGGGAAAGAGGAGATCTGTCTTCCACAGAGACCTTGTCTGTGAAAAGAAGATATGGAAGGGACATGCTTATAGATCCATGGACAAAACATGGCACGCATACACTCACAAACACACACGTACACACACCAAAACTTCCCAAAATACAACTGCCTTACTTGAAAGAAGACCCAAAAAATTCACAGAGCTGAAAGAAGGGATAAAAAAAATCTTGATGGAGTGAACAGCATGAAGTTGCAAATGTGTACTTGGGGAGTAGAGAAAATAGCTGTCTATGTCACATGCTAAACTGAACATCTTTTTTATATGTCTGCTGCTAAAATAAAAGTGATATGCTGAACCGTCAAAAACATTCATCAAATGAACTTTTTTAAAAGTTGCTCTCTTTGAAATTGAGGCTGTTGGAACTTTAGACGCCTCGTTTTTGACATTATAACTATGATCTCAGTTCTAACTAACCCGAGTACTCCCATAAAACATCCACTTTACCAATACGCAGCTCAGGATGGAATATTGCCTTGTGTTTTTAAGATGTTAGGGTGGGAAAAATCCAACACGTTCTCAGTCCCAGCTCGTCAGATATGTCAGCTTGGTCGGTGGTCCCATGCTAATTTATTTTTCAAACTCAAAATGTCTTTAAACTGATGAAATGTACAATCATTGATGAAAATCCTAAGTTTGGATACCAGCAGACTGACTCTACGACAGGTCTGGACCTCGTAAATTATGCCATTCGCTTTTTTTCCCCTCCTATTTTGAATTTTTCTTTCAGATGAACACAAGTTCTCTTCAATCACTCGTATGCGCCACTTAAAGAACAAATCTGTTCATATATGAGCAGTTCCTGCATGAGGCCTATTGGTATTTTACATCCTGATGCATCTATGAACAGCTTAGACAAATCCTTCCAACTCTACCTTTCAGGATGAAAGATGATGATCCAAACTTAAAGTCCTGTGTTTGTTTTATCCATCCATCCATAGCTGTCTTGACTTTCTCACTCTTTACACTATGTCACCACATTTCAACAGTATATCAAAACATAATGCTGGAGGGGCGCCTCCAGAAATGACACCAGAGGGATTCCTACGACATCAGAGTTTGAAACATAGAGTCACTGACCAAGCTGCTATATTTGATGTGTTTGGAGCGAGAAAAACATAGAAAAAGCCACCATTACACATTCAAAAACTGTTAATTTTGTGTTTTGGTGACACGCTATTTCTTTGTTTTCTTTTTCCTTTCCATTGCAGGAGTGAACGTGAAAGTGTTTTTGTAGTTGTTTCTAAAACAAGCGCTCCTTCTCAGAATATATTTCTGAGGCACAACAGCCAAGCCCTGAGACCCAACCTGTGTGCATGACCCCTATCAACACTGTCTGTGAGTAACTGCCGGGGAAAAAAAAAAGTAGCCGTGAAGAAAAGTTAGCGAAGCTCAAAGGGTTCAAAGGGCTCAGATTAGAGTTACGCAAGGAGATTAGAAAGAGAAAACAAACTGGAGGTAGCGGCGGAGTACATTCGCTGAACTAGAAACTGTACCTCCTTGAAGTGGGTGGAGAAAATATACTGTGCAAGACATGAGAGACTAAGCAGAACCTAATTTAAATTGTGCTTTATTTTAGAGGTACAATGGAAAAAGACCACAGAGGATTCACTCATCAAACAACCCAGGAAACGTCTCCATGGGCAGGGGAAGAAAAAAGGAATAATTGTGTACACTCTGAAGGTCTAAGATTTGTCATTATAGAATGGAAGAACAGAGGGAGAAATAATAAGCAAGGGATTTCTAACGTTATTTAAAGAAGTTCTAATCATTAGTCCGCTGTGCAGCGCGGTCAGAGAAGCCACCAAGGCCTCCTCCTGTGAAAAGAACATGATCAAAGAGGATGAAGGTTAAATAAGTTTACTGAGTAGTAAGACAAGGAAACTGACAGTGGTTTCTTCTCGGCTCACTTTATGAAAAAAAATCAGTTGTATGAAGCCATAAAACCAACATAATTTAACACATGAAATACAAACCCCAATTTCAAAGCCATGGGGATGTTGTATGAAACATAAATAAAAACAGAATGCAATGATCTGCAAATCTTTTTCGACCTATATTCAGTTGAATACAGCACAAAGACAAGATATTTAATGTTCGAACTGATGACTTGTTTTTTGTAAATGTACACTAATTCTTGATGTTCTCAAAATGTTGGGATGCAACCATGTGCTTTGTTTCTTAGAGGACAGAGCATCCATTATTTCTGAAAACAATTTGAAATGTGGACTCGACAGACCACGGCACGCTTTTCCACTTTGCATCAGTCTGTCTAGGGCCCCAAGAAGTTTCTGGATGTTGTTGATATATGTCTTTCACTTTGCACAGTAGAGTCTTCACTTGCATTCGTAGACGCAGCGACAACATGTGATTACTGACAACGGTTTTCCAAAGTGTTCCCGAGCCCATGCAGTATCCTTTACACAATTATCTGGATATTTAAAGCAATTTTTAATGCAGTGCCTCCTCAGGGGTCAAAGGTCACAGGCATTCAATATTGTTTTTCAAGCTTGCTCCTTATGTGCCTATAAATTCCTGCAGCTTTGTGTTTAGAAATGTTAAACTGTTGGACTGTTTGCTCATGCAGTTTTTCACAAAGTGGTGAACCTCGCCTTTTGAGGATTACCCCTTTTGCCTTTTTACCTTTCGGATGTTCCACACAGGTGTTTTTGAGCGTTCCACAACTGCCCCGGTTTTCTGTTGCCTCTGTCCCTATTTTTTTTTATTGCAAAGCAAAGTTTGTCAGTTTAAACATTAAATGCCTTGTCTTTGTACTGAATTCGATCAAATACAAGTCAAAAATGATTTGCAAATTATTGCATTCTCTTTTTATTTGTTTTGCACGATGCACCAACTATTTTGGAATTATGGTTCATACATTAAATGGAGGAAGTTTTACGTCTGAGAAACATGACATCTGTGTTGGAGTTACTTTGGCCCGTAATTATTCTCACTATACATGCTGCCACTTGGTGACTTATTAGAGAACACAATGTATGTTTCCATAGTGCTGCAGTGGGTTTTATTTTTCATCTTATTGTACACTGATTATGGTATTCGTTTCCTGTTTTTATGTTCATTCCATGAATTTTTTATGTGAAGCACTTGGTGCATATCATTTTTTTGTTGTAAAGAACCTTGGGGTATAAAAAGTGCTATACAAATAAAGTTTGTTATCATTATTATTGTTATTAAAACAAAGATGGCTTGGTTTCATTTCACAGAAGCAACAAAGCCCTAAACAGCTCAAAGTCCATCCAAATCTCACCATGTGGCGTAAGGTGAAAATCAACTGTCGGTCAGCTGCTACGCTCCAGATGTCCATGTGTTTGCCAACATGGAGCTCCCTCCATTTTTCTCACACAGTCTGTGGCCCCTTCTACATCACAGCGTGGCATATCTCTTGTGATCTTTTATTATTATTAATCAACACTTACTCAAAACCAATTTTGAAACATCCTTGAATACTTATATTGCGCTGACCGCCCTGTAAACACAACATGGTGTTTTTTTTGTTGCCTTGTTATTATTATCGTCTACATTCGCGCCCACACAGTATTAAAATTAAAGCCTCTGTGGTACGCATTATAATGCCTGTTGGCTGCTGTAATAAAATAGATGAAGAAAACATAATTTAGAGAAATTTTTAAATATTTTGGTACATTTTAGGGTGTTTTACCTGAAAGCAACACTCAACATGATGGTGAGGAATAAAAAAAAAGCCACTGTCTGTTCCATCCTCTCACCAGCTTAAAATTTATTCCTTTAGAAATTTAAAAACTCTTTTCATAAGTTTGTTCATTTGAAGGTTATCTCAAGCCAACTTTGTTCCATTGTTGAACAGCCTATAGGGATGAACGCATGCAGAAGAGTGTAGGCATCCTTCACCAAGAATCTATATCTACATCAACAATCTATCAAACCAAACTAACTTAAATACTCAATTCTGATCAATTGATCAATTCCAGCTTTCTAAGGTTTGTTATTTCTGTTTAGCAGCCCGTTGCTTTGAAGAACAGACTGTTATGGACACAGTTCTGATGATAGACTCTGGAGGAGCAATAAAGTCATTTTTATATCCACAAAATTATTTTTAAATTAATATTTTTGTCAAATTTTTGATATCGAAACATCTGATTTGGGTCATCTAACTTGTTGAAAAATTAATGCATCTGTGTGTGTTACCAGTTGAAGCAGTTCTTTTAAGCTGGTCCATCAACTCTCTTTTTTATTGTAATTTCCAAATAAAGGCAAGACAGGATAATCTTTCATATAACACTATTCAGACACAAGGAATGCAATGAAACAATAAGATAACATTACAACCACATTAAACAGGCAAGAGGCAAGAGGCAAAAACAAGACGATAAATAGTTAAAGAATTACAGAAAAAGTCAATTAAACATTAAAAAATAAAACCTGACTCATCTATTAATGTGAATTCGATTGCAAAATGACAGAAAAAGACATTTTCAGACCATTTCCGTCGGGAGAGATGACGTGAAGAAGACAGCAATAAAGGGACTCGACATGACCTCCAGAGAGTCGTGAGAATTTAAATCACTGTAATTACTTTTCTCAGCGCCCTGCCTCTTTCTTTTTTTTTAAAGTATTGCACCTTAATTAAAGGTGTATTGTGTGAGTGTAAAGAGACAAAAAATTGGTTTGTTAACAAGAGGCATCACCGCACCATAGTGAGTTAATCAACACTAAAAAACATCCTGAAATCGTCATATTGCACCGACTGCCCTGCAAACGCAACGTGGTGCTTTTTGCAGCCTGGCTCTTATTACCGTCTATATCTGCGCCCACGCGGTATTAAAATTTAGGACGGGATAATGTGCTTTGTCTTCATACTTACATTTGTGTTATCCCTGTTTGGACGCAGCTAAACACTGTCAGATTTTCATTGCTAGTAGAAATAACCGGGTGAGCCATGGGTGATATAACTTTATATGCTAGCTCCTGGCTGTTAATATAAAACAATACAAGACACAAAATTTGTATGAGCACTTTAAATATGATATTGATTCTGCAATATATCCAAGTGCTTCCCTTTTATTGGTTCTCGTGCAGTAGGCTTTGAAAAATGCCACAGACCTCTTATCACACAGATTAGAATGGATTGCTTTTAATATTACCTCCAATAACGGCTCTTTGTTCCAAATGGCCATTTTCCTTCATTGCATGAAAAGTCAACTTCCATTTGACAAGACATTTAGTATGGCTTATGTGGCACAAACTGTGCATAAAGTTTCAAATTGAACTTTGGGGGGAAATCTGGAGGATATTTGTGGGTGTTCTCTCAGAAAAAAAAAAGGAGGGGGGGGATTTCTGGATCATTACATGCATTTCTCCGTCCTGTATATCAATAGGCAGAATGTTACATTTCCCTCTCTGCCATTAGTCAAAGTGGTCTAATTTAAAGTAGGGACACTATTGGGTTTTGTGTGATAAATGACCCATGTGAGAGCGACCCGCAGTGGGTAATGGAGGGAAAGGGTTCAGTTACAAGCAGTTAGAATACAAATATCCTGCTTTTTTCCTCAGTTGAGGGTTGACACAGGGTATGAGATATAGTACCCTGTCTGTACGGTAAATTCCGTTTCTTTGCGGTAACATTAATCTGTACATCTGAAGGGGTTCTTCTCTGAGCTTTCCCCCAGTGTAGGTTCCACATTTTTCACAGCAGCTCATTTTAGAATGAATCAAATGCATTTTGTTTTGTGCACTTCCCCATTTCTGTGTTATGCAGTGATGTAAATTCCTCCTAAAGTGATAGCCTTGGAACACTGTCAGCACACAGTTCTCACTTTGTTCATTGTCTGGCAATATGCTTGAAACAGAAATCTTTTAAACTGAGCTAAACATCAATCTATGGGCTGTTTTATCAGCATCTGACTGGATGAAAACACCACTCACTGGGCTGTCATTGGCCATTCTCTTGCTTTTCAATCTGGGAAAAAAAAAAAAAAAAAACATCCTGAAAACTTTGGATTTCTCCTCATCTTTCCTCCAAACGCCTGTTCCTCCGATCTAAACAGCGCAGTAAGTTGTTTGTCGCCGCCCTTCCAGAATGATCAGTCAGTGAGTTTTCTGATCGGGCGCCCCGCTGACAGGATGACATAATTTGACAGTGCCTTCCATAACAAAAATGATTTATATGACTGTTTTTGATCAGCCACCTCAGCGGTTAAAAGAGTTCTCCGCCAATTTAACAGTGCACTTCCATTACGCTGTCACACTCATGATGGGCTTTAAAAAAAGGATCAAAACTATTTAACAGAACCACAGATGTTTTCTTTTCAATTGCAGGCATTATTCGTCCTCACTTAAAACTAATGTCGACGTTACCCACAATGCAACTTCTCAACTCACTAGACTGTAATGTAGACTCTTGTTGCAAGACTCAAGCAGAGATGAAGAGTCCCTTTTCTGGTGCTAACATGGTCACAGATATATATATTTTTGAAAATGTAATTACTATGTAATAGATAATGTACAGTGAGCAGGTCATTATTGTGGAATAAACCACCACAGACCACCTACTTACCAAAAGAAAAAAAGACAATAATGTGACATTCATTTTAAATGATTTTATGCAAGGAATGTGATATGTTGAGTGTATTTAGAGTTTTATATAACCCTGCTTTAAACTAGAACAAATATTTTCCCATTTCATACTGTGTTGTGTTACTTTATGGCTTGTAGCAATTATTTTATTGAAACTTAGTTTTAAATGAGCTCTTTATTGAGCTTTAAATATAACATTTAACCAGCATAATTAGAGAAAGTATTCCTTATTTTTATTCCCTATTATTATTCAGGGTTTCTGCAGATTTGAACAAGTTAAATTTAAGACTTTTTAAGACCTTTTTAAAACTATTATGAATAAGAATAAGACCTATTTCACTTCCATACTGGCAAACAAAATATGTGCAGTTTGAATTAATGGCTACTGGTTCAATGTCGGTTTCATTTTCATATATTTTCTTTCCCTCCAAGACACATTTAAAAGCTAGACTGAAGTTAAATCCAACCTGATGCATCAACATCAACATCAATCAGTTTTTAAGACCTGTCAAACTCATATTAACGTCTTCAGACATTATGGATTTTAAACTTTTCATGGACCTGCAGAAACCCTGTTTTTATTGATATAGCCGATTATCTGTGTGCTGTGTTTACTTTAGTTTTCTCTCTTATATCATGTAACAATTAAGAGCTGAGCTCAGTGAGGATACTGAAGGGTAAATTAGATTAGCATGGTAAAGAATTACAGCGATGCCCTGCTGGATTCGGTGTATGCAGCCCCGGTTTAGTCACTGTCAGCTGCTGACAGCGATCAGGACCATTTCGGAACAGCTGCTATTTAAATACCAATTCAATAGAAACACCTACCAGCCAAATTGTGATATGTGTTTGGCCCTCACTCACACACGGGGTAACGTTCCTTTGCCAACACTTGGCATTTATGAAACCCAGTCCAAAATAAATATGTTTACCTATCAACATTCCTATTGTGTTGAACTCAGAGTCGGAGTCATAAATTGTTTTCTTTCACCAATGGGTTACACTCACAAGGAGAGCTTTTATTTATTTTATTTATTTTTTTGGCCCCCGTCTCTCTCTGAGCCTAATCTGTATGATGGTAAAGTTGAGTCACCACAGTGGGGGTTGGCTGGTACACCGAGGTAAATTAACTCCAGGGAGTTTTCTGCTGGCCTCGGAAAACACAAACAATATTTGTGTCATGATCTCCCGTGGCCCTCTGAAAGAAAACTCAAATAAAACAACAGCACTGTATTTATTAAGATGTTTTCCACCAGAATAAAGCCAAACAACCCAGCAGTTGCGATATAAATAATTAAGTAGAGACAACACTTTACAAAGCCCTGTTATGAGTTAGAATCAGATATTAGTGCCCTTCAAATATCCTTGGGGTTAAGGTAATGTCAGGATGTGATTTTTTTGCCCTATTGCACCACATCTTTTCATTATTTCCAAGGCAAAATGTTATTTCTCTGGATATCCTTTCTTGCACAGAATTAATACATGTCATAACAGCTGTTGCAGAACATCAATAAACTGTCAAGCAATAAAAAAGCAGGCTTTAACTGAAAATGAAAGAAATTGGCACGGACCAATAGAAGCAACAAAAATGTCATCTGTCTGAGAAGATTTGGAGAGCTCCCATGAAGTGGCTCGCAATTATATTGCACATGTCACCACAGACAAGTAGATAAACAACACTCTTTCAATTTGTAATGAATCAGCCACAGACATTGATTGGAACGAGCGTTTCATAAATGTAATTGCCTCTTTGATTCTGATCATTGATCTGAATCTGAACGATTGTCTATGAAATGTTGAAAAAAAATACATTATCAGTCTCTGAGAATAGATTTCATTACGCTTGATTTCCCTATCAATGCAAAATATCACAGTATTGATTGATTTGCTCGTTCAAAGGAACGGAAGTGGTACCTCCAGGGAGGTTCGAGCAAGAACAAGCAGAGCCCACTGTCTACAACACCACTTCCAATATAGTTGAAACACTATAAAACGCAGTGGTTGGCAAAGCCTTTTCCACTTATATTTAATTGAATGCAGCACAAACACAGGTTTCTAATGTTCAAACTGATTAACTTTATTGTTTTTTTGTAAATATACACTCATTCTATATTTGATGCCTGCAACACATTCTCAGAAACTAACATTTGGGTTCAGGTTCTTTAAAGTCCAGGGTGTCCATTGTTGTAGTTAATCCCTATTAGCCACCACCAAGGTAGCGACTATTCTTCTTGGAGTCCATACAAGAAAACACTGCATTATGATGTAAAACAATTTTAACATTCAGGGCAAAAGGAGACAAAAGCGACACAAAAACGACAATAACCAGTTAACGATAAAACTACCAGTCACTACAAATAATGGCATCAAGTTCCTACATTTTGTCTAAAAATAGAGACTGGTGCTCTGTGCCATTAAAGATATTCTTTAAACTCTTTTCAAAAACAGCTTTACTTGTTAAAGTGTTTTCACTTGTTCAATGCACTGATTCAGTTATCATAAATAACAGATTGTTGTTGTCATTCAATCTGTTTTAAACCAGATGATGAAGAGTGCAGCCGCCACTATGGAAGGAATTTCTAATAAGAAATATCTAAAAAACTTGTTTGTTACAGCTTAATGACAATCTTATCTCCTGTAAAGATGTTTAAGATGACTGTAACACACCTGTTACCTGAGCGTAATGATTGATGCATCATGTAAACAGCCAGGACACTGTGCTTTATATCATCCTCAGCATCTGTATCTGATCTACATAATATTAACAAATGATGTTACTTTAAATTATTCTATCCATTCCCATCTGGTGTCTCTATCTGTTACCACTTAAATTACCGTTTGGATGTTCCAAACAGGTATTTTTTTGAGTTTTGCCTCTGTCTCAACTTGTGTGGAAATGTGGCATCAAATACAGAATTAAAGTATATTTCCAGTACAACAATTTAATATCTTCTCCTTGTTCTGTCTTCAATTGAATACAAGTCAAAAAGTATTTGCAGATCATTGCATTCTGTTTTTATTTACGTTTTACACGTTGTCCCAACTTCTTTGGAATTGTGGGCATAATTTCTTTTTTCGGTGAAATGAAGCTGTGATTTCATAGTGTTCAATGTGACTTAAAAAGTCATTAGAGAAAGAGAAGGCTGGAAAAAAAAGTCAAAGACGTCCATGACATGCCCTACATTTCCTATACGGCTGCTCTGTCTGGAGGCAGCCAGCCGACAAATACATCACCGACCAGTCTGAGAAGACATTAGCTCACAATGATATTTGTAATGCGACACTTTTGGGAGAGGTATTTCTCATTTCATGACAGAGCGAGGCAGGATAGATATGGTAAACAGAGGCTCCTGAGGATAATTTGACCTCAGAAAAGCAAGGCCATTCATTTTCCCTCAGCTTAATGATACAAATACGGATGTATTTTATGGAGAAGTGCTGCAGTGGCCGGGCGTCTGTGTGGATTCAATCCTGAAGCGATATCAGGAGTGTGTGAGGAAGAATCCACAGCCAAACAACTTCAAATGTTCGCTTTACATTTCCAATCAAAACTTTATACATCTGTCACAGACACCACGGCATGTTTTATGCTGGTTGGCATTTTACTTGAAGATTAAATCCATGTCAGCCACGTAATTGATATTTTGGTGTTTGGTGTAAACTTCAACATAGGACTGGTAATTTACACGAGATGCCAAACAGTAATGTAGAAATTCATTACATCCATGTTTCCACTCGTTTTTTGAAGTGTTTTTCATGACCTTTGCCTCAGAGTGTCACATCTGGATAACTCTAGATTTAGAGAAAACTTACCACCTTGTAAATTCGTTTAGGTGAGTTCAGCTCATAATTACTTTCGCTCCAACAACCCATGAAGTTAATATACACTCCTGTTTGGTGCCCTTTCAAGCCCTAACCATACCCTAAACTTTATCAGAAGGTTTGAAATGAAATCCGCCCTACCTCTGAGCTCCTAGAGCCTCTTAAAGGGCTGGTTTGGGTTGTTTGAAGGGAGGCTGTGTGAGGTGTTTATCCTTCGGTAGATGGTGGTTGAAACACCCCCCAGTTTGTAGAAGCAGCTGGTGCAGGAAACTAAGGACAGGCCCTGGAGCAAAACAAATTTAAGCCACCTAAAAAAAAGGCCTAACAATCAATATCAGTTTAAAAGAAGAGTATGCAGGATGTGTTGGTTGCTGTTTGTAAAGGCAACAGAAAGAGAGTTTGTTGAATCGTATTCCCAGGTCATCAAATATACATTCTGGGGGGTTGGTAAAATGCTCCAAACACAACAAAATAAGAAAATACTGACAAAGGCAGGATCTCTGCAGATACAGACACAGATGGGTCACTGAGTGTGATTGTTTTGATCTGAGTCTATATATAGTTTTTTAGGAAATCCTGCATAAAATGCCTTTAAGTATACACTATATTTAGCTCATTTTTCATGCTTTATCTTGCTGTCAGATAACCTTTTTGCAACCAGACTCCTTGGCAAAATCCGCAATTTTACCTTGAGGAGTTGCTGATCTTCTACCTGGATCAGTTAAATGGATAGTTCACCTAAAATTGAAAATTCATATGATGTACACAACCTCATGCAGATTAAAGATTTAGTTTTTTAGTCCACAAAACACTGCTGGAGTTTCACAGGAAAACAGCAGACTCCCTGAAACAATTTAAGTGAATGGTGACCAGTTTTCAAACCGAAAAAACAACCAGAAGAAAAAACAATAAATGCCTCCATACTGCTTGTCTGTTGTGATCCGAGTCAAGCCCTGACTTGACATGTTGACTTAAAAGACATAATTTTCATGATTTTTTTTAGCCTGAATCTCCACTGTAGATCCTAAGCTTGGAGCCACGCTCACAGCAGTTGCCGTCCACGTGATCATGCCCAGATTTTTCCAGGACAAACATGACATTGGTCTTGAAGGGTTGTGGATCCAAAGGTATTTTCTTCAGCAGCAGCAGCCTCTTATAAAAGCACTTTGCTTTTGTGCAAGGTAAAGTGATTGAATTCACCTATGGAGTCTGGTTTGTTTGAAGTGAACGATATTTGGCTTATTTAATGATGGTTTCCCATCGGAAAAGGCTGTTTGAGAGCGAGGTAAAGCACTGAAGATATTCTAAATGTAACTTACACTGATATGTTTTGCTCCTGATCCTGCCCACAGCAGTGCACTGCTTAGTTTCCTGCATCCGTACTTTTGCAGCTTTGTCCAAACTGGGAGCATGATGACCACCATCTACTGCAGGTAGAATGGACAGTGCAACGTCAAATCCAAACAACCCCTTTAAGTACATCAAAAATCCTGCAGAGGAATGAAGTTTTCTGTTAGACTGACAGTAATGACACTCTTCTGACAGACACTCTGCATTTGATTACTAAACTTTAATCAAAAGCCAGAATTTTGTGAAGATTAGTCACATCAGAATCTAAATTTTAGTGTGCCATAACTGCAGGTAACTACCGCTGAACAATGTTCATTTGTCAATAAAGCACGATCGTTGACAGTTCACTGAACCTGTAATGGATTCTTTAGCAACCTTATCAAGGATGTTCTTTGAAGAGCGGTACAGCCTGAGGGGTTTTTCCGCACTCTCAGTGAGAGGACCCCCTAAAGGATTCGTTTCTTTTCTTCTTTTATTTTACAGGTGAGAGTGCACCTTTTCACTGACTCAGCATATTTACAGAGCCCAATTATTCAAGATGCCCCAGATTAACTTTGGAGTTCTGTCACTGTCGTATATCAAACAAAATGTTGACACAGCCCGTCTCTGTCAACAAGCAAAAAGCGACTTAGCACATTTATCTCCCGCGTGACACAGACTTGGATCTGTGCCCAAAAAGCAAATAATTTTCCCACACAACATCTTCAAATAAAGAGGAAAAGCCTTTCATTTGTTTCCTGCCCAGAGACGCTTATTAATCAACCACAATATGAGTTTGATTCTTTGTATATGTGTTTGTATAATCCTAACGAGTTATGCAAATAAAATAAAGTTTGAATTAATTTTAATGAGTGCGTAACAAAAGGGCCAGAGCTAATTAACTAAATTCCTTCTCTTTGAAAAATGGGTAGCGCTGACCCCCCGTTGAATATAAAACAAAGCCAAGAACATTAGAATATTCATTATAAAACATATTTATGTAACTCTGTGAGGTTTATGTGACCATGTGTCCCATGGGAGGCAGATTCTATGGCGGAAATATATAGTTTAAGCTTCAAAGCACAATAAGGTATATTGTATTAATTCATTCTGCTGCCTGCAGGGACTAGAGGAAGCATAGCGGCATTATGTGTTTATATTTGCTCCATCTCTTCCTCAGTTTCTGTCCCTAGTAATTTCCATTTTGAAGTTTAGGTGCAGCTGTAAAAATGTTCCCTCAGTAATAGACAAAAATAGATGAAATATATTTAGTTAAGTCAGGATTTTTTCCCACCACAAAGCAACTTTGTTTCATGTGTCCATGAGCTCACTAACAAAGCAGGATGCTAAAGCGGCTTCAGAAGATGTATGGCGCTACCAGAGTACTATACCATCAGGTAGAGTCATTAAGGGACGCAACAGGATAGGATTTCTAATAATGAATGCAAGGACACGGACAAGACAAAACCATTAACACTGTGAAGAAGAATCTTATAATAAAGGTGAGACCAGTGTCATGTTGTTAATAGCTACAATTATCCATCAACGAGCAAATGAGCCATCAACATTTACTGCTAGCTCTCAATCACACAAATCAGCCCTGATTGCTGTGCCACTGTGGAACAAGCTCCCTGCCACGTTCAGATCGGCTCTAATGCCAGGTACCATTTCTTTAATCCCCGCGTCTGCCATTCGCGCAGTCATTAACCGTTGTTGTGCCGGTGTCAAGAATGGCTGGTGGTTGCATCACGTCTTAGTTAGCACGTCTGGGACTCGCCGTGTGGTTCACTGGAGGGACAGCTTGGCATAAATAATCCTGGGATGTATCACAGCAAGACAACAAGACAAGGAAAATAAAAAAAGATTGTTGAAAAATGAAAAATATTTCTACAATTAATATTTAATGGACTGATTCCAAATTTAAATCAATGTTACCCGAGTCTCTAAAAAATAAAATATCTGGACAATGCAGGAGTATATTCTGACTTTGTACAATTCATGTACACTTTTAGAAATAAAGCTCTTTTTTTTTCCCTTAAAAAAAGTCCTTAAAGAAGAACTCTTTTGGAACCCAAGAGTGTACAGTAATAACATAGAATTCTGTAAATTTTGAATATACTGCACATTTTCTATTGTTTCTTGGCTGATAGAAGGGCATTCAATAGCAGTTTTTAACATTTTAACATATAACTGTCTCTGAGATGTAGTTACGTGTCAAATCAAGTTGTGTTCTGTTGTCTGCCAGCTGGCTCACGCTGCCCAGATATAAAAATGATTGACAGAGGAAAAACTTGTTCACAGTTAAAAATGCAGTCAAAGAAAAATCAACTACATCCACGGAATATATAACACTATATCTAAAAGATCATAAAATAGCCATATCTTTCAAAAAATATTCAGAAATATGTTTTAAACAAACAGATCAAGGTCGGAAATGTTTTGTAGGTTAAGATTGAGTTATTTGCTTTCAAACATTAGCAAGTAGTAATGACAGGGTTCTTTTCTTGCTGAGAGTTTTGTGCTTGTTAGCTAATTTACTGGTCAAAAAAAGGGGAACTCTTTTCGAGATTTGTATATGTTGTTTTCTAATCGTGCGCCTTTTACAAACTGTTTTCATAATGTGACAGTGCTGTGGTTAAAATCTGTTACAGGGACAGAAAACACTTGGTTAGGGTTTGAGAAAGGCTATGGTTTGGATTAAAATGATTACTCTTGCAAAATCTTTTGCAGGTCTGGGGTTCCCTTCTGGACACAACCTTGAAGTCCCTGTCACACCAGAAAAAAAAGTGATCTGTGCTTCTTCTTTGCCCCGTAGGCAGTGCCAGAGGCTTAGTGGCAGACTACTAGCTTGTGAGCTAATATGCTAGCAAGCTGGGAAAATGCCAGCGCTAGTCATTCATATAAGCTCTCCAAACTTCTCAGTTTTCTCTCTGCCAAGCCGTTTACTACCCCCAGCAGTTTGTTCTTGTGACTGTACATCAAACAACAGTCATTAAAGAAAGCAGGAAATGCTCTACTAGCTAGCTAGTTTACCAAATTCCTCTTGACTAGTGTTATTTATCTGTTCTTGTTAGCTTAATTGCTAATGGGACACTAAGTGCATGCAGTTGATTCAAAAGACAAATCTGTTGCCAACTAATTTCTCTCTTGCAAACGGTTCCTCTTATGTAGCAGTTTATTCAAGAGAGGAGGTAAAATAAAAATAGATGAAGCAACAGAGCTAATTAGCTGCACGATAGCCTACTCCATGTTGGACTTCCCAGCTCTCTATTAGCACCAGATCCATTGAAAAACACACTTCGATCTCACCACCACATAATGTGGTTCATTCAACTCTCAACAGTTCCATTCCAACTGATTATTACATTGATTACATTTATATTAAACATAATATATATGTATACATATATTTTTTTTCTTTTATGAGTGGCAGAAAGATAGCATTAATATTTATTTCTGTTCATGGTTGCCATGATCTAGAATACATTTACAGTGGTGTCTCTTAGTATTAGTATTTTTCTTGTCTTTCTCTGGTCATAACTGCCCACATCTAAATGTTATCTTAGGTGAAGACATTTACATAAACATGCACAACAAGTGAATATCAATGATCGCAGCAACAGCTCAAGTTATAAATAGTTCAAAATGTACAAGGCAATGGACTGCACTCAACAAAACATTTTATTATATAATATGTCCAGGGAGAGGGTAGATAAGTTTTTCTTTGAATGGGCACTCTTCAAAGAAACTCATTTGACCTCCTGCGGGGAGAGAAAGATGGCAGAAAGCAGGCCGGGATAGTGTTCAAAATAGCCACTGCATTCTTCCACTAACTGCAAATCCCCTTTCATCCGCGTACGATGCTATCAGGCAGGAAACCTGGTCATGGATGAGGCATTTACACAAGCACCCATGGTCAATCTATTCCTCCACCCATGGTCCTCCACTCCAAGCCGGTAACTGCATTAATCAAGTGTGAACATCACCCATTGGTTTCTGAAAGTTTCCTCAAGTTTCATACACAGTTTTATCATCTGTTTTACTCTAAATGCGACCAGAATTTACTTTTCAGATCTGGAGATTTTGTCCACAATTTCATGTACAGTCCATGCAATTAATTTGAGATAAAAGGCCAACCGATATTTGGTTATATTAGCTAGCATACTGTTCCTTACTGCAATTAGATTCCAACTAGCTATTACCTTATGATAAACAATATCTAAAGCTTTCTGCATAAAATACCACTATTAACTATAATCATAAGGGGTCAGCTAATGCATTAAAATGCCATAAAGTAATTTCATCAACTGACCAGCGAGAGTGCTCTGCAAACACTTAAAGTAAGTGAGGTTCAATGCAGGAACAATTCAGTGTTTGGAACTATTGGTTGCCCCATGGGAGCATTTCTTCCACTTTTTCTGATTACAGCAGATTTTAAGTGGTCTGATTAGCACTACAACATTGACAGGAATAGCTTTTACTGCTGTTATGACCCAGCCTTAAAGGTTCTGCTTTTAAGAATAATCACTGTGCCCTCTAGAAATTAATACTATTAGCCACTATGTGAATCAATTTTGGGATAATTGTTCGCCTGGTAGATGAAACTAGAGATTCTGAAATGATTTGGCCAACATTCATTTCCCCTTCGAGCAACGTTTGCCCTAGTATTATTTAAGTTGGCCTCAACAACATGGGATGCAGTATTAGCACCATTCTTGTTTGTTTTTGTAAATTACTTCTTTTATGATAACTGACATAACACTAAGTCACATGCACACCAACAGAGGAGATCCAGCCAGCTTCCGTACAACACTAATGCTAACGTAACTAACACTGCAGTACAAGCTTTCACGAAAAGCAGCAAGAAATGACAACTCTACTTATTCAGTTGGTTTCAAATGAGGCTTAACGTTCACACAGTTTCTTTTGACTGTCCCTCAATATTACAACATTAGTCCAGCATCGCCCCAGCCAGTGGTATTAGCCACATTAGCCATGCAGCATGCTAAGGCCAAGTTCAACAGGTTATCCTAAAAAAAAATAACACTAAAACAACATAAAACGTGGCAAAATTTAGAGTTGCAAGTTGGAAGTCAGTTTTCAACAGCTGGTATTGATCCAACATTGAGCCTGCAGCAATGGTCCTCAACTCACCAAAGTGTAAAACAAAAAGGAAAAAAAAGATTTTTTTGTTGTTGTTGTTGTTTGCCATCCTCTGCAGTTTGCTTGTCAGTATTGTGGCATTTAAAAATTGCAGTTCTTGCAGTGCCACATGTTGTCTTTTCATAATAGAGAGCTTGGACAAAGGAATTATCTGTGAAAAAGTGGTTTGTTTCAGCTGTACAGCTTTGATAAAATACTTTATCACATAACTGAATAAATCTTTTAAATTACCATTGTGCTGATAGTTGTCAATCATGTAGCCTGTAGTCATATCAGTTATGTCCTAGAGCAAGACAGGAGCATTTGGGGTCAGATCTATAGGAAAAACACTCAAATATGGCTGCCGGAGGAGGCATTAAATGACCCGAAGCCCTCTGTAAACACAACCTACCCCTCTGTGTTACAGAGCAACTTTGGCAAGCTGCTCCTCTGGCCTACCCTGAGGCAAACCAGCTTTCATTTGTATGGTTTATTCAGAAATGAACTGTTGGACCTGAAAATTCCTAATCATTACCTACATTATTTGTGTTATTCTTTGGATAGCACTGAGGTACCGTATACGCTTCATAGTTCTGAATTAATCAAAGGCGAATAACAAATGCCGGAGATGTTTTCATCTGTTCTTTTCAGAGAGGAATTTCAGAGTTCAGTGCCCCCTCATCCCTCGTTTTCTTGATATAGAAATTCTCCATATCTCATCAATATGCACAGTTAGACCCTTCCCACCTGCTGTGTTGTTGATTCTATTTTAGTAACCACTCAACAGATGATAAATATAAGAAACATTATATGCTGCTACTGATTCAAACTAAATACATTTGTATATTAGACATTACAAGCATGAAAATTAAAGTTAATTCACTTTTAAAACTACCTGAAGCTCCAGTGCACCAGTGATTTCTACTGGGTTCCAAAAGGGTTCTCCTTGAAGAGCTTAGGTTCTGCCCAGAACCATTTGCCTCTAAAGAACCCTTTTTTGAAGAAATTATTTGTCTAAGGTTCTTTGTTAGACTAATCATTTTCAGAAGAACATTTCTTCAAGGATTGTCAAAATCCTTGAACAATGTTCTTGGTAGACCCTAGAAAAAACCTTGGAATATAAAGGTTCCTGGTAGAACCCCATGGTAGGGCTCTAGCCAAAAGCCTTGGAATATAAATAGGGTTCTTGATAGAGCCCCATGGTTGAGTTATAAATAAAACCTTTGGAATATAAAAAGGTTCCTTGTGAGCCCCATGGTTGGTCTGGGTTTTCTCTTGGAAATAGTTCTCAGTAGATTGACCTAGTTTGGTTCTTTATAATACCCTTTGGTTCTAAAAAGGTTCTTGGTAGAACCCCTGAGTGTGTTGTAGATGAAACCCCTGACATATAAAAAGGTTCTCAGTAGAACCCCTCTACTAAAACCTTAGGTGGGTTGTAGATTCAAAACTCTTGGAATATTAAAAGGTTCTTGGTAGAACCCCTTGGGTGAGTTCTTGTTAGCACCATTATAGAGTGGAAAAGTACTGGATAGAACTGCTAGAGAAGGTTGTGATTCCATAGAAGGGTCGTCTGTAGAACCTCTTATATGGGGTTCTGGGTGAAACCTTTCACAGATGGTTCTAGGAATAATCCTTTATACTGGGTTCTATGTAGAACTCTCTGAAAAGGTTCCAAAGGAAGCCTTTATAAAAAGTTCTACCAGTAACCAAAAAAAGTTCTTCTATGGAGACAAGCCTTAAGAGAACCCTTTATGGTTCTATTTTTTCCCCCTTTTTTGTATATTTTGAAATGATATCATACATTATAGATTAGTGATCAAACAACAAGCTGTAGATGTAAATTAATTCAACATGCAGTAACTGGGCTTTACAAGAGAGAGATGATTGGATTTTGACATGTAGTATTTGATAAGCTTTGTTTACCCTCTCAATACGCAGAGGAGTTTGCTGATCTCAATACTTCCCACGCCATCTGTCTATCCTCTGATTCTTGAGTGAAGAAAAACCAGAGATGTTCTTTTCAGTCTCATGGTGGAGTGGTTCATGTCCCTGTTGCCAGAGATTTCCATTTGCATTTTATATCAAAGTACAGATCACTCGCTTGTTTATGAGTTGGTGTTTTACATCAAAACAACAACATTATCTTTGGGGTATACTGGTTTGAAAGAGAACCTGTACATCCTTCGCTGTTATATTTACCTGATAGTGTTCGGGGTAATTTTTACACTGGGCAGCTTCCTGTTTATTTTTTAATAACTGCTCTGAGTGTGGAGCACTGCTGCTGAAAGGGGGATTTGTGCTCAGTGAATGGACTGTGAATAAATAACCGTAAAAAATAAATGAAATTAAAATTAAAATGACCCCACTATCCAATATTGAGAACAAAAGCATGGATGTAGTTGTAGACTGAGCAATTTTCTATATTTGGGCTTACAATATAATACAATATACTTATAGACAGAGCTAACGGGTCTAAAAAGAGAAGCCAATGCATAAATGCCTTAAACTTGCATTATTTCTAATGGTCAGCAGGGGGCAACTCCATTGGTTGCAAAAAGAAATTCAATTTTATGTAAGCATATGAAAAATTAGTCTACTTCTCACTTGATTTATGACCTCAGTAAACAGTTTCCTAATGAATTTATGGTCTAAATCACTAGTTTCAAATCTTCTTTAATACAGCATGATGTTCATTTTGTAAATTATGGTCCCATTTAGAGTGAAATAGACAATAAAGCAGGATATCTCTCTCAGTAATTTCGTCCACTAACACACAGGGCTCTGAGAGCTGAGATTACACTGTAAAACTTGGCAGTTATGATCAAATATGAATCACTATTCTGTTACTGCATTGCATATTTCTTGCCTAACATGTTTGCAGAAATATATTTTTGCATGCTCTTCAGCTGTAATACAAGAAAGAGTGCGATCCATCAGGCCTTCCTTATTTCCTGTTGAATGGACAAACCAAAGCCCTGATGGCACAAAAAAGAAGATGGTGACCCCTGTCATGACAAACTTTAGGTTTACAAAAACCAATATATGATGTCATGGCTGGTTCAAGCTGGTTTAATACAAAAACAGTATCTTGAATTGCAAGACACAATCTGTACTTTTAAATTTAACCAAAATTACAATATTTCCATAGCCTTAAGCAAGGTGGTTTTGTTTTTGTTGCGTGTACCTCACCACATGCAGGATGTGGACTCAGGATGCGACCCTCGTTCTCTGGTGTCAAAGTCACGTTGTTTATGTGTGCCACGAATATGAGGCACCACCTTCACGGGAAAATATGTTTGCCAGTGAACATAATCAAGGCAGCAATTACATTTCCAATGAAAACGTAATTGGCAAAACTAATTATTATACAAATGTAATTTCTTGCAAACAGGGTTGATAATCTGTGTTACTCTTATGCTGAAAATATCCACTGACGCTGAGAAACCTGCTGGCCACTGTCACATCATCTTTCTTCATCCCCTATTCATTCTCTATAGAGTGGTACCATACATCAGTGTTACACAACAGATAAATAGAGCACATTAAACTCCCTGTCTTGTCTCTGGCTATGAGAAGGATGGAAAAATGGCAGCATGACACAACACATTCACAATGGCTAAAATTAGATTGTTATGACCAGGTAAAACTAAAAGCTTTTGAACAATGACGTAAAGATATACCGTGCGTTCAAACTACATAATGCTCTGGACCCATTTTATGTATTTGACCCGCTGTGCTTTCATGTAATTACTTCACCACAGTACTCCATATAGTGCTGTATTGGAGACTACATATAGAAATTTTAAAATCATTCATAAAAACCTGTTGCAGAGGCCTGATGTAGACTGAAGTTTTGTCAGTTGCACTTTATGTTACAGGACATAACAAACTGTACTTTGTATTAAAGTTGGCAAAAACTAGAAATATGTTCCTTCTCAGTCAGTGAACGAACACAACCATACCTTAATTAGACACCATACACCTACAGGGACAGTAATAAGATGTGAGACGTACTTTGTATCAAATGTGACAGAAATTTGAAATAATATCTTGTTCTTTTAGACCCTTTATTAGACCCATTATTTGGCTTTATTACCCTACAAGGAAGTCTAACAAGGGTCTAACAGTGAGAAATAATGCACTTTAGTTTACAGTGCACTTCTGTCATAATGTATCCATAATTGCACTCTAAGAAAGTCTAAAAGGGTCTAAGGGGCTAAAAGTTATGAAATATAAAAAGATTCTTGGTTCTCATTAAAATCAATGAGATTTAAAAGGTTGTCAGTGGAACCCACTGGTTGGGTTTTACATAGAACCCTTTGGAATATGAAAATAAAAAAAGAAAGATATCAGTAGAACCCCCTGGGTGAGTTCTTCATAAAACCCCTGGAATATAAAAAAAGTTCTCCATAGAATCATCTGGTTGGCTATTTATGAAACCCTTATTACCCTCTAATAAAGTCTAATAAGGGTCAAACAGTGGGAAATAATACTTTTTAGTTTACAGTACAGTTGTGTCGAAATGTGTGTCTCATAAAGTCTAATAAAGGTTCTGTCAATAAAGAACATATTATCTCCAGTGTGTGTTTTATTTAATACAAGTATGGCTTATTAAGTCTTATCAGTGTACCGTAAATTAAACTGTGGCTGGTTTGTCCATCTGTGAAATGTAACTGTTATGTACTGAAGCATCAAAAATCTCTCCATTGCTCAGAGACCCCCACCGGCTTCCTGGATTTCACAGAATTGCCAACAAAGTCATGCTCCTCACCTACAAGGCACTGCATGCCTCCACTCCTGACTAAATCTTACAACTCATCATCTCTCACTGCAGCCCTTCTCTCGCACTCTCTCCATCCATCGAGCTCTGGACCTTTGGATATTCCTAATACGAGGCTCTTTGCCTCCACACTACCTCCCACAGTCACAGCCACAAGCAATATTGGTTGAAAGACTTGCATTTTTACAAGGAACTGACATGTGATTGAATTCTTTATGTCTGTGCAATGCTTTTTCAGCAGTATTTGTTACATTTTCTGGTTGCAGTGTGTATAAACATATGCACAGACAAGTACACATATGGTTGTAATAATGCATCATTCCCCTATACATTTTTCAAGTCTCCAAATGTTTAGCATAAGAGACATAGATGTTACTGTTAAGTATTGTGAAGAAAATCAATGAAAAGCCCAAAACCATCACTGTGTTAATCTTTCAATACTTTCTGACTCCCCTACCTGCTGTGTGGCAGCACTAGGCCCTTTGGTTCCTCGTGAAGATCTAAATATTTAAAAATGGGACGCATTTATGTATAATTAAATTGTTTAAAAATGGCACAGTAATTTCCCAGAACAGCTGGACACTGTGGTTTTTAGCAAATGTTACTCAATCAAGCCATGGATTAATACACATTTGTGTGCACTCATGAATATTTCTAGCTGCAGGACAGTGTGTGTGTGTGTGTGGCACTGGCTCAAAATAAACCAGTGTATGTGTTTGTGGTTGGACAATTAACACTTCCTAAGTCCCTCCCCTCTTTGCTCTGTGCTCCAA
Organism: Lutjanus erythropterus; assembly: GCF_056507025.1. Classification (NCBI taxonomy): domain Eukaryota; kingdom Metazoa; phylum Chordata; class Actinopteri; order Lutjaniformes; family Lutjanidae; genus Lutjanus; species Lutjanus erythropterus. The sequence continues at coordinate 28,850,419 of NC_139337.1, forward strand.
TAACAGTTGAGCATGCTTGGCACCCTGGTCAGCTTTCCCCTTTCCTGATTCCTGCAGTTAGATACACTGCACATGTGCTAGGCTCCTCTACGATGAAAGAAAAAGACAAAATTTTGAAGATGGACAAAACATGGTCTAAAGAACCTATAAAAGTAACATGTAATCACATCTTAAGTTTGCTAATGTTAGCAAAACTCTTTGCTTGCTTTGCCAATCAGCCTTGCTTCCAATTTCTCAAGCACCAAGCAAGCAATTCTCATTGGACTGAATGGGCAGCGTCTATGCCTCCTTTACATCCACATCAATCTTTATCTGGCTAGTTAGATAGTGTTTTGCTAACATTAGTGTGCTAATATCTAGCATTTTGCAAACTTTAGAAAACTTAAGATCTGACTCTTTATGTCACTTTTACAGGAAAAGGAGAAATTTGAGTGAGCTGCCAAGTAGGGTTGGGGCTTAGGTGGGTCAATTGCCAGTGACTCCCAAAACGACATATATGGCAGATGGAAAGTACCAGTGACAGGCAAATCAGTGTGTATAACCTAAAATTATACATTATATTATGTATAATTATTACTGACAGTAAGAAAAGTGTAGGGTAAACAAGAAGCCTTAGCTTTTCGATGTCTATTTTTTTGCATGGTAGATTAAGATTTCACATTAATTAGCTGTATTGAGAGCCATCTTTTATATTCATGAGTTGTTATAAGAGTTTTAACAGCAACGTGAGAAGTGAGAAGCATCAAGTGGAACAGAGAAAAAAAAAAACGGCACTAGACAAAATGATTGATTTGAATTTTTTTGTCCAAGAATACGCTTCATCAAGGACCTGAATGTCTAATTTGTACAGTAGCTATTTTCACAGTAAATATAATATGCATAGATTTAATTACTATCAGCACGCAAAGTAAAACAGGTAGTGAGAAATTAAAACCTTAACCAGATGTATGAGAAAACATGACATCTGTTTTCTCTCTTGTACGTAAGACTGTAACAATGTAAGTTTGTTGTAAAGTTTCTCTAAGATTCTCAGTCTGTGTGTTGTAAAAAGGAGAAAAGCTAAAGAAGCTCAATGTTGTCCTCACTCTGTCATATCTGATGGATCTGTGGCTGTGTAGAAAGTTTTGCCCTAGTTTTGAAGTGAGGAGGTCCGGGGGTGAGGAGGAAAGGTTTGCCTCAGGCGCCTGCAGCTGTGTGATGGTCTGTTACTGGGAGTTTTTCCCAACCCACCGGGACAAAAACAACTCTCTGGTCAGTCTCAATCTCTGACCTACCTGGATGGAGAAAATCTGCTCAAAACAGTTTTTTTTTATTCACCAGATATTTCTCATTCTAAAAAACCCTTCACGCTCGATTGGTTTTCCTCTTGTTTTTATGTCTGGCAGACTAGCAATTAATATCTGTTGCTCTCCAGCATGACTCAGGAAAGATATTTATTGGAAGATCGATGCTTGTTTTCTTCAGTATTGTTCCAATTTCCTTTTGAGTCACGCAGGTACTCAAACTGATATAGACAGGCATTAAACCTGTTGTCCTCACACATTATTTTCTGCTAAAACGACAGCCTTGTGTTTTGAATGAGCGCACAATACTCTTACCAAGGTCTGCTCAATTTTTAGTTTTAGGATGTTTTTGACAGAGCCATTGCCTTGACACATCCTGTTCTTAAAATGACAAAAAATCAACCCCCTCAAAAAAACAACGGCGATGGCCTCAGCCAACGCTCGATATATTTGTCCAAATGCTCAGCACTATGGCAACTGTAGAAACTCGTCCATCCATTGAGTGAGCATGTACAAATTGACCTGACTGCTCCCATTGGTCAATGTTAACATTTTCAAGCAATACTCACATACCTGCCAACACTCTCCTGTATACCATGGCCATCTACCGGCACCCTCCCCTTAATCTGCATGGCCCACTAGCTTTGTTGTGAATGACTGTCATAAACAGATCCATGAGTTTTGTATGTCTGTGTGACACAAGCTCAGTTCATGGTGCAAAGGCATGCAGTGCACCTTCAGTTTAATATTTTGCACCCTCGTTTGCACCATCAATTAAATTTTAATAATAAATGCCAGGTGTGAGTTGGTAGGTCTGGTGCACGGACAGTGCATCTCCATGCACACCTCTGAAACAGCTGTGGCACTCGCAGTTAAATGTGATAACAGCTCAGCGAATGGAAAGCCCCATCTCTGGAAAGGTCTGACACGTTTGGATGATTCAGAGAGTCACGACATGAACACACGTCACCAAAAAATCAGCACCCAAAGATGAGATAAGTGTGATTTTCCATCAGGTAAGAATGATCAAAATGAAAGATCATATCAGGCCGACACTATTACGTGTCTCACCTCGTACATGGTCACACAGTTTAGTAATTAATGTCACATAACTACTTTTGTACTGTGATAAAAAGGATAAAAAGAAACTTTGAAAAGGGTCAGTGTGCACTTGGCAGCCAATAGATTTTTGTTTTAAAATGAGAAAACCAAACCCTGGAAATGAGCTGTTTATGATTGCTGTTGAGAAATAGAGAAACAGAAACGGGAAAACAACGCCTCATTCATAAAAAGCAGAATGTAGAGTTATAACAGACTAGTCTGATATGTGCAGAGGTCTGTATGGTCATAATTTATCAGCCTGGTGTTGTTTTTAGGTGATTTAATGAAGGTAAACATATTTAACAGCTGTGCATAGCAGCGGTGTGCTTCTCAGTGGCTTTGTCAATATATCCTGCTGCCTTCAGGTGCTGCAGGAATTTTCGTGAACTGAAGTAGTACCTACAAAAAAACATCATGATGTTTACCATTAGAAAAGGGGTCTATTACAATGAAAACCTTAACCCTAACCCTTGAACCAAAAAGAGCTCCAGAACAGATTCTTTCTTTTTTGAGCTCTGCTATCAACCCTGCAGCAGCGACAGATCACACTTGTTTGCTTCTTTGGGGTAATTCTACCAACTGGACACACCCCACCCTCCTTGTGATAACAGCTTGCTATCCACTTTGCTGCTGTAACACTGAAAATTTCCCCACTGTGGGACTAATAAAGGAATATCTTATCTTATCTTATCCTGGAGGAACACTACCTGCAGGCTGCAAAAAAACTTAAACAGACGCTCCAGACTTTACCCAGGGAGGATTGGCTGGCGGCTTGGCCAGTTGCCATCCGCTGGGCTCGCCCAGTGGCTCCCCCACTTGAGCCAGGAAATGATCGATCGGACAACGACTGTATTGCAGTCCCTGGTGATGGAGGATCCGACCCCATCACAACCTGTCCCTGTGGAACATAGGCTCCGTTGCAGGAACAAACGCAGGGCTTCCTCCCACCACGGCTCCCAATCTCCAGTGCCCAAGAAGAGTCACCGCTCCCCGGCCAACTTGGCCAATTCCTCTGTGGCACCTCCAACTGCCCTTCAACCAAGTGCCACCTCACCACTGGTTGCCCCAGTGGACATGGTGACGGTCATTCGGACCCTGATCCACCAACCACAGAACCACGACAATGACTCACCAGTCCTCACCCAATCTCCAGAAGCTTCACAGTAACTCATGGTGCCCTCACCAACCCCACTAGTTATGGCCCCAACACTGGCCCTGGAATAGGTCCCTCCCGGTGGTGGGGGGGATCCTCCAGTTGTGCCATCTGTTGACCAACACACACCCAGTATCCAGGGAACCATGGGAAGAAACCCTGCCACTTCTTGACCCTCCACCATGCCCCCAGAGGACACCACTTGTCCTTCCACTAGCCACTTCCGATTCCTTACAATCCTCCACTGAGGAGGTACGTGTTCTCCCGGGTAACTCTGGCCCTGTCCTTCCCCCTTTCTTCCCTAAAACCCGACTGCCCATTCCCTTGCCTAAACCTAATTCTTCCTTTTTGTGCCTAAAGCCTAGTCCCTTGCCCTGATTGTAACTCTAAACAGCAAATTGTGCTGTTTTTAACTAGGTTTTCCAATAGTTCTCATTTCCATTACATTTTTGTGGATGCTTAATGAGATGCTCAACTTTGTTAACATGTTTCTTCTCGCCTCTTCAAGACAAATTTCTAGAGACTTTAAATACTTTTCCTTTATTTTGGAATGTAGAACTACTCTGCTAAATTTTTGATTTTAGCCATGTTCTGACACAGCAATTGCCTTGACACATTCTGTTTGGTGTGGATGTTCTGCCAGATGGGTGTCTTTTCACAATTGATGTTACAAAGTTTTGGGCTTTTTTTGTGTGGTAGTAAAAGAAATCCTTGCTTGGAAACACACACACAAAAAGTATTACATCTGTTTTCTGCGCCTGGAGCCATGATAGTTTCTGCTTGAGTTTTTATTCATTTTTCCACTCACTCACAAAAAAAACAAAAAAACATAGAGGTTACCACAGCCACGACACTTTCCATGGCTGAGGTTTCTGAATCACCATATTGTCATAAACACTTGAAAACGAGAAACGTAACAATACCCACAATCGATGTGAATACAATGTCGTCCGCTTTTAAGTGCTCCCATGTGGACAATTTATTATTTGAAACCGAACGTCCACTTAACACCAGCGTACAGCGTTTAAGGCAGAATTTAAGTGCTCTCATGTGTACCCTCAGAAGCAGGTAGTGGGTGTTGTGACGTGCTTTCATTTAACTGCACAATAACAACACGTTTTAACTCCATTCCCTCCCACCTTTAACATTTCTCACATGTTGAACACCTACCAGTACATATACAGTTTATTCCTTTCATATTTCTTCTCAGTGTCATAATTTTCCCATTAAAACAAGCAGGGAGACAGGTTTCTTAGGGAGCCATTAATAATGCATTATCACTGAGCAAACTGTGGGGAAATGTAATGTACCTTGACCGTTTTTTTTTTTAAAGCTTATTTAATTGTTAAATATTTAAGATGTGTATCCCCCCCAACATAAGGTTGTGTCGCTGAACTGACATACATCTCGTTTAAAGCTTACTGCCCTTGTGAGGCACTGCTCGTTCGACTGCTGCTGCTGCTGTGACAGTGCTTGCTTTGCAGTCTGCTCGAGCATCTGCCAGCGTATTTGATGGCACATCAGAGGACACAGTAAACATTGACAGAAACATCTATCTTCCCGGCAACCTGTTTTTATGGATTTATCCCAGTTTAGATGCGGGCTGTCATAAATATAAGAGTGCGGTGATCATTAGCAGCTGTGTCAGGTGAGGATGGGTGAGGATTTTGTATTCCGATTACCTCGTCCACTCCAGGAAAATACTAGAGCCCTTAATTGAATTTAACTCCCACTCTGATTATGATTACAACATAGCAATAGATTAGCAATATAAATACTTGAAACACAATTACTAGAAGCCAATCCAAGTCATACTCTTTAACGGCTTGTTGGCCTTCGTGTCAACTGTGCAGTCAACCTACTAATATCCTACTAATATAATTAGAGAGCGGTTTGTGTCTCTCAGTATTTCTCCAATTCCCTCCACACTTGCCCTGAAAAAGGTTCAGAGGGCTGGCCTTTATATAGGATGTTTTTTTGTTTTTTTTTGCTTTTTTTCCCTGCAGCCATGTTGACATGAAATAGCGGGCTAAACACAGGTGTTACCACTGATACTACTTAAGGCACTGTTCCATTTAGTGTCGCAGACCCTTTCCAGTGAGCCAACAATGTCAGCACCCTGACTCAGTTGGAGCTGAACGGAACAGAACTTAATTATTATCACTTATAATACCTGTGTTTACTATTTCATGTCGAAATGGCTGCCTGTGAGAAAAGGTCTATTAAAGTTGCTTCTTTTAATAGACACGCTAAAGTAATTAACACTTAATTATCAAATAGCAGGACGCTGCAAATTTAACATGTTATATTACAAATAATTTACTGCCCAACTTACTCTTGATGTTAATTTAATAAATGACTTCCATATTCAGCAGTGCTTAACACAGAATGCAGAAAATAGCACAGTGATGGATGGACAAACCACTCACTAAATTTTGCTTCTGAAAACATCTGAGGTGAGAAATAAACAAAATAGTAACAGAATCTTGGTTCATATATGATCGATTCGGTTTAGTCTGACAATTTTGTGAGCCCTGTGTGTTGCAGTGAACAGACTCACTGGGTATCACACAATAGCCCCACCCTAAAGCACATCCTGCTGTCTCATCTATTTTACTTTAAATGAGACCATAATTTACTAAATAAACATTGTCCTGTATAGAAGAAGACTTGAAACTAGTGATTGAGATCATAAACTCATTAGGGAACTGTTTACTGAGTTCATAAATCAAATGAAAATAAGTGCCATTTTGTCATAAGTGTAAATACAACCTGACTTCTTTTTGCAACCAGTGGAAACAAATGAATTTGAATTAACACGTCATTCATTTTTAATTTTTATTTTTACTTTGCGATTACATCATCATCATATATTTGTCTGTGCTTCCATTCAGCCATCTGTTTTTAAATGTTTTTTTCAACTTCCACCAGTCAAGTCGCTTCAGGATATGCGTAAATTAAACTAACATTCCAAATAATTACGTGATCTGACTGTTTCCTGTCTCCCCATTGTGTATTGCAACTGCCACTTCATCCTTTTATGGAGAGCATGAGGTCATAAGTGTCCCAAAACACAACCACACTAAAGATAAGGGATGTAAAGATAAGACTTTTATCTCCAAATATATTAGTGGATGAAATCCACTCACTCTAAAGGTCTTAAAGTCAAACTGAGAGCATACCCACATGCTGGTGCACAGTATGCGTCAGTGTGTACACACAAGGCTCAGGCGTCCTAATGGACCAGACACCCTGAGGCTGTATGAGGGTGTGCATACTGTATACTGTCCATGTGTGAGTGTGTGTGCGAATATATGTATGTGTGTGTCTGTTAGCAGGGACTAAATGGGTTTTGCCTCCATTGGCCCACATCCGCTACTATAACAAAGCATTTTGTCTTTTCCCGAAGGGCATTACATACCACAATGACATCAGGGATAGACACCCGAGAGTGTTTGGTGTTTATTGAGTGAACTGACTTAGTTACCAATTTCAGTTCGAGGGGAATATTCTATTAAATACAGTGTCTAAGATCCTGGGGATGATAACTCCACTTAAAAAAACAGCATAGTCAGTGATGTCCTCCCTGCCACTCTAAAAACACATTGTTTTAATCAGAAACACAATACTTTCCCTCAGAGGCATGCAGCGGCAGATGCATGCAAGATCAATTCCTCACACATCTTCACACAGGTAGATAAAAAACACACACACATACACACAAAGATAAAAGATAATCCATGTAAGGGGTTTCTGCCTCAGTTGATTTAGGTCAAAGGGTTACCCAGCACTTCTGGAAAACTGCATTATTTTCCATTCTAATATCGTCATAACTGCTCTCAATTCTGCTTGATATGACTGCTGACAGATCATATAGGAGATTCAGTGAAGCTTTACCTACAGCTATTTCCACAATCTTTATCAATACAAACACCAGGGTTACTTCAGTGAACCCTTCCTTTTGCTGACATAAGTATGGTTTCTCTTTTGTTAAATGCGCAGTATGTAAATTCTGCCACCAGGGGTCTCTCTCAAATTAAAACAGTAACAAAAGACGTAGTTAAACAACCACCACTGCAAATGAAAATCTATCTGAAGAGTAATGATCATGGATGTATCCGACATTTCCCTTATTTGCCTGGAAGTTATAATAAAGAGCAGCTAGCTAGCAGTCGTAAACACATCATTACCTTGACTAAATTTATCTGGGTTTGAAACAGGGCAGGAATTTCATGCTGTGCCCCTTCAGTTAGGCCTTATGCCCCTCAGAAAATCATTGGCCCTACAGCCACGGTGGCCTTAATGCCCCACCCACACTTGCCCCCCTCAGCCTTTTTCCTGTTAATAAAAGACACCAATGTTTTTTGTTGAGTTTCTGATTTGGCAACATCAAGTTAAGTGCTACATGCATAACCACTGAAAAGTTAGATTTCAAGTGTGCCAATATGGACAGAAGTGTCGATGTGACATAAACTTTATTTGATCATTAAACCTGATGTTATTCTACACTTCTGTGGTTTATACTGCAAACTACAGTCTCCGCCAATGTGACGAAAGAAATAAACGATCATGTAAGATGTTATACTGAGAATTTTTCTCAAAATAATGACTAGTATCTAAAACTGACTATTTTGAGAAAGTTTCTCATTATTTTAAGATACTTCATTATAAATCGCACACTAGTTAGTATGACATCATCATATAGACTGACTTCTGACTGGCTTCCACTAGCATCAACAAATTAGGAAACAGTTGAATAGAAATAAAATCTTCTTTAACCCTTGAGTTAAATTCATTATATTATTTGAGTAGACCTGTTTTTTTTATTTTTTTTATTTTTGCAACACCAAAGGCCAAGTGCTCCTGAAATAAGGAGATTCTAGGCCTCGTACACAACTCAACAAAATATATAGCATAGATCTCACATTTTTAGATATTTTCATGCAGAAATCCTACATATTCTGGCTTTAAACCTAACACTTTTCAGCTGTCTCTTCTGTAAGGTGCTTGTTTTCTCTCACTGTTGTCCTCGTCTGACCGCTTCCTGTCCTTTTCTGCAGCTCAAACAAATAACAATGTCTTGTCATTCTCAACGAGATTTGAACAAATATAATAAGCACATACTATACAGTAACTGCATGAGTGGAGCCGGACCAATGGCGTCCCAGAGACTAGTTCTTCCAGTAATGTCATCACATTATTGTTTCTGATTTAATTTCAATTTACAATCAGCCACGAATGAATAGCCTACAAACTGTTAGATGTCAGCCGAGATCCAGCCGCGGTGCCTGGTGTATTGTTTTCTTTGCGTGTTGTAATGACAGTGTTTGTCTTCAGATCGTCTGATGTGTCATTCTCATCATGTACAGTCATTCTTTAGGGTTTTGTTCAGCTGTCACGTTGTCTTTAAGTATCCACCAAAACACAACCATGCCCTTTGATTTCTCCATTTTGTCCACTGTGTTTGTTCATTTGTTTGCTCATACTGTTATTATTAACAGACACTCATTGTTATAATAAAATAATTATTGATTCATACAGTATTTGTCTGTGACAGGCCAGTTTAGCACTTCTGCACATGTTTTTTTCATTAATAAGATCAAATTTTAAAGAATTATTCTTCAAACCCCATCCTAAAAACATCGGAATGCTGAATAAAATGTGGATAAAGAATGGAATGCAAAGATTTGCATAGATTTTTCGATCTCTGTTCAGTTGTGCAAAGACAAGATATCGAATCAACAAACTGATAAACTCTATTGTTTTTTGTAAATATTCATTAATTTACGGAAAGTTGTGGAATGCTCAAAAAACATCTGTTTGGATCATTCCACAGGTAAACAGATGAAATGGTAACAGATGATAGATGGCTGGTATGAAAGGGGCATCCAAAAAAAAAAAAGGTTTCTCAACACAAAACACCATTTACAATCCATGATATCATTCAAAGATGCAGAGAAGGCTGAAAACCAACACTGAATGCCTGTTGCTTTTGCACTCCATAAGGGATACTACTAGATGAGTACATGAACACTTTGGAAAACCTGTCAGACAGCACAGTTTGTCACAGTTAAGACTCTATCATGCAAAGTGAAAGTCATTTATCAACAACATCCAGAGAGGCTGCAGATTTTTCTGGGCCCGAGCTCATCTGAGATGGACTCAAAATTGGTAAAGTGTGTTGAGGTCTGACAATTCCATATTTCAGATGTTTTTTGGAAGTCATGGACGTCATGCCGTCCGGGCTAAAGAGGAAAAGGCCTATTGGTGGTGTGTTAGTGCCAGTGGCATTACAGGTAACTGTTCTGTGAAGGCCCATTGATGCTGAAAGGTACATACAGATTTTGGAGCAACATATGCTGCCATCCAGATGACGTTTTTTTCAGAGATGTCAATGCTTATTTCAGCAGGACAATGCCAAAACACATTCTGCATGTGTTACAACAGCATGGCTTTACAGTAAAAGAGTTCAGGTGCTAGACTGGGCTTCCTGTAGTCCAGAGTTCTCTCCCATTGAAAGTTTGTGGTGCGTTATGAAGCAGAAAATATGATAACAGAGACCCTGGACTGCTGAGAAAATTAAGTCATATATTATGTAAGAATAAGAAAGAATTTCACTTTCAAAACTTCGACAATTACTGTCCTCAACTTTTTTGAAATGTGTTGCAGGAGTCAGTTGAACATTAAATATCTTGTCTTTGTACTGTTTTCAATTTGATAAAGGTTGAAACATTTTCTTTCTTGCAAATTATTGCATTCTGTTTTAATTGTTTTGCACTTTTTAGGAATTGGGGTTGTATTTGTAAGTGAAGAGTGGTTGATAACAGCCTGAATCCTCTGTATATCAGAAAAGTGAATGATTAAAGTGAAGAAATTATACTGTAGCAAAATTGATTAGCTGTATCTTGAAGAGAGGACAGTTTAAAGTTATTTTAAGTGAGGATGTTGATTCACAGTTGGATCAATAATACTTGCAGGCCTATTTGTTGATATCTAAAGCGCAGCTTGGTAGAGTTTTAAACCAACAATTCTCCTTATAAGTCTATGACTGACTTCAATGTTTCTGAGTAGTTTTTATAGCAATAAAACCGAAGTTACAGTCCCAGTTTAAGACTTAAAGTTTTAAATAAACATCTTGAAGTGCAGTTTGGCAGTTTTACCACCAAAAAATGCATGTTTCCATAATAATTACCCATAATCAGAAGATGGATTCATTTGTGTCATTGTGATGCACTGCTACAACACAGGACAGGAACAGGCTGCACATGACAGGAAGGGATTCGATTTAGAACGACTGTTTTGTGAACTCAGCTGGAAAACAGACCAGCAAACCAAATCAATGAGCCGAAGGCAGCACAGAGCCGCAGATTATGATGTTGATTCTCAATTGAATCAGTAATACTAACAGCCTTTTTTACAATACAGACAGTCACCTTAACTTTGTATCAATAACATACTTGAACAGAGGTTTAAATCCTCCATTTGTCTGTTTAGTTTTGCTGAAGAAGATAAAGGCAGCGCTCAGAAAAAAAAACAAAACAATCACAATATTAACAAAGAAAGCAATTAGGAGCTGTAGTTATTAATTACGGCAGGTGAGAGAAACCAGTGCGCCATGTGCTTATGATGGCTCATTTCAAAACAAGTATCTCATCTGAGGATAAACTCAGACAAACAAAGGCACAGCTACACAAGCAGAATCAATGTTTTACTGTCTTCTTCAGGGTAAACAGTGACTCTGCACAGTCTCCAGTCTGTTAGATCTGTAAAGATAAAGTGGTTTAAGAGGTCTGTGACCTTCTCCACACACCATGTTCACTCGCGAAGCTGAGCTCCCATTTGATATTGCATCATCATTTGTTTGCTCATGTTATGTCGCCCATTCATTTTTTTCCCCTCTCAGCCTCTTGTATCTGCTCGCTTAAAAGGTTCCTGTAATTCAAACTGAGGAGGAAGTTGTATAAAATAGACCTGACTGTGATAAATGTTAAAGGAAACATTATTAGGCAACAGAAATGAACAAAAATCATAATGGTAAAGCATTAGCAGAGAAGCCGTGATACTGTAATTCATGAGGTAATGAGACAGCATCATTTGTTTGCTCATGTTATGTCTCCTTTCATTTTTTTCTCTCAGGTTCTTCAGCCGTATGCTCACTGAAAAGGTTCCTTGTGTTTCAGACAGAGGAGGTCATGTAAAAGAGACCAGACTGATTCTGATGTGATAAATGTCCAGAGAGGCATTAAACTCTTAGTGAGCGGTGGTAAACAAAAATCATAATGGTAAGGCATTACACTTTGAGAAGTAAGGTGTCTACCCAGAACCGTGTGCTTCTGAAGAACCCTTTATTGAAGAAAGGATTTGTCAAGACTAATGGTTCCATAAAGAATCCTTTTAATCTGAAGAACCCTGCTTGAAATCCTTGATGAACTCTTTTATCAAGTGTTCATCAGGGTTTCTTTTGCATCATAATATAAAAGGGTTCCTAGTAAAACAGCCCAGGTGGGTTCTAGATAAAACCCTTGGAATATAAAAGGGTTCTTTGTAGACCCCTTAGAAGGCGGAAAGGTTCTCGCTACAACCTCCAAAGAGGGTTCTGGGTGGAACCATTACACCTTTTGTTGGGTTTTAGGTAGACCTTGATGAAGGGTTCCAAGTGGAAAGGTTCTAATGGGAACCAAAAAGGGCTATCCTATGGGGACAAGCCAAAGAACCCTTTTTGGTTCTAGTTAGAACCTTTTGTTTCTGTGTGTGTCCTAGAGAAGCCTTGAATCTGTAATTCTTGAGTTAATCAGTAAGCATCGTGTGAAAAGCACTGCAGAGAACACCTGATTCTTGTGTCTGCCGCGGTTATTCTCACTCTTCCACGTTCTTCATGTAATCTAGGGCGAAAACTACGAGGCAGATGTACCACATTACAACCTTGATGTCTCACCCTGGAAAGCACCTCTAACACCTGATTGCATAACACTGTGAGTTATAAATACGATGAGTTGTGCAGCCCTTCTGGTGGGTTTGGCTCCTGGAAATGTGGGGTTTTGCGAGGGGAGGAGATGGTGCAGAGCAACATCAGAGGGTTGGTCTGTCAGAATACAAACCCACTCCATGAATCAGACAGGGTGGCAGCAGGAGAGGGTTGGGGGGGGGGATAAGAGACAGAGAAGTGAGACGTAATTGATGGTGTAAAAACGTGGGCATAAAACGTGGCAGAAAGAAAACGTCGCTGTCATGGATCACGGGTGGAGGAAATGAAGTCGTAACGCTGCCAGATACGCCCATTACCGTGCAAGTAGTTCCACGTACTGGTTGAAAAACGACTCAGACTAATGCAGCACATTGCTGTTGTCCTCCAGAAACCTGGTCAAACTTAGATTTTTGTATTCAAATTTTAGAAAATGTCATGCTTCTCTGGGGACTGAGATAGAAAAAATTGTCGTTTTCTGTATCAGACACCCATTCAAAATCCATTGGATGAACTAAAAATGAATGATTGTCAAGCTGATAGCGGGGTTCTTCGATGGTTTTTTACTGCATAGCAACAAGATGCAGCACTGTGTGAACAAAATCTGCTCTAGAAATAAAGGTTCTAACTATAACCATAAGGAAAACCCTTTTTAGTTCCTGGTAGAACCTTTGAAAAGGTTTTACTTACAGTCTTCCTAAGAGTTCTACCTGCCTGAAATGCATTATACCTAGAATCTGTGAAAGGTTTCACCCAGAACCACCTATGAGAGACTTTAAAGAGAATCCTTCTATGGTGTAATGATTCCACCCAGACCATCTCTGGGGGTTCTATCCATAACCTTTTTACCTTCTAAGGGTGTTAACAAGAACCTACACAGAGGGTTCTACTGAGAACCCTATTATATTCCAAGGGTTTTTTTCTAGGACCGACCCAGGGGGTTCTACAGAGAACCATTTTAAATTCAATCTTCTTCTGTTCCAGGGGTTTTATTTAGAACCAACACAAGGTGTTCAGCCTAGAACCCTTTTACATTCCCAGGGTTTGATCTAAAATCCAGTTCTACCAGGAACCTTTTTATATTTCAATGGCTTTATCAAGACCCCACCCAGGTTGTTCTACCAAGACTTTTTTTATATTCCAAGGGTTTTTTCTAGAACTCACCTTAAACGGTACTAACAAGGACCCTTTTATATAACAAAGAGTTGTATCCACAACTTACCCAGGTTGTTCTACCTAGAACATTTTTATATTCCATGGGTTGCCTCTAGAACCCATGCAGAGAGCTCTACCCAGAATGCCTTTATATTCCAAGTTTTTTTCTAGAACCCACCCTAAAGGGTTCTTCTGATAACCCTTTTATATTATGGGACAACAAACCCTTGGCAAACGCAAAGTTCTTCACAGATTTAAACAATCGTTGAAGACTTCTGTCTTCCAAAAAAGGGTTCTTTGGATGAAAAGGGCTCTTGATGGAACCCTAAGTCTTACCAAAAAAAAAAAAAAAAAAAAAAACCTAAGAAACCCTTTCTCTTCAAAAGCAAATGTTTCTGGGTAGAACTGTCTTCCTGAGCGGTAGCCTCTCAGGAAGAACCCTTTTTCCTCAGAGTGTACTGTTCCCAATGCTCACCATTGTCTCTGCAGGTATCAGATTTAATGACTTTGACAGGCTGTCACTCTTTTATCTGATGCAAAACAAAATGACTTTGCTCATTTTCAATCATAGTAACTGACAAAAATGTTATTGTTGCTAAGATGACTGTAAGGAACAAAACACAAGGACAAAAATTACCCTCCTGTGTTTGCCTCTGTGTTCTATCAGACCCTACAAAATCAGATCTAAGAGGAAGTCGCATGCAATGATGCCACTGTATCGATTTTAATTATCCCATTACTGAGCCTGGAGGTCTTATAAAAACAGATAAGCTAAAGACCTCCAACTAATTACATACGGAGCGGCATCATGCATTTATTTTGCTGTTGATTAAAGTTGCTTCGATTTATGTTAAATAACACTGTGATTCAAATGCAAAACATATTGGCTCTGACAGAGAGAGGAACGGGATGAGTGAGAGTGTGGGAGAGAGAGCTTCAAAGAGACAGAGTGAGAGAGACAGAGGGGACGTCCACACTGAGCCAAGTGAATTTGAAAAACTGATTTTATGTTTTTTCTTTGTGTGTTCTGGCCTGCTGTCCATGAGTGTTCAGACTGAAAATAGCATTGTGTTGGTGGGGGCATGTTGTTATCTGTACAAAAGTAAAATATTATTTACAAAGGCCAGTCTGAGCATTAGATCCATGAGTTTTAAGAAAAGATGAATTGATGATTGTTTCATCAGTCATTAGGAATTTGATCTATAAAGTAAAATTGAATCATTCTGCTATCAAATAAAGATCTGAAATATGATTTTACAAGTGTGCTTCACATGTTATTTAATATTCAAGTATGTGTTTAATATGAAGGCCTTTATGTCTTTATATGTTTCACAGGCAGAGGGAGAGTTTTCAAGTGTCTGTACTTCACTTGAGTATTTATTTTTCTGGCAATTTTTTACTTACTCATTACATTTTAACAGGAACATCTGTACTTTCTACTTCTTTACCTTTTAAAAACAGGCTCATTGCTTTAGTGTAAATGCATTTATTGATTATTTTTATTACACAAAATCTTCCCAACGTCAAGACTGATTTCAACCTAAATGGATGGAACAACAACACGTGAAAAAGACAATTCTTTGGTGTGTCAATCACCGCATATCATGCACGACAGACATAACAAGACAGAAATGACTGTAAAAGACATAACACATAAAAGATGTAACAAAATGTAAAAAACATAACAAGATGTAAAAGATGTAACAAGATAAAAAGGTGAGGTTCAGTTGGATTTGCTGGTAGAAATGTCCTTCAGATGACAACTTTTTACTTTTATGCAAGTATCTGTACTTATACTTAAGTAAAGAAAGTGTGTTGTATGCCACCTGTGGTACGGAGCTACACCGTACTCATGGCGTAGATTCAATGCAGAAGTATAAATCTGGCTTTGGATTGCAGGATGCCCCAGCACTTCCCTGCGTTGGCGTCCCCACTTTATCAGAAAAATAGCCTCATTGAAACAAACATGGGGGACAGGCAACAACTTTCTATTACTGCTACCCCTCTGTGATCTCTCATTTTAAATGTCTGTATAGCTAAACACAGAGCTGCCATCAGCTGTTATCATTAACCTGTATTTACACTTATTTTGTCACGTGACCTTTGTACGCGCTATTCTATCTGCAAGTCATTCTCACACATGAACAGCATTTTCAGCTTGAGCCGGTTTAGCGTGGACGCGGTCTCCGACGAAACGGAGGGACAAATGCAGCGAATAGAGAGGAGAGAGGAAGAAAGACTGTGTGAGAGTGGTGAAGAAATAGGAAGTAGCAGAGTGGAAAGGTGAGGGCGTAAAGCTTGAATGCTTCAGCACCATTGCCACCACAAACAGTGCTGACCTGGAAAGCCTCTGTGTGGTGGAAATCAGCTTTAAGAAACCCTTTTAGAGACCTCCTCAGGGGATTAATACTGTTTTGGTGTTTGGGGTCTCTCTCTCTCTCTCTCACAGCCTCTCCGTCTGTTTGTGTGCATGTGTGTGTCCATCATGTGTGTGTGTGTGTGTGTCTATATTATGTGTGGAGATGCCCGTGTGAAAGAGATAAAGGACGCATACAGTGGATTTTCGTGTGCAAGCTACAGTGCATGTATATGTGTGGGAGAAAAAGGGAGTCAGAGTAAAGGCTGATTGGCATTTTAGTATTATGTAGAGGCAGAGATGCAAGCGAGGCGGAAATAATTTCATTGGCTGAATTAAACCTCAATGGACTGAGTGCATGATCCACAGTTCTTGAGAGCACATGTTAACTAAACCTGAATGCTAAACCTGAATGGAGGGAGTGGGCTCGAGTCTAAACGTAAATAAAAATGTCATGGCAGGAGCATGTTGTTTCATTCCCTTCATGATCGTTTTTCCCTCCCCTGTGCTGGACCACTGGAGCACGCAGTGGTTAATAATTGCAATCTACCAGTAGGGAATTTCCAACTCATGACATTGAATGGAATGAAGCATGAGAAAGAAGAAAAAAACAGCGCTCTTTTGGCTGTTAGAAATGTTAATTTAATGGATAATTAATTCTCTTTTGTTATAAGATGGATGTTATTTTGTGCATTGGGACATTATTATTCATTTTGGTTATGATAACAATGTTCTTACCAAAGTAGTTTCTGATGTCTTAAGAGAGCAGTGACATAACTAGACATTAAACAGGGTAGGAAACGGGAGGAATCACACAACTGACCCTTCATAAGTCCCACCCCTTTTCACTCTGTGCTCCAATCAACTCCTACAGTTTGTCTGGACATATTAGCAACTATACTCTAGGTAGTGTCACACTTTTAAACATTTATCCTGCTGATGCCTCACATCTGTTTACACTTTTGTCTTCTTAAAGGTTCAGTTTTAAGGTTCAGCTGCTTAATGAAACTTAGTTCAGGGGTCTTAACCCTCACCAGATGGAAACTGAAAGTGACAAGAGGCACCTTCACACAATACAAAGTCACAGTAATTCCTTGTTTTCCCCTCTGTTGTGGGTGGGGCTTAAATGTGATCTGTCACTATGCATAGTCACATCTTAAGTTAGCCATTGTCACCAACATGCTTGCTAACTACCCGGCTAATCTTTATCAGTTGTTATATAGCTAGTTGGCTAGTGTTTGTAGCAAAGTGCTAAACTGGCTAGGTAATCTAAATAAATTGTTAGCTAGCTAGTTCTTTTTGATCACTAATGTTAACAAAATGGTCAATCTATCATCAATCAATTCTTAGTGAGCTAGCTAGCCAGAGTTTTGCTAACATTAGTGAAGTTTTCAAGAGGAATATCCAGCAAGAAAACATAAAAAGGAAAAATACCTTGAGATCTGACTATATACTATGTATATGTAGTTTTAGAAGTCCCCCAGCAACAGCTTTTAACCAAAATTTGTGTTCAGCATAGATGAGCCTAGCACATAGCATGTCTCAATACAGGAACCAGAAAAGAACCGAGGTTCCAGCAGGTACCAAGCTACATGGACAGACCAAAACTGTTTTGTGTGAACATTTATTAGTGTTCGTAGACAATTTGGTTCAAGTTTTCCAGTAGCTTTCCTGGGCAACAAGGAACTATTGCAGACATTTTAGGTGCGTTCACCTATTTGACATCCAAATAAATTGGTAGAAAACATGTGATAAGTTTTGGCTTGTTGACAATCAGGTTTCTTTCCCTTTTTGATTGATAGCAATGGCGCCTTGTTCCCAAACCATAGCAATTAACTTTGGTGAGTAGGATGTTATCATATTCAATGAAATGATGGCCAAACTTGGAAAAGTAAGATCCCAGTTGTAATAAGCGATAATTAATTATCGTTTAACTCGAACTCCAATCTGCGAAAAAAGGAAACGGAGCAAAGACAGGGAGATAAAGAGAGAGAAAACCTCCTTGTGCATTCTTTCACAGCTCTTCTTATCAGCACTCCCCTAATCATGGGACAGGGAGCGGACATGGTCCAGTGAAGAGCTAATTATCACTGACAACAAACGACACATCAAACAGGTATTATGTGAGCTGCATGAGGCCTGCCGCGCTCGGCGGATCTCAACCGACTGTTTTCACGACTCTGGATGCTAGATTACTTTTGACAGAAAACATACAAATAAAACATTACCAGGGCTTACAGGGAGAGCTTGCAGAGATACCCACTGAGTAAATTATTCATACATTGACTTACTGAAGGAATGAAAGCTTCTGTCTTTCCTCTAATCCCCAGCAAAGCTTTCGGTAATAGTGCAGCGCTCAAGAGTTGCCTCTCACAAGGCTCTATTCATCAAACTTTCCAATGTATGAAATCAGTGTCTGACAGGCTTTTGAAATCCTGCAGCTCCCGCGTTATTATAGCGTTTAGCCTCAAACAGGCTCTCAATCTAATGACTTCTCTGCGATGGTGATTGCTTTGATTTTAATTGGGATGTTCTAGGGGCGCTGCAGCTTCTAATCCAGCTGTCTCCCACCAGTTAGACAAGGGTTGCTCACGGTGAGCCTTTATTCCCACTCTAAAACCCATCACAGGGTAGTACGGTTGCCCTGTTGAGTTTAGTGACGGGGGTTAGAAGGAGGGGAGGGGTGCCATATGTCACAGAGGGGTGCCTTGTATTTCTCGCTGAAGTCATGGGTAATTGAGAGATGAAATATAGAACCCATCGATGTGGGGAAAGTCTCAAATGGACAACGTCCTTGGTCTCCTGAGATGGGGTTATGGTACAGTAAAGTACCATTTAGCTTGTCCATCCTTGAAAGACTAAGCCATGACCCCTCTGGGGAAAAATAAAGAGCAGGGAGGGCTTACCTGCTTCATAGATATCTCTGCAGACAATTGAAGGATCATGCCAGTGTTGAGGTTTTTTTGTGCCACTGTCCTGTGGCGAGAATCGACCAGCGGCCAGTAACAAACAACTTCGACATCAACCATTAAGACAGCCAGACTTTCGATGTTTTCTGGACAGTCTGACTCACAATTATTTGTTCGTGTCTGACTGTTTTGTGGGAATTTTTATTTGGATTCTTGTTTTTTGTTGTTGTCTTTCTAACCACGTGTGAATGGATTGTAACAGTACTTGAAAAATGAGACCCTAAGCAAAGGACTTGGGACATTTTTTTCCAGGAAATCCCAGAGGATTTGATGTTTATGCTCGCTCCAGTAGTACTTTTAAAAGTCTTACCAACTGTTCAGGCACTATATCAGATGACCATATTGTTTTGTATATGCAATTTAACAAAATCAAACTATTGAAGGACGATTAAGAACATCTGGCAAAGGTACAACTGATGAAAACGTCCCTTTTCCAGTAAATATAGTATTTAAAACCATGCTTTAAAAAAAGGAAGTAATAAGAAATAGAGAGAAGAAATGCAAATGTGTTCACATCCACTAGATCCTGTCGGCACAGGTGTGTCCTTCAAAAGACACAATGTCTAGACTGAACCTAATTTTTGTCATTGTCCGTGTACTGCAAATTGAATGATGTTGTCTGAATAAAATATGCTGAACAAAGAGTTTCAGATGTCACTATGAGTGAAATGGAGACTCAGAATTATCCCCTTTCGCCTAAATGGTCATAACTCAAAAAGTTTTGTGGCTTATACAGCATATTACCATTCAAAAGTTGAAATTGCCAGTATTATTGATGTCTTCAGTCTTCCCTTCAATACAAGCTACTTTGACAAGGATAAAACAATATAATTGAGACAAATTGATTGTTTACATTTGAAATAGTTTTGACCACAAAATGAGAGGAATTAAAACTTCCATTTAGATTACTGTCACAACCATTGTCCCCCCTTCAATTTTCCAGTCTAGAAAAGAGTAAATGACCCAAGATAATCATTGAATCACAGCAGTACAACTGAGCGCTAAATATTTTTGGAACCCATATTTCTTTGGGCCCTCTGCAGTCTGCTCAGTGGTTAGATTGAATAGGTTCAAAGTGTGATTTGTCAGTCCATATTATGTTCAGCTGGTATTCTGTGATCCAATTCCAATCGTTCTGACCCCAGGCCTACACCAACCTTGTTTTTCTATTTTTAAGTTTTAAGGATACGTTGGCTGAAGCAACACTCCTGTTAATTCCAGCTTGTCTGAGGCATTATTGTGCACTTGATACTGAAACAGGAACCTGTTCCTCTTTTTTATTCTGCACAGATTTCGATGTGAACCCTCCAATTTCGTTTACCAGCTCCTGGTGATTTTTTAAATTCTTATCTAACTGTTGCTCAGAGGTGTCTTTGCCTCTTTCTGCCCTTTCACTTGTCAGTCTGGTTGAACCATTGTACTGTACAAAACGTTACTTTTCTTAACAAACTCTTCATACAAAATAACATCTATTTGCAGAGGAGACTTTCTGCAATCTAAAAGCATGAAAGACAAAAATAGATAATCATCTTCTCAGCCATCTGACTGTCCCCGACCTTCTGTTGCAGGTGATTCCACACTTTTAAATGGTGGTGCATTTTACTATATTTTGAATTAAGGGAGACATAGCTGCACATTTATATACCTAATGTGTGCATAAAGAAAGGATTAGCAGAAAGGTAGGAGAATGTTGACTGAAATAGTTGCCCAATAGGAGGCTTGTACCAAGAGTTTACTTCCTGTGAGTCAGAATACAAAAACTGCACAAGGAGTCATGCATTTATTTTTTTAATTGCCACATGTATTAGTGGCACCAAACCTGGGGGAGGAGAGTGCTGAGAAACCTGAGAAAAGGAAGAATGTTAAGAAAAGTATGAGTAATATGTGACGTTGTAATGGTGCGAGTTTCTCCGCACACACACTAAAAATGGACTCCAGGGTGAGACTGCCCCTGAAATTAGCTCTAGCTGCAGGTAACCCCTGCCACTATGAGTCATTCTCTGCTCAGTTTTAAAGACTACTGATGGATGGATATCGAGACACAGACGTGAATGAATGACGGTGGTCTCGGTGAGTGGTTGTCGGCCATTTTTGGCTCATGACCCCCCGAAAAACCAATGCATTTTAAGACAAAACTTCTGTTACCTTTGACACTAAATGATGATTTTGATTTTCCCTTTAGAGACATGACTTCACTTGACTAATTACTGAAAGAATACCTAGAGGCTACAGGTATTCATTATACTACAAGAACAGGGCATTCATCACAAAGATTTAAAAGTTGATAATAAATTTATGTTGGAATTGTATTTTTTAAGATGCTATCAGTCATCATGTCACACTCCCCAAAATCATCTCTGCATTGTTCTCGATTCCACTGCTGGAATCAACATAGTTTTCAACATTTCCTGAGTCAAATCAAGGAAACTAAAAAAGAAAGAAGGGTCATTATGTTTTACCACAGCATTTTAATGCTCTGCTTGGTGCCAGTTCTATTAAAGGCACGCAGAAGCACAATGAAACCCAAAATATCTACATTTTATGACCTTTGATAATGAGATGTCTCTACCAAATGAAAGAATGCATTTCAGAGAAAAACATACTGATGAATTTCTAAAAATGTGGGCATTTGTTTATTTGCCATCAGTCGTCAAATAGTGTCCAAAAATAATTAGGCATATTTTATGGGGGTCATGGCAATTCAAATAAAAGGCTGACCATGGCAGTGTTGGAAAGGGAAGTGTCCCTTTAAAATATTGAGTTAATAATAGAAGGTAAGGTGAGGTATACTTCAAAATTTGTTTTGGACTCCAAGCCAACATAACACACTAAAAATATATGAACATAGCACACATTCACAGCAGAGCTGTGTGAAACGCTACCCGAATAAATGTTACCAGTGGTAATACTGAGCTAAGCTAACGTTAGCTAGATAACATGAGGACAGTGGTCTCTTTCTTATTTCTTCAATATTTGGGAGTTTACTTAGACTACTTTACTGTAATGATAGAGGAGTATCTCATCCTTGTAAAGTATTGTGTGGTGTAGCATGAAGCTAAATTGAGGTGATGGTATGAGATTCACATAATTTGTACTATTCACCTGCTAGCGATTTAGCCGTGATGCAGAATAAGTCTGTGCAGTAGCGATCAGGGTCGGCGCCATGGTTTGGAGGACCTGACCATATAGCCAACAGGGGTCAAATGTCAATTATGATGTGAAACCCTATTTAGACTAATCAGAAAAATGAACACTTGAACAAACATCAATGTGATAAAAAAAAAAACTACCTAAAATGATAGAAACCATGTTAGAGAAAAATTTATTTGACTTGTACTTTGATGTGTTCAGCCTCCAGGGGTCGATCAAGATGTTTTAGCTACAGTTTTGACGAACTGTCTGGTACATATATATGTACATATCTATTAATTATTCCTTTCAAAATGTAATTTTGTAATCAATTCTTTTTGCAAATGTTTCTTGATGCCTGACCCTACTGAATAAAAACACACAAAAATACTGGTGCCTCCACCGTCCAGATTGATAACCTGTGAAAATGAGAGGGGAAAGATGAAGGAGTGGTCTGCTCATTCTCCACAACACTAACTGCTCTGAGAGCTTTCAAGTGTGGCACCGGTGACATAATGACCCTCCCTTCTTTTTTAGTTTCTTTGAGTCAAATGACTAGTTAATAATTGGCTGCACTATAAAAGAAAAAAAAATGTGAGATGATGGTAAAAAAAGATAAAAGTGGCAAGAGCAAAGAAAAATATTCTAGATGCTGGCATGCTTTTTTGGGGGTGGTATCTTTACTTAGAGCAAACCTAGGATACCCATGGCTAACAATTCGCTGAAAAGTGCGCTCACGCACACAAACACACCCCTCTTTTTGATGATATGTTCCCACATGCACTTTTGTGTTGAATCACTCCTGAATTCTGACTTGCCTTCCCCCCTTTTTTTCCCCCCTTTTTCATATCACCTTTGTGTGCTCGGCTTTGTGAATATTTCTCCTCTGAACCTCTCAGTAAGTTTTGACAGGGGCCTTTTCTATCTGAACTGATTCCAAAAGAGGGAAAATGTAAAGCACTGCATCTATTATTGAACAACATCACAACCTGGGAAGCCTCCACGAGACATTTACATTTTATGGCCTCTGTCAGTCCCTTTGGTAAGCAGTCGGACCCAACGATTGTAGATGCTGAGGACTTAAACTGACAAGTGCCCGCTACATGTATTGTTATGCAAAATCTTGCATTTAGCATAATTTCTTTTAAGAATAAAACAGGGTAATTTTTTTTCAACAGGCCTTCTTGAACCTCCCCTACAGCTTTGCCTGGGGTTAGACGTCATTTACACTCGAGGTTCAGGCAGGTCATGAAAAATGCTATTTGATACCAACTTTATTTTGCACTCTTTCTGCTACATGTGGTAGAACGTGGCGGGTGTGTCTACAGTGCATGCTGTATCTGTCCATGCACCCGATGGCTCCCACTGCATCAATCCTCCAAAGTCTATGATAAGGGATGGTTTAATGATAAATGACAAGGACACACATGGCTCCGAGGAAGGTGTGGTGTAATTTCAATCATCTTAATAAGTGCTTCGGTGGCCTGTGAAACTGCCATACAGTATTTTGCTGTCTTGTGAGTGCCTGCAGTGATCTAATCGGTCAGTAACTCATTAGGATGTACGGAAACTAGTCGCCTATTGTTGCTGAAGAAATGCTCTGTGACAGCAACATTGTGCTTGCATCCCTTTTTAATTTGTACGTCTTCTCCTTTGGAAGATTAATTGAAAACAGAATCATCACTCACAATGCTTTCAAGGTTAATTAGGTGTAGGAATCTAAGCAATATATTCCTGTAGACAGGGTTAGCAACAAAATGCATTTTAGCCACTGAAAAAATCAGTATTAGTCTAAAGTTCCCATGAAGTTAAAATCCATGTTTGTGTTTCAGTGTCGCTGTGATAATATTTTCAGGTTTCCTCTCTGATGTGTGCTTTCCTGATGTACAGATGGCTTTAGCTTACTTGTTGCTAAAGTTGCTAAAACTAACTGTTAGCTGCCGTTAGCGGGCAACAGAACTGGGCTCAGCAGCCTTCCAGCAAGTACAACCTGTCATCGACAGGTATTACAGTACAAAGGTTATTTTCATGATGGAAAGAAAGCTTCTTTTGTTGCTAACTGCAAAATGTCATTAATTCGGTTAGCCATGGGGTGGTGGGCACCAAACCCAGCAGGAAAACCACCTTCCTTGACTTCCAGCTGGCCTTCATTGATTTCAGAGGATGCTTGGACAAGTTGTTTCATGTGAATTTTAAGTGTATGCTATATTTAGAGTATTTTCACAATTCTACCTTGCAGTCAGAAGACGTTTTCCAACAGGAAACTGCTACTGTTATATAAGCTAAATGTCCATCTCTCCAATGCAACCAGATTCCTTTGGCAAAAACAATAATTTTGACTCGCAGAGAACAAGAAGTTCTGGCTTGTTGTAGCTTTGATTGGTTAGTTTGAATTATTATTATTGTGTGATTTTGATGGGGGTTTTATTGGTGTTAGTTTGGTTTTATGGATGTTACACAGCAGCTTACACAAACTAACCAACTTAGGCAGAAGTTGACTAGCAATTTCAATCATCTTAATAAGTGCTTTGGTGGCCTGCGAATCTGCCACACAGCATTTTGCTGTCTTCCAGGCCTGCAGTGATCTGAGCGGTCAGTAACCCATTAGGATGTACAGAAACAAGTCGCCTATTGTTCCTGAAGAAATACTCTGTGACAGCAACATTGTGCTTGCATCCCATTTTAATTTGTACGTCTTCTCCTTTGGAAGATTAATTGAAAATAGAATCACCACAATGCTTTCAAGGTTAATACAACACATGCTCAATTAAGTGCGGGGAAATACACAGCTGTACTGTAGTATTTCACAAGGCTTCGCTGGCAGAAGCCATACTATTTTCCATGCCTCCTAATGATAAGCTTTCTCTCCCCCAGTTATTTGTAATTAAGTTTCTTCTCAGCATTTAGTTAGAAAGATGTCAAAGAGGAGAACAGAGGAGAAGAGGAGGAGGGTGGGGGGGATCTCGTGAGCTGGGGGCTGAAGCTGCCCTATTCCTGAATAAATGTAGAGGGTGAACAGGCTTAGTGAATTTCAAAGTCACCCAGGCGGCTTAATAGCTTTCCTAAATGACTCAGCACATTATTTCCAGTTGTACAGTAGTCCATTACACGGTGCGTTACCATACCCATACAGGGTTAGGACTCCCTCCCTCCTGTCCTTCTGGCTCAGGCCTGGCATGTGTTCAACAAACCACTTGAGCCTGAATGCAAAATTAAGTCCCTTGGCTATAACTTTAAGGACAGTTCAGTCTTTTCAGTGCCTACCCAGGAGCCCGGAGCCTGTCAGTGACATCTGTAACCCCTTGCACCGCGAGCTCTGATGGCAAAGGTGATAGCTAAAAGTGTATTGCGTTGGCCACGGGCGTGGATGTGGATGGAATGAGACAGAAAGAGGGAGATAAATAGAGGAGGAGGGAGCAAGAGAGAGCAATTAGTGGTGCTCTACAGCATAATCCCTAGGAGACAAGGCCCATCAATCATGTTACTAATCCTTTGTTTCTCAATAAAGATAACCATGCTGCAGGGAGTTAACATTTTCTTAATAAGTCATCCCACTATAGTACACCTGAAATGCCAGATTGGCCCAGAATTATCCTTATCCTTTATGTATGACATTGAGTTGATACAAGGGCGCTGAGACATACCCAACGAGTATGTTATTGCTGTTGTGTTGATAATACTAGAGCTAGCAGAGGTAAGGGTTGTCTGGTCAAATCTCAAGGGTACTTGGTTGAGGGGTTGGGAAAGATTGAAGTCATTGTTAAAATTAGACTAAGACAAAGAGTCTACAGCAGTGCTAGTGGCACCGTGAGGCTGTGCAGCGGTACCTTGACCTGAATGCTAATGCCAGCGTGCTAAAACGCTTGCATCGACAATGCTAAGAGGCTGATGATTAGCAGGTAGAGTTATCACTCTGGTTGCCACTTTCAGTGCATAAAAGTAAGGGACACCTTGCCAGCGGCCCCATGCCTGGGGACACGTATCAAGCTACTCTCAATAAGTCATACTCTCAATAAGAGTAAAAAGGAGTTGCATCACTTATATAAAAGATTAAAATATCATATTGTAGACATGGGCAAAAGGTTTGGTCTGTCAAAATAACTCTCAATGCCCTTGCCCTTTGGACGAGGAAGTCCTCTGCTGAATTTTGATTCAGATCAGATAGTCCCCCATGGACAATGAAGATATGGCTGTCTTGTAAAGCTCTTTTGGTTTCATGTCATTCCAAGTATGTGAAAACATATTGTATGCATTAGAATAGGATTTAAACAAAAATACACAGCCAGTTGCATCCTTTATTGATTCAGTAAAGGACATTGCATTTTATTTTAAATACAGGATGATCCTGTATGATACGGGACTGGTGGCAACCCTAGTTGTCACTAGAGCTGGGACGATAACCACATTGCTGCCATTACTGTCATGTGATGCCTACCCTGGGGTTGAAGGGTCAAGCTCATCCCAAAGCATCTTGGGATTGCCAGTGGACGGCTAACAACATGCAAACAACAACAGCATCACAGCTGATTTTAAGATGGAAAAAATGGATAAATGATCACAGCGACATTAAGTGTTGGATATCTCATTATGGAGTTCAAGCTAACATTGTAAAATTACAATGCTAGTCAAGTCGCACACTTTATTTGTTCTGAGCATGCCAGTCAGCCTCTGCTCAAAGTCAGCTATGCCAGTTTTCGGCCGGGCAACTGTGAACTTATCCTCATATGAATGGAGAGTTGTGGAATGAAAGCCTGCGTGCTCAGCTAACTTTTTCCTGGATAAGCCATCAAGATGCACTGCAAACTCTCCCAGGATGAAGGTAAAACATTGTTAACTGTGTTCAAATATCTAATCAAATAAGTTTAGGTTAGATTGAAGATCTAATTGCACATTGTACCTTTAAGGCATATGCTCTGGTATTATACAGTGAAAAGATTTAGCTCAAATATTCATTATGACAGCCCAAAGGCACTGCTTCAAGAATGAACCACCGTTCTGAGGAGCATAAAGGGAATGCCAGGAGGCAAATAACATATCTTTTGCTTCCTAGACTCCCAGCTAATCTCGCATGTTTTCTGTTGAAATAACAACATTTTCTTGAGAAGTCCACGCGGGCGACCTTTTGTAAAATCAAGTCAGCTTCAAAATAGAATGAATTCACCAGTGACCTTGGAGGCATCTCTTTGTCCGATTCACTCGGCTTTCCTCTTTATGATCCGGGCTGGATCTATCCATCATGTTCTCTTGTTCACCTTTGTCTCAGAGACAACATTTTTCGCACCTTATTTTTCTACTCCCCATTTCTTTATCCTGTCTTTCTATCATCCCCCCCTCTCTATCACTGCAGCGGTCTCTGGGAGAGAAGTCAGCCGTGGATGTGTTGGTGTGGATGTGGCTCTGTGCTGTCATGGATGCTTCAAGGTCAAGAGTGCTTAGCTGGATATTAAAGAGACAGATGGGTGTAGAGACCGAGTGGGATGGCAACGCAATGCAATTATAACCCGTGCCCACTGTCCACCACCACGCACACGGTCACACACACAGCACAGGAGGGAGCGAAAGAGCCAGACCAGCACAGAAAGTGGGTGAGAAATAGAGATCACCGCTCTCTGAAAAACTCCGCGGAGACAATCTAATATCAGCATGAGTGTAAGTCCACAACAGTTAGAGCCACTCGTGTACAAACAAACACGTGTGTGTGTGTGTGAGTGTGCGCACATGTACGCACACACACACGGTGCAGAGATTGTCTGATAGGAATTGTAATGGCTCATTAAGGCACCAAAGTGATCCCGTGGATGGTTCCAGGAGGAGGAAAACAGAGTGAATGATTGATACAGTGATACAGAGTGTGCTCCCTCCACCAGCCCATTAGGGGTGATTTAGAGGGACTGTGGAGTGCAACTGGAATAGAAAAGAGGCTCCTTTCTTTACATTTTTGATTCCAACCTACTCGGTGACTGATTGAGAGAGTGCACGGAAATGACTGTGTTTTTTCGCCGTCATAAGATCTCACTGTTGTCTCATAATGGAATTTAGGAGAGCGTGATTGCGCAGGTAACAGCCGAGACATAATAGGGGGTGCAAATTGGGGATGTGCTTCTCTCGGTATGCCTGCCTAATTGTATTTTAGGCTGTCGTGTGAGTTACGAGTGGCGCGGGGGTCATGATATGGCTGCACGTCAGTGTCGGTGACAAACCGAGCCAGAGTGAAATAGTAAAATTGCCAAGAAGAAATATCTGTCTGAAGGAACAGTGCATGATCAAGGCCTGGTGTAATTTGCCCGGATTGGATGTTATTCACTATCACTAATGGTCATGCAGTGAGGCGCACTCTCTGGTTTGATTAGGTTCCCATATGATGTCTCAGAGTTACAATAGCACATGCATATATCATCCACTGAGCCTCGACTTTTTGTTGTTTTCTGTGCTCTATCCCTCGTTAAAGGGATAGTTTGGATTATTTGAAGTGGGGTTTTATGAGCTCCTTACCCATAAATATTGTATTACCTAAAGTAGATAGAGGTCGGCACATTCCCTCGTTTGGTGAAGCACCAGGAGTACCAGTGTAGGAAGCTAAGAACTTCACCAGGGTTCATGTCAAGTTGTAAGGTACATAATGTTATGTGCATCATGTGACTTTTGTCTTCGTTGCTCCAGTGACGGTACGAGACGTGTATATCGTAACATAGTTGTGTGATCCCAAACATGGTCTTATCCTAAACCCACCCAAGTATTTTTGTTTTCTAAACCAAACAACACAACATGAACTATGCGTTAAAAAGGCCTTTCTGGCAGACAGGCCTCAGCCACTACCTTGACAAAGCAGCATCAGTGGTTCACAAGCTGGGATAAGAAGTGCCTGGATGCTCACAGCATCTTATGCCGCTCTGAATGGGTCAATATTAGAGTGAATGGACCGCCTGGTGTGCCTCATACAGCTAAGGGGAGGTGACAAAGCATCGCCATTTGACAAGTTGAGATTAGAACGGGTTAGCCCTTTAAAACACAGAGGTCATACAAAAACACAAACTAACACACTGAGGCAACAGTAGACCACCAACTCTTGTGTTCTGTGAAGTTAAATTAGTTTTTGCTTAAAAAGCCTGGTTGCTTTGAAGACAGTTTCCCACCAGAAAAGGCTGTCCAAGGCGAGGACGCTGTCGGCTCAGTCCCCCATTCTTTTTAAGTTTCCCGCAAATGCTCCTACATTGCAAAGATGTTTCGGTCATTCTTATCCCCTTTGTCCATGTCTACCACAAGTATATCAGAGGCAGTTTTAACTTGCACACTGGCATTTTCATTTTAATCTATGCAGCTGTGTGCATCGACTCCGTGCAGGCTCACATCCGAACTGTGTCTCATATGCGTAGCCACAACCTGAAGTGTTTATTTATGCCTGTAAGTCTATTTTTCTGTCTGTATGCACTGATACATTTCTTCACACCAGCTGTACATCGTTTGGCTTCCTACAACGGCTCTCTAGCTGGATCCCCTAATTGGGAGCGTACCATCCCCTATCTACTGTAGGTAATACACTCACTGTAGATAAGTACCACACACTATCCCACTTCAAAAAAATCCAAACTATCCCTTTACTATGCCCTACTAATAGATTTTACTGCCTCATAACACAAATTAGCCATAATATTCTGCACCTGTGGGGAGTTTATTGTCGGTCAGCGCTAATGAGTAAAGGATTACTTTGCCAGGTGACTCCACAATGTTTGGCACTTTAAGATGTTCCCAATCCACTCGCCCTACCTGCTCGGATTTCAAGTGCTCAACATTGGATTACAGTGCTATTTCCACCACAGCACCCAAAATCCCTTGTACCCTTGCCAAAAATGCAAATGCAAGGCAGGTATACTACGACTGCAAGTTTAGGCTGAGTCTACTGTGTAACTTTTACTAAGACCTTGATTGAAAGTATAGTATTAATGTCATGTTAGTAATGTCATGTCAGTGCAAAAATAGGAATAACATCCCTGTTAATGCTCAAAAAATTGCTTCGGCTCCGAGAAGTGAAGAGGAAATGGCAAGAAAATGCCTAAAAGCTGCTGATTGTGATGCATTATTTCTTAAAATCAGTTAATTTGCTGTTAGAATCCAAATGTCAGCCACATTTTTGTACCAAAATATTAATTACAACAGGTTTTGAGCTTCCAGAGAGGAGGACAGGTTATAATGAATTCTAATTTTTCATTTTAAGATGTTTAGGTGAGAATAAGGACCAACAATCGTCAGTGTTTTGCACTGTGACACGGAGCAGAAGCCTTTCCTAATTTGCTGTTTTAGTGTTCATAAAGCAAAAAAGTCACCATTACTTGTGTAATTTATGCAAGGTCACCATCACCACCACTGAAAAGAAAGTAAAACAACATAAACTGAAGAAATATACATGTACAGAGCAGCTGCCTTTAGGTCCTGTGTGATGATTGATGTTGGAAAATGGCTTTGAAGTGGAAACGTTCCTTTAAAGGAGACGATTTCCTTACAGATGTCGCCCTTGATTTGGTCGGCGATGGCTGATTTTAAATGGTTACGTTCACATAAAAGAGAGAGAGGGAGAGAACTTCTCTTAGTGCCTGTATGTTGACGGCACGCACAAAAGAAGGCACTGCAGAACTTTGACACACATGTACACAAAGGCAGACACGCGAACATGAATAGACGCACGATGCTCACATGACATCCATTCATTACCCTGAGATATCATCCATATGTCAAACATGTAGCTCAATGAGCCTGAAGACAAAGTAATGGGCAGTTACGCTGTAACAGATTACTGCTGACAGTAGTATTTGTATTGTAATGCAAATTAAATGTAAACTGTAATTGCCAATTGAATCTTCAGTCTTCCAGGAGACTTGATTGAAACACTTATAGTCATTAAAGTGGGAGTCACTTCCATTAGAAACCACAAGGCTGGATGGGTTCAGCCATTGTTAACACATGATCACACAACGAGGATGGAGATGTCCACAGTATGTGTCCACATGATTGTGGACAAAAGACAAAACAGCGGTAATGTGACATAAATAATTGTTCCTAAAACTTTTTATTCCTAAACATACCCAAGTAGCTTTTCATTGTTGTAAAAAAAAAACAAAAAACACTTATCTCCAAATTTTATTTATTTTTTATTTTTCCTAAAACTATAAGAGGGAATGCTCCTTTATTAGTTCAGACACTTCTCCTATGTCTTTAGCCAAATATCCAAATAGAGAGATGTTTTTCTTAGCTACTGAAAAGTGCTTTTCCTTCGACAGTGACATTTTGTTCCTTAAACTCGTAGTTTCTGTTTCAAAATCTGCCCTAATAGTTTTTGTTGCTAAACCTAGAAGTGATTTTTTTCTAACCCCACCCAGGTAGCTTTTGTTCCTAAACCTACTGAAGAAACTTTTATTCCCAAACCTACCAAAGTAGTTTCTGTTCCAAAACCTCATAGTTTTCTTGTTTAAATTTGCCCACGTAGTTTTTGAGTCTAAACCAAACTATGACTGAAAACTGACTCCTGGGTGAGAATCCCGTGTTCGATCCATTTGTCCACCAGTTTCATGGGAATTTCCTCTGAAGTGTCATACTGCTCACAGCCAGTCAGAGCACAATACATGTAGCCAATCACAGCACAGTAGGTCAGGACCAGGAGGAGCTGTCTCAGGGAAAAATAACACCTTTTATCCATTCATTACTCTGAGATATCATCCATATGTCGAACATGTAGTTGAATGAGCCTAAAGGACAAAATAATAGAGGATTACACTGTAACAGATTGCAACTGACTATAATATTTGTTTTTATTTATTTTTTTTATGTCAAATTAAATGTTTATTTTAATTATTTACTTTTAATTTATGGTCAGCCAATTGAATTCTCAGTCTCCCAGGAGGCTTGATTGTAACACTGATCGTCATTAGTCACTCCCATTGGAGATCACAAGGCCGAGTGGATCAGCCACGTAACGCATGATCACACAATGACCCTTTGTCATTATTTACTCATGATGATAGAGACATCCACGGTATGGACTCCCACATGTGTCCACATGATTGTGGACAAGAGAAGAAACAGCGGTGCTGTGAAATGGAGCCCAGCTCATGCTGAGGCAATTGAGACAGGAAATGGGGGTCGGCGTGGGGTCATGGCGTCCAAACTCAGCAATCTGAGGATTTTGTATTTCCCACAATCCCTCACTCACCCACCCTCCCCTGCTGTCACACACACATGAATGCGTGCACGTCCAAAACCCACCACGCCTCCCGGTCCTTTATCCCCCGGAGGTGAGAGTGTGATATCAACCAATCTGTTCCAACCACCCCCATAACCCCAGCAGCCTCACCAGCACCACCCCCGATCCTCGCAGCTCCTTCCTGTTCCTACCCAGTGTGTGCCACCACGGAGCGACAGCCACACCAAAACACACTGCAGAGAGCGCTGGACCAGCACTCGCAAAGAGGGTCACAGAGAAGGGTTAAGTGAGCCGAGGAGAGAGAAGCAGCGGATATGAAGTCCCGTTTGGACTCCAGTTTGACCAATATGGGTATTTTAAAGAACTTAGATGCCATTAATTATCATTCAGAACATTTAAAGCAGTGGTAGGTGACCTTTATGTATTCATATTTGTAATAAAAATGGCAGTGGCCACAGGATAATACGTCAGAAACAGCGGTAGCCCCATCTCTCTGCTGTTCTCATTTCAAAGTGAAATGTCTGGAAACTCATCTGACCAATGAGGCACATTCTGAGGCAAAAACTGTGACTACTTAGACAGCAGGGGGCCAGCAGAGTTGAGAGGCATGTCATTCCTCGTGTTGCATTGAACCTCCAGAGTGTTTGTCTCTTTCCTCACCAGTTTACAGCAGTTTTTATTCCAACTATTTGACAATTTATGCTAAAAGTGTTGCTGACCTGTTAAATGATGTTCTATGACTGTGTTGCACAAACAAGGATTAACTTTTACACCCAATTAAATCATAGTTTAACTTTGCATTATATGTCACCAAACTTTTAAAGTAGTTAAAGACCAAACCTTTAAATCCTGGTTAAATTTAATTCTGTTACACCAAAACCACCACCAGTAGCTGGCAAATAATAACATATTTATTAACTTTTTAGCTAGCTGGAAAATAATATAATGTTTTAACTTTTTAGCTTTTTAGCTATGAAGGAAATAGTGCAAGCTTTTGTTTGTTTTAAGCTAGCTAACAAACAAAGTAATGTTTCGTTAACCAGCTGGAAAATAATGTAATGTTAACTTTTTAGTTAGCTACCAAACAGTACCATTTTATTAACTTCTTAGCTAGCTAAAAAGTGTAACCTTTTCTTGTTTTTTTAGCCAGCGAGCAAACAATGTTTTGTTACATTTTTAGCTAACATTGGCTAGCAAACAATTTGACATTTTGTTAACTGTTTAGTTAGCTAGCAAGCAGTGTAATGTTTTGTGTAGCTTGATGGCAAATATTACACTTTGTTAACTTTTTAGCAAACATAAACCTGCAAACAAAGTTTTTGTGTAGCTAGCTGGTAAATAATATACCATTAACCTTTTAGCTAACACAAACACTGTCAGTGTTTTGTTCAGGAATACAGAGGAGTTTCACCCCTTAAAGCTTTTAAAGGTGAAAAGGTTTTAACTTTGGTAGCATAACTCAATATCAAATAAACTCTGGTTAAATTAAGGTTTACCACACTGAGGTTAGTTTATAATTGTGCAACAGGGCTCTGCTTAATTTTAAATCTGGATTTACTCATTTTAAACTTATTTTTGCTAAACTAAACTGATCTTTGTTCACGCAAGATGCCTTTTCATCACAACACTCAAGCTTTTCACCAAAGCACATTTCAAGTCTTTCAGGGTAAGCAGCTCATTAAAGCTAAAGGATCAACTTACCCACGTATTTCATTTACAGAGCAACACTGAGACACTGGCCATTAATAATACTGCCTTGAAATTAAGAATTAATTATTAACTGTGCAATTAAATGAATAAATAAAATATGAATTTCTATCATTTCATACAAGGTCCCATAGATTGTTTCCATGTTGCTGATGTCGATCATTACGACAGCGGACAAACTGTTTGGAAAATATCCCGTATTTATCAAGAAGGCCAAACATCAGCCCCATATGTGTATCAGCAAGCCAATTTATCAGTTTAACAGTAGTTTCAACATCTCCTCTGTGAGAACCACGGGAGAGGCGATGAGAGGAGGAGCACAGAGGGGAGGCTGCTATGAAAGCGATGAAGCAGAGCTCAATTTGGACATCAAACACAGAGGGAGAGATGTGAAGGCGGTGGCACGTGGGCCTGAGATGTCAGGAAGGAGCGGTGTCCTGACTCCATTTCCAGCCCTCCCATGGGAATCCCACGCATGTTGCAACAATGTGGCAACAGACTTCATCCCATTACCCCCGAGGCTCTTTACCCTCAATCTGCTCTCGTCTCGAAAACTGACAACTTGACTGTATTGAACTTGTTCAAAGGGTTTCAGGGTTCCTGGAAAGTCTGGAAGGATGGGAAATTAATCATTTCTGTGTCTGTGGGTGTTTGAAATTCATACAAAAACCATCTGGGAATGTATGGGAAAATGTTTTTAATATCAGATCGTATTGACGTATTTGACACGCTGCCATTTAAAGCGAAGCACTACAGGCAAAAACAGGTTTTTCTTATGCACTGGTCAATTTTGACATTTTGCTCTGTTTCGCTTTGTCTTCTTTTAGACTAAAGTGGAGGAAAAAAACATACAAAATACACAGAAGTGTTTATCTCACTACACTTTGTCTATTTGAATCCAGATTTCTAAATGTAAAAGAATGCCTCATTTGCATGTAAATACACAATTACAGAAAACTTGCCACACAAAAAAAGAAATTAAAGAATCATGATAACTATTAATTAACATTTTTTTTCAATATTTTTCCTCTCTTCGCCTGTAGTGTCTTGCAAAATGTATATGTATGGAATTTTACATTCTGTAAAAGTTGTTTTCCCTCAAACTCGGAGTCAGACGTCTTTACTTGCATAAACTAAACTTTCCTGTTTTATTCCTATCTATATTCTAAAAGTTTTCACACAGAGGCACAAGCGCATATATGATTCATAGCCTGATTTATAAAACATTTTCTAAATTTACAGAGTGATTAAAAATGATATCCTATATTCCCTCTGTAAAAGCATTTGACTCTAAAATATCAACAAGAATTTTGAACCAGGCTTTGTCCGGTGTTTAGATTTATGTTCTGGAAATGGATGCAAATTTGTGCATATTTCATTAGAGAAAGCATCACTTGCATATTTAAACACATAATTTCAGACAACTTGTAACACAAAAATATTTGTCATAATTAGAAAAGTTTCATGGTAATATTAGCTGAAATTTTTTACCCTGTTCACCTTACCTGCCTCACAAAGTAATCCTTCAGACCTACTTATTAGTACTGACCAACACTGAACTCCCCAGTTTGTGTTATAAGGCAGTTAAATCTATTCCTATTGCATATGTGATATATGCATATGCATATATATGTGATAGTTCAGATTATTTATTACCTACGGTTGATGTCGGTTTGCATGTCCACGGTTTGGAGAAGCACTGGTGCAGGAAGCTGAGCAATGTACTGCTGTGGATGAGGTCAGCAGCAAAACATATTTTAGTCACTTATAAAAAATCATACCTATTAAAGTGTACACTATTTTAAGAATATTTCAACCACTTTTACTTGCTGTCAGACAGCCTTTTCTGACAGGAAACCACCATTATATGAGCCAAATGTCGCTCTTTACAAAGCCGCCAGACCGTCAGAGCAAAAACGGTAATTCTACCTTGGAGAAAAAAGGAGTTGCTGATCTAACACTGATGTGTTATTTTGTCTGTGTTATTGTCTGACTTCAGTGTATCGAAACCTTTTAAAACACCAATGTTACGCAATAAGACAGAAATAATAACTGATCAAGGTGGTGGTGGACCAGCAACTCCTTTGTTCTGCAAGGGAAAATTACTGATTTCAGAGAGTGAAGAGAGTGACATTTTGCTTGTATAATGGTTGTTTCCTGTGGGAGAAAAAACACATCGTACCAACCACAAAGTAAAGAAAATATTCTAAATATAGTGTACACTTAAAACTGATAAACATTTTTTTAAGGCAGACCTTTTTTAAGTGGCTAAAGTATGTTTTGTATACAACCTAGAGCTGCAACTAATGATTATTTCCTATGTCATTGTGAGCAGCTGAATATGTGATGTTACGTCTCAGTCAGTTCAGATCATTTCCATTCACTGTGAGAGTAGTTAGACCAGGTGCTCCCATGCAACAAAACTGGGAAAAAGCAGCAAACAATTAGCACCGCAATGGAAGGCGATAATTGCAAGTTGCACTTGTGTAATTGTATTTCTTCAATTCTGAACGGAAAACTGTGGAAGAGTCGTATGTAAGCGGAGCAGCCATTATCGCTAGCTGCATGATAAATGGAGAAGGCCCAGGGATGCCAAATCTATAAGCTTTTTAATGATTGGTAAGTCATGGTTTCCGGATTGGAATGAATATGGAAAAGATCTTTATCCACCGGTGGCGTCAAGGTCACCACTGATCTCCTGTCCCCAGGGTGCTTACCAGGAACTTTTTACAAGGTGCACATGATACCTGCTGCCCCGCTCTGTTTTGCCTCGCCAGCAGGGTGGAATGTGACACAAGCCGTATCATTTATCACCGTTTTTCATCATTTTTCAAGGTGTAATTAACACTAAATTAGGCAAAGGACACCTCCATTTAACATATAGTTTATACTGTGCTGCATTCAGAGCGTGGTGCTTACAGAAGAGAAAGGTTTAAGGTTTCTCCTGGACCACAGCCACGTGATGGACAATAAAAAGGCAGCACTGCATAATTCCTCAACCTGCTTAGACATATTTTTCTGAACAAATATTTTGGTATATCTGCAGTGCATCTTTGAAACAAAGTGGACACTCAAGGTGTTTCATAAATAATAGAAATTATATGATATTCAGAGAAAAAGCAGGCAAACAAGATTATTATAAAAACATTAAACAATTTACTGAACAGGAAAGGTGCTGCAAATATGACAATAACAATAATTAAAATAGAGGGGGAAAAAAAGGAAATCAATTACCATTATAAAATTAAATAAATCAGAATTCTAGTATAATTAATTCTCAGCTCCACTGAAACTCTTGAAAATAGAATACAAAAGTGTGCCATACTCAAATCCGCATGACAACTTGACAACTCTAATTGGGGTCAGGAGAATTTTGGGACGAGAAAACGGGGTCACGGGCCAGAGAAGGTGGGGAAATGCCGCACTAACACGTTCCAGGTGGAGTACGATGATGTTCCTTAAAAGGGAACCTAAAAGAATCACATCTGCATCTCTCTGTGTTGCAGCGGAGGATTTGATATCCCTGTATGGACTAAATGTTTTTTGTTCTGATAGCAAGACCAAGTCCTTTTTTATGTATGCAGCTGTATTATTTAATAGGACAGACAATCCTAAAATAAAAAATACATATTTTTCCTCTTACTTGCAGTGCTATTTATCCATCTGGACTGTTTTGGTGAGAGTTCTCTTGAAAATATGATGGGATCAAAATGTTACTTGGCTTGTGGTGCTCAAAGTGCAACAAACTTCTCTTCTTAAGCATGCATCTACTCACAGAGGAGAGGCTCATGCTCGGATGTGAACAGTAATGGTGTCCCCCTCAGCTGAGCTGTGACCTCTCATCCATGAGTAGATGCGCGCTTCCTTATGTTTGTGTTTATTTTCTTTAAGAAGGGAAATGCATATTAATTAACACAAAGACCAAAGTCCACTGTGCAGATGTGCCAGATTTAGCCATAAAGGTTAATATTCATCTGCAGTCTGGGGTCAAAGTTTGCTTATGAAGTCTTTCTACAGACTGTAATGCATAATGTAATGTGTGTGGTTCATGTGTGAAAAAATCACGGCTTTGATATACAACTTTGAGGCCTCCTCCTGCAGTTCAGTTCTTCCTAATATGTCTAACGGTTGCCAAATTGAATTTGATGCTTCACAACTTCTGCTTGGTGACTCAGTTGGTGGGTGTAGTTTGTGAGAAAGAAAGTACATGAAACTGCTCACAACAAACAAGGTCTGGATTATCTGGAGTAACCAGGTCATGATGTCTGGAGTGAATTGTCCTTTTAAAGAGATTAGGATTATTGTTTGGATTATTTAATGTAGGGTTGCATGAGGTACTTATTCATCATCAGTTTATTACCTACATTAGATGCTGGTCCTAGCAGGACCAACACAAAAGCTAAACGTTGTGCTGCTGTGGACAGGGTGAGAAACAAATCTAATTTTAGCCACTTAAAAAAGGTCCAACTAAAAATTACTTTAAGTGTATGCCATATTTAGAAAATTTTCACAGCTTCTCTTTGCTGTCAGACAGCCTTTTCTGATGGGAAACTGCTATCACAGAAGCCAAATATCGCTCTCTCCAAAACCAACCAAACCAGCCAATGCTGGCCGCTGGTAGTTTGTGTTTTGTGTGACTTTGGTGAATCCAAACTAACCTTTTAAAACACCAAAGTCACACCGTAACCCAAACCCAAACAATTACCTCATACAACCTCAAGCACAAATAATCCAAACTATCCCTTTAGTATAACAATGATTGAATAACGGCACTGCCAGATACAAAACTGACCCCACTGTCAGGTCACAATTGCCTGCTTTGGTTGAACGCTATCATACAGCGTTAAGATTAAACTACTGGCAGTATGTAGATGTGGACGTTCCCCCAAAACAGATTACAATCATTTTTCAAATAAGCCAAACTGTCAGTGATTGATTTTAGCCGGAGCCACTCCAATAATGAGATCCGTGTTTGATGCCACTGACCAGTCTTTCCGCTGACTGATACAGTGATTGAGCGATGTCACCTGCACCTTGATGAACATGTCACCACGGCGACTGACAGGCTGCGCCGCCACCTCATGCTGTCGCCATCCGCGAGTCACTCACCTGATTTACCGCCCTGATCGCTCCGCTTGTCCTCATCATTTTTTAAAAGCTCCTGAAGTGTCATTTCCTGTGCTATGCTTGACTTGAATCTGAGGAAATGAAGCCTGAGAGAGGTGAATTATTACCCACGGTGACTTTTAGACTAATTGAGACCATTACGCTATGCAGCACAGCAAAGAGAGAGTGCCGACTGCGGTTGCGAACACAAACGCCCAGTGCACACACACACACACATACACACATACACACACACATACACACACACCCAAAAAACTGCGCCCTAATTTGTCAGTTAACCTTAAATGTCAAGGTGAAACTGCTGGTGAAATGCAAAGGTTGAATGTAAATTAGTGGCATAAAAACATGCTCTCATGACCCCAATCTGTATAGTTCATGGTCTATGTTTGTATTTGCTTTTTAAATGGGTTATCTTTAATTATCAATGACCCTAAGGCTGCATTGCTTGATTAGTTCATTCTGTTAACAGTCCAGTGTGCAAGGATAGTTGACTAATCAAATGTCGCAGTTCACTTGCAACCACACTGACCTGCATAGTTTACAGTAGGAGGGGCCGGAGCAGGGGACACTGCATTACCATGATATATGGCGGCGAATATATTGCACAGTCTCTGAAATGGGATCCGTGCAGTCATGGCGATGGATAATACATGCAAGGCCGTAAAGAAGATTTCATCCCTCTGAGTGTGAGTGAAAAAGGAGAGAACTGAATGAAGCAGAGAGCAAAATGGAACCCAAATCCCTTGAGAATAATATGGAGATCTGCCTAACATAAGATCCTCGTGGTAATGCAATTTAAGTTAGAAGGAAAAAATGTCAGGGTAATCTCATCAGTCCGTCAGAGAGAGGGATGTCAGACGTAGCCTGTGGCGAGCCTCCAGCACAGCCGCTTCTCTCCTCCGCTCTGTCTCTCCCCCCCCTCGCCCCCCCCCCCCCCCCCCCGCTTTCTTTCTTCCTTTCTTTTCCATCTCAGAGCCGTGCCATCGCTCCATTGTGCCACCGTCGTCCTCCGTCGATACTTGTGGCCAACGCAGACCTCGCAATATAACCCAAATCCTAGGGATAAAAAGCTGAGCAACACAAGCAACAAAGAGGGCATGTAAACAAAAATTTGCATAAGAAAAATAACCCCGCTGTGTCAAAAACTGACAGATTATGCCTCAGGTACCATATGCAGAGTGTCGTGGGGTCAGAACAGTATGAATATAATATAGCCTCTATATGAAGGGTGAAATGACACGCAAGAAAAACATCCTGTCTGTCAGATGTTCCTTAAAGGCCTGGCCATATGGAGATAGTATTTGTAAATCTCTGGCCCCTGTAGGCCCCCGGGGCACAGAGGAAGGGGGCAATGACATCCCCAAAGTGGGTTGGAGGGTGGGTGGGTTCCGGGCGCAAACAGACAGGAGGAGGCCATCTTTTTCTTCGGGAGCCTTGGGCGGCGTTCGCTCTGAGGTCACCAGCCTGTTGGGGAGAGCAACTCGACAGGGACAAAACCACAGCAGGAGCATGACAACATGACGTGGGACTCATTCTTAGTTAAACTAATGGTTGATGGAGGGTGAATACAGCAAGAGAAGGCTGCCAGACGTGCCACTGATATTTGGGAAAATAAAAGGCTCTGCTGCTGCTTTCTTTTTTTTCTTTTAAAGGAGAAATATATAATAAATTAACTGTAGAGATTAAGGAAACATGCTAAGTTAACATACTTGCTTCTCTAACAACAATGCTACTGCCTTTGAAATTCATGTTTTGGTCCGTAACTTGCAGTTCTGTTTGCCCTTTTCACACTAATTAGAGTTATCAATGTTGAATCTTTGCAAAATGAGTAAGTGTCTGTTCATAAGTCATAAGAAATCATTTATAATCTTTTAGAAGGAGTAGATGTTCATAACAGAGTCCCCATTTCAGACTGTTTTCAATCATTGTCTGTCATGTCCAATCATGGACGCCATGACCCCCAGGCTAAAGAAGAGAAGGACCGTCCAGATTGTTACCAGCGCTAACTTCAAAAGACAGCATCTGTGATGGTGTAGGGGTATGTTAGTGCCCACGGCATCATGGGTAACTGTCACATCTGTGAAGGCCCCATTAATGCTTGAACGTACATACAGGTTTTGGAGCGACATATGCTGCCATCCAGATGTCTTTTCCCTGCTTATTTCGACCAGACCATGCTGAGACATTCTTCTTTTGTTACAACAGCGTTGTTTCGTAGTACAAGAGTTCAGGTACTAGACTGACCTTCCTGCAGTCTCCCATTGAAATTGTGTGGTGCATTAAGAGGCACAAAACACGACAACAGAGACCCTGGACTGTTGAGCACATGATGTTGTATGTGTTTCTGCAGCTTGTCTGAGCTTCCTCGAGTGTGGAGGAGGTGACGGGAGGCAACAACTTGCTTCTGCCATAGATTGTATATTAAATAAACTCACTGTCTGGACCGCAGTGCTCATTTTGGGATGCACAGTTGCTACATATTGCTCCTTTAAAAGTTATTTTACCAAATTTGGAGCCTTTGACTGTTGCGGGGCTGTGCTGACTCTAGGCTTATTGGAAAAAGGTGGCAATCCATAATTGCTGTCAACGTTCTCAGATGCGATGCCGGAGGACATTGGAGGGTGTGGAAAAGTGGCTGTGCAGCATATCAGAGAGGGAGATAAGGCCAGATTGTGGTGTATTGATTATAGATAGACATCTACTCTCCAACACAAGCTGCTGGTCTGCTCTCAAGCGCTGGAGAAGACCTGATAGGTTTGGATGTGCATGTCCCCTGTTGATCAGATCTGTTATTAGAATGTCTGGATGGAGCAGTTATAGTATTTTTTGGACACCGAGGCTCAGATTCATTTAAGGTCTACACAGGGAGCGCTTAGTGTGTTGCCAAAGTGAACGAATCAGAATGCCATGCAGTTTACTTTCTGTGTGAAGCGATTGCAGAGCGTTGCCTATGAG
Source organism: Lutjanus erythropterus (assembly GCF_056507025.1). NCBI lineage: Eukaryota > Metazoa > Chordata > Actinopteri > Lutjaniformes > Lutjanidae > Lutjanus > Lutjanus erythropterus. The sequence continues at coordinate 28,892,508 of NC_139337.1, forward strand.
TGCGGTCTAAAAATAAAACAGAACGGCATTTTGTTCAAATAAAAAATAACCTTGCAAACAAATCATTCTTTGTTTTGCTTACTTTATCTGAAGCAGTCAGTTTCCTAGATTCTACTGCATGAACACTAACTTAATTAACTTATGTTGCTAATTAGAAAGAACAAGTTAATTTCACTTGTCATTCCCAAGGTGAACACCTTCACAAAATTAAGTAAATGCAGATCATTTTAAGCAAACTTAGTTGATGTAAAGTAAACTTAAGACTAACACTTGTGTATATTTTAATTTTTTTACAGTTGGTTTCCTAGTTAAACTTGTCATTATAATATTTAAAACCACTGTCAAAAGCAGGAAACAAATGAGTAAATTACATCTGTGGTTGGGCCAACATTGTTTTGAAACTGGAAAAAAAGGAGCATGTTTTCAGCAAAGCTGGAAACAGAATGTGTTGCATGGCGCCTGTTTTGATGTGCGTCGTTTGGCAGTGGTGTATTTCCAATTTCCAATAACTCCAGATCGCTGTGAAGTCCAAAAGTCAACATATATTTTCATATTTGTTGGCATTTTTGGCGAGCCACACTTTTACCTGAGCAGCACGTGTGTGTCACCAAACCAATTGGCTTTTATTTCATGCTTATAAGTAACAGATTGGAGCACAGCAAAAATATACAGTGAAAATGATCTCTTGAAATCATACTGACTTTAAACCAGCAACACGACACATCTCACTACAGTTCCAATGTCTGTGTGTCACAGATGTGAAAAAATCAGGTTAAGGGTGGTGTTTCTCCTCTTTTTCTTTCTCTTTCTCTCCGAACAAGGGGAAAAAGTCACACTGCTTTCCAGTTTCAGCTTAGTTCTTCTCTTAAAAAACAATTTTATGAAGTCAATGTAGAATGATCGGACTGGCAGCAGCAGTGGCGCTGCAGAAACGCTGTTTGTGTGGCCACCACATTTCAGCTAGGTAACTGTCAGGCAGGCAGTGTGGCTTCAGTTTAAGTCTTGTCTTTCAAAACCAACATATTCCCTGCCGTCAAAAACCATTCACTCTCCTGCTTGCTTTAAACAAAGGCAGGCATGCACCTATATTAATGTAGCGGTATAGCAGCATTCTAATAGCAGCCTAACTTACATTTACATTCCTTAAAGAAAGTGGATTTGATAGAAAAAGATTTACTTTATCCAAACTGAGGATTTGGGGATTTTTTTTTAGACTGAAGATGTCATAAAACATGACCAAAACAAAAACATTATTTATGAAACCTCTAGTCATCTTAGTCTTAAGTCCATAAATAACGGGAACATTACTATGCAAGGGAACACATTTTGATATTAACACCTTATACATCACATTTAAATGATTGCATCACTCATCAAATGGTTTGAAAAGTGTTAGAAAAACTTGATAGCTTCAGATGTCTGTAATGCATCAAGATGCAGGTGTCGGTACCATAATGTCAGGTATGCGTCAGAAAGCACAATTAATTAAGTGCTTCAGAACAGTGTGTCAGCGTTGGAAGTTTAGTCCTATAAATAAAGTATGCAGTTTGTTTGAAAATACCAAGGAACAGACACAGACATGCAATTTGTGCTTGAAACTTGTGAATAAGGTAGGAGTATATAAATAGAAAAGAAAAAGTCAGAAACAAAGTTTGTAACGACGTCATTAACAACATTAACTTGAGACGGTGCCTGCACTGTACTTTCATAACCTCTTTTTTTTTATAGAATATTGACTATCATAATGATTTTTTTATATTGTGTGCAGCGATGTACTCTATGTTGGATAGAAAGGTATTGATTGGCAGATTTGTTCACGCTCTGCTCTTAGAGATCTCCATTAGCAGCCATCCCATGATGCATGCTTCAGTGTGCTTCTGAAATGCTGCCAAAGGCATGTAGTAAAGTGGAGTAATATTAAAAAAATCCTTTTATTAACTTTTTTCTTGTTCATAGTGTTTAATTTAATTTTCAAAATGTGTTTCTGCCTCTTTATTTTTTTCAGTCAGCTGATTTCTATCTGATGTTTATGAGAACCAGACCAGATGCTTTTCATTCTTTAGTCACTTAGAATATGGAGCTTAATGATACTCACTGATGCCCTTTTAAACAGTAATTTGTTTATCTCTGCACTGCACTGCAAACACAAGCTGTAAAACATAAACTAGACAACACTGAGAAAATAGAAGCCATTAGTTAAGAACTCTCTTTCTTTCACTTTCCCTCCCTCTGCTTTCTCTACACAAACTGTAAAGCCCATGCATACAAGCTTGTACAGCAACACACACACGCACACAAACATTCATGCACAATGCCACACACTGAAACGCGAACAGAGAGGGCATTTTTCTCTCCATTGGTGAGAAATGGAGAGGACACTGTGGTTTTGTTGTTCTGTTGCCCTGTTTTCTTCTCCTCATTTATTCAAAGCTGTAAGGCAGCAGTCTGCTGCCATCAATCTCAATCGCTCTGCACTTCCTGCGCTGCTCTGATTGGATGTAATGATCTCCGGATGTCACTCCACACACTGATATGTTTCTCTCTGTGACCCATCTGCTTCCCTATTCTGCCATGAGCAGCCGGGTGTTTACCATGGACACACAGGCGGGATCCTCCCACGCTCCATTCACTCCACACCACCTCACAATCCTGTGTAATCATCAGCCCTCCTCTCCATCTCTTTTGTCTGCTTATGGCTTCTGTGACATATGGGCATCACTTACATATGTGGGGGGGAAAAAAGAAGCACTGCAGTACATTTTTACTGGAACGTGTGTTTGTGAAAAATGTTCATCGAGCCTCTTTTTGTGAACGACTGACGAAAGCTGTAATCTTCTGACCTGAACAGAGAAGAACGTAAAAATATACCAGCGCATATTGTTGCCTGTATTGTTTTTAGACAATAAAGTAATTTTGCCATGCAAGAACATACTGTAGATGGATCACCTCTGGCAATTATTACGCAATATTCCATGTTTTTCAGTAACTCTGGTTGATAAAAAAATTCTTTTTGTCTGTTTCAATGTATTGGAAAGATATTAGATGAGCAAACCCAGCTTACTAATACATGTTTCGGTTAGTCAGTTGGCTTAGTCAGCCATCCAACTGCCTGTACTATTAGCTGACAACATCAAAAAATAAATTGCAGAAAGTTAAGGCGGAGCAGACGGTGGACATTAGAGGGGAAATCAGAAACGTCAGAAATGGGACTAATTTTTTTTAGGTTAGCTAAGCATTGCAGTGCACTTTGCATTTTTAATAGAAAGTATTTTCGTGAAAAAAGTTCACTGAGCTTCTTTTTGTGAACGACTGATGAAGCTGTAATCTGCTGACCTTTGCAGAAAAGAACCTAAAAATATAGCAGTGCATGTTGTTGCCTGTATTGTGTTAACAATAAAGTAATTTTGCCATACAATGACATACTGTAAATGAATCTCTGGCAATTATTACACAATTGTCAGGGTTTTTCAGGAAGAATCTCTCTTTTTTTGTTTCACTGTATTGTGAAGATGTTAGATGAGCAAACCCAGCTTCCTAGTTAACTAGTTATCTCAGTTAGCCATGCAGCTACCTGTCCTATTAGCTGACTCTGCTCAGACTGGCAGCTACAGTTAGCCACTTAAGTAGCCACTAATAACAAGTAGCTATATTTCCAGCATCATCAAACTCCATAAATTACAGAAGGTTGAGGCAGAGCAGCCGGAGGACATCAGAGGGAAAACCAGAAATGGCAGCAATGGGGACTCATTTCCTCGGTTAGGTTAGCACTGCAGTACATTTTTATTAGAAAGTGTGTTTGTGAAAAAGGTTCATTGAGCCTCTTTTTGTGAACGACTGATGAAAACTGTAATCTGCTGACCTTTGCAGAAAAGAACCTAAAAATATGCCAGCACATGTTGTTGCCTGTATTGTGTGCGAACAATAAAGTAATTTTGCCATGCGAGGACATACTGTAGATGAATCATCTCCGGCAATTATTACACAATTTTCAGGGTTTTTCAGCAACTTTGATTAATAAGAATTCCTCTTTTCTGTTTCAATGTATTGTAAAGATGTTAGATGAGCAAACCCCGCTTTCTAATTCATGTTCCCATTATTCCTGATACTGTGTCGCTGTGTAATTATGGCCCATTTTCTTTGACCACTGCAGCGGAGCCCTCAAATTACTCAGATCTTATTCTTTTTCTGAGTTGACTGCGCAAAATGCTCAGCCGTCTGTCGTCTGCCAAGCAAAGCAGGCCCCGTGTAAGTCTGTCTAAGTGGCTTTTGGGGAGGATCAGATAGCAGTCATGTTTCTGAGATTAGGAGGGGAGAAATGGCACAGTTAGGAGGCCAGATCTGTGTAAACCAAACCCCCAAGAACACACATTAGCACTGCGAGAACAGCACGGGCGAGACCCAGCACGGGGAACAGCAAGGCATTAGTGGAACAACAGCATGAGGATCACGATAAGGACGCCACTAAGTCAGATGATACCAATCTGTTTTGTCTGACTTTCTACTTGACATGGAGGAGTGGACAGTGGGCTGTATCACTGACACAGAGAGACCCTCAGCTTAGACACCTGAGGCAGTGATCAGATAGGACGCTTTTATTGTCCAGCTTTAAACGCAGAATGCTGCTGGAAGCATCAGAAACATGAGAGCCCAAAATATATCAAGCGTCTCAGATTCCCTTTTCTAAAAATCCTGCTGAGTTACAGGAGTTTCCTACACCTACTTTTAGCAAGGAGACTCCTGGGAGATTGATGTCGCTGTTTTACAACACTGCAAAGGAGATCCAACACATTGCAAGTAGAAACAAATACAGACAGTACTACCCTTTTTTCAAATTTAGACTGGCGTTGCAGCAGTACATGAAACGTTCATGGTATACCACAGTACACCACCACAGTGAAAACTGAAGATATAATAATATTTTGTGTGTTTATCAGTGTGTATCAGTGGTATGAGTGGGTTATGACAGGCCAAACAGCACACTAGTTACTTGTTATGAAGCACGTACACACAGCCTTAGGCAGATGTAGGTGTGAGAGAAATGATCGATTCTTGTGATGCATATGGTGAAGATTTGGCATTGATTCGCAAATGTCAAAAATCGATTTTCTGAATGTTAATTAGTCAGTTTTCAAATGTGCAATAATGTCTAACATAACATCTTGAATATCTTGCTTACAATCCACCTTCACAGCAGCCAAAAGTCATTCAAATTGTAGGCTTCAAGTCACGTGGCTTAAAGAATAAATGTCCAAACAAAAGTTTGTCAAGTAATCTTCATCTGCACAATTTAAAATCAACAATCAAATGTTGGTTATGACAGATTGAAACTGCCACTGTCACAAAGCAGCATTTTGCCTATAGCCATAAAGTTTAACTTTGCAAAGATTTTGCATGTTCTCATTATTGATAGATCAACTGCATCCCACACAAGGTCAGTGAGAAACATTATTTAATTTATGTCAAAATGGCTTTTATAAGCTTATTTTCCTTGAGCATTTCCAAAACATCTCTTCTCTCTCTTGATGTGCCCACATTTCAAAACACTCTCCCAGCAACTGCTAACAGGTTAGGGCACCTCTGGAGATCACTTATTGATAGAAATAGGACTCATTTCCCGGGTTAAAAATGCCTAAAATTGGCTTTAAATATGTGTTACTCCGAGACTTTTTGCTGAGTTACATGTTACATCAGTGATGTGACAAAAGGCACTGACAAACGCCCTTCCTTATTTTCTATCATATATATAATGTTCCTGTGTTGGATGTTCATATTTAACGTGGCCAAAGTTTCAAAAAATATATGCCACTCTGAGACTTTTTGCCCAGGTAGGACAGATTTTCTTCTCTGGGATGCTTAATGAAAATCCTGAAACCTGAGAGAACAGTTACACGTAACATCACTCATGAAACAAAATGTACTGACAAACTTAAAGGAGACTTTGAGGAGATCTGTCTTATATATAATGTTGCAATGTGGCTAAAGTTTTAAATAAAGAGGGAAAGGTATGGAAAAGTAATTTCAGATTTCTGATGGACACTGTTTGTTGCTACAGCAGCTTTCAGCTACTGCTAACTGTAGCTGCCATTAACTAGTTATCTTAGTTAGCCATGTGACTTGCAGTCCTCTTACCTAACTCTGTCCAGACTGGCTGCTACAGTTAGCAGTAGATGGCAACTAAAGTTGCCACTAACAACAAGTTAAACCATCTGTCACTCAGGAAGCTCTGAATCGCCAAATGGTGAGGCAAAGCAGCGGGAGGACATCAGAGGGAAAACTAGATTTATTTGTTTTTTCCATAAAATATGATCTGGTTTCACCAACGTCAGTGCAGAGCAGCAGCAAGACACTGAAATTATAAACACACAAGTGAAAGTCAGGGAAAGTTTCTCTGCTTGCTTTTGCAGAAAAGTATGAAAAGCCCTTTTTGAAAGTGAACACAGGGCTCCTTGACGTCCTGCTTGGGAGAAGAGAGCACAGAAGGTTTCATCATCTGGTCTGAGAGATCTGCCGAGATAGCGCTCATTTTAAGGGTTGTTTTTGCATCCCTGTAGCAGCGTGAGACTACGTTTGATATAGGTTCATTACAAACATTAGCTTCAGTTCGGAGGGTATGTGTTCGTCATGTCCAGAACATTAATAATGCAGGTGGAAAAAGGTGCTGCTGTGTTAAAAGAAAAGCATCCTGTGTTTCCGGCATAAAGCTGAGTTGCTCAAGGTGTAATAGTTAAACAAAACAAAAGCTTTTGGGATGTTTTTCCAGCTAGCTACCACAACAGCCCATAGACTGACTGTGTGTGTGCATGTTTGTGTGCGTGGTGCAGGGGAGGGGGGCTTCCGATGATCAAAGTGTTGAGAAGTCTGTGCTCAGCAGGTAGGGAATATGTTTTGTGAGCTTGAAGGAAGTGTGATCCACTTTATATACAAACCCTGAAAATTTGGAATATCATTTCACCATATGGACATCACTGCAAGGGAATTCTTAACTAAAGGAGTGAAAAAAAAAATATACAGAAACACAGAGAGGGAAAAAAACACACAAACCAAAGCAAACAACCCAGAGGCATCCATCTGAACCCCATTTCTTTTATGGTTTTATTAATATGAACAAACACTGTCCTGTGTGTATGAATAAAAAATATTGTTTCAGGGTATCTATTCACAGTCTCTGGTCCCCGGACAGTGCTCCCTTGTGATGCCGCGGCTTTGACAGTGGACATGGGCAGGCACAATGGATGACACAGAGAGAATACGTTACAGCCAACAAAGGACCGGGGCTGACATGACCGTCGTGTGTCACGCGGGGGCATGCGAGCTGACACGCAACCACGACCGTTTCATAATTCATCAGATCCCAGCCGAGAAATAAAACAGCAGTCCCTGTCAGGAGCATTTAATCCAGGCGCTCCGTGAGTGAAGATGTCAACAATCTGTCAGCTCTGTTTGACGCTCAACTTGTCTTGGCTTCTGCCAAACACCTACACAGTTAAGTGACAGAGAACAAAGGAGGTGTGGAGCGAGGCGGGGCGACGCGGAGAAGCACTCCGAACGAGGAAAATGCGACATGACAGCGGTGTGAACATGTCACAGAACGATACACACGTTGTCTGTTTTCAACTTTAACAGTTAAGACTTTAGGTGAGTTTTACCGTTACCCTTTGGATTCACGCCCATTTTCTCCAAATGAAATTCAGGTATCAGGTTTGGTCAGGTTTTCCACTCTCAAGTGAAATATGAACTGACTCCTAAAGAGCACTGAGCACTCTGTCCACACAAAGATGGACTCAGCAGTGTTAGATAATTCGCCTCTCTGGTCACTTTGCTATCCTTTGGCATAAAGGGATCACATACCAGCTGGGTTGATAAACACTGGCCGGCTGGCTGCAGTTTACTGACATCTTGTCACATGATTTGCGGGCATTAAAGCTCACCTTTTCCTTTTTTTTTCTTTTTTTTTTTTGGCTGCAAAGTCCAGTCCAGTTCAGTGATTTTCAAAGTGGGGGCCTCCACTGGGTGCCAGCAAAACGATTTAAAAAAAATAAAAAATTGCATACAGTTGTTATCCATCTAGATTTTCTTGGTGAGCTGCAGAGTTTTGGAGATATGTCTGTCTTTTCTTCCAATATAATGGGATGAGATGGCGCTCAGCTTGTAGTGCTCAAAGCACCCAAAAAATAATTTTGGATAATTCAAAACCAGTTTCTCTTTCCAAAAATCATGATCGGGTTACTTAACATAATTCACAGGCCTTGTTGTGAGTAATTTCCGTTAGGAACTACTTTCTTTCTTGTTGAAAAGAAAGCCGTTCCAGTGGATTTTAATTTTGATGTTTTTAGAGATGAGTTGTCACAGGCCTCCCTTTTGTAATGATGACATCTGTTTTTAAATTAAGGTTAGCAGTTATTGATTCCATGTAATATTTAATGTGGGAGGCTGTGGTTGCAGACATGCAGTAGAAGAAGGACTTCTAATAGATATTTCTGATTTTGGTCATAATTCTCTGGGATTTTCTCCAAACGACTATGTGTTTTTTTAAAGACATCTTGGAAAAGCAGATCCCAGCTATAAGCTAATGCTATTTGGCAGAGGTGGGAAGTAACTCAGTGCAAATACTTTGTTACTCTACTTCAGTAATGTTCTACTTACATTTTCAAAAACAGGCTTGTTACTTTAATTTAACGTAATTTCAGAGTATAATTGATGTTTTTTTTTATTTAGCTTCATTGTGGGCCACCTTCCCAATGTAAAGACTGATTTCAACTGAAATAAACATTACAATAACACATAGAAAAGAGGATTCCTCTGTTCATCATCACAGCATGTCTCACATCACAGGCATAACAAAATGAAAACAACATAACAAGAGAAAAGGTGAGGCTGATTTAGCTTTGCACAGAAACAGTCAGAAGAAATGTCCTTCAGAGTGCAACTTTTTACACTTTTATACTTTCAAGTACATTTCAGAGCCTGTACTTTTTAAATGTTTATTTGATTAAAGCAGCCGAATCATTACTTTTGGGGGCCTTGACATGGAAAAGTTTGAGGCCCCCCTGGTCCAGAGCAGCTCACTGCCGCTCTGTAATTAGTTTGATGAGACACCAAAATAGCTGTTTGCTTTATTACAGTCAGCGTCACAAAGAGTTTAATCTTGAACTTATTTCTGATGAGTAGAAAATAAATTGAGTAATCAAAATGAATCACCGCTGCCGTTGGCACAGAAAATCAAGAACAAATACAATTAGGGTGGCTTTTTATAGCTGGATTTACAGATTTCCCAATTTGCACTGCAACCTTGAGCTAACAGAATTGACAGAGGGAGAAACATGTTCTGCTTATAGCTCCTATGACCTTTCCATAAAGAGATAAATATAAAATGTTTATCTTTAACAGCTACATATATAATCTGTCTAAAAGTAATTGATGAGAGGAATTTTCTAAAGCTGAAATAAAAATCTGGCCTTTAAAGGTGACAAACCTGACAGCATGTCATGTTTCTAATTTTTCTCGTTACTGACTGAAGGTAAACACCTTAATCAGTCATTATTATGAAGTCTTTGTCGAGCGCAGACATGTGTCTGTATATCATGAAACTTTCTGACACGTGACTTCACAGGTCAGGAACCTCGTGTGCCGTCTGCGTAGAAGGAAGTTAGTGGCGTGTGTTTGATTGTGAAGACATAACTGTCTTAAGAGCATGTGAATGATTTTTTTTCAAAGCTGAGATTGAGTGGTATTACCCTTTAACCTTAACCGTTCATGTACTGTTTCTATGCCAACAGCAGCAGAGTCTTTAGCTCTGGCTGGCTACCAAGTTTGTGTGTGTGTGTGTGTGTGTGTGTGTGTGTGTGTGTGTGTGTGTGTGTGTGTGGTGATTTTCTGCTCAGCAGTTTCCTATTTACTGCAGTAAATATTTCATAGGCTTCACACAACATGGCCAAAAGTGTGTGGACACCTGAGCGTCACACTCATATGTGATTGTTCAATATTTCACAAGCATTTATCTGCTGCTAAAATGGCCTCAACTCTTCTTGTTTCAGACGATGGCTGTGTTCACATGCACAAAATATTCTGTTCTTTTTTCTTCTTATTTTGTAATAAAAACACACATTACCTCTACGAAGCTGTAAACATGGCTAATGAACATTGCAGTAAAATGTGTGCTTTAATCTATCATTCCAGTCTTTCACGACTCTTTTTTCCCCTATTAAATCATCATCAGTTTCTGTTTTAATTAGCAACATTGATGCAGGTTTATTTCAATTAATCCTACTTCATATAGAAGTCAAAATGACCCCAGTGGGTTTCACAATATAACACAAGTACAAATAAACATGAGAATACATGAAGTTACTTAAAACTCAGTCACACCAGAATCAAAGGATGGTTAATAAACTTTTAAACATGGGTCTACTTTTCTGAATTGTACTTTGTGGAACAAGGGTTAAGAGTAGATGTCTGTGCATGCATTTCTACCCCAGTTTTGTTAACAATGCACGAGACAAGAAGCCGTGTGTCGGAAACTGCGGTTAAAAATCCCAAACGAGACACATATTTCGAATGCTCTGTGTAAATGTCCAAAGACTGCTGCTTAAACCGGATTAATGTTGGCACATCCAACACGTCTTCAATGGATGACTTGTTGGAATTTCTGTCTCTCTGTTGGGTTCACAAATATTTTTCCAATAAAAATATCCAAAGAGGTACCAACTTTGACAACAGAGTATTTAGTTATTTTAAAAACTATTTCTTGTTTTATGTCCTGAAAAGTAGCAGTTTTGGACAAGGTTTCTGCTCAACAGCGTCTACATGACCTCTATCAAATTTGTAATGTCATCATTCATTAGAATAATAGTGGAAAATTAGTGTGCATGTAAATGTAGTCAGAAAGGTCCGACAGTGATGTTCACTGTATTCTAGTTCACCTCAGAGGTGCAGGACGGGGTTGAGTTCAGAGCTCTGTGCACACCTGTCAAGTTCTTCCTCGACAAACTGGGAAAAAAAAAAACACATTTCTCCACTGAAGAGGCTTTCTGCACAGAGGCACTGTCATGGAAAAGTGGGGAACACAAACTGTTTTTAAAAGGATGCTATTATCTAAAATACCACTGTGTGTTAAAACATGAAGATTCCCCTTAATTAGAGCTAAGAAACCCAAACAAACAGCCTTGAACCAAAAATCACTAAAGTTCCTGCCCAGAAGTGGTTTTGGTTTTATACTAAGTGTACAATCACCTTAATGTTACTTTAAGTGAACTGGTCAAAATTTTTCAAGTCCACACCTGTTTTCCTCCTGTATTGTCAGCAGCAGCTTTATTTTCTTGCAGGCAAATTGGCGTTTTATTTTGAAGGGAAATTTCACTTCGGAGCGGCCACATGAGTTAAGAATACAATTGAGGCCATACTTTTTTTTTTTTCTTTTAAAGAAATGAGATCACTGCTCATTGTTATATTTCCACACTGCTATATAGCTCTCTCTAACTTAATGGTCACCCAGAACAAGTGTGTCACTTAACAAATGGGCTGCTTTGCTCAATATGCAATTAACCTATATCGCTGGATGGAAGTTTTCAGTCCACCAAGAGAGTTTTGACAGAGTGAATATCTAAAAATGGCAGTATACTGTGCAGAAATCAATCCCCTTTCTCTCCATTGATTCCATTAAAAGCCTTTTTGGAGATTGATTACACTGAAAGCCTCCCTCCGCTTTGGATTACAGTTGCACAGTTCCAATCTCATTTTTTACAGTCCAAAGATATGGGCATTTATTCTATTACACTGCAAGGTGCAAAAGCCTGGAGCCTGAACATCAGAGACCACCCTTTTCTAAGAATAATACTTTGTAGAGATAGTAGAACATCCGTTTGAGTATTGGGTATTGCCCTGCTTTCTCAGATAAGCGTTATCGCACTTGTCATTCCCTTTCAAGATCAGTTTTCTCCCATCAAGATCAAAATGCATGTTTGCTGAAATCTGCAAACAACTCTGCGAAGTGAAGTGATTCAACCTGTTTTCAGCTCCCTGTTGTGCTGCTTTTTTTTAACTTCACCTTATTGGGAAGGTTTTGTTTGTGTGTCTCAGAATAATTTGCTTCGCTTGTCTGATTTAGTGTTTTAAGTTAATTTGTTGTTAAAATGTTTTCACAGCTTCGAAAAAAAAAGAGTTTTTCCTGAAGGGCTTCCCACAAACATTTCTCTCTGAAGAACCCTTTTCTTGAAAAGAGGGTTTTTCAAGGTGCCTTTGTAAAAGGAAGAGTTCCATTAAGAACCCTTTTCATCCAAAGAATCCTTTTTAGAAGAAAGAGTTCTTCAAGGATTATTGATATACTAGAATTATTTCATCAAGGGTTCATCAGTGTTTTTTTTACACCATAATATAAAAGGGTTCTCCATAGAGCCATGGGTTCTAGACAGAACCCTTGCAACATAAAAAAGATTCTCTGTAGAACTCTTAGTTTCTTTTTCCATCAAATTAGCTCTGAACCTGTTCTGTCAAAAATCCTAAGAATGTTGGTGCTCTGCCCATGTTCCCACCTGTTCTGAGTGGAACCATTGTAATCAAGGGTGTCATCAACAGAGGGTGCTGCACAATGCACAGTGACCTGCAGAACGTGGCCTACATTGGTTCCCAAGGAAAACCTGCTGTTTTTTGGTTCTAGCTGGGGACCAAGTTTCTGAGCCAGTGAATTTTTGGTGGAAATGCTCAGAGTAGTTCGAAATTTCATGCGTGTGTCACTGTGTTCTGTGTTTGGGTGGAACAGTTACACCATGGAAGGGTTCTCTGTAGAACCCCAGAAGGGGGTTCTAGGTATAACTCTCTGAAATGATTCCAAGTGGAACCTTGATAAAAGTTCCCCTATGAGGACAAGCCAAACAGTCCTTTATGGTTCTAGTTAGCACCTTTATTTCTAGGAGTGTACCATTTAATTTAAAGAACCTTGTTTGGCTCAGTTTCCATTCCGTCTTTTTTACTGGGTGTGTTTTTTATGATTGTTCCTGCCACACGCATACATCATCCATTCTTGGCACAAATCATGTCCTACCAAAAAACATTTGAAAAATATTAATCATCCTCTGTCTCAATTCCTGATTTAAAAAAGACTGGTAAACTTTCTATTTTTTGACAAATTCATTAAATAAAATTGCTGTCAGATGTGTCTGAGCCATAACATGTCAACTCTGTAGCCCTTCTAAATGAAAGCTATTTAAGAATTATGGTTTAAAAAATTATCTTTCGTCTCTGTAAGAAGTTAACTCTGTCAGATTTTCCATCTGACAGAGTTGATGTAATTTAATGAAAAATGTAACAGCACAAAGTTTGATCTTTTAAAATATATTTTTCCAGCAAAATTGAAGGGTAAAAATCAAAACCCACTAAAAATACAGTAACAAATAACACATCCCGGACGAGCCGCCAAATTGTAATGTTCCCCCAGCAGAGGTCCAGGAGGGGACCGGGGTTACACACAATTATTTCAGTGCGGTGGGCGTTGTGTGAACTTGCATGGTGAAAGTGAGCCTAAGTGCAGTGTGCAGGAGCTCAGAGGTCTAAAAACTACAAGGAAAACAAACTAAATTGCATATAGATTTCTTTGTATGCCGTAGCTCTCAATACCACAGCCTTATCTCCGTAATGGAATATTTATCAGTAAAGAGTACAGCAAAAAGAATGTTGCCCCTGGCAACTGAATGCATAAAACATTCTGTTATTTCCCTGTGTTTGTATATCGACCAGATAAATGATCAAGAATATTAAGGCCCGCACAGGGGAATCCTTACTCAGCGCCTTGTGGAAGTAGCCATCTTGAGGGTAAACTCAGGGACAGTGTCCTTGCCGGCCGGCCGTGTGATTCATTTATCTGCCACATATTTCTGCTGAGCATACCACTATCTGCTCGTGGGATGTTTATGAATATATCCACAAAATGATATGAAAGCAATAACACTTCACAAGATCTGGGTTATTTCACTGAAAAATCGATCAGATGTGTCTCCTGAAATTGCATTTCTCTCACTCCCGAGTTGTTTAATATTGTATGCATTTCACAAGGGTGCAGCTACGTGTATAGGGAGAAAGACAGCTGGGTTTTGCATATGGCTGCGTATGACCTTTCCCTGGTCCGCTGCGCTGCTTAGCGCAGTATTTTGGCAGACTTAGGTGTTGTTGCTGAATAGATAAGCGCTCATCCTGAAACCTGTCCCTGTGAGGTCTGGCTTCTCAGTACCACGCTTGCATTTTGAAAGGTTACTTTAGGATGCCAACTTGAGCCTCCACATTGCCCAAGGCTACTCCCCCCCCCCCCCCCCCAACCCGCCTCGCCAACTACCCCTCCTCACAGCCCTCCTCCTCTGGCGTCAGCCAATAAGATGGGGATCAGGAGGATGACAGGGGACGGGGTAGGAAGCGCACTCATGCAAATAAAGGTGCTAACTAGAACCATAAAGGGTTCTGCAGCTTGTCCTCATAGGAATACCCTTTTTGTTTCCTGGTCGAACGTTTTATAAAGGAGAGAGATTTTAGAGAGTCCTACCTTGAATCCAATGTAAAGGGTTGTACCTAGAACCATCTGTGAGAAGAGAACTCTTCTATGGCACAATGGTTCCACCCAGAACCCTGTCTTGGGGTTATGTCTTGGGGTTCTATTCAGAATCTCTCCACCTTCTAAGGATGCAAATTCAGAACCCACCCCAGGTGTTCTACAGCAAACCCTTTTACATTCTGAGGGTTTTAGCAAGAACTCACCTAAGGGTTCCACCGCAAACCCTTTTATATCCTGTTCTGTTTATTTATACTCCAAGGGTTTTACCTAGAGGCCACTCAGGGGGTTCTACCAAGAACCATTTTGTATTCTAAGGGTTTTATGTAGAGCCTAACCAAGGGGTTCTACTGCATACCCTTTTATATTCCAAGGGTCTCATCTGGAACCCACCAGGGACGTTATACTTGGAATCCTTTTTATATTCCAGAAGTTTTATCTAGAACCTAACCAGGGGCTTCGACCAAGAACACTTTTATATTCCAAGGGTTTAATCTAGAACCCACACAGAGGGTTTTACCAAGAAGCCTTTTATATAAAGAACCGTTGAGTACAGTCCTTTAGAGGGTACCATTTTCACACCTGTTTTTCTCAGAGTGTGGGCACAGAGTTCACAAGTCTTGTCTGGACTGCCAAGTTGAGCCACAGCATAAAAAAACTCAAAAAGAAGCCTGCAGTCACTGGACGTCTGCCCAAACCAATTTATGGTTCTAGTATGGCCTTAAAACATCTTTTCTGTTTACTGTAAGTGTCAAAACAATGTCTTATGAGTCTTCTATGTGTTTTTGTGCCTTTGTGTTCATTTATTTCATGTAAAAATGTCCCCTGAAGGACAGCAAAATGAGAAAAATCCTTCACAGTGAGGACATTTTGCCTCTGCAATTCTGCTCTCATACTCTTAGAAATAAAGGTGGCAGCTAGAACCATAAAGGGTTCTTCAGCTTGTCCCCACAGGAGAACACTTAATGATTTCTGTTTAAACATTTTATAAAGCCAACATGAAGGGTTATGCCTACAACTATCTGTGAAAGGGTCCACCCAGAAACGCCTTTGACTGGTTCTACAAAGAACACTATGGGGTAATGGTTCCGCCCAGAATCCTCTCTGCAGGTCGTATCCAGAACCTTTCCACTTTTTAAGAGTGTCAACAAGAACCCACTCAGAGGGTTCTGCTGACAACCTTTTGAGATTCCATGGGTTTAATCAAGAACAAACCCAGGGGGTTCTACTGGGAACCTTTTTATTTTCCAAGTGTTTTATCTAGAACACACTCAGAGTGTTCTACTAGGAACCATATTTATATTCCAAGGGTTTGGTCATGAACACACTCATGGTGTTCTATGCAGATCCTTTTAATATACCAAGGGTATTATCTCAAACACACTCAGGGGGTTCTGGAGAGAACCTTTGTATATTCCAGAGTTTTTATCTAGAAAGGGCTCTGCCCAGAGAAACATGAGAAACATTTTATATTCCAAGAGTTTTCTCGAGAACACACTCAGGGGGTTCTACAGAGCACCTCTTTGTATTCCAAGAGTTATATTAGAGCCTACCTAAGGGAGTTTTAAAGAGAACCCTTTTATATCATGGCATGAAAAAAAACACTGACATAAGAAGTTTCAACAATCCTTGAAGAACTTTTCCTTCCAAAAAGGGTTCGTCGGATGAAAACGGTTCTTAAGGAAACCCTTGACAAACCCTCTCTTTAACAAAGGGGTCTTCAAAAGCAAATTAGTCTGGGTAGAACCTCGGTTTTTTTGGAAGAGCCCTTTTGGAACCCTTATTTCTAAGAGCACAGGTTGGTTTAGTCCATGAATTTGAGAGTTTGGAATCAAGGGTTTGCAGTTAAGTGCGTCACTGGACTCTATTTTTTGGGACGAATTCTGATAAATCAATTAAATTTACTTGACTAAAATAATTCTGCCAAAAAACATAAAGAAAAGTACAAACAATTCGTACAAACAGCCACGTTTCTAAATCCTGTTACACACAATTTTAAGACTCAAACACAGTGTTTAGCTGTATAGTCCTGGCTTGAGTTTTTCATTATGAAGTGGTTGTACACAGTGCTGTGTGTTGCCTTTGTTACCTACAAGGCAAGCCTCTTATTTTTCTTGCAGTCCTTGTGTTGTCACTTGTTTTTTTTTTTTTGTTTTTGTTTTTGTTTTGTTTTTTTTGCTGTTCACTTCCTTAATTGGAATTTCTGCCACACAGCAGACTGAGAACTTGACAGTGCGTCCGCATTTTCAGTTTTGCCTGAGTCCATCTTGTCACTAACTACATCTACACAGTGCTGAGTTCAGTTGGACTCACTGAAGGTGTGATTGCTCTCTAGTATTCAAAGGATGCAAAAGAAAAAAAGAAGACCTTCTCATTTCTTTGAGAGAAGCTGAACTCACCAAACTTTTTAGATGCAATGATTGATTTTAGCTTTTCTTAATCTGGTTCACGAGGAATTTTGTTTATATCGGCCAATATTGTTGCACACGATTTGAATATTCTGCAGGATATGAATACGGGTGCTCATCTTGTCTATCTGTGTAGCTTCTGCAAAGTATATCCTGAAAACAGGAGTGTGCATCATGACTCAAATCATCTGTTAAAGCAACATCATGCAAGATTTAGTTTTATGTTGGATGTTTTTTTTTTTGTTTGATTTTTTGGCAATCCTCAGTTTCAGAGTGTCATTGTGGACTTATATACCACTGAGGTACCACTCAGTGGTATAGATACCACTGACACAACAAACTAGCTAATATTACTTACTAGTCCGGGAGGAAGGCCAGCTCAGCATCTATCTTGATGCTTTGTCTTTGCAAAGCTCCTATCAATGACTAAAATTCAGTGTGGCATTAGTCTGACTCACCACATGCATGCTGTGGGTTTTTAGGTCCTGCTTTGATCGCTACCTACATTTTCAAAGTCCCTGGGAAACAAGAACAACTCCAAGCTTCAGCCACACTAAATATGGCAAATTAGCACCTGGGATGCTAATGGTACAAGTATGAACAGTCTCACAGCTGTTACCTTCTTTTTTGCAGTGATGTTGTCATTTTAATGACAAAGCTCACCTCCCGATGTGCAAATGTTCCACCAAAGCAAGTTCCCCCTCAACACTGTTTTGCAGCAGCACCATTGCTGCATCTTGGGTTTAGCATCGCCCAAGACAATCTCCATCGGTTTAAAGAGAGACTGGTCATTTTTTCCCTATAGCAGGATGCGTATAAGTGGACCCAGAGCTTTCTCCAGCACTGAGTGCTGTGGAGACACTAGTCTGGCATTTACTCTTGTCTGTTGCCTCTTGTGTCACTTTCCATACACATGTGCTGCTTTGGTTTGATTTGGCACATCAGCCCAGCATGGCAGGAACTTGCATACCCAATATAACCAGGCTACCCACTTGCAGGTGTGGTTTGTCACTGAAGATGTGCTTAGCTTAACAAGGCGGTAAAACTGAGATTAAGCACTTAATTTCCGGTAAATTCGTCACAGTATATTTCGTTATTTACTTGATTTTATCGTGAAGCAGCAAAATCAGGAAATGTTGCATTCTCACCAGCAGTAACAACAAAGCGGAAACCTGAAAGCACAATCAGGGATGCAGGAGAGAAACAAAACTTCAAACCACAGAGATTCAGTTAGAAGCTACAAAAATACAGAGAGCTGAACACAGAAACTTTAAGAAAGACCTTTCTCTCTGCTGTCCTGCACACACAAGTCTTAACATGCTTGTTAGAGGGAGGGTTGTGAGTAAACCTGTGGTAAACTGAGCTCCCTGTCCAGTCTGGGCAGTGTAACTCAGTAACTGCAGCTACAGTTAGCAGCTACTTTAGCAACAAGTAGAGCTACCATGTTCATCAAGAAACTCCATAAATCACAGAGTTGTGGCATAACAGCCGGAGGACATCAGAGGAAAAAACAGCTAACATTTTCCACTTTCACCAAAATAAATGACATAGTTGGTGGTGTGTGACATGTTGCCATTAAGCGTTAGATTGTACCATCAATATTATTTTGAGGCAGTTTTTTAAGGTAAAATAGATACATAGTGTTGCTTTCAGCTTTTTCAGACCATCATAAGTGTGTCAAGTGCGTCCTAATACAACACTCACGTTGCTATATGTAGATTGAAAGAGTTTTAGGTTCCTCTGGTTCTCCCTGGTCCTCCCTGGTCCTCCCTGACGCAATTCCAGTGTAAGTGATGGCTGACAAAATCCACAGTGTTCATTCTGTGCAAAAAATGCATTTTAAAGCTCCGCCGAAGCGAATATGAGGCTTCAGCAGCCTGAGTTAGTCAAATCAATTGGGTATTTTCCAAACTTCCAGTCTTTTTAGTGCGAAATTCCCTCTTTGTGCTTCCACGGACAGTGTGTTTGCTTGCTGAGCCATGGCAGAAGGACAAGCTTGAGCTGAACTTTAGAATGCCTTTTTACAAAGAACAAGAACTGTGGAATTTGTCCCCCATCACTTAGACTGACATCGCCTTAGGAATGGATCTCTTCCCAGCCAGTAGACGGGAGGAACAATGCCAGCAAACATTAGCCCTTTCAATTTACATATGGGCATGTTAGTGTAAGAATAGACTTGAAAAATTGTGAACCCATCCTTTATTTGTATTTTATTTGCCTAAACCTCTCCTTATTGTTAACACAGAACTGTAACAGTAGTAGATTAACCTTACACTGTAGTGCACAGATAAATAGAATTAATAATTTAAAAGAAAAACAAAGAAACTTGGTCATTTTTCATGGAAAATGTGACATCAATGATTTTGCTGACAGCAGGTTTGCAAAGTCATGTCACAGAGTTATGATACAGTTGATCTTCAGTCTAGTTTTTAAAGGGGACCTCAGGCCTTGAGATTAGATTTGAGATTAAAGGCAAACCATTTGAGATTAAAGGAGAATCATTTTTATACATAAAAGGTCAGTTTTCTTGTCATGGGAAATAAACCTGTTAAAGCAATTTTGAAATGTCTTCTGTGACTCTAAAGAATACAAGCAGATGATGAAATCGCCCCATCATCACAGGTTACTTTCTTAAAAGTCTGCTTTACAAACTGAAGGCATGAAATCTGGCAGGTAGGGTCTAACAAAAACATGCTGTTGTTTGGAATATGGGAAATGTAGGAGTTGGCATTTTTAATGTGTCTAAAGTTTTGTTCAGACTGCCAGCCCAAGTCAGTTTTTGTGGCATGTCCAGTTTGATTTCAGAAAGTCTGGACAGCAAAAAAATGAAACATGCAAATCAGATCAAAGCCACATTTGGAGGTGTTTTGAAATGCAACTCCAATCGGATTTTTACTGATGTGTTTCAATCTGTCCACTCAAATCAGATTTCAAAGCGTTTTTAGCAATGCAACACACAAGTGCATCAGGTGGTTTTGATCCATTCTCAACATGGCTTCACGCCTGTTTCAGAAACTGAGCCCACCTGATTGTGTTGACTTGATTTTGTTGATCTTTGTGCTTCTAACATGGGTACATTGGCTATGCAGATTCTTTTTTGTGTGTTTTATGATCACAAATCTACACGTGGTGTTTTATTCTGAATATTAACCAGATTTTCTCTGCCGTTTCTACTCTGCGAAGCTCGATATGGCATCCGGCAAAAATAGGCTTGGCACATATTCTCCACAAAGCTTCTGGGACAGGATTCTTCTGGTGGAATCACAAGCATTGCCTCGAATTACTGTCCTAAATTTTGGAGGACGCAACACAGACGTGGCCACTAGACTCAACCATGATGCTACTAGTAGAGCAGTATAAAGGACACTACCAAGAACAACAGATGCTAAAATGAATTGTCTGCTGCTTGTGTAGTTTACTGACATAACTAAAGGAATGATTGTCTCTAAATGGTAACCGCAGACCCGCAAAACATCTCGCCAGAGTGATCATTTTAACCCAAACCCTGATCTTTCCCTAAACCCATCTGAGTGTGTCTTGTTCCTAAACCTAAGCAGAATTTAACCACAGTATTACCACATTATAAAACATAAATAATTTGTACAACATGCACAATAAAGTAACAATGCAGGCAAATCTCATGAGAATTTTGCAAATTTCTAGGTTTTGATCTAGAAACAACCAGAGGAAACCTACTGTGAAATGCATCCATGTTGGAAAGTTTACTAATGCCTATGTAGTAACCACACCAATCTTAAGGTTGGTGATGTCTGGACACACAAAATGTTTTACTGTCTTTTTTTTTATCTGTCTCTTATGGGAGTGTAATTCTAGATTGTTGGTGTGCCCATTTAAGATTAAACTTTGTTAGGGTTTATTTTGGGTTTCAGGTTAGAATTAGAAATGTGTTTCAGATTAGACACAAGGTTTGTGGATGCATGGCTTCTAATTTGTGGTAAGTGGGTCTCCGCCACAAAGGAAAAAAGGAACACACACATGCAAAGCCACTCACACATGTGGACATACCACATGCACACCTACCCCACAGAGCCATGACTAAGCCTGCTAGATTACCCCATCCCTGTTGGCACCGCGCTGCTACTGGGAACATCGGGCCTTGTCCTGTGTGGTTGGCTGGCCAGTGTGCTGCGTATCCTGGGGGGGCTCCAGTCACAGGGCTTAGCTGCTGCTGCCACTGACCGCAGCCATCTGAACTCCTTTCCCATTCTGACCCCAGGCAACACACAGTCTGCTGCTTCATTAGGTCACTCCACCACCTCTAGCTAGTGGGGAATTTTAAGGCAGGTCCAGTCTGGATTACCATATGGCTCCTCTTGGTTATGCTGTCATGAAATATGAATCCAACACAAAGACCACTGCTCCTAACGCGCTCAGAAGTGTCACATGCCCACTCCGACACTGCGAGAACTCTGGGGGCATCGATGTTGCAAAGATTTCATCACGCTTGAAAGTCGAGAGTATTGTGAGTCGCTTGGTTCGTGGTAGAGTCCACATTGTTCACCTTAGCTCCGTGTCAATCCACATTATTTTCACCTACTTGAATGCACAAAAGATGTTGCTCGACACAAATATAAAAGGTGTTGGAAAAATCCGCTCTGCTGGAGAAATCATCATCTTGTGGATGTAGTACATGAAACCAGCATCCAGGGGAAGAAAAAAACGATTCTTCAACACCCTAATTGTCTTGTCTCTTTCTCCACCCACACCCTCAATTAGTGCAAATAAAATCCTCCCTTTGTGGAAAGAGTGCTCTGCAAAACTGCAATAGCGGTTTTACATGACATGCAGCAGAAATTATACTTTCAAGCTGCAGGAGCACAGCCTGTGTGTCAGGTGAGGAAGCTGTAAGGGTCGGATTTTATTCCTTAAGGCCCAGAGGTGGCCGAAGTGACAGAGGCCAGATGGTGGAGTCTACATGCCTGGGAGGTGAACACAGACTGACAAGATAGCCAAGGGTCTTCTGTGATGAACTGTGTACACTGGCATAAATAAAAACTCTTCTATACAGCCCTCATCTCTGTCTCAAACTGTGTTTTCTTTGTTGCTGATATATTAGAAATGATGTTATATACTAGACTGGTTATGGGAACACTTTCTTTAAAGAGGTGTGCATAAGACTGTCTTCATTACACTCTCATAACCATGTCATGACACCTGTAATGAACATGAAGGAGTCTGAAAAATACTGAAAAAATGGCACAATGATATTTTTTTCAGCCTTATTTAAATAAAATGTGAGAAAAATATGTTCTTTGGCAAGTGCTACTATATTACGGTGGGCAAGTACAGGACGTGTGCAAAAGAAAATGCTTCATTTGAAGGGGTGTGCATAAGACTGTCATAACCATGTCATGACACTTGTCATGAATATGAAAGAGTCTTTATGAATGTTTATGTCATTGTCATTTATGACATGTCATGTCATTTAGTGTCATTAACCCAATTATGTCACTTTTACTGCAAAGTTGACATTGTTTGAAATGTCTGTTATGACAACTTGACTTTTATTAAGCCAATAATGTCTTTGTTATGACAACCTTACATTATCAAACTTACAGAAACTGTTTAGCTTTATATTTTAACATTGCGGTAACACGTTATTTAACGGCGCATAAGACTGTCATTACATGGTCATAACCATGTCATCATACTTAGCATTAACTTGAAGGGGTCTCTATGAATGTTTATGACTGTTGTCATTTGGTCAGTTATACCATTTTTAGTGATAAGTTGACATTGTTTGCCATTAGTCAACGTCTTTGTTATGTCAAAGACATTGTTGTCTTGATTAATGTCTAGTTCTTGTAACAAAGACATTATTAACCCGATTCATGTTAAATTGTCATAGCAAAGACATTGTTTGTTTGAAAAATGTCAAGTTGTCATAACAAAAATATCTTAAACAATTTCAACTTTGCAGTAAAAGTCACATAATTAGCTGTGACACTTAATGACAGCAGTCCAAACGTTCATCAAGACTCCTTCATGTTCATGACAGGTGTCAGGACATGGTTATAACAGTGTAATGACAGTCTTATGCACACCCCTTCAAATAAAGTGTTTCCCTCATTTGTTTTGCACACTTTCTGTATGAATTACACTTGTCCACCTTGGTATGGTAGAATTTGCCACAGAAGGTATTTTTCTCACATTTTATTTAGATAAGGCTGAAAGAAATATTATCATGTCATATATTCTTTTTCAGTATTTTTTTAAGCTCATGGCAGTAGTATAAAAATAGGGTATAATGACAGCAGATTATAAAACAACACTTTAATAATAACTGGAAATAAGCTGAATTGTCTCATCCATCTGGCAATTTGTCACACATCTGGCCATATATTCCACCCAACTGGCAGCATTTCTCTGCACGAACGGAGAACTGGAACTGTTTCTGATTCACGTTGATAAACTTCTCCAGTCCCATTTGCCATCTCTGACAGGTGTTGGCCCTACGTAGGAAAAACAATATCTCAAACTCCCGGCCTAAGCCGTGGGACAACCTTTGGGGTGTTGAATGTCACCATCTGTTGACGACCTGCTTAGTTGAAGTCATTACAGCACGTGGAGGGACAGCGCAGCTCCAGCACTCACCCATGAGGGCCACGGTTTATTGCACAGAAACTCAGGTGGGCCCTGATCTGATTTCACAGGCTCAGTTGGCGATTGTTGGGAGCATTTGGGTTGACATTATCCACCTCTAATTGTTGTGCACACAAGATATTTTGCTCCTTTAAATGTTGAGGTGATTTATTGGTCAGACCAAATATTACACACAAGTCCAGTATTAGTGGGTTAGGGTTAGAGTTATGTACTTATGTACTTTTACCTATTCTTGGGAACTGGGAAAAATCTTGTCCTACAAAAAAACACCATTTAAAATTCTATCGTTCTATCTATCTATTTATTTCCTTTTTTTATTGTAATATTTTGGTCTGCTTTGTTTTAATTTCTAAACTTGCTCTGTGCCAGTAAACACCTTTGTCCCCGACAACTACAAATAATTAAATGTATTAAAATACTTAAAATCTAAAATTAGCAATACCTTTATCTTAAAATTGATTTTTATGAAAATGTCAGCCCTTTAAAGTCTACATTTAGTAAGAAATTTAAAAGGAACCTGGCCCATTACAAGCTTTAATAGCCAAAAGTAAAGCATAATTGAAAAGCACATATAATAACGCCCTCAAAATGTGAGATTGAGTTGAAGCTACAGTCCATAAAGAATTGCTATAATGTTCATTTCCAGCTGTATTTTTATTCTGATGAAGCTGGTCTCACTGATTACTGTGCCAAAACACAATTTTAAAACTTTTTTCAGTGATTTTGGTGAAGCTTGATCATAGTTTATTGAAATCAGTAACTGCTGCCAACTGTGGCTGAAAACCTGGTCCAGAAGCGTTTATCCATCAAACTGAACAACATTAACATCAATTTAGAGTTTTGTTTTTGTTCACTTGATCAATATCAGCCTTCCTTTTAGCTCTGCTTTGGTCTCCACCAGCTCCTGACAAATATACCTGTCTCTTTAGGAGCTATATGTTTCACTTTTCTCACAAGCTAGTTCACCTGTCTACCATAGCAGTCAGTTCTGGGCTGATCTTGGCTGTTATTCACCAGTGTCAGCTGACTGCCGGCCAGATTACCTGTGTGTGCACCAAAGTTGGCCCAGCTGTGGAAGTATCATACCAACAATCCCGGCAAAATTCCCAACCTCGCTGTCTCCATCTGGCCACCTAATCATCTGCCATTGTAATTGGCTCAATGTTGCCCCCTCCCCTGTGGTGCAAAATGGCTGCTGTGCATCACCCGGGTGGGTGCTTCACATTGGTGATGGCTGAGGCAAGTTTATTCTTATTCTTAACAATCTGCCAAATCCACCGTCTACAACGCTGCCCTTGCTCCACTTTTGCCTCTTTCTCAAGAGCTTCATTATTACAGCCTCCCCCAGTGTAGACACATTTGATGGTGTCAGAAACATCTGAATTACTTCTTCTTTGAGTGGTGCCCTCTAGTGGATGTATTGCTCAACATCTATGCAAATGTAAAGGATGCATGGAAGTGGACCTATGTGGCATTTACATAATTTGAAACAGGGGGCATAAATGAGCCTTAGTGAGCCAATTTTGGCCAGTTACACACATGTTTTAAAATTTTATTCCTGTGGTCTATGTTTAGTCTATATATAGTTATTTACAATCATACATGAATGTAAAGGCTGTTATATTAAATCCCTGGGAGGAAACGTTACCCTCCGTGCAGGACGCACCACAAGGCAGTGTGCTATGCAGGGAGTGTACAGGGAATTTCTGCTGAAAACAACTGCCTGCTGCTGCTGAAAATGAGACTCATGAGAGCTGTGAGACCAAACCAAAGAGTAATTGCGTTATGAATCAAAAACAATGGGCTAAATCAGGCTAAAAAGCTCGGTAGAGCTGCAAAGTCTGATAAAAAAGTGTCTGTAGGTTCATTGCTCGGGGAGCCCTTTCACATTACAGATCCAATTTATTGTTAATATCAATATATAGATAAATAGGCTTTAAGTGTGCATAAAATTCACAGCTGAGTTCAATGAAGCTCCCTACAGCAATAAGAATCCAGCTGTGTTCAG
This sequence comes from Lutjanus erythropterus, assembly GCF_056507025.1. Taxonomy (NCBI): domain Eukaryota; kingdom Metazoa; phylum Chordata; class Actinopteri; order Lutjaniformes; family Lutjanidae; genus Lutjanus; species Lutjanus erythropterus. The sequence continues at coordinate 28,918,078 of NC_139337.1, forward strand.
TCACCAGCTGTAATTATGTTCCTCTGTTTTGCAAATATGCAGTAAGCGTATACAGTAAAGTGAACAGCCACCCTTTAAAGATGCTTACAGATGACTCAGGTCCATTGCTTTGAGATACTGCACAATTAGTTCCGGCAGTTTTCCATGGTAAACAGAGTTTGATTAAGTTTCTTGGTGTTGATGTACACACTGCAGGGCGCTCCATCTTTCATCCCCGCCTCAGGTTCCTGTCACACATCAGCCAGAAAGGAGAGTGAGGTGCACCGATTCACCATAGCCAAACTTATCTCTGAGCAGATAATTCTGCCGAGAGGAAGGTATTATGTTTCTCAAAACCAACTCACAGCCATAGAATCCTGGTTGACGCGCTTCTCAGGTGGCCATCATATTGCCTGAATGGATTTCAAGCAGTGATGTGGAACGATTCCTTTGAGAAAGGGACCCATTCAAATGAAGATAAAGTCATTAAACTGCAGCAGCTGTCCTTGGATCTTTGCTTTTTCCTCGATTGCCTGTGATGAAAATGTGTGCCGCATATGTTTCAAGGATAAGATACTCTTGAGAATGATGTTCATTCTCAGTGTGCTGGTATTGAGTGGTGTTTTTCTCTATTACAGCTTGAGGATTGTCAGTTGTCAGTTTTCCACTCACTGCCATTGTCAGTCGGCATAAATCAGTTTGATTTTTTACAGGTGAATCTCCATAGACTCTGAATATGCATGCTCAGAAATAAGGGTTCCAAAAGGGTTCTTCCTGAAAGGCTGAGGTTCTACTCAGAACTGTTGGCTTGTGGATGATCCTTTTATGAAGACAGAGTTTGTCAAGGGTTCTTTGTAAGATTAAGGGTTCTATTAAGAAGAATTATCATCCAAACAACCCTTTTTGGGAGAAAGAGTTTGATGGTTTTTTGTACGATAATACTAAAAGGTTCACAGTAGAACCCCAGGGTGGGTTCTAGATAAAACCAATGGAATATATAAGGGTTCTCAGTAGAACTGCATAGGTGGGATCTACATAAAGGCTTTATAATACAAATGAGTTTTTTGTAGAACCACTTGGGTCGGTTTTAGATAAAACTCAGTAGTAGAATATAAGAGTTCCTGGTAGAACCTCCTTTGTGGGCCTTGGTAAAACTCATGGAATATGAAAAGGTTCTAGGAAGAACTAAAGAAATAAAAGGGTTCTCAGTAGAAAACACCAAGTAGGTTCAAGATAAAAGAGTTATGGGAAGAACCCCCTAAGTGGGATCTAGATTAAACCCTCAAAATATAAAAAGGTTCTTGGTAGAACCCCCTGAGTGGGTTCTAGATAAAACTCTTAAAATATAAAAGGGTTCTCTGGAGAATCCCCTCAGTGGGTCCTTGATAAAACTATTGGAACATAAAAAGGATATCAGTAGAACCCCCTGGGTAGGTTCGTGTTAGCAACCTTAGAGGGTGAAAAGGTTCTAGACAGAACCCTGAGATTGGGCTCCAGGTGGAACCACTACACCATAGAAGGGTCTCTGCAGAACAGGGGGTCTGGATGAAACCTTTCACAGATGGTTCTAGCTATAACCCTTTATATCAATTTCTTAGTAGAACTCACTGATAGGGTTCTTGGTTGAATCTTTATAAAAGGTGGGAACTAGTTGAAGAACCCTTTATGATTCCAGTTAGCACCTTTCTTTCTAAGAGTGTGGGTATTTTAAAGATATCTCACACACACAAACTCACACATTCATCCCCCGTACACACATGAACACACATTTGCAGAACTCATTTCTCGAAGCACCCTGCATTGCAGAACTTATCCAGCCTCCCATTGAGTGGATGTATTTACACCCACCCTGTCTCGTCTCGGGGATGTCTGCCTGCTGGCCTGGCATTCTAGCGATTTGTTACCACCTGGCACATTTCCCGTCTTCTCTGAAAAACCAACTCTGCCTCATACCTGGCTGTGTCTGCTCCAGATCCCCGTGCAGAATGGGGGTATTACTGTCCCACAGGTCTACAACATGCTAGCTTCTGAAGATGTAGCATGTTCAGTTGATAGAGGAAAAAGAAAACTCATTTCACTCTAACAAATGCTTATTTTTGGTAAAACTTCACACAATCACTGCTGCTGAATAACAAATTAATTGGCATACTCTATATGCAGGGTTGTAGGCTTTCTTTAAAAATGTATTTTGATAATTACCTGCTAAAAAATGCAGTCAGTAACCTAATGTAAGCATCACAATATTAAAGTAAAGTGACTAACATGATTACTTTCCCTTATTTTTAGATTACCCCAATACAAAATATGATGAAATTGTATTGCTTAATATAATGTTTTATGATCGGTGTTAGGGTAATTAATTATTTGTCCAGTTATTCCTGACTTTGTTATTAGTATGCATGTTTCACTTAAGAGTGATAATTATGTGCATTTAATTGTTGGCTGCTTTGGCTGTAACTTCAACTAAACTGACAGAACTTTGTCCTAACATATGTCTAAGTAATAGTGCTAACAGGTTAGCCAGCTAACTGGATTTCTGTGTCGCTAATTAGCAGTTGGTGTGTGTAGCAAATGTTAGCAGCTTTTCTGCGTAGCAAATGTGAGAGGTCGGCCTATGAAACTAACATGAGGGGTTAGTCTGTGTAGCTAATGCTAGTGGTTGGTTTGCATAGTTAACATTAGCAGTTGGTCTGTGGAGCAAACATTTAACATTGGTCTGTGTAGCTAATGCTACAGAATTATAATCCTGATATTAATCTTGATTTTTATCAAATGGATCTAAAATCTGATTAGGTATTTTTTCTTCAACTGTAATTAGACAGTTTCCTTTTTTGTATCCTGATTATGTAATTCCATTGTAGGTAAGGCGTTGCTCCCCAAATCTGTCTATACATTTGGATGTGTTAACGGCAATTTTGTGGACTGAAAATGTCACATTTGATCTTTTGTTTTGGTTTAAAATGTGTATCCAAAAAAGTCTTTTTTATGTTTTATATCCAATGCTCTTTGTAATCCCATGTGGAATGGGCAAAATGTTTGGCACAACATTAAAATTAAAATAAACTAACACTGTTTGACGGTCCTGAATTTGGAACCCGGCAAACACATATGCTGCCTTTTACTCAGCCTGTGAAGTTCATCCCATTTCCATTGAACATTTTGAAGTATGAATGTCTATTTTCACCTTACTACTTGTTATCTTCATTGCAGATGTAAAACACTACCCCAAAGGGACTTGAGAGGTTACCAGAGTCACTGAGTTTAAAATTCTACCAGGTTTTTTTTAAGCGATAAAGGAGCGCTACAGGGAACAAAAGCAAGAGGTTGCATCGGTGAGGCCATGCTGCCGTCTTGCTACAGGGTAACAGTGAGAAGATGAAATACAAACCAGCAAGTACAGTTTAAAGACTTTTCAGACAGCAATAGGTTAGCTTACTGCTGTGGGAGATAGTATAACTCTGTATTACCATGGCTGCCATGTTTTGCTGTTATCTACATGCTATAAAATACACTATATGCTCCTGTCCACTTACTTTTGGCCTTTTTGGTACATCACATTAAAGCTAACCATAATACTACACTCTTAGAAATAAAGGTGCTAACTAGAATTGGGTTCTCGAACTTGTCCCCATAGGAGAACCCTTTTTCATCCCTGGTAGAACCTTTTCAAAGGTATCACTTGGTACCATATCAGGGAGTTCTACTGAAAACCGTTTTACAATTTAAGAAACTTATACTTTATTATTTTAAGAGTTTTATCTAGAATCCACTTGGAGTGTTCTATTGAAAACCCTTTTATAATTTAATAGATTTATCTAGAACCCAATAAAGGATCCAACTGGCGGCCCTTTTTATGTTACACGGGTTTCATCTAATACCCAGAGGGTTCTATTGAGAACCCATTTACATTTCAAGGGTTTAATCTAGAAACCACAAAGACGATTCTCCCAAGAACCCTTTTATATTTGAAGAATTTTATCTAGATCCCACTCAGCAGGTTTTACTGTGAACCCTGTTATATTCCAAGGGTTTTATTAAGAACCCACCCAGGGGGTTCTTTCAAGAATCCTTCAACAATGTGGTACAAAGAACCCTTGACAAAAGAGTTTTTAAAGGATTTATACAGTCCTTGAAAAACTCTTTCTTCCCAAAAAGGGTTCTCTGGATGAAGAGGATTCTTAAGTCTTAAGTCTTCTTCACAAGGAAATCATTTTGAGTAGAACATCCGCCATTCAGAAGAACTCCTGTTTCTCTCGTTCTCCTGTTTCAACATGACAATGCCTCCATGAATAGAACTGGCAGAAAACTAACGGACAAATCTTTTGTGCCGATTCTGTCTAGAGTTCAGTGTATATCAGGTCTCCACTGGTACGTAGAGTTTTGGGAAATAGCCACAGCCTCGAACTCTGAGTCCAATATTAACAAAAGCTCTCGCCTTCACCCGCCTACTCTGCTTTTATATTTTACAAAACCATAACAACTTTAAAGGCTCCCTGTGGAGTTATTGACCTCCATTGGCACTCTGGAGGTGTTTTTGAACAATGCAGGATTTAAAACACTTAAATAATCATCTTTGCAAATGTTTTATAAGGAGACAAAAGCATTCAACACATTTGTCAGACAAAATTAGTTGGTGCGTAACACTGATTGTGAACATGAGGTTTGTTTGTTTACAAAACTCCACAGGGCACGTTTAATTCGCCGCCATCAACACTTCCTGTACATGACGAACTGCTGCCCTGTGCTAGAACAAGAGCAGGGATAAAGAAGCATGCTTTGCTTTTCTTCAACTCAAATAACAACAAATATTAGTGAGTGTGTCAGTGTCACATTTTGCCTCACCTAGGAGTGAAAAGTACACAGCAGTCAAGTTAGAAATAACACATACGTCAGGAATTTGGTCAGGTTTAGGAAAAGTTCACCATTTCGATTAAAATAAGTACCTCAAATGATCAACACTGACTCGCTCCTGTCATTATCGCCCCTTGTTTTCCATTCTGAACGTTTTTCTTTCCCGTTTCATGTTTATTAGAGTTCTAATTAATGCTGAATGTTTGCTAAATTAGTAAATAATAAACAGCTGATCAGCTTACAGTGGAGGACTCGTCCACACTTATTATGATGTTGCACGTGCCTTGCACTCCTGCAGTGTTCCTGCAGCCTGCCTGAGCTTCCTGGAGTCTGTGGAGGAGGGGCCGGGGGGAAACAACTCACCTCAACTAAAGATTATATATTAAATAGGGATTCAACATGTTTAATATCCTGTCTGTGGCTTGAACTCACTATTTGGACTGCAGTTCTCATTTTTCTATGTGCAGTTTAGAAATATTGCTCATTCACTTGTGCTCATATTTTGAAAAATAACATGCCCTTTAAAAAATGTCTGTATAGGTGAATTTGTGTCAAAAAGTATCAGTTTCCTATCATCCCTAGCGTGCAACAATTTGATGCTCACAAAGGTCTGCACTCCGGTATATCAAAGCAACACAACACACTTGAACTCCCTGACACTCCCCATGAACAAATGCTAGGCCATAAAAAAAAACCTTGTCCCAGTTTTTTGGTCTTGAAGAGCTGAACTGATCTGCACTGAAGTCCATTCAACACCTCTGGGATGAATTAGAGCTGCGAGCCAGGCCTTGTAGCCCAGCATCAGTGTTGGTCCCCACTAATGTGATTGATTTGGAGCCCATCCCTGCAGCCAGGTTCCAAAATCTGGTGGACAGGAGTCACAGGAGACTGGAGACTGTTCTAGCTTTTGAATGAGATGTTCAGCAATGGCGTGTCCACATACTTTTGGCCATATTCTGTATTTCATTGAGCTAAGGTGAGTGTTGCTGTTGTAAAAGTTGAGTGAGGGTCAACACCCTGTCTTTTATAGTTCTGTTTGCTCAAGGATGTTGACTCTCGGTGTAAATATATCAGTGAATTGATGTCTTTGGATCAGGTTACAGCTTTATGTTTACGCACTCAACAAACATATACAAAAAAAAAAAAAAAGAAGAAGAACGAGACGGGATGACACCAGTGCAGAATGCAGCACAGGGTAAAATGAAAGCATTTCTGCTGAGAAACAGGCAGATGGATGACTAAAAAAGTTGGTGAGTCACGTCCGGAGGAGACAAGGCGTCAGAATCACAGTGTACAGGTGGATGCTGGAGGGCAGGTGGATTTGGAGAAAAATGCTTGAACGGCGAGCAGCAGCATTGTAGCAGCAGGGCAGTGAAGGCTCAAATCATTTGGTTTCCTGTGCAGTTTTATCTGTTTTGATCATTGTCTCGTAACAAGTGTCATGAGAAAGTTTGCTGGTGTGGTGTCACAACAGTTTCCCTGAAATGTCCTTTTTTTAATGGTAAAAACTACATGAGACCAGAAGAGTTTCTTATGAGAACAGCTACATACGTCTCGCCATTAATTAGGAACAGCTGGAACTCACCCAAACACATGTTCAGTCAAGTTTGTCAGTGATCCATCTCACACACATCTGACAGGACAGACACATGCATCTGCATTGTAATGATTGCTAAAAATGTGTGACATGCAAAGAAAAAGATTTAATAGTGTAAACCCACAGCCACTGTTTTTTAGCCATGCTAGCAGTATGATTCTAGGGAAGGTAAAAATTGGCCTTTGCATGTGACTCAAAAGGAGCTTTCATCTCAACTTTAAAGGTAGCATACTCTATGGACCTCAGAAAATCCTTGTTATTACTGACACCGGTGGCCATTAAGTGAACTGCAGTTTGTGTGTGTTTGCACTCCATATGTGACATATGAACATGATAATAGATGATGTACGTAAAGTTATGCCCGTGTCGTGGTGGGTGTCAGTTGTTTGTTGTTTGTTTGTTGTTTGTTGTCTCCTCCCAGACCCATGTACTCCTGCATGGGGGACCAGATGTTTAAATGACATTCAGTCTGAGGACTTCATAAAGAGTAAGCTGGAAAAAAAACAAATGTAAACAGCGTCCCTAAAAAAAAGTGAACCTTGGTTGGACTTTGAGGTGTGAAAGCACCCATACGCAGCCGAAAAAGTCTGGAAAGGTCTGATTTTTTAAGTTACAATAGAATCTGTTCACACGTTGGCACTATGAAGATCCAGTGTGTAAAATTCAGGGGGATTTATCTATTCTATCTATATCTATTGTTTCGCTTTTGTTACCTTAGAATGAGGCCTTTACAGAGGGCACATTTCCTTTTCCATGGAGCCTGCCATGTTGGACAACAATATTTCTACAGTAGCCCAGAACAAAGTAAACACTGGCTCGTGATATCTAACACATTTGTTTCCTAGTTTCTCCTATAAGTTTGGAAGGGGAGGGTGAAGTGAGCGATATTAATTTGGTTGCAATCTACAACTTCACCACTAGATGCCATTAAATGCTACACAATGTTCCTTTAATTAATATAAATTGCTTCACATAGTGCCTTTAATGTTGTAATAAATATTTTTTTTTTAGTCAACTTCAAAAACAAATTACTAAACTTACTGCCAACTGTCTTCAAATATTTTGAGTAGTTCATGGTGGGCTATAAATGATACTGCTTCTGAGAATCTGTCTTCTTCAAATTATGGTTTTTGTAGACACCAATTTACATTTACATGCTGTTTCAACCTTTCAATAACTGTTATTTCACCATGTAGTTAAGACCCTTCAAATTCAAGTGCAGTCATTTAAAATGCTTAGAAACACTAATCATGGGTAACCTTGCTCTATTTCTTTTATTTTCACTTTTCAACCAAATTTCACCTAATTCTAACCTTGACGTCTAGACATCTTTTGATCTGCAAATCGCAGAATCAATGCCTGTATAATGTCACATCAACAAGCAGCGAGAGCACATCACGGCTCAGGTTCACCTGTTGAGACTTGGACCTGAGTGGCTACTTTTGATTCGAGCACCGAGCTTTCAAGTCAATATGAGTCACCCTGCGTCTCTAATCTGAGCACAGCCAAAGTAAAGTGATCGTACAAGTGCTTTTAAAAGCTTGGATGTGGTGTTTTCACAGCAAAATAGTGCTTCTCAGGCGTTCTTATCTGAACCTGTTAATTGATTGTGTTAAAAAAAAAAAACAACAAAGCATCCGTCAATCTGTTGGGAAGTAAACACTTTGTAATCCACACAACACTCAGAAGAAAATCAGTTTGATTTGGTTTCATATAATTTCATAATGCATAATAATTAAGTCATTCTTGAGAATTGGCACAAAGACATATTTTGAGGGGGATTTGATTTTTACTCTAATTATGCTGGGAAATTTTCATATCAAACTCTTGGCTACTAAATCTTGTAACAGGCCAACTTCCAAGTGTTTAAATCTTTTATTAAATGTAGACCTAAACTCTATATGATGGAATATCTGAATATCTGATGGAGTAACAAAATGTTTCATATCACTTCACAGCAGTCAGCCGTTTCATTTTCTTTAAAAAGTTGCTAAGAGTTCTCATAATGTTAATCAAAATACACATTTTTAAACCATCATTCTCATTTAGTTTTGATTAAAAATAGCTACAGAGTTGACATGTTATGGTTGAGACACATCTGAAGGCAATATTATTTAATAAATTTGTTGAAAAATGGAAAGTTTTTCTGCCTTTTTTTAAACCACAAAGTAAGACAGGGGAGCTTAGGGTATAGCTAACCCTTTTTATGCCTGATTAAATCATGTTTTGGTAAAGTTCAAGTCTCCTTTGGTTGACAAAATGTTACATTTTTTTCTTTAAAGTTTTTTTGATTGAGACACATCTGATAGCAATTTTATTTCATTCATCTGTCAAAAAATAGAAAACATACCAGTGCCCAAGCAAAATTCACGCTTTTTTACACCAGAAAGTGAGGCAGGGGTCCTTAGGGTCTAGCTAAGCCTTTTTGTGCCCCATTAAAACATGTTTTTATAAAAATCTGATGAAGTTGACAGAAATTGGGGGCACATTTTATATCTATGTTATCAGTAGAGTTATCTTTAGATTTTGATGGTTTTCAATACATTTTTAAACTGTTTGAAGTTGTGAAAGTCATCATAACTCATAAACTACATATTTCATATATATAAATCCTTGAAGAATAAATTTTCACCAAACAAATGGAAGTACAGTGTTGGTATTAATAATTTTTAAAGTTTTATTTTTGATTTGTCGCAAGTGAGTGCAACTTAAAGCTTAGATGTGTATTTTCACACCGAATAGTGTTTCTCATGTGTTCTTACTTTGAACCTGTTAATTGATTGAGTTAAAAGATGCATCAGTCAGTCTGCTGGGGAGAAAACACTTTGGAATCCATACAACACTCAACAGGAAATCAATTTGATTTGGTTTTATATAATTTTTCTAACACGTAATGATTGCTTTCATAACAGACCCTGTATGGCACAATTATCTTAACAAGGCATTGTTTAAGACCTATGTTGTTATCTAGCCTTGCTCTTAAATTAACTTTGCTGGTACCCAGAGCCTCTTCTGGCTGATGTAACCTTGTTATACCAACACAGCAGCACTACAGCAGCACACTTAAGCATTCAGCCCACTGAAACGTTGGATCTAATCTTAAAAACTTGAACTAGAGTGAGTCTTTATTGATTGTGAGCCCGGAGAGCAACAATGGGCGCTTTACCCTCTAATGGGATTGTGTTCTTTGTTTGAACACAAAAGTACACCTCTGACATGACTTTTTTCATTTGCAATCAAACAAACCGTGTCCGCCTGCATCATGGGAAGTTGGCCCTCTAATGTTACCGAAGCCTGAAGCGCTCCTTGATTGTTACCGTGCCGCCAAAATTAAATCTTTTCTAATTTCACCCAGCACTTGTCGAGATTGTTGTCTGTGATTTTTCAGATTGCTTTCTTTGATTGTTTTGTCTCTGAGCAGCTCAGATTGCCTTCAGTAATAATGTGTCACTTTTCATGTATCATTTTATTGAAGCTTGATGAAATGCGCTGTGAGAGACAGTAGCGGGATTACATTAAAAAGGCCGTTGGCTGTACCGAGTTCATTATTCATTTTTTTTTTCCAGCATTTATAAGCCTTGTCCCAGAGAAGCTTCAGAGATTTGTATGCTTGATTGTATCCTTGATGACAAAAAAAAAGAGGAGTCTCTGGGGCTTTCAGGAGGATTATTACTCCATTGTTGTGCTTTTATTCAGGCCAGATTGTGTGTTAGGTTGAATTGGTAATCAATTGAAAATTCCCTGTCCTTTGGTTAGAGAGGAGTAATCACAGTTGTTCACTCTCTATATCATCACGCTGTACCTGTTTGCCTCTATCAGGGTGTCGGGATGCATTTATTCTCCTCTGCTTCTCCTGATTTTCGGTTTTAAATTGAGTACCACAAATGAGGCACTACAAGATGTCTGATTAAGTTTCTGTGAGGAAGTATCACAAATTCTGTTTCTGCTCAGGTGTGGCTTAGAGCTGTTCCCTTTTTACTGCTTAATATGTAGCACAAGTTATAGAGTGAGGAAGGTTCGCCACGGCTTTATATCTCAATACACCTCTGTAGTACGCCTGTGTTTTAGTTCAGAGTTAATTTTCACAGCAATTTTTTATGCCACTTACTTTAAGTCTTGTTAGTCATCTGAACTGACCCTTTGCTAAGCAACTGTCCAATCATAATTTACCAACCCTAACTAGTACACTGCGGGCCTGACCATGGAACACAAGACAACACATGTGGGGACTTGATTAAATTCTGTCTACTTACGCTCTAATGTACGCTGTGAATGTTAGTATGTCTGGCTAACTGAAGCTAGCTTACTAACTGCAGAAACTTTTGTTAGATACCACTGTATCTGCATTTGTTAAATGGTGGATTTGAGGAGGAAGATGTGGGCTGTTGCAGAATCAAAGTGGGCCGACAACAATGCATCTCATCTGGCTCGCTGTCTCTGGTCCACACTGGGTCAGCTTTACACTTATCCTGGATATCTTCAGTGACCCATCATCTATCATGTAGATACACCTCCTGTATTTCACCGTCCAACCAATGTTTGCTGAGATGTAAGCTAGCTTTAGCCTCAGTCTTTTAGCATTTACGTTATATCATGTACGCAGCCGCAAGCTACATGCACACTTTAACAGGGTTCTTGTTTTAAAATGTGTCAGATGGAAACATTAAAACATCGGCCGGAGAAGGACTTCTTGGCCATTTCTGCTTGTGAGTCGTTATTTTAGCCGACAAAATCCACCATCATCAACTAGAAATGAAAAGCTGCTTTTGTTTACTTCTCTAAGGATTTCAACAATTATGCCCAATTTTGATGTAAAATCTGCCACCGTTATCAGCGGTAACTAAGGAGGGCGGTGGTTAGCTAAGGGTCAGTTGTTCCACAGTTGTAGTTTTAGTCTAGTTTTAGTCAACTAAACCTACAGCGGATTTAGTTGACTAAAATCATGGTTAGTTCAAGTGTAATTCATTATTTATACATTTATCAACCTCAATATTGCTGGAGAAAACATCTATTAACCTATTACTAACATTAAGTAGGTTATACCTGGACTCAACGCAAAGTAATACCCACTTGCCCAGGGCAAGTAAAATGCCATGTCAGGCTAGTAAATCTAGTAACATCACCTTGGCAACAAAAACATTCAAGTGTGTTTAATGTTACCTTTGCGTGAATTTCAGGATAACTCTGTGTCAAACAAGCATTTTTCATGGATGCACCTTGACAGGCGCAGTTGCCTTCAAGGATGATGTTGCAGCCCATATTGTGGCTGCCAGCTGAGGCGTAGAGCCAGAATATTTTTACAGATAACTTGGTGAACTAGGAGTTTATTTCAACCAAACCAGAGAATATGCTTGTTGGAACAGTGGAAGGGCAAACAAGACGGGTTTGGTGAGGTCTGTCGAGTGTATATGAAATGTGTTTTCTGAGGATTTGCGATGTGAAATGTTCAAGCGACCAACCAATAAATTTGTCTGTTTCTGATGAAACCAGAAGGATCTCACACTTGAACAAACAGGTCAGTCTCTGTCAGGATCCTTTCCATCATGTTGTCAGACACTGAATAACAATCAGAGCCTGTCAGTGGCGAAAACAAACACTTTTAGTGGACGTACTTTGACAGGCGCAGTTGCCTCCAAGGCTTATGTTGCAGCCCATTTCGCGGCTGCCAGCTGAGGCAAAGAGCCAGAATATTTTCACATCTAACACTGTGAACAAGGGTTTATTTCAACCAAATCAGACTTGGTTAATTACTGGTACAGTGGAGAGACTGACAATGATGAGTTTTATTTTGTTTTGTTTCATATTTGAAGGATGATTAGCTGTATTTGTCAGTGGAGAGTCTGAGATTCTGGTGCTGCAGTGTGACATCTAGTGGTGATAAATGCCAAATATAGAAGATTTAATATTATATAAACCGTAATGCAAATTATTTTTTAATCATCCATGTGTGTTTGAAGATATTCACTGAGTTTGAGGAAAATACTCCTCTGGACAACTCTTTCTGTGGAAATCCTTGAACTTAACTGGGGCTGTGTTTTTAATGGTCCCAGACTTCAGTTTCTCTGATGTCAGCTGGAAGCGCCTTGCAAAAGAGCCTGAATTCCACTTCCACTGAATTTCTTGGATGGGTCGATCTCAGTGGCACACTGTAATGTAATTTTTTTTCCCCCATTCTTTTATCTACTATTTCAAAAAAAGCTTTTGATCTGAATCTACAAGGGGGAGCCTGTGAATGTTATCATTATGAGCATAATTTCAACTGGAATATTATTTTTCAAGGAAGCTGCACAATAAGTGAAACTGACAATTTCAAGATGAGATAGAAAACAGATGGGGACAGAGACTAAATGAATATTTCCCAACTTAAGAGGGGACTGTAGTTTGTGAAGATAGTCACGCTGTCTGCTTTAAATTATATTTTCTTGGAGTCCTTGTTCTTTTTCAGCGTCTTCATCAGCAACTGGAGGGAAAATGGACTCACTTTTTTGTTTATTTGTTTAATGTGGGTGAGTCTGTATCTAGTGATGTAAAAAAAAAAGCACATAAGCTTTTAATTAAAGTTTTCACTGCGGCCAAGAGGAGGCATTGTTTTTCTGCAGAAGCAGAAGAAAGGTCTTATAGAAGTGTACATACACACACATTACTCTAAAACTGGTGTTTAGCATTTTGAAATGAACCCCTTTATCCTCACAAAACCTTTCATTCCCAAATTACAACCACAGTCTGAGAAAATAAAACCTGCAGCAATGAAGCGGTTTTCGAACAAAAAGAAAAATTTTATTTGTTTATTTGACCTTTATTTAATCACAGTGGTGTCTTGAGATCGAAATCTCGTTTAAGAGCGAGCCCTGGTCAAAATGGCAACATAATTATGTTACAACAACAGCCAGAACCAATGCTCACAGACGGGGAGGAGAAACATGAATGGCGCTCAAATGCATTAAAAAAACTTTTTCTTAACATGGAACTGAAAGACAGAACTCTTAATAAAAGAGTATATGTTTTGTTTATTGAAAAATCACCTTTTTATTGACACAAGGGATGATATTAAAGGGATAGTTTCACCAAACTGGAACAGAATTAAAGGAGAAATCTGACATCAACACAGCAGCTGTGATGGGCCAGAATAACTGTTTGTGTTTGCCCATTTTACATTAATTAGAGTTCAAATATATGCCGAATGTTCCCAGAATGAGTAAGTGTGTGTTTATGAATCATAAGAAATCACTAATAATCTTTTAGAAGGAGTAGGTATTAATAATGGCTAAATTGAGTGATATGTTAATGCAGTCTGGCAGGCAGTGAGGCAAAGAGCCACTCCAGAGTGTGTATTTTCAGAGCAAAGGGCTTTTGTGTTCAGGATAACAGGAGTAACGTCACACTGACAGACAACTGACAGTTCTAATCAGATGATCAACTTACAGTGGAAGAGTTGTCCTTTCTACGATGTTGTGTGCATCCTGCAGAGCTCCTGCAGTGTTCCTGCAGCCTGCAGAGCTCTCCTGAGTCTGGGAGTCAAAACTTGCTTCATGTACAGATTATGTATCAAATAGGATTTCAGCCTATTTCATATACAGTCTATGACCCCAAATTGCGCAACCAACACAAACAAAATGACTGATTTTGCCCATGTAGTTTGGTTGGTTTGGAGAGAGCAATGTTTAGCTTATAAAATGGTGGTTTCCTGCAAGAAAAGGCTGCCTGATAACAGAGTAAAGTGGTGAAAATATAGCTTACACTTAAAATGATATTGATTTTTTTTTTCAGTGTACCTTTTTTAAACAGTTAGCAATGTACTGCTGTGGGAAGCAACAAAATGCATTTTAGCCACTTAAAAAAGTTCAACCAAAGACGAAAATCAATATCAGTTTAAGTGTGCACTATATTTAGTATATTTTCACCACTTTACTTTGCCATCAGCCAGCCTTTTCTGACAGGAAATTGCAGTTATATAAGCTAAATATCGCTCTCTCCGACTCAACCAAAGTCCATAAGCAAAGTCACTAATTTTACTTTGCAGAACATGGGATCTGCTGGTCTACAGATCTTTGACATATTAGTTTGTTTGAGTTAGTGTGTGACTCCTCTGCACAAGTGAACAAATCTTTTAAAACACAGACGTCACACAACAAAACAAACAAATTAACAGATTGAGGCAGCAGAAGACCAGCAACACTCGTGTTCTTGGAGGTAAAATTACTGATTTTTGCTATGGAGTTTGGTTAGTTTGGAAAGAACCTTACTTGGGCTATATAACAGCAGTTTCTTGTCAGAAATGGCATTTTAAGTGGCTAAAATATGTTTTGTTGCTGGCCCTCCACAACAGTTTATTGCTTAGTTTCCATTTTGGTGCCCCTCTCTGCTCCCCCAATCGGTGTTGTGCCAACCACCATCTACTGTAAGTAATACACTGACCATTGATAAGTACCTCATACAACCCCTCAATAAATATTCCACACTATCCCCTTAAATCATTAAATCTATTCTATTTTCCCACAATAAGTATAGCAAGTGTCCTTGATGCACATTGACAGCAGGAAGTCCAGTGTCTGCTCCAGTCTTTGTAGTCGAGCCCAGTCCTGTGCAGTGGCTGTAGAACGGTGTGAGGAAGTGATAACTTCAGACAGAGTGTGGCTGAACAGCTTTGTTTTATGTCTCCACAAAACTTCAGTAACATGAGAGCACCTTCAAAGTGTCAGAAAGCACGAGCAGGGCCTTGATTTTGTGTTTTTTCTTCTGTCTATCCTCCGCTGGAAAAAGTAACACAAGTCAACTGGGTCAGGGCTCTGCCGGGTTATCAAGTCTGTCTAACCTCTCCTCAAACTGACTTTAAAATAGCAGTATCCAGTGACTTTGTGTTTGTGCTGGTGTGAGGATGTGTCTGTGTGAGTGGTTGTGGGAGAACAGGGATGCGTATGAGGCGGGAGAAAAGCCAAAAACACTGGATGATGAGAATGGATTGCGGTGCATTATTGTGCATTTAGGTTGCTGTTTTGTTAGCCTGATAATCAGACTTAATTGCCACTTTGTTTTCTTTTAATTATTTTCTTCTCACACGCAGTGCTACTAACGTTACGCTACAAAGACCAACCGTTAAAATTAACTCCAACATTTAACGTTAGCTCTGCAGACCAGCTGCTGGGAAAATAATCGTAACACAAGTCAATTGGCCAGTGAACACTGGTTTTACTGGTGCATTCAGTGTCAACATTTTTAGAACTTGCCAGGTACATAAACTAACAACATTTGTTCATTATGTTCATAGAAAAAGTGATTCAGCTGGTGTTACGTTTATATAATTTTCATATCCTTTTGTAGCCTCTTAGTTTTTTCTTTATGTGATCAAATTCAAACTTTTGAAGTTTGAATTAAGTGTGCATGTTTTAGCAGCATTTCCCAAGCTGCTAGAAATGTTTTCCCATGTAACCTGCTGTAGGTTTCTGGATAATGACATGCCACATGAACCACATGTGGCTCTTTCGCCCCTCTCCAGTGATTCCTGTGGCTTCGCCAAAAAGAAATGAATAAAGGTACATTTTTCATATTTTAATTTTTATTTATCATTATTAAATGATGCATCCTGAACACCAGATTTTGAAAACTAATAGCTGCGTAATAGCCTACATCTACAGCTTAGCGCCCTCTTCTCTAAATGTGTCTAAAAGTGTCCCTGGCGACCCCCAGAAAGTATTGTGTGACCCTCTCGGGGGTCTCAACCCCCACGTTGAGAACCACTGCTTTAAAGAAATAATATCTCGTATGCGTAGATTTCTTCCACACTTGCATATTTTACATGTCTGGCACACAAAGACAACGTCGCCGTTCTTAATCCTACTTATAAATCTCTGACTGGTTTCTTTGTTTTTCCAACCAAGGCAACAGCACTCAAAGAGGATAACATGAGACCTCTTTAAACCCCCGAAAAAATGGGAGATGTGTGCAGCGTTTTCTGATTCGGAATCACATAACAGCCTCACACATTTCTGTAGCAGGTCAAGGTCACTGCCAGAATGGTTGAATACATTTTCACTGATTCACGAAATCTCATAACGCCAAAATGCATTCATCTGCAAATGATGTATTTGTGCCTTGATTTGAAAATGGAAATTATGGCACACAGGAAACACAGGTTATCAGCTTTTCAGCTTTGGATCGGAGCACGCATGTGCTTCAAGGTTGCATGAAGCACATTTATGGTATACGTGTAATTATGTCAGTGATAGGTAGGTGATGGTCGTAACGGCGACTGGGGGAAAAGCAGTATTGAGTATGTGAATGGATCTTTGCATTGGCTGGGGCTGCGCGTTTCTCAAATAGCTCTCCTTATGGGCACTATTACTACCCATGGCTGACAGTGACAGCCAATCAATGAGCGCTAACTGCATCAATTGAGGCTGCTGCACTAAATACTCCAAATCGACAGAATTCATATAATGCATAGAGTTAAGAGAGCGGCTGTCATTTGGTGAGACAAGGTAAATGGATAATTATTCCTTTAGCATTTATCACATTTGTTATTGCAGTTTCTCAGATGAATGATTATTTCCTGAAACAGGTAATTACATACGTGCGTACGGGACCCCGGCGCTGCCTCAGTTGTTCGGTCTCTCGCAGGTGTGAAAATATTTTCAAATGTTAGAATCAAATAATTTAAGTGCAAAAAAATTGCAGGGCTGCAGGGATGTAGGGTGACTAATTTTTCCTCACCTTTCAGTCTGGAATAAAACAAATCTGAACAAACTGCAGTGAACTGTTATTATTCTCTCTGCCTGACAAGAAAAACCTAATACTCAGTGGCATGTTGGGAATACAAATATCCACCAAATGACAAGTATTACAGGGTACACTCTGAGAAATAAAGGTGATAACTAGAACCATGAAGGGTTCTTTGGCTTGTCCCCATAGGAGAACCCTTTTTGTTTTGTGGTAGAACTTTTTACAAAGTTTCCTATTGGAGCTCTTTCAGAGAGAGTTATACCTATATGTGAGGTTCTAAAGTAGAACCCTTATATGGTGTAATGGTTCCACCCAGAACTGTCTCTGGGGGTTCTTTTCACAATGTAAAGGTAGAAGAACCCAACCAGGGGATTCCACCATTTTATCTGGAACTCACCCAAAGGGTGCTACTGAAAAACCTTCATTTTATGGCGCACTCTCGGAAATAAAGGTTCCAAAAGGGCTGGGGTTCTAGCCAGAACCATTTGTTTCTGAAGAATCCGTATTTGAAGAATGGTTCCATCAAGGATTCCATTTATAACCCCTTTTTATCCAAAGAACGCTTTTTTTTTAGCGGAAAGAGTTCTACAAGGGTTGTTGAAATCCTTGAAGAACTGTTATGTCAAGGGTTCTTTGTAAAACCAAGGGTTCTGTTAAAAATATTTTTCCTCTAAGGGTAACTAAAAGTTGACCCACCATTTGTCAACCAAGAAACCTTTTATATTCCAATGGTTTCACCTAGAACCAAAGGGTTCTGCCGAGAACCCCTCTGTATTCCAATGGTTTCATGTAGAACCCACCCAGGGGGTTCTACTGAGAACCCTTTTATATTATGGTTATCTAGAACCTTCCACGAAAATTCTTTCAACAACCCTTTTATTTTCCATCTAATATTTTATCTTGAACCCACTCAGGGCATTCTCATGAGAACCTGTGTTCAATGGACATTATCTAGAACCCACCCACGCATTTATTTGAAACCAGGGGGTTGTGCCAAGAAATCTTCTATGTTCCAAGGGTTTTATCTAGAACCCACCCAGGGTGTTCTCCTGAGACCTCTTTTATATTATGGTACAAAGAACCCTTGACAAAACTTTTTCTTTCAAAACCCTCAGTCTTATAAAAAGCCCCTGACAAGACCTTCAGGAAGAACCCTTTTGGAACCCTAATTTCTAAGGGTGTATGCAGTGAAAAGGATTATTGTAATTATTGAGTGTGATTCTGTAACCAAGCAGAATTAAACACAACATATTCATCCAGTAAATAAAGAATTACCTTGAGCTTGACAAATTAGAGGATCCAGACTGTCAAAATGTCATATGTTATTACAGGCTAATGATATTCCTTACATTCTTTTCTTTGTGCGTTAAATCAATTAACACGAATTGGTGTCACCCCTTTTCAGATGGTGTATATCTAATTTTGGAACAAAGCTGTTCATATACAAACACGGTCTCCTCACAAACAGGCTGTGTGATCATACAGGGTCTTATTCATTCTGCAGCAGCAGCCTCTAGTCGCATATGGCGTCGTACAGATGGACAATCTGTTTGGGGCTTCAAAGTTAGGAGGCAAAGTTCATTAACACGCCACGAGCTTTGAGCCTGCGATTAGAAAATAATTTCATCATCCCTCTAATTATATTCAAAACATTTCCAAAGTTCCTCTCGGTCTGCCAATCACGGCAACTTTAAATAAATAACTGCCTCACAGAGATTGCATTCACATCAGAATCATTTTATTTGCAGCACAAAATAAATGTGCATTAGTTGGTCTTGGTGTGAAGGAACGTCAGCTGCCATCAGGAAAACGCCAGTTCGTCCTGGCAAGCCTGTCACAGACCTGGGCACAGAGCCTGGGGAGGTCGGAGGGGACGATCCCCCCGCCCCCAACTCCTGAGAAACATGCTGCACCCTCTAAAAACTTATTTTTAATTATTAATTATGACAGTAAAAATATATATTTAATAGAAGTTGACACCAAGGTTAAAACATTGCTCGCAGTTGAAAACTTAAAAGCCAGTTTAAAAATACTGAGAGACCTTGCCATTCTAATATCCAGAAGCAGCGCACATACTATAGTGTAGTAAATATGGGAATAAATTTGGGACCTATTTTCTTTTTATTTAACACATTTTGGTTTCTAAATAACTAAAATACCAAAGGTTTTGGAATGAACCCTTCCTAGGTCCCGCCCCTTTTCGCTCTGTGGTCCTATAACAGTCAAACAAGCCTGGTCTCCTGTTTCCTGTTCTTAGATCTGCTATGTGCTGCAAGAAAATTAAATTTGGAAGATGTTTAAAAATGCTGCTGGGGACCTGCAAAAGCAACATATATGTCACATCTCATCGGCTGACTAGCTAGTTAATCTGCATCATTTATTAGCTAGTTAGTTATATCTGATAGCTAATGTTATCAAAATGCTAGCTAACAAGCTCACTCTATAGCAATAGTTGGTGAGACGGTTAGCGTTTTGCCAAAATTAGCTAACTTAAGATGCGATGATATGTCACTTTTCCAGGTCTCCAGGCAACAAAGAAAAAAGAGGGCAGCAGGGATGAGCGCAGGGGAGTTTGTGGCTGGGGCAGGGCCTTTCTGTGCGGAGTTTGCATGTTCTCCTCGTGTCCATGTGGGTTCTCTTCAGGTACCCCAGCTTCCTCCCAACATCAGCTGGGACAGTCTCCAGCCCCCCCGCAACCCTTCAAGGACAAGTGGTTACAAACGAATGAGTGAATGAATGAGTAATTTTAAGTTCTGGTCTGCAAGCTGCCTTGGACGGTGAGTTTTCCTGAGTTTTTTGGTGTTTTAAAGGTGTAACTTTGACGTTTAAAGTCACAGAAATAAAAGACGAGAGTGACACAAGACTATAGGACACGTTCAACACCTAATGCAGCTTAATCTATGTACATAAGAGGACACGAGTGAAGCAAATATACAGGGGGACTTCCGGATTTAATAATGAACAAATTCTGATCCAATTAAGTTACTCTTCATTGTTTAACACAGGCAGACGTGTTTGCTTTACCTTGTTTACTCTCTCCCACTTTCCCCACCTGCGTCTTAGATGTGGGCTGGAGAAAAAAAAAAAAAAAACATCTCTAAGAGCATGGGGACATCTTCCAGTGAGATTCAGAAAATAGCTGGCTCTCCTGGGCCGCATTAGTCTGAAGGTCATTGAAGGGGAAAATGACCCCGGTTCCTCCCTCTCCTCTCTCCTGCTGGCCCTCTCCTCGTCTCTCTCCCCTGTAATTGAGTATGGTGCGTGGTCAGGGAGCCGGTGCTCATTGGCGGGCTGAACATGGTAGTTAGTTACACACGTTTTCACCGTAATTACCAGGCAGACTCTCCCTGTCTCCAGATCTTTTCAAGGTCGCATCAATTTCACAGCTATCCACACTATCCGCCCCCGCTCCATCTCTCGGTACGCGCCGGCCGCTGTCATTACAGGCTTTCAGACCCTCTTCCTCATTGTGAACTTCCTCCTCCTCCTTTCTTAAAAGCATATCAAAACCAAAATGCCAATTATTAGTTGATCATCCAATCTTTTCTCTGCAACCGTCGTCGCCGTCGAGGAGGAGTGTTGCGATAACCTTCTAGTCTGAGTGTGACTCATCTCCGGCTATAAATGTTGTTACGGACTCACTGTAATGCAGATTTACTACTTCTCTAAGCGGCATTAAATGCTGCTTGATTGCCTCCGAGGGAAGAGGTCAGTGATTTTGGCAAAGGCACCTAAACATTTGAGCATAATGCAAAGCGAGCAGAGGCCGCAGTCACCATCATTAACTTGAGCAGAAGTACAGATACTTAAAGACTAAGTAAAAGTACTGATTCAACTTCTTTACTCAAGTAAAAGTGAAAGATTACAGGCTCTAAAATGTAATATAAAAAGTAAAAAGCTCCTCTGAAGGACATTCCTCCTGGCTGTTTCTGTGCAAACAAACTGAACCCTTAACTTGTCCCAGCTGCCGAATCTCCCTCTTATGAAATCCCATTTTCACCAGTATAAAAAAAAAAAAAACTCTCTATGGAAAATCAAAATTATGAAATAAAAGACTTTCAATTTATTTCTTTTTTCAATACTTTTGACTTATTAGCTCATAATTATGACTTTTAATATCATAATTATGACATTTTATCTCAATTTTTTTACATTTATCTCATGATTTTGACTTTTAACTCTAGAACCTTCACCTCCAATGTTCTAATACCCCCTAGAACCACCAAGAGGTAATTTTTTATCACCGAATGCAACAGTGTCAGAAACAGCATGAGCGGTCATTTGTTATAATAAACTTTAATAATTAATTCATTTTGCAGACTGAATATATCAAATACATTTCGCCATTTATTAACAAACTGTAGTCATAGAACAATTTAAAATGTGACATAAACCCTAAATTAAATCATGAACATATTAAAATAATTCAAAGAAGAACATTAGCTCAAATTTAAGACTTTTATAATGAGAAAAAGTTATTTTTTTTACTTCTGGGAGCAAATGAATGAGACCAGAATGTACATACACTCCTCCTCCCTCCTTCACAGGTGTCCCACAGATGGCGATATGGACGAGGTCAATGGTCACTTAATTTAGAGTAATTATGATATTATTTGGTTTGTGTTAAACGCAGAGTCACACATTTTGAACCTGAGACGTAGGCGCCTTTTCTTTGACGGGGTGGAGGTTCGTAGCCTCCTCCTCTGCACATGAAGACAATTCACGAGGTGAAAATGATTCTCTCTCACTCATGTCCACTGCCAGCGCCTCTTGGACATAAATCATTAACAATGAAGGGGAAGCAACTGATCGATTGAGTTCAAGTTGAATTTTAGTGAAATAAAGATTAATATGAAAGCATCAGCAAACTCTTGTTTGTTTATTTCCCAATACATAAATCATAATAAATTATCTTTTTATTCCACACCGCCCATAATCTACTGGATTATTAATAAACCCACTTCAGGAAAATTCATAAATTAAGAGATGCAGGGATTTTTATTATTTAACAGCATTACATTTATTTGAAAATAATAGGGGAGTAAAAATGACCCCTTGGCAGTGTGTTAATCCCATTATTACAAGTCAGATTTTATGAATTTATTACTTTTTATCTTATTTATAACTTTTTAATTCAGAATTTTGACATTTTTTTCTCTTAATTATGCCTTAATGTGGAGATGTTTTTTCTTTTGCTGGCAGAAATAGGCTTCCACTCCCTCTCTTCTCTGTTTTATTTTGCTTTATGCAGCAGTCATTGTCAACCAAGTAATCTGATTGGACGAGAGACGTTCCTCGAGCGCTGATGTAGAGTATAACATCGCTGGGATTTTAACGACATGTATCACTCCTCTTTTACATTGTCCTAATAACTGTTAGCCTACATTAACATTACAATGACTAACAGAGACCACAGAGACAGGAGGAGACAGGAGGCGTCTTGTACATGATTCAGGGCTTATTACTGTGGGACTGCTGTCACACACTTTTTAATCTGACAAAGTACACAGAGTTGGATACAAGCAGAGCAGTTTAAACAGCTTTTCATCTGTTAATCGGGGGAAATACCCGCATTTACATGCATATGTGTTACCATTGTGAAATATCAGCGTGGCTTATATGATGAATTACCCGATCGCCTCCTGAACAGACTTCACCATCAATAGATGGATTTATTAGTAGTTCAGAGCGAGCAAGCTAATGTTAGTGTGTTGTTGTGGATTATTACTGTTAGCTAATGAATGGTGCTTGCAGAACTGTTAAGGAATATCACACGAGAGGGAGTTCTGTTGTACTGAATATTAGCACGGCTGTGATTTTGTTGAAGGCACAAGGCTGCAAGATAATCACAACCTTGCAGCTTTAACGCCTGATGTCTGTGATATGCACTGATGAATACACCTTTTCTGTGTATTTAGGTTGAAATCAGTCTTGATGTGGGGAAGTGAGTGCACACTGATGCAAAATAAAACACTCAATTATTCTCTCAGATGCAGAATGAGAACAGAGTCTAACAAAGTATTTGTACTTAGTTACTTCCCACAGCTGAGAGTCACTGACATAAGCAGTTCTGCAACACCTAGGCTGCAGCATTCTGCTCACGTTTCCCTCTCTTTCACTGCATGTCTCGCATCAGCTGCATAGCTTATACAACCGGATGTCTGCTCCCTCCGTCTCTTTCTCTCTTTCGCCCCTCCACAGGCTCCTCTCATTTGCTTGACACCCTTGTCAGACCATGCCCAGCAAGGAGTCAGAGTCAGTACTTACTAGGTTCACAGCCGCTGTCAAGTCCTCCAGCAGGCCCGTCAGCCATGCCAGGGACAGTGTATACTTCAGTAGGCTTTAAAAGCGTGAGCACCACTCAAATCAAGGCACAGCACAGCAGAACATCTGTTTCGCCATTTTATTCCATTTGGTGCAGCGTGTATTGGCAAAGCGCCGATAGAGCCACCTGTTTACCACCGTCACGCCATAACCCAATCCCCTCGACCGCAGTCTCAATTTTGGAATCTTGCAGAAGATGTCCACCGAGTGCTGCTGAAATGATCGCTCCGCTAAGTGGTTGTGATTTGTTTATGTTGCCTATTAAACTAATAAGTCCTCATATCGTTGTCAAGGCTTGACATTGGGAAACGGAGGAGGATGATACTAGCTCTGACTACATGGCACAATGATGGCATAGATTAGCAAGAGTGCCGCTTCACGGATCCTTGTCCTATGAGAAAGGGAGGTGGGTGGGGGGTGGTGCTTTATTGTGCCACTGTTTGATTGAGTTGCAATGTGTCAGGACTATCAGCCCATGCCATCTGCACGTGTCCCGCATCCTCAGCGCTGAATTGATTGAGATTTATTGTAAAGGATGATTAAAGCACTGGCGGCATAGTCGATACGAGGAAGAGTGAAGCTGTGAACACACATCAGCTTCCTGTTCGCTGACAGGAGAGGTTGACAGAGCCAAACAGCTCCAGCAGCTCAGAGTAACGGATTGTTAGGAGGGGCCACTCGTGCCACGCTGTACTCAAATACAAACCCCAACCCCCCCAAAAAAAGACGTGGAGAACATAAATAAAAAGAGGATGCAATGACTTGCAAATCTTTTTTGACTTGTATTCAGTTGAATACAAAACAAAGACAACATATTTAATGTTCAAAATGATAGACTTTACTGTTTTTGTAAATATACACTGATTCAGAATTTGATGCCAACAGTTTAAGGACAAAGTTCCTTGCCACAAAACTGCAAGAAATTTAGGGATTTTATGATAGTGTTGTAGTGTGATGCCCAAGGCATCATGGTTAAGTCCATAAAGGTTTTGGAGGAACATATGATGCCATCCAAACAATGTCTTTTTCAGAGACATCCCCGGTTATTTAAGCAAGTCAGCGCCAAGACACATTCTGCATGTGTTCCAACAAGAGTTCAGGTACTAGACTGACCTTCCTGCAGTCCAGACCTGTGTCCCATTGAAAATGTAGGGTGCATTATGAAGCACAAAATACGACAACAGAGATCCTGGACTGTTGAGCACCTGAAGTTGTATATCAAGCAAGAATGAGAAAGGGGACTTTTATTGTGAAGAATTTATAGGAAACAAAATGTGGTTAACCAGCAGTTAGGTAGTTCTTATCATATTGATTGTTTGTTCAAGTGTTCATTTTTTAAATCAGCTTGGTTTTAATGAATTATTTGATACTATAAAAAGGGAGTTTCATGGCTTGATTAGCAGCTGACCTCCGCCTACGAGGCTCAAACGCTGATCACTACCAGCGCAAGATGGCAGCACTCATATCCAGGATATTTTGTCTAAAGTTTTGTACAGTGGAGGGAAGTGGAGTTGTGGCGTCCATCTTTATTTACAATCAATGGTCAAGACTATCAGCTCAGGCCATCTGCACGTGTCCCGCATCCTCAGCGCTGAATTGATTGAGATTTATTGTAAAGGATGATTAAAGCACTGGCGGCGTAGTCGATACGAGGAAGAGTGAGGCTGTGAACACACATCAGCTTCCTGTTCTCTGACAGGGGAGGCTGACAGAGCCAAACAGCTCCAGCAGCTCCGAGTAACGAATCATTAGAAGAGGGCCCACTCGTGCCACGCTGTACCCAAATAGAAGTAGGTGAGTGTAAAGCCTGGGAAACGCATGGTTTAGCAAGAGATGTGTGCATCCCCCCTGGGCTGAGCGTGCCCTGGGATTGGCAGCACTCGGCCTAATGCATCTCAAAGCTGTCCTTGAGTGGATACAGTATCCACCACGCCAATACCAGCATGATTAATTGCTCGGGTGGTCTCATCACTTTTAGTCCGGAAAAGGCTCTGAACCCCTAAGGAACAAACAAACCTACTTAACCATTTAGTGCTTTCTCTGCCTCCGGTTACTACTCAATCCACCCACCTGGATATACTCTGACAGCCGTGGACACAGGGGAAGCATGAATCTTACAACACTGCACTCTTAATCATTCTGCATCTTTGGGCAGATATATGAAGGTTATCCTGCATTTGGAAGGTTAAAACATCTTACTGCCATCCTCTCCGTCTGCTAGCATTAAAATGTGATCATTTACAGGATAGAGTTACATTTTTATTAAGTGCCACCTGCCTCTCTGTATGCATGTCTGAGGGAGCAAAAGTACACAGATTTTTTACTCAAAACTACAGATACTTCTCTAAAAAAAGGATCGACTTTTTTACTGCAGTAAGTGAAGAAGTACAGTGAAGTTGCCCTCTGAAGGACAGTTCTATTAACTGTTTCTGTTCACTGAACCTCACTGTATCTCCATGATCGAGTTCTTGTTTCTTTTTTTCTCATTGTTATATATTTTTTGATCTTGTTATGTCTTTTACATTATTTTGCATGTTCATCTTTTATGTCATTTTTCATCCTGTTATGTCTTCTGGGTCTTGTTATTTCTTTTTCATTGTTTTTTGTCTTATGTCTACTTTTTTATCTTGTTATGTCATTTTTCGTCTTTTATGTCGTTTTTAGTCATGTTACGTCTTTTTTATTTGTTTTGATCTTGTTGCTTCCTTTACATCTCGTCCTTCTTGTTATGTCATTTTTGATATTGGTGCATCGTAATGTCTTTTTCGTTGTTTTTTGTCTTGCTACGTCCATCACTTTTGATCTTATGTCCTTTTCCTCATGTTATGCCCTTTACGTTATTTTTCATCTCATGTCTGACATTACATCTTTTATACCTTATTTTGTCTTGTTACATTTTTTTTGTCTTATTTCATCTTGTTACGTTGTTTTTCATCTTGTTAGATATTTTTTATCTAATGTTTTTTCATCTTGTTACATCAGTTTTTGTGCTTTTCAATTCCTTTCCATCATGTTTCTCTTGTTACATCTATTGTGCGTGATATCCACTGATGAATACACCAAGGAATCATTTGTTTTTATGTTTTATCGTTCCATCCATTTAGGTTGAAATCTGTCTTGATGTTGGGCGTTGTTAGTCGGTGTGAAATGATGCTGGATAAAAATAATCAATCATTTCCCTGAAATGCATTAAAACTAAAGTAATAAGCCTGTTTTGAAAATGTTAGGAGTAGAAAGTACAGATATTTGTGTTAAAATGTAGGGAGTAAAAGGGTCAGAAAAATAAATACTCAAGTAAAATACAGATACCTGAAAAATCCACTCAGTATTTGTACTTAGTTACTCTCCACCTCTGATGCATATGCATGCACAAGCAGCTGACTCTGTCTCTGTCCCTGTGGGCAGCGACTCTTGATGCATGCTCATGAAACTAAACTTGACTTTTTCAGAGGTTGCGGTGCTGTGCTCAGGCAGACATGAGTGTGCAGAAATGGCAGCGCGGTGGGTAAATCTATCCTGATTCAGAGCCAATCCCTCTGAGGCGAGCCTGCGAGTACAAACTGAAAACTGAGTTCTGTCCGCACTGATAAGGAGGTCAGCATGGCCGTGTGACACAGACCAAGATTGCCGGACTTCTCACGGTCAGCAACCTTTCCCTCTAATGCAGCCACCTGAGCTGACCCAGATTTCTGAACGTCTCCAATTGGCCCTTAAGGAGTCCATAGCAGATGGCCGTCATACACCAAAGGGTGTAGATAACAGCCATTTATCAAAGCATTAGAGGACTGCCACAGAATAAGGCCAACGGACATGCATCACCCTATCCACAAATTCTCACCGCTGTTTCCACAATGTTGCTCATAAATAATTCAGTTGCCTTTATGACCACCGGCGCCTCGGACTATATAGGATATTTTCATGAAAAGGACTGTTTATGGCCGCTGAAGTCACCCCACCTCTGTATTGGATTCCCCCTCCCCCACGCGCAGACTGAATTTCTCTCTGTCTCCTTTCTCACTTTGTGCAGGACCAGCCCCTGTGTGGTCCTTTCTGAATCGCTCTGCGCTTGACCTTTTTTCAGCGCCCATTAAACGGGACTGATGTGTTCCAGAGCCAGGATCTTTTTAAATGCAACTGATGTGTTCTCAAACCACAATCTCATAATCGGGACTGATGTGTTCCAGAAGCAAAATTTGTTAAAGGGAACAGATGCATTCTGGGACCGGGATCTATAAGAAAAGGGCCAGAATTTTATGAAATCCATAACTTATTTCACATAGATACAGATAAGTTTCATATCTGTTTTTCATCACCCATGAAGTAAGACAGAACCCTTTTTTTTTAAAGTGTTCTTGAATTGGAATCTATTAAATTCCACAGCATTCCTCATCATCCATTAAAAAAATAATTTGGGACCAACGCTAATTAGCTTTGTCGCAGATAGTTAAATGAGATGATTGGTACCCCTCCCATGTTTGTGCTCTTAATATGAAGCTACAGGCAGCAGTCATTACACAAACAGCAAGTCTGGTTCTATCCAAAGGTACCAGTGGTTTAACAGAACATAGTTTGGAGGGTTCGGCATGCAGGTGAAGCACAGATTAACCATCACAGTGTGGAATACAGTTCTACTGCAAAAGTATTAAATCTAAATCTCAATGAAGAGGTGCAGTGAAAAGAAGAGACAGATGCAGGCTGGGTTTTACCCTGAGACACAACGATTGGGTTAAGAACCAGTCATTTAAAACCTGTCGCTTCCGTCCCCATTGAGCGACATTGGACAGTTCCAGTGGTGTAACTGGGAAGCTGGGCATGCCTGTCATCATTGAAACAGATCATAAGATTGGGATGTTTACTGCGACTCTCTGCCATCTTCCCTTCAACACACAGCTCAGCTCAGTCACCGGGGCAGATCCGTCTGTCTCCCTGCCTGCACAGCCTTCAGTGTTGATTGGCTATCGTTCGTGACACGTAACAAATCAGCGCCATGGGTGGGACATCGACTGAGACTACACAGTGGTGACTATTATAGACTGAAGATTTTATTTCTGTCTTTATTTTATTATTTATTTACTTTTATATGCCTTTTTATTTCATAATCCCTAATATACAGTCAAGGGTGACTACAGACAGAGAGCAGTGGCTACATCAGAAAATGATCCAATCAGCGACTCAAAACCGGAGGGCCAAAACGTAGTCACTTCCTGGAGTCTCCGCTGCTTGCCTGGTGGCCACAAGACTGTAGGAAGTGACTACTGCCAGCCTAAAAAAAAGGTCAAAAACCGCACAAACTGACATTTTCATGCTTCACTTTCTGCACAAAACAAACAGTATTGTGTGTTCATTAGTGAGCTTGGGACGTTGTGGTAGGCCAAACATAATAATAAAATATAACTGACCCTTTCTGAGTCCCGCCCCTTTGTGCTCCGTGCTCCAATGATAGTTGAGCAAGCTTGGTACCCAGCAGAACCTTGTTCAGCTTTCTCACTTCCTGTTTCCTGTTCTTAGATATTCCAGGTGTTCTAGGCTCATCTATGTTGAAAAGAAAACCTAATTTTGATGAAAAGAAAAAGATGATGCAGGGGTCACATCTTATGTTAGCAAAATGGTATTTAGCCAAGGATCAATGTAGATTGGCTAACTAGTTATTATATTGCTAACATCAGCTAGCTGATGTAACTAGTTAGCTTATGATGGAAGTGGATTAGCTTGCTGGTTAGTTTAAGTTTTGCTAACACTAGCTATCAGATGCTTTGTTTTGATTATTTTAATTAGATTTTTTTGCTATCATTACCTAATGTAAGTTGTGATTATACATCACTTTACAGGCAGCCCAGCAACATCTTTAAATAACATTCAAAATTTGGGTTTCTTTTCAACATATTTAAGAACAGGATATAAGAAAGAAGAAATATGACAGAAGTTCTGTGAAAAGAGGCTGGAAGTCAATTGAGGTGATGTGTCACAGAACTAAAATGATGGAATTAATTAAAAAATAATGTGTTCTGGAAGCGTAATATATAAAAGAGGAGCTGTATTCCTGTGTTCCAGAATCAGAATATGTCAAACAGAACCGCTGTGTCCCAAAACCGAAATCTCTCAAACAGAGGAAAACAGGTCCCAGAACCTTTTAAGTGCAGCTGGTGCTTTGGAGAACTCTGTGAGTTCAGGGTCAGTGTCTGAGGCATGTTTGTATCAGACTGTTTTCTTCTGTAAGTCAGATGTTAACCAACCTTGTAGATTTCTATGGCCAGAGATCACTGTCTTTATTGATTTTTGCTCGCACGAGGGAGTCGAACGGAGAGATATTTTTCTTGTATTGAAGTCCAAGTCATTAAGAGTAACTTTTGTGATTTAAACGTCTAACTACTTTGAAGCTGGGGGACTGATTAGTGGCTTGCCGAGGGCTTTGCTGTCCACCAGTATCACTGATTATAATTTTCACTGTGTCTTATTGTGCGTCTTTTTTGAGCCGTGGGTGACACAGTTGGGTCTCGGTGGCCTCCAGACACTTAATTTGAGGTAATCAACAACTTGGCATGAACTCCTCTGATTACTGGTGACTTCATAAGCCACCCAGGAAACCTGCCCGCGATGACAGTTCAGCTCGCCATGATGGAGGGCAATTTCTGGAGGTTTGATTGGATATTTGTCATGTGGTAATTCCTAAATAGGAGGCATTAGTGATCTAGGTCAGAACACAGTGGTAGGAGTAGGGCTGTCATTGACCATAGTTCAGTTAGACATATTTCTTAATTAGCCTCACTGTCTGCTCCCCTCAAAGTAATTAACTTGATCAGAAAAGACCTTGCCTGAAGTCGGAGTGGAGTCGGAAAAAAATGTCATGGCAGTGACTAACTACATTAAAAATTCTGAAATCATATGTTTATCCCAAGCTGTCCGCAATTAGTATGCACAGAGAGCAGCCTAATTTTAAATCCTCATAGATTACTCTCGGGGAAGTGATCTGGGAATGTGCTATCATAATTTATTTGGCTCAAGGTGTTATTTTTTTTCCAACTTACAGAACAGAACATTGTTGAACAGGTTTGTACTATAAACAACAAACAAATTAAAATTGAACACGACACTTTGGCCTCTGCTTGTTTTTATTTCTTTTCTGGCTCGCACATGCTACATGCTTCTGGTTTTTTTTTTCATGCATATGAGGGAGAAAAGAGAAAGTGAGGGCAGGATCCATGGAGACCGAGAGATAAAGCATCACATGATGGGCACTGTAATTGCATCCGAGACAACGGAGCACATTAAAAATCCCCTCCCTTTCTCGCATGTTTTATTGCCTCATCCTCTTCCCTTGATGGAATTATTACCCTATTTGTCCTAAGAAAGAGGAAGCTGGCAGAAACCATTCAGACAACAGCCCATCCCAGAGGGCAGATTGCCCCCTGTGATATGGATGTGCTCTGACACAGTGATAGAGACCTGTAGTCGTATCAGGAGGGAGAGGATTTAAAGCAGCGACGGTCCACGTTTCTGCGCCGTCCATCATCTCCCTGCCTGTGCACTCTCAGCACTGAGGGTTCCACGAGGGTTCCTCCTGGAGGGCTGAGGTTTTACCCAGAATTTGCCTCTGAAGAAAGGGTTCTTTGTAGGACTAAAAGATCCATTGAGAACCCTTTAATCTGAAGAAGCCTTAAATCCTTGAAGAACTCTTTCATCAAGGTTTCTTTGTACAATAATATAAAATGGTTCTAAGTAGAACCTCCTGGGTGGGCTGTAGATGAAATCCTTGGAATATAAAAAGGTTCTGAGTAGAGCTCCCTAGGTGGCCTCTAAATAAAACCTTTGTTTTAGAACCCCCCTGTCTGGGTTCTACAGAAAACCCTTGGAATGTAAAAGGGTTCTTGGTAGAACCACCTTAATGGAGTGTAAAGAAAGCCCTTGAAATATGAGAGGGTTCTCCGCAGAACCCCCAGTTGGCTTCTATATAAGACCCTTGGAATATAAAACAGTTCTTTGTAGAACCCCCTTGGTGGAGTCTAAATAAAACCCTTGGAAGATAAAAAAAAAAAAAGATCCTCAATAGAACCCTCTGGTTGGGTTCTAAATGAAACCCTTGGAATATAGAAGGGTTTAGCATAGAAAAGACCCTTAGAATGTGGAAAGGTCCTGGGTAGATCCCCCAGAGTGGGTTCTGGGTGGATCCATCGTACCATAGGGAGTTCTGGTTGGACCCTCTCACAGATGGTTCTAGATGGGTTTTCCTATGGGAGCTAACCAAAGAACCCTTCATGGTTCTAGTTAGCACCTTCATTTGTAAGAGTGTGGTCCTGAAGGTATGAGGCTGGGAGGGAAGATCCTGCCACAGCTGCATGTTATTATCACCCAGACAAGATATTATTCTCATATATTTACCATAAACATTTCATTGCCCAGCTGTTGTCTCTCCCACTCGGTTGCATTTATCATCAGAACGCAGAACAAAAGCCAAACTCTCTTTTTCCACCGCAGATTGTCAGGGTTTTTCCTCTTTCCATCTCTCCTAATCTTTCGTATAGATCTGTAGGGCTTAAAGTCCATCTTTTCCAATTGGCTAATGATCTATTTTGAGCAGTTGGAAAATATCTGTCTCAGTTAGTTCTGGTGTTGAAAAGTTTGAGAGATGGTGCTGAGGGGAGTGCAAAATCAATAAACCTATCAGAGAATGGTGACATGATATATGCTGGGCTGGCCAAGCCACTCCGCGAGAGCAGGAGGACTTGGCACAGGCATGAAAAGATGAATATACGCTACTTAAAATATCATAAACTGTGCACAGTAAAAACAAAACTTTATCGGTAGTTGTCTTGCCCATCATTTATCACCAAAAGGAAGATTTAGTGTTGTTGAGACCTTAAAATCTGAGGCATAAACTGGTGTTGTGGCGAGAAAAGTTCTTTCATCAAGGGCGCAGATCTCATTAGAACTTGCACAGTGGTGAAATTCAGCCCTGGACCTTTCTGCTTGGACCAAGGGGGCATTCTTACCAACCTTGAGACCTCAAGAATAGGTAGGATTTCAGGTGTTCTCCCCCAGAAAAAAAATTAAGTTTCTTGTATTCTGGTAGATTTCTAACAGGTGAAAATAAAAAATTAGTATGTATTTTCCTGCAAACAGATGCCTGCACATGACCTATAACTGACACTCATTAGCTGGAGAAAAACAATGAGATCACAGTTTTTAGAATTACCTGGTCCAGTTTCAAGTTGGATGACAACACGAAAAATTTATCTTTTATAAAGGTTTTTCTGGCAAGTAATTTCCCTGTCAAATAAACTACAATTTTAATTTAGACTAGCTGACTTATCTAAACACTTATGAGCCATTTAAAGCTACTAATCACATTTTTCAGTTAACAAATCGTATTTTAAATGCCGCTGAAATGTGTGGCACTGTGCATTATGAATACTGCGCATTATCCTACAAAACCTGACAGCAACTCAGTAAATGTGCTTTCTTTACAGACCGAGCAGGCAAACAAAATTGTTTTACCCAGATCTGACGTTAGCTGTTAACACTGCATGGCTAACATTAGCCGCATTAGCCGGATGGCTGCATGATATCTCACAGGTAACAGTTTAGCACCGTTGTAAAATAAAATAATACTGTGTAGTATTTCTGCTGCCGATTACTAGATAACAAGGATATCTCAGTTACACGGGTTTTAGAAAAAAAGAAACTGGAATTCTTCTTTCCAGGACGTCTGAAATTTCTGTTTCTTTCTCTCAGTACTTTTCATTCCTCTCTCACTCACTGAGGAGGACAAGTCATGAGTATGAAGGTGTTAAGCTGGACTGGATACAGCTTCTTTTCCGAGTCATGTACAGGCCAGGAAACGACGTTTGGTGTTCAGCATAGTGTGTGATAATGAAAAGGCAGAAAATTTGAAAAATTTGTCCTAAATCGTGAGAAATTTGGGAAAATATTGACCCCAGGAGGAAACCGGTATAGAGTGATGAAAAATGGGAGTCGGCGTGGTGGGGGTTGCCATTTGTGCTTACCTTTTACCACAAGCTGTGAAAAGTGGAAAGCAGGTCATTTCTCTTTTCTCAAAGCAGGTGTTTTATGGTCAGGTCATATTTTTTCACAGTAAAAACTTTGGATAAATCATCACTAAAAGTCTTTATACACCAGGCATGTTTTGTTTTTTGGTTAATTTTTTGGTTGATTAATTTGCACATTAGTATTGAACAATACTACGCCTTCACAGAACAATGTTTTATGCGATAAAATGGGAAAACAAAGAAAACACATGGGGACGAATAACAAATGAGCAACAGTGTAATATATAAGATGGCAACGATACAAAGAAGATAAATGTTGTAATGCATACTTAAGTATGACTAATATTATGGACTTGAAAGAATAAAATAAAAGTACTAGTAATGACTTAATTAGTAATTAAGTAATTAGTAATTAGTTACTTCCACCCCTGGATACAAACGTTAGCGTAGACATACGGCTAGCTGCTGCTCCAGGTCAACCAGCTCTCTGCAGTGACCCTTCAAGCTTGGCGTCAGCGTGTTTTACCGTTTCAGCTCCTAAATGAACATCTCTCCTCTCTTTCTTTCATTTTTTTCTTCTTTTTCTTGCATAAATGGTTCACCACTTGATGATGATTGCACCTTTTTTGTTGCTGCAGAATTTTTTTAGAAGCTTAATCATTTATTTGCGAAATAGCGTCACATGGCACAATGTAATGACACCTTTGAAATTATACCCAATTTTGTGCTGTTTACTATTAAGCTCCCAAGACTGATTCGCTTTGGTCTACAAACTATATGCACACATGTCATTTAATTATTAACTAGTC
Organism: Lutjanus erythropterus; assembly: GCF_056507025.1. Taxonomy (NCBI): domain Eukaryota; kingdom Metazoa; phylum Chordata; class Actinopteri; order Lutjaniformes; family Lutjanidae; genus Lutjanus; species Lutjanus erythropterus. The sequence goes on from NC_139337.1 coordinate 28,952,358, forward strand.
TGTGATCTCATCATCACCGCAGCACTTGTTTTCACCCCACGTCAGGAAGGTGACGCAAGCGGTCGTGCGTCTTCACCGGGTGTCCCTGTGCAGGACACAGTGAAGTCCCCCATGTGTTCAGGCATTATAAGATTCTCTGGGAGAGAGAGTCAGCAGTAGTCATCACATAAAGTTATTCTGCAGGTCCGTTCTGACTCAGCTCTATTAGATGAATTTGCTGTCCCCTGCTACCTGAATACATACAAAATGTCATCACCATAATCCTTGATGAATATACTTGCATTATACTTGCAATTACAGCACTAATCTGAAAACATGTTCTCTATGGCAAGTTGGTGTTTTCATTCTTTTCCAATCCAGGATTTAGGGGCGTTATGGGAGCCATAGCATTGTCTGAGCATGCATGGTTAAATGAAGAAATAGATTTTGTTAATGAAAAATGCAACAGATGGTGGCTGTAAACCCAGTCCCTGCAGAGCATGAACATTTCCTGCAGAATGACGGAGAGCGGATTAAGGTCATTTTTGCCTGGTTTTTCAATTTATAAATTCATGCTCAGAGGGAACTGGAAAAAAAAAAAAAAAAAAAAAAAACGGGGACTGGCATCCTGCCTCGACACTCTTTGGGAAATCCAAATGTCAATGAGCACATATTGGAAATGTGCAAATATTAGAACAAAAAACACAGTTTAGGAACAGAACGTTAAGGCGGCCATCAGAGCAGACTATCAGACATAGAGGCTCGACAAGGGCCACCCAGAGAGCCCCAGTGCCCAAAAGAAAGACTGTTTATCAGCATGAAAACAAGACTTGAGTTGATCAGAGGTATGTATTGTTTTAAAAGATGAAAAACAAAGTAAGTGCCATTCATTCGGCTCACATTCAATTCATTTTCAATTTCATGCTTGTGCTCGGTGCCAGATTATGATTCAGTCCCCATCTTTTCCTTTTTTTTTTTGACCATAATCTTGACCAAAAAAAAAAAGTCCCTATTCATGTGAGCTATGTCTTTTCTGTTCTGCTGTGTCCTTGCGCCGTCTGTCGACTCGGGCCAAAGTCGTTTCAATGTCATAATTTGAATAGAACAATCTTGCTGAAGACAATGGCCAATTTCCAGTGTACAAATTGCATTTCATTTTCCTCCTACAGCCAACTGAATAGAAAGTTGGGTCTCTGTCTTCGGCCTCAGTAATGGGCCTTCTTTCGCACTTTATTTTACAGTTAAGACATAACAATCTGTACTTTGTATTAAATTAGAAATAATGTTCTTTATTTGGCAGTATTAGACTCTTTAGTAGACCATTATTAGACTCTCTCAGAGGGTAATTTGTGACACATTACAACAGAACTGTAATGTAAACTGTGTATTATTTCTCACTGTTTGACCCTCATTAGACTTTATTAGAGGGTAAACTGAAACATGTGACAAGAGAACTGCACTGTAAATTAAAGTGTATTATTTCCTACTGTTAGACCCTTATTAGAGTATTAAGGGATGTGTTACAACAGAAGTGTAAACTAAAATGAAATCACATATCTGCTACTTTACCATTTCAAAATAAATGGTGAAGCAGATCTACCAAGTAAAGGCCAAAAGAATAAAATAGATGTAGATACGTGATTTTACTTTAGTTTACAGTTCTGTTCAGTTGTAATGTGTCCCTAATTTCTCTGCAATAAACTCTAAATAATGGTCTAAAAGTGGAAAATAATACATTTTAGTTTACAGTGCAGCTCTGTTGTAACATGTCACTACTTGTCACTATTACCTTATAATAATGTAAAATAAGTGTCTTAGAGTAGGGAACAATACACTTTAGTTTATAGTACAGTTCTGTTGTAATGTGTCCCTTATAACCCTCTGATGAAGTCTAATAAGGTCTAACAGTGGAAAATAATACACTTTAGTTTACAGTACAGTATCAGGGGTTCCTCCTACACCAAAACCCAAAAATTCTGCTTGTGATCACCACAGAGCAAGTGAACAGCAGACCCCACGTTAGCATGACAGCACGGCTGTAAACATGCAAAATAAAGGAGGAGGAGCCACATCATGGCAGTGCACCATTAGCAGGATAGCAATGCAGAGCGTTTGTGTTCAGCTCAAAGCACCCACATGGCATCTCCCCAGCGAATACACGAGCCAGTGGCCGTGACAGATGCCTGGGACGCAGAGCATTAAGTGTCACATATCTGCATATGCTTTTCGGCAGCGCTCTTAGCGCCACACACATAGGAGCATATGTCTGATGAAGGTCAGTGATTTGAAAACAAGGCACCTCGGCTGTTGCTGTTATTGCTACTGCGGCGGCTGCTGGAGCCACTCAGGCTCTTCACTTTTCCCTTAATCCTGCAGTGACAGAATATCGCTAATGACCAGCAGATGGATGTGACAGAATGAGGATGATTTACAGAAAGAGTGAAAACTGAGCAAAGATGAGGAGTGTAAATGAAAAAAACACTCTGAGAGATAAAGATGCTCACTAGAACCACAAAGCATTCGGCTTGTCCCCATAGCGGAACCCACTTTGGTTCTTGCTAGGACCTTTTATAAAGCTTACACTTTGGAAGATAGATAATTCTATTCTCTGTGAAAGCGTCCAACCAGGGGTCTACCCAGAACCCTTCCACCTTCTAATGGCACTAACAAGAATCCACCCACTTGGTTCTTGCTGAGGACATTTTTATATCCCAATGGTTTTATTTAGAACCCACACAGCATGTTCTACCCAGGACCCATTTATATTCCAAGGGTTTTATCTAGAACCCTCACAGGGGGTTCTACTGAGATTTATCTTTAATACACTCAGGGGTTCTTTTATCTAGATCCTATTAGATCCAACCTGGGGGCTCTACAGAGACCCCTTTTATATTCCAAGGGTTTTATTTAGAATCTACCAATGGTGTTCTACTGAGAACCATTTTATATACTAAGTGCTTCACCTAGACCCCACCCAGGGTGTTCTACCAAGAATCTTTTTAAATTCCAAGAGTTTAAGCTAGAACCTACTCACGGTATTCTACTGAAACCCCTTTTATATTCCAACAGTTTCACTTAGAACCCTCCCAGGGGGCTCTACCAAGAACCTTCTTATATTTCATGGTTTTTATCTAGAACCCACTGAGGGTGGTTGACTGAAAACCCTTTTACGGTGCAATGGTTTTATTTACAATTCACCAAGGTGTTCTACCCAGAACCCTTTTATATTTCAAGGGTTTCATTTAGATTCCACCCAAGGGGTTCTACTGAGAACATTTATACATTCCATTCTGCTGTGAACCTTTTTCATATTGCAAGGGTTTTATTTAGAACCCACTTCGGGGATCTTAGTGAGAAGAATTTTATTTAGGAAGAAACCTGGGGGTTCTACCAAGAACTCCTTTATATTATGGTACACAGAACCCTCAACAAAAGAGTTGCTGAAGGATTTCAATAGTTCTTGAAAAGTTCTTTCTTCCAAACAGGGTTCTTTGGATTAAAAGGGTTCTTAATGGAACCCTTAGTCTTACGAAGAGCCCTTAACAAACCATTTCTTCAAAAAAAGCAAATGGTTCCGGGTAAAACCTCAACCCTTCAGGAGGAACTCTTTTGGAACCCTCATGTCTCAGAGTGCAGCCAGGCGTACTTACTGGAGAAACACTGTTGATATGATCGGGGGGCGTTCAGTTCCTCACTGCCGTGGGTATGCCTGTTTATCATTTTCTAAAGTGGGCAGGGAGGGGGGAGGTGGCTAGCGATCGTTTAACCCCTTCCATCTGGGCTTTAACCCCAATATCCTTGTTGGTGTGAAACTCTCTGCCAGCCTTGACATCGTCATTATCATCCATCATCATCACCATCCTTTATAGTTCTACGCATCTGCTGTGTAAAGAACAAGTTGGCAATCTGGTGTTAAACACATAAACATTCTGCCAGAGGAAAGTTACGGCCCGAGCGTGATTTCGATCACACGCAAGATAAATTATGCTCAGATTGTGATTGTAATTGAGAAAGCCAGAGGTCTAAAAGCGTCCCAGTGCCTGCTGGGAATAGTAGAACAAGATGTGACGAATGGGAGGAGTTGCAGAGTCGAGGACTTTGGTGGAAATGTGGCAATAAAAGGGAGGTTAAGAGATTAGGAGAGAGAAAGTGTTGTGAAAAGTGATGGAGGAAAGGATGTTCCCCCATTGGAATTCAGGACAGGCTTAGAGAACACATCAGAGGAGGAGAAAAAAAAAGTAGAACAATGAGCCGCTGCATTCTTTTATTACAGCTTTTATTCTCTACTGAGAATAAATTTAATTCTGTCACAGAATTTTTTAAACTGCAATTTATGTTGTAATATGTGATCCAGTATTAACTTTAAACTTACACTTGAGGAGGTGTAACTTTTAAAATGCTCCAACAACTTTTTCTCTAATGAGAAGGAATTAGAGCTTCTCTGAAATGCTGCACAGGTGAACTGTGTTTTTAGCTAGCTAGCAAACAATGTCGTATTTTGTTAACTTTTTATGTAGCCAACAAATAATGTAACATTTTATTAACCTTTTAGCTAGCTGACTAAAAGTGTAACATTTTGGTAATGTAGTTAGTAAAAAACAAAAGGTTTTGTGAACTTTTTCATCTTGTTACATTTTTTAGGTCACTTTTGTCTTGTTACATTATTTTTATATTGTTCTGTGTTGTTACATAATTTTTGTCTTGTTTCATCTTTTCATATATTTCATCTGGTTTTGTATTCTTCGATTGTCTTCGTCTTGTTACAACATTTTCGTCTTATCTCTTTTCCTAATTTTTATCTTGTTCTGAAAGATTTGTCGTTGTACATAGTTTTTGTCTTGTTACATCTTTTAGTTGTTTTCACCTGATGTCATTTTCATCTTGTTACCGCTTTTACACTGAATTTGTGTTGTTGTGTCATTTTGTTATGTCATTTTTGTCTTGTTATGTCTTTTATGTCACTATTGTTTTGTTACATTTGTTACGTCATTTTCGTCTTTTTATGTATTGTTGCGCCATTTGTGTCTTGTTACATAATTTTGATCTTGTTACATAATGTTACGATGTTTTTGTCTTGTTACATCTTGTTATGTCATTTAAGTATTGTTACTTCTTTTTACATAATTTTTGTCTTGTTACACCATTTTCATCTTATGTGTTTTTATGTTTTCACCTTGTTACATCTTATTCATTTTGTTACATCCTTTATGTAATTTTCATCTTGTTATGTTTTGTTACGTTTTCTTCATCATCATATTTATCTTGTTCCATTGTATTAGTTTTATTACACCTTTTACATAATTTTTTGACACGTTTGAGTCATTTTGCCTGATGTTATTTTCACCTTATTACCTCTTTTTGCATTATTTTTGTCTTCCATTAAAACTTAAGTCTCAAGCCTGTTTTGAAAATGTATAGAGTCGAAAGTATTTATATTTATGTTAAAATGTAGGGAGTAAAAGTAAAAATTCTCCAGTGAAGTACTGGTATTTGTGCTTCGTTACGTCCCATCTCTGCTGCTGGGAACAGCAGAACAAGATGTGACGACTGGGAGGAGTTGCAGAGTCGAGAACTTTGGTGGAAATGTGGCAATAAAAGGGAGGTTAAGAGATTAGGAGAGAGAAAGTGTTGTGAAAAGGGACAGAGGAAAGGATGTTCCCCCATTGGAATTCAGGACAGGCTTTACAGAACACATCAGAGGAGGAAAAAAAAGTGGAACAATGAGCCGCTGCATCCTTTTATTAGAGCCAAGAATGTCTAGAAATTTAAGACCACCATATTTTTAGAACCCCATCAACCTGGCCTTTATATAGCTCGATAAAATAGGCCTCCATGTTTCGTTGGAGATTGAGCTCAACTTATCCCACCATCTGAGGACTTGCTGCTTTTGTGAACACTCGGCTCTCAGGGGGAGGACATTCAGGCAGAGAAAATGTATGGGCTACATCACTGAATCTTATTTAGATTGATAGAAGCTGCTCAACCTGTCAGCATCTCAACGTGTGCATGTTTGTGAGCAAAATGATCCAGATTACCTTGGGAACCCGGTGTGAAGCAATATGAGCGAGCAAAAGAAAAACCTATTTGCTCGTGTGCAGGTTGTTTGTGTTTTCTTTATGCACGAACAGAGGAGAAACAAGACAGCGAGTCCATTTGTGTACAGTTTCTCTGAAGTGAGAGAAGAAAAAAAGTGAGAGAAACAGAAAAGTATCAGAATCACACTCTGACAAAAATAAAGGTGCCAAGTAGAACCATAAAGGGGTTCTCAACTTTTTGGTTCCTAGTATAACCTTTTATAATGATTCCACTTTTAAGCCTACCAGAAAGTTCCTTTTAGAACCTCATACAAAGGGTCATAGCTAGAACCATCTGTGAAAGGTTTCACTTGAACCCCCTTTGAGAGATTCTACAGAGAACCCCTCTGTGGTGTAGTGGTTCCACCCAGAAATTCTATCCAAAACCTTTTCACCCTCTAAGGGCATTCTGATTTACATGACACGGGTTTTATCTAGAACCCACACAAGTGGTTCAACTGATAACCCTTTTTAAGAATTTTATTTAGAACTCACTCAGGGGGTTCTACCAGTAACCATTTTATATTTTAGGTGTTTTATCTACGACCCACTCAGAGGGTCTTACTGAGAACCCTTTCATAATTTAATAGATACATCTAGAAGCCACTTGTGGGGTCCTACTGAGAACAATTTTGCATTCCAGGGATTTTTGCCAGAACCCATTAATGGGGTTCTACCAACAACCTTTTCATCTTTGTAAGGGTTTTATCTAGATCCAACTGAGGGGTTTCTACTGAGAACCCTTTTATATTGCAACAGTTTTATCATAGAAGATCCTATTATATTCCAAGGGTTTTATCTAGAACCCACTCACGGGGGTGCAACAAGAACTCTTTATTTTTTTTTAAAGTTTTTTTCTAGATCTGACTGAGGGTATTCGACTGAGAATCCTTTTATAGTCCATCTAGAGCCCATGTGGTTGGTTCTACCAAGAACCCTTTAATATTATGATACAGAGGACCCTTGACAAAAGAGTTCTTTCAGGATTTCAACAGACTTTGAACTTTTTCTTCCAAAACGGTTCTCTGGATGAAAAGAGTTCTGAATCGAACCCTTAGTTTTACAAATAACCCTTTACAAACTCTTTCTTCAAGGAAGGGTTCCTCACAAGCACATGGTTCTGAGTAGAGCCTCAGCCCTTCGGGAAGAACCCTTTTTGAACCCTTATTTCTAAGAGCGTACTTTCTCACCCCCTGTTGCCTTTCTCCCTGGGGTGTTCGTTAATCACCCTTTTAGATCTGTCAGCCTGTGGGTGGGCCCATTACCCTTCAACGCCGCCACTTTTGTTGCCCGAGACAGTGCCGCCATTCAGATCCTCCGCAGACGCCTCAGCCCTCAGCGTGTCTCACACAGGCACCACCTTATTAGAGGAACATAAGAGATAATGAATAAATAAACAAAGTGAAGTGGATTCTGGGACATGACGAGGAGCATAGTGACAGCTCGTGGTGTTCATTAAGACAAGGTGCCGGGTATCGTGCTGCGTACGACACCGGGTGGCAGCGAGGGCTTCGGCAGCGCCGCCGAGGACCCCTCCTCCGCATCCCCTAAACTCACAGCCTCCTGTCTACCTGCTATGGCGGGGGATCCGGAGCTCACCGCCGAGACGGGCAGAGCTCTTGTCAAGGGAAAGTGAAGCACCATATGGATCCAGGTTCAAAGATAACGCGTCTTGAGCTGTCAGCGATGCCAAAGCTCTTTCCATGAAGTTCCTTGTACCTTGACATTAAAAAAATGATCTCTGATTTTCAGAGTTCAGTTCTTCAGACTGATTCTTAGGTCTGATGTAACGTGTGATATAAAATGTACATCAAGGTTTAACTGTAAATGATCTTGAATTAAACTTTTAAATTATCTTAAAATTAAGAAATTTACAGTTGAACTGCTCTTTAAAACTTGGTTTACTTTTTACTTTAAAGCCTGATGAAATTTAATGCTGTTGCACCAAAATCTTAAACTTTTTTTAATTAGAGCTTCTCTGTGAAAAAGCAAAGACTAGATAACTTTTTAGCTAGTTAGCACACAATGTAATATTTTGTTAACTTAGCTAGCAAACAATGTCACTAATGTTTTCTTAACTTTTTAGCAAGCTAACAAACAGTGTAACGGTTTGTTAACTGCTAGTAAACAATGCAACATTTTATTGACTTTTTAGCTTTAAAGCAAACAATATTACAATGTATTAATTTAGCAAACAAACAATGTATCTAATGTTTTCTTAATGTTTTAGTGAGCTAGCAAACAGTGTAACAAACATTTTCTTATCTGCCACACCGTCATGAGTAGGCTAACTAGACTAATGAACCTTTTAGCCAGCAATCAAACAATGTAATGTTTTGTTTCACATAATGAGCAAACAACGTAAACAATGTTTTCTTTTTAGCTAGCTAGCAAGCAATGCAGCAGTTTAGCCCAGTTTAGTAGGTTTAATCTGGTTAAGCAAGACCCCATATTGATTAAACTCTATTAAATCTTGGTTTACATCAATAAAGTCTGTTTGATATAAATAAACTTGGAACAGAGCTCATATTTTAAACCTAGTTTTGCTAAACTCTGATGAGAACTTAGATTAAATAATTCTTTGTTGGTGCAGTTTAAGACAATTAAACTTTGTAGTTTTGTCTAACATTCAGAGACACATAGAGTTCAACTGTGGCTGAAAAATGCCTTTAAATATTACACTGAATTTCCCACAGTGCAAGAGTCCATTGAGTTTTTAGTTGAATTGTGTATATGCTCTTTAACCATCCGTATGATGGGTGATTGTTATTACCTGGAATTAGGTAGGTGCTCATGAGTTGCAGGTTTGTAAATCAGAGTAAACAGTGAAGTAAGCTATTAACCTAATTGACCAATTCAGTAAATGGTCAATAAATAACGTGTTACTGCCAATTAGACTGGATCATGTAGGGTGTTTGTGGCAGAAGCCATCTGTTCAATCCAAAGGTGTCTGACCTTGGTTTATAAAGGTTGCAGTTTTAAAACCTCGATGGGTTATTATGAGGACACACACTGCTTTGTTTCACATTTAACTTGCTCTACTAACTCCAGTCGCTTAATATTCCTAAGAACTTAATCAGTGGTGTGCAAATGCATGATGTTCCTGTTGTTGCTAATTATCTTAACCAACAGTGTGTCTGACATTCTGATTAAACAATTTGGACATGCTAATGGACATAAAATGGGCTCAGAACATTGTGTTTTGGGAAACTGGGCTCGCTTTGAATTAGTAGCTCCAAATTTAGGTGTTTATTAAGTTGTGACAACTCTGTCAGGCGCAGCTTTGTTTTAATTCTGGACAATTTTATTTTTCATGTTTCACTTTTAGATGTGACTCTTTCCTAATATCATATTATGATATTTTAAAAGTAATTGTTAGTAAGTGAAAAAATTAACTTCCCTGTCACACAGGGTCACAAATTCTTAGTGAAGACTTGGTGAAGCAAAGCACAGGGAGTCAGGTTATAACCACGTAATAACTGGGATGCATTTAACTGATGCTTTTATCAATATTTGAACATTTTTAAGCTCTTCCATCAACGCCCACAGCTGTTAAACCCTGTAGTGCCACCCTCAGATCTTTTGTGAGATTACGATTAAATAATATTTAAAGTGCCTCAGAAACTTCTTCCTGAAATTTTCTTAATTTGGTGCATGTCCAAAATATCAGAGTATGGTTGCCGATTAGTGTACCGCAATTTCTCCATTTATTCGAGTATGTGGGCCCCATTTTAGTCACTATTTCTGGTGTCTGGAAGAAATCCTATTATTATCTTCCATTTGAATTCCCTTCATGTATTTGAGTTGGTTACAAGATGTGATTCAGAGCATATTTCCTCCCATTTGTCCTGTGGTATGTTTGTATTCATGTCAGATTCCCGTGTCCTTTTTATCTGTAGTGAATTGTTGTTATTATTATTATTAAAAGTAATGCTTGAAATCCTGATAAAAGTGACATGTAGGAGTTCTATGTAAGACTAAGGGTTCCTTTTCATCCAAAGTACACTTTTTGGAAGAAAAAGTTAATCAAGGGTTGGTTAAGATTAAAATAAATGGGGTTCTCAATAGAGTTCCCCAAACACCATGGGTGGGTGGGTAAATAAAACCCTTAGAATCTAAATATGGAATATGAGCAAGTTCTTTATAGACGTCCCTGTGTAGGTTTTAGATTAAACCCTGGGAATATAAAAAGGTTCTCAGGAGAAGCTGCTGGATGGGTTCTTGTTGGCACCCTTAGAAGACTGAAGGGTTCTGGATGGCACCATAGAGGGGTTCTCTGTATAACTTTTCATAGGGGCCTCTAAGTGGAACCTTTCACAGATGGTTCTAGGTATACCCATTTATGTTGGCTTCTTTTTAGAATTTTCTTGTGGAACCTTTATAAAAGGTTCCAACAGGAAACAAAAAGGGTTTTCCCATTGGGACAAGCCAAAGAACCCTTTATGTTTCTAGTTAGCGCCTTTATTTGTAAGAGTGTACAACACTAAGAAGATTATGACAGTCTACATCATCAAGAACTTCATACAACCACACTTGAAAAAAAATCTTAACTATCCCTTTAAAGTTTGATTTTAGTACTTAAATTTGAAATCAGATTTAGATTTTTTTTAGCTCAAAACTTCAGCCTCTTTGTTGCAGCTCATCACTCAGTCTGTGTCCCAGAAGTTTTGAGAACCCATTACTATGCGTGTGCTGTTTCAGGACGCCACTATAATGACTTTATGAGTCTCAGTCTCACATTTCTTTGCATTAGCTCAGCTGGCAGAGGAGAAGTTTGTGACATGAGATGTCGCAGCTCTGCTCCCGAGCGAGTCGTTTTAACACCAGACCGGTTGCAGTTTATCATGAATTATGTGCTTGTTTACAGGCAGTTTCAGATTAACTCCAGTCAACAGTCACAACTGCTTTCAGTGTTGATTCGCTGAAGTCACTAAACAATTACAAAAATCCTGCCAATCAGGCAAATTTGCAGCATTTGAATGAGATTAAAGGAGTTGCTGTTGTTGTTGGCCTGTAAGAACATATAGAACTTTTCAAAAATGTCCAGTCAATGTGTTCAAAACATTTCCTTACTGAATATTAATCTGTTCACTGTAAAAAAATAAAAAAATAAAAAAAACATTTCTTGAAAAAGGGTCCTTCAGAGACAAATGCATTCTGGGAAGTCTGCTAATATGCTGATTGTGGTTCTATAGAAACTTAATTTCATGAGTTGATTGAACTTTGTACAGGACATTCATTCAACTGATCATTTCAAATTAAACGAACCTGTGTTTCTAAGTTCAGAAGTGTTCTGAAAATAAATAATAGAAAAATTAAGTTTAATTAACATGAATAAATGCTGTAAAACTTGTATATATAAGTTAAATTAATGAGAAAAGATTAGTTGATTCCACTAAATTCCTTTGTTTTTTTTTTTACAGTGTAGAGAGAGAGGGAAAAAAAAACAACCCTCTCATTTTTCTTTCTAACAGAGGATGTTCCTGTCATAATAATCACCTAACCTGTTGTTTACAGACTCCTGGAACACTCAGGAGTTGCACTCCCAGCATGAGCCACAAAGTGATCTGATGGTGTTAAAAGCACCTTAGCTGTTGTCAATTTGAACATAAGAAAATGTGCGACGACGCATCACAAAGCGAGTAGCTGACGACGCTGGGCGAAGGAAATGAAGGGGAACAGGTGAACGGAGGGAGGTCACATTTAGTAAAAACATAAATAAAGTGAGAAAAACTCACACACGCTGGCAGAACAAACAGATGGAGCCATAAATTTGGGTAGATTAATTAAAAGCAGCTCTTGCCTCCTTGCAGATATAAATTCAGGAGAGGTTATGAGTGATGACTTCACTCTAACACGCTCTCACATTAGTATTCAAAATGAAGTAAATTCCTGGTTTTTATTCCTCGGGAAATTATACACTCTTAGAAATACAAGTGCTAACTAGAACCATAAAGTGTTCTTCAGCTTGTCCTCATAGGTGAATGCTTCCTGGTAGAACCCTTTATAAAGGTTCCACCTTCCACCAAGAACCATTTTGTAGGGGGTTCTTCTGAGATCGTTTTTAGGTCCAACATGATTTATCTAGAATCCACCCAGGGGGTTCTACCAAGAACCTTTTTAGATTCTATGTTTTTTATGGAGAGCACAGTCAGAGGATTCTACCGAGACACATTTATATTCAAAGGGTTTTTATCAAGAATCCACCTAGGGGGTTCTACAGAGAACCTTTTAAGATTCCGAAGGTTTTATCTTGAACAGACTCAGGGGGTTCTGCCAAGAATGCTTTCATATTTCAAATGTTAAATGTAGAACCCACCCAGGGCATTGTACCAAGAAACAAAGAAACTTTGAACAACCCTTTATATTCCAAGGGTTTTATCAGGAACTCACACAGGGGTTCTCCAGAGAACCTTTCTATGGTGCCCTTGGACCCCTGTTGAAAGAGTTCTTCAAGGATTTCAACAATCGTTGAAGAAGGCTTTTTTTCCAAAGTGAGTTCTCTGATTGAAAAAAGTTTGTAATGCAAGTCTTAGTCTTACAAAGAACTCTCGCTTCACAAATTATTATTATTTTTTTTTTTTTCAGAAGCAAATAGCTCTGCTTAGAAAAGTCTCCCTTCAGGAGGAACCCTTTCGGAACCCTTGTTTCTTTGAGTGTCCTAAAACCACAACTCAGACCTGCCCATCATGCCTTCCTTGTGGAGGCACTCAGCCGTTATGTGCACTCTCTCCATACGACTCCCGATCTCACTTAATATCTTGAGTGGAGATACATTATTTTTATTGTAACTTAAGGTAATCAAAGGGAGAAACAACAAACATGCTTTTTCTTGATAATAGTCATCTCTATCGCAAAAAAAAAAAAAAGCTCTCAGGGGCTCGGAGTTGAAAATGCACAGAGCTCGCAGTAATACGTTTGAATTACTCGTGATTGGTTGCATGGCTAATGGAGAGAGACAACACCTTGCCAGGTAAAATCATGCAACCCCAAAAGAGATTTCCACTCACGTTGCCCAGGGGTCACCTGTCCAGTCCTTTGACAACAGCATTTGATCAAAAGAGAAAAACACGCATAAAAGATTGTAATGTTCGTGCTGCAGGGTTTACAGGAGTAATGTGTGATTTGATGCGAACAGACAAGACATCATATACATGCACGCGTTCTATCAAATAATCCTCCGTCATGTACATGTGGATTTAGAGGAATATTATGTTAATTTTTCAAACCCTGCGATACGCTACTTTGAAACTAAAACCACTCGATGGACACAAGAGTCAGGGTCAGCGCTGGAAATGTTCCTGTTTTTTATTCTCAGGATAATTTAATACTGTTGTTTTTATACACTGAGAAATACACACAATAATTAGAAGCAGAACAGGTTCTACCAAGAACCTTTTTAGATTCTAAGGGTTTTATCTTGAAAACACTCAGGGGTTTCTAACTACAACCTTTTGAGATTCCAAGGGTTTTATCTTGAACACATTCAGGGGATTCTACTGAGAACCCACAGGATTTTGCTAGAACACACTCAGGGTTTTACTGTGAACCTTTTCACGTTCCAATGGTTTAATCTTGAACCCACCCAGGTGATTCCACCAAGAATCTGTTTTTATCCCAGGGATTTTATCTAGATTCACTCGGGGGGTTCCACCATGAAACTTTCTATATTCCATGGGTTTTAAGTAGAACCCACACAGGGGGTGTTTATTCTAGAATCTAGCCTGGGGATTCTAATACGAACCTTTTTTTATTCCAAGAATTATATCTAGATTTACCCAGGAAGTTCTACCAAGAACATTTTTTGCATTCCAAGGGTTTTATCTAGAACACACTCAGGAGGTTCTTCTAGTAACTTTTTTGTATTCTTTTATATTTTTTGTATTATGTAAGCATTTTATATTCCAAGATTTTTTTATCTGGAACATGCAAGTGGGGTTATACCTTTTAAAGTGTTTTATCTAGAACCCACCCAGGGGGTTCCACACAGGGTTTTATTCAGAACACACTCAGGGCTTTCTACTGGGAATCTTTTATATTATAAAAAGTATATAAAATAAAAATGGTAAATAAAAGATTGTTATGTTCGTGATGCGGGGTAAACAGGAGTAATGTGTGATTTCATGTGAACAGACAAGACATCATATACATGCACACGTTCTATCAAATAATCCTCCACGATGAACATGTGGATTTAGAAGAATATTATGCTAATTTTTCAAACATTGCGATATGCTACTTTGAAATTAAGACCCGTCGATGGACGCAGGAGTCAGGGTCAGCGCTGGATTTGTTCCTGTATACATAAATTTCATGCATCAGGAGGGATGAGAGACGAGGGTTTCAAAGACGGCGCATGCAGTGCTAAGTGGTCTAATGAGGAGCTCTGCACATTCTTCCGCAGAACCACTTTATTTCAGTCCTGTCAGTACATTTTATATGATCAGACCGCCTGAAATGCCGGATGTTCTCGGATAATAAAGCGAGGAACACGTCTCATACTTTTCAAAAGGTGAGATATGGGCGATGATGGAGTCACAGAGACATACTGGAGAGGCTGCGGCGGTCCTTGTCAAAGTGCACTCATCTTTCATAACCTTATTACACCGCCACCCATCGCTCTTTGACTCTCCTATACATATGTGGCACCAGCAATTATTGGAAGAGGGTTGAGGGAAAATAGAAGGGAATAATAGCAAAGATAAAAAAAGAGCAGTCGCTTTAATCCCATGTCGCCGAGTCGGGAAATACTAGTGTGGCAGAACCTCCAGGGCCGGTGTTGTTTCCCATCATACATCATTCATCGTGCAAGGTAGCTGTAGCTTTCATTTCAAATTAACTCTACATATGGGATCAAGGACAAAGACATTCTTAATCATACACTTAAGTTGTGTTGCAAATGCAGCATTTACCTTCTGCAGTTCCTTTTACCTGAAAAAAAAAAATACCAAGAGAAATTGATGTAACCCACCAATGTTTTCTCGTATTCTTTAATTTGACCTTCTACATCTAAAGGAAAAAAATGCATCAAGGCAACTGAAGAGTGAGTACGAGAGCTCTGGCCTTAAAAAACCTGAACTTATAAGACACATTTGGAAGTCGTCTGTTGATACCACAAATTACAGTCACTCAAAACACACACTTAATTGCATCTCTGACACATATGGCATCTCAAATACTATTGATTGCTGTTCAGAATTGCAGAAAGAAACCTTGATTTCGACATAGCAGACTCCGCCAGAGTGCTGGAAAATTACTGAGGGGAGTGCTCTCTGAGACTTGTGATCGACCCCAAAACATCTGCCAGCCGTTTTCTTGCAACACAGTAGTCAGATAGTTCAACTTTGGAAAATTGAGTACAGATATACTGATGCACTCGCCCGCCCCCTCGAACGCACACTAACACCTATCACTGCTGTGTTCCTAACAGCTGAGACAAATTAATTAGTATTTCTTTAGTGGCACGTTAAAATGATAATTTGCAGAAACCTTTGCTAATAGTTTATTTGAAAGGGTGTGCATAAGACCGTCATTACACTGTCATAACAATGTCATGACATCTGCCATGAGCATGAAGGGGCATTTATGAATGTTCATGACTGTTCTTATTTGATCAGTTAAGTCATTTTAATGCAAACTGACATTGTTTGAGATGTCTTTGTTATGACAACTTGACATTAACTAAGAAAAAAACGTCATTGTCATGACAACCTGACATTATCAGACTTAAAGAAACTTTTTAGCTTTATGCTTTAACGTGACATTGAATTGTCAAATGTACGTCACCGGGGTGCCAGGAGCCAAACCTGGCAAGAAAACCACCTCAGTACTATCTTCCCTGTTGTCAGACTGAGGCTGTGTCTAGTCCTGGTACTGCCAGGATCTCCAGGTTTGCCAGTCTTAGTTTGGCACTGATGATGTTAGCATGACAGAGGAAAACAGAGATCTGCGCTGCACATGTGCAACTCTGAAATGCTCCACGGCTAACCAAGCCAACTAGCTAACGCTAAAACTGCTGTCACTGCTGGAAATTAACTAAATTTCGTCTCTTTTTCTTTGGTTGTAGTTTTACTTTTACATGCTCCCTGGTGAAATAAACATAATGAATAAATCCCCTGGCACTCAAACAGCGTGGGATGTTCTAACTTTCTGTTGTTGACATTTGAGTTTCTGTAGGCGTCTCTCTTCTCTCTCTGTTTTTTTTTTTTCAGCTATGCTCGGTACTCAAGGCATTTTACAGTCCAAGGCCTACATGACAGTAACAGTACAGGCTTTCATGAAGTGCCTGTACAGTGAATGAACAGTGTTATACTTTCTAACAATCAGGCTTTATAGTATAGTTTGTTGTAAACTTTTCTCTTTTCGAACTGTAGGGTTTCTAGTTAATGGAGGATGAAGTCAGTTGTTCAAGTATCTCTGAGACATCTTGTTCTGTGACATAAACAAAACACCTTCATACCTCAGCGTCCTTATACCTGATCTATAGAATAGGTTGTTTTGCAATGACTCCCAAAAATGACATATATGACTGTTCCCGTTGCAGAGTATCAGTGATGGGCATACAGGACTAAAATCTATTGTCATGTTCGATTAGATTAGATTTTATTTAAATTTTAATTTTTAAAAGTAAAAAAATGGCTTTTAGTGTTGGTCCTCACACGTTGTAATCTGACATGTTGTATGTTTTGTTACACAGAACCATCTGGGAAGCCGTCATGTCACACTCATTCTGAAGAATAAAGGTGCTTTTGAGAACCATCTGTGAAAGGGTCCACCCAGAACCCCTTATGAGAAAGGAGAACCCTTCTATGATACAATTGTTCCACCCAGAACCCTCTCTGGGGGCTTTGTCCAGAATTTTTCCACCCTTCCTTTATATTCTAAGGGTTTTACTTCTCATTAGAACCCACCCAGGGGTTTCTAATGAGAACCCTTTCATATTCCAAGGGTTTTATCTAGAACCCACCCATGAGGTTTTCTACCTTTTTCTACTTGGAAACTTTTCTGAGAATTCTACCTAGAACCCAAAATAAAGGGTCACACTTAGAACCATGCGTGAAAGGGTCCACCAAGAACCCTCTTTGAAAGGTTCTAAAGAAGAACCCTTCTATAGCACAGTGCTTCCACAGAACCCTTCTCTGGGGGTTCTACCCAGAACCTTTCCACCTTCTAATGGTAATTGTTTCATCTAGAGTCTACCCTGGTGGTTCTACAGAGAACTTATCCTACAAAGAACCCTTGGCAAAAGAGTCCTAGAGGGATTACAAGAACTCTTTATTCCAAAAAGGTTTCTTTGGACGAAAAGGGTTCTTAATGGAACCCTTAGTCTTACAAATAACCGTCGACGAACACTTCAAAACCAGGGTTTTTCTTCAGAGGCGAATAGTTCTGGGAACCTTCAGGAAGAACCCTTTTGGAAGTTAAACTCAGTGATTTTTGGTTCCACACAGGACACGGTCTCCTGGGAGAAAGCCTAGAGAGGTCGCCATCTAAAAATAAACGTAAATATGAGTTGAAATAAGCCGCTCGCACAGACGACCTACACGTCTGGTTTTCCGGTGAGGGCAGGCTGTCATAAGTCTATCAGGAATTTTAAAGGCAGCTGTTTGATTTATCGCTCTTTATTATTTATTTCTCTCTGATCTGTACATTTTCTTCTTTAATAAGAACACATCTCACACTTTTCAAAAGGTAAGATATGGGCGATGATGGAGTCAGAAAGACATATTGGAGGGGCTGTGGTGGCTCTTGTCAAAGTGCACTCATCTTTCATAACCTTATTACACCGCCACCTATCACTCTTTGACTCTCCTATACATATGTGGCACCGGCAATTATTGGAAGAGAGTTGAGGGAAAATAGAGGGGAATAATAGCAAAGATAAAACAGAACAGTCTTCACTTTATTTCTTTGTTGCCAGGTTGGAAAATAGTAGCGTAGCAGCACCTTCAGGGCCAAGTCATTTTCCATTAAACGTCATTCAGCGTGTGGAAGGTTGCTGTACATTTCATTACAAACTAAAGCAGCTTCACATATGAGATCAAGGGCCAAGGCGTAGAGTTTCTTACTTTAATGCCTTTTCTACAGCTATTTCTAATCTGTTTTTAAATGCTGAGTACTGTACATGATTTTACTTTCAGCACTGTGGCTCGAGGGGTGGCAACATCAGTTGGTCCACCACTTTGATCCGGACTGAAATATCTCAAAAAGCGTTGGATGGACCGTCATTAGATCCTGTTCAGACATTCGAGCTGCTCAGAGGATGAAGCTGACTGGCTCTGGTGATTCCTTGATTTCTCCTTTAGCGCCACACGCAAGTTGGCGCTTGTGTTTTTAGTGAAATGTCTCAACAGCTATTTGATGGATTGCCATAAAACTTGCTTCAGACATTCATGCCTCCCTCAGGATTTTGTAACGGGATTATGTAATCTGCATACAAAAAATTCATTATCATGGCCATCGTGGTGGAAATTTCACAAATTTTTGTCAGGAACAGCTGGACAAACTAATAAACCTTACAATAAACATAAAACATGTTGAGCTGTTAAAATTAATCTACTGTTAATTGACAATTAAATTACTCTGCATCTATTCTGATTATCAATTAATCATTTTTAGTAATTTTTTAATTTAAAAAGATTAAAACTCTCTTCTTTCAGCTTCTTAAAACTGAATATTTTCTGGTTTCTTCACTCCTCTCTGACACTGAACTGAATGTCTTTGAGTTGTGGACAAAACAAGACATTTGAGGATGTCACCTTGGGCTTTGATCAAAATTATCTACCAATTAATAAATGATTACATTAATCGTTAGCTGCAGCCCTACAAACACTACATTAGGCTAAATAATTTCACCATATTTTATATTCAGATCATCCAAAAGTAATAGAAAGTTATCAAGTTACAGTACTTTAACATTGTGATACTTGGATTATGTTACTAATTTTTTTTTTTTTTTTGAAAGAAAGTTTGCATCAAACTCATTTAAAAATTAGATGGAAACACTGCTACGTCAGCATCAATTTGATGATCAGGGGTCATATTTTTGCACAGAATGTCTGTTTGTTAGGTGTTTGCGTTTGTATAAGACTCTGACCATGCAAAAAGATTGTGATGCTGGACCTGACCATGCAAAATAGCAAAAAAAAAAAAAAAATTACATTTATGTGTTTAAAACATTGACAGATTGTGGTTTAAAGAGAATTCCAATGTGATTTCCCAAGGGTATGAACACTGGTTGTTTATCACTTGATTAAGAAGCTGAATCAGTTCTTGCTTGTGACTTTTGCACAAGGTCATATTAAGCTACGGAGAAACAATAATGAAGAAATAAAAACTGTCAGAAGCAAAAAGAAGGGGGGTGCATTTATATTTAGCTTTTGAGTTAAGTTTCAAAGAGCAAGCAGAGAAGGGTCAGTTCCTTGTCAAAGAACTCAGTGGCTTTTGCAGGGATTGAGCTTCTGACCTCAACATTTTGGGATGTTTTTTTTTCACCCCTCCAATTTCAGAGGGAATACGAGTCTCCTGAAATCACCTCAGCTCAGCACAGCAAGACAAGACCAATTAAAACTTGTCACTTTTCCCACTCTCCCTGTTTTCCCTCACCCTGCTGTGTGACTGGTGGAGTCACTAATTTAAATCAAATCCGAAAGTTGCACAGGGAGAGGGAGAGATAATGACAATATGTTTGCAGTGGGAAGCATATGAATCTGTGTACTAACATAATTATTTGCATGCTTTTTGTTTAGGTGGAGGTTGCCTGCTGTTCTGGCCCAGATGTCCGTCAGTCGCTGCCAGAGTCTTTGAATGCATTACAGCAAATCTTGTCTTGATTGGAAAAATTGCAAAAGTAGACATGTTGTCTATATCTGAGGCCTAGTCAAATCTGACTGCCAGATGTACAGCACGGAAAACCGACTTTGTCTTTTTTTATTTGTCTAACATCTCATGTTTGTGTTGCGCCAAATTTGCTTTGGCTGCTTAAAGCTGTTACGGTAAAAGGCAGCAAGATGCATATAAGCCTCACTTCAATTCCCAAAACCATTTCAGTCGCATTGTTTGTGTTTGCATTATAAAAAGACCAGAGTCCAGATTTATTTTGATAAACCACTCTGTCTCTGAGGAGTTTAAAGGGATAGTTTGGGTTATTTGAAGTGGAGTTGTAGATTTAGTCAGTGTTTTATCTACAGTAGATGGTGGAGTGTTCACTTCTCAGTACTTTTGTAGCTTCTAACTGAATGACGTTTAGTTTCCCTTCTGCTGCTTGTAGTTTGTGGTATCTACTTTATTTTATCATTTCATGTTACTGCTGATGAAAAAAAGAAACGTTCCCTGATTTTGCTGCTTCATGATAAAAGACTTTGGATATGAAAACAAAGGGGGACTTTTATTGTGAAGACCTTATAGGACATAAAACGTCTGTCTTCCATTCAGACGTGTGACTAAAGATGAGCGCATCATAAATACACACCTTCAAGCTGGTGCAAACTCCAATAAGAACTCTGATAAGAACTTCATACAACCAAACAACAAATAATCAAAACTATCCCTTTAACTGTGGCACTTTCCCAGCATCAATCAGGTTATATTTCTACTGAAGCCCTTTGTGATTTAAATCATGATCAGAGGCTGTATTCTTTTTTTATAAATTGTTGGTTTGTGCAGCTTTAAGTGACAGAGGAAAGGTATGGCAGGGGTGGAACAGGGTCAAAGTCATCTACATGTGTC
Source organism: Lutjanus erythropterus (assembly GCF_056507025.1). NCBI lineage: Eukaryota > Metazoa > Chordata > Actinopteri > Lutjaniformes > Lutjanidae > Lutjanus > Lutjanus erythropterus. The sequence continues at coordinate 28,973,138 of NC_139337.1, forward strand.
ACAGAACTGTGACATTTAGAATCCACTCAACTGCGACCACAAAGGAAACAGAGAACAGCATAAAAACACACGGCGTTTGCCTCTTGGGGGTTTCTGCTTCCTGTGCCATGTCTCCTGCTCACCTTGGACACTGGGTCAGTGTCAGCTGTCAGTGTCAGGTTGAGTGCAGGAATGCTAATGGACCCTTACCACATTGCAGCTCTCCCCTTCTCTCCCTCTTTCTCTGCTCTGCTCTTTTTCACTCTGCTGTATGTCTGAGGGAGGCAAAGCTATTAACTTTCCTTTAGTAGTCGAGCTCTGCATCTGACCACGGTAGCCTGCAGTCTCTGTCTCTACAAAAGATAGGCAGGCTCCCTTTGAGAACCGGAGACTGGCCTCAACTCTGTCTGTCAGAGGCACAGTTACTCCATGTGCAGTCCCTCCCTCCTGCCTCTCCCTCTTCCTCGTGCTTGCATAAACGCTTGCAGATATACTGCCAACATCTCCACTTCTAAACCTCAGAAGAGTGCAGAGCTGTCGGTGAGTTTGAATGTGAAAGAACCCGCGGTCACTGCAGCACCTCTTTATTGCACCACAAAAAAGTGTTCGCAAAACAGCTCAGTCTTAACACCGGAGATTGGGCGTTTTTGGCGAGAGAGTTTCACAGGATTTTTAATGCAGTTTCATGTATATCAGGAATTAATTCATGTAATAGTGTCATGTGCCTGGAGGAAAGATTAAAGTTCCCCTTCAGGCATGTTTTAAAATACTCCACTATGATTAATATTTAGTTTAACATGGTTTTCCAGAACAAAAGGTTGAAAAAAAATTACATGGGTTGGAAGCACATCCTCTTTCTACCTCATTGAGAAATTCTGAAAAAGGCCTTGGCTTTGCCTGGCCTGGGCATCTTGGAAAAAAAATCCCTTTCTCTGTGACCGCATTGTTCCCTGGAAGGCTCATGAGTCTGGTTCTGTTGCCCATTAGCACCAGATTACAGTTACAGCTAGCTACTTTTGCAGCAAGTAAACTTAAAGGGATACTTCACCCAAAAATTAAAATTCTGTCATTATCTACTTGCCCTCATGCCAGTTGAAGGTCAGAGTTATTTTGTTAGTTTGCAAAACACTGCTGGAGTTTCAGAGGACAACAGCACTGCAGAACAACCAGAAAAAAACATAAAAATGCCTCCATACTGCTCATCTGGTGTAATCCAAGCCTCCTAAGGTTTCAACATACCGTTCACGCACCGTCACACCACACACACCCAGTTCAGACAGTGTGTGTGCAGACATGAACGTGGCTCGTGGTGGTGGGGCTTTAGGAAACTGGTCACCATTCACTTCCATTGTTTGGGAGATTCTGCAGCACTGTTTTCCTGTGAGACTCCAGCAGAAACGACTCATAATGGCTGAATTTTCATTTTTGGGCGAACTACTTTAACTTTAAGCAATCTGTCCATCAAGAAAGCTCTGTAATTAAATAACCAGGAGTTGAAGCTACTAAAGTTTCTTAATGGCTGAATAGTCTTAGACTGTGGTGCACAACAAACTCCTTATCTGAGTTTGGGTCTGACTGAGGCTGATGTTCCTCTAGTGCTCACAATGACCATATTGATGCTCGCTGCTCTTTTACTCATCAAACCAGCACAAGCAGAGGTGGTGAGCAGGATGCAAGACCCGATCCAGATTTTCTCAATTAGGGCGAAAGAGTAGATGCGCTTCCAGCCTCCTTTCTTATGTGTGTAAAACAATGTGAATCATTGCAAAGTCTACACATCTGCTGGGGACTTTGAATACTGTCAGGTACAACAAAATGCGCAAAGTAGTTGTTTTTGGCACAGATCAGCAGCTATCACAGCGTCCTGAGGCACGCTGAGATGCAGAATGATGCAGCAAAAAGCACAAACCTTAATGTCATTTCTCTGCTGAGAAGTGTCACATACAAATACATTGTGGCAAATTATAGAAAATTGTAGAATTAATGACAAAAAGTGCTTCATCAAACACAAGCGGATGCATTCACTGACGCACAGCCTTCACATTTGTATAACATGAATATGCAGTATTCTGTAAGATTTCCTCCTTATATAAGCCAACTGGCACTGCTGTCAGTGACCTTTAAAAGTAAACACATGGACATTTTTGACAGCATTTAACAGCTTTAAGTGCAAGAAAAAAACAACATGAACATGCTGCTCTTACTGCTGCTAAGAGTCACTTATATGATGAACAATAAGAGCAACGGTGGAAAGAAATGAAGCATATTTACTTCAGTATCATTCTTAAGATCAGTTTGTGAGATACTTGGAGTTGGAGTTGGAGGCCATCATCACGTCGTTCGCAGCTCCACCAAAAACACATTTCCTCTCTAAACATCTCAGATAACATTATCCCATATTTCATCTAAGAGTACACATTACAATATTTATACAATACATTAGTGCAGTAGAACTTTTTTTCCTCTTTCTTTACCCATTAATTACCTCGACCTATCTCACCGGCCTGACCTCTTTGTCGAGTAACACTGGACTAAAGCACAAACTGTATTTAAAATAATTATATCACCAGTTAACAATCGTAAAACTTAAGCACTGATGCCTCAGTACAGTTTAATAAGATATAATGTACACTGACACAGGCTTTTTTCCGTAGCTTAAGTACTCTCAGGTTCCTTCCTTCTTCTGTTTTTTTTTTAAGATTATTTTTTGGGCATTTTTGCCTTTATTTTGATAGGGATAGGTGAGGATATGACAGGAAAGGGGGGTTGAGAGTTGAGAATGGGCCGCAGGCGGGATCTGAACCGGCGACCGCTGCAGAGGACTGATAGCCTCAACACACGGGGCAGACGCCAACTGAGCTACAGGTGCACCCCAATCTCTTATTCTTTGTTTAAGTTTTCAAATTTTTATACGAATATACACGAGACCACATGGGCAGCATATCATCTATATGATATGAGTGGACATAGAAGTAACCACACTCTTTATAGGAATCATTTTCCTGTAAAAGTGTGATGTTTTTACAGTGTTACATCAGTGATTCCAGTTGAATTTCAATTACTGAAGCTGAACGTTCATTTCAGTAAAATTTAATTTTACTATTCAAATTGTGACACGCTTTTTTTTATAACTGTTGTCAAAGGATTAGTTTACAGTTGTGGATATAAGTACGTGATTATTGTTGAAGTTACAAGCTGCAGCATCTCAAACAGACTCAGCTCAACAAGAACTGATGAAAATTCTTCCATCGCTCACAGCATCACTCCTCGTAGACACTTCTCTTCTGGCAAACTTTAAACATTCAACAGAGAAACTTTGCTTCTGTAAACAGTGTTGATGTTGAGTCTGCACATCAGCTCCAGCTGTGCTGCACTGCAGTGTACTAAAAAAAAAAGGAATCCTGTTAAACGATTGGCAGATGGTTTGTGATTACAACATTTTCACATTTTACATTTTTAAGTTGCAAACTGCTTCAGTCCTCAGAGGCTGGTTTGACACCCAGAATGATGAAACCATAGGAACTGATTCTCACTATTGTTCTTCGTGACTTTTAAACCTCAGAATGAGAAACTGTCCTCGACTGAAAGGTCACAGGTTTTCATCACTGCAACAGACAATATGCTCACAAAACAGCGCCGTATCCTCCTGTCAAAGTGTCCTTGAACGCGACTCAGAACCCCCGCCTGCTCACTCACTGCGAGCCACTCTGAATATGAGCGTCAGCTAAATACCTTAAATGCAAATGCATACCATTTTTCACTCAAATCAGATTCAGCAAAAATGATGAAATTGTACCTTGCAGCGGCAATATTTTTAGAGCCTATTATTTATGTGTTTAGGACCTGAACCAATGCTGCTGAAACAGTTTCTTTTCTACTCAGACACAATTGAATTTACATGATGTTTATTTTCTGTAAGCGACAACAATTAGCGTATAGTTAATTGGTGGGATCTCCATGATCTGTCTCAATAAATCGTTGGTTTATTTTCATTGTTTCACAATTAGAACATTCTGTAAGGCATCTAATTGCTCTTTGTTTTGATTTCAAATGAGTCAGATATATCACAAATTTAGAGTGCCTGGGTTAGCTGAGTGGTTCAGCTTATCAGAGGACTGCCTGCCTGGTTTATTGCAATGCATTCCCTCACCATCCATCACCTTTTAGCACCGCTGATTATCCTGGCAAAAGATAATTACACGGCACGGCGCTGTACTGCAGAGAGGAACACTAACAGTTATCTGACCACCTGAACAACAACTCCGGGAGGAGAGGGTGAAACAAGTGTGCAGGTCTGACCCCAACATTACCACCAGGGGTGCATGCATGTGTATGTGTGTGACTACATGCTGTGGAGATCGTGCAAATCAGTCCGAGTTTATGGTCAGGTGAGGATATCTGCAGTTATTTTTGCACGTTCTTCCACTGAATGGTAGTTTCTATTTTTTTATTTTATTTTTTTTACTGAAGTCTGAACAGAAAGAAAAGAAAACATAACAAATATTGTCTAAATTTAAAGCTGCAGTAGATGATTTTCAGGGCAACTGTGGTAAGAATAACTCGAAACAACCTGGAAAAATAATGTTACGTTCTATATCTCATTTGTTTAATCCATACAACAATAGCAATATTAATAATAATAATGAAAATTGAAAAAACAACAGGTTGTAAATTCTTGATTTTATATATTAAACCAGGTATAATGTGTTCATTAGAGGTCTTTAGAAGTGATGTTTGTCAATTTCTCCAGCCTTTGTGCTAAGCTAAGCAGCTGGTAAATTTAATGGACTGAAATCTGATCGGTCATCCAAAGTGCCACTCCGTTGTCCTCTAGTATGACTGGTTATCTGCCCAGTGAGAGGCAGAACCTTAGTTTGAACAACTGTTTGAAGAGTTTAAATGCACATTGTTTTCTTTTATATGTAGCCTACCTTTAATTTTTTTTACAAGCCTGAGCTTTCCTGGCTGTAAAGTGGAGGCACAGTTTATTACGGGGCTTAAAGAATAAAGAATAAAAGCTTTATATTATATTTTTATGGTGTAATCTTGTGTTGTGATTTGTTTTAAATTAAAATAAATAAATAATAAATAAATAAATACACAATGGAATGTAAGAAACTTAATAAAAATTGTAGATATGAGAAGTGGTACATTAATGTACGAGGTCTGTATGGTTATACTGTAGCAGTCTGGTGTTGCTGTCAGGTGATTTAATGAAGGTAAACACAGTAAGTGGCTGTGTTTAACAGCACTGCACTCTGGTGCAGCTCTCTGGCCTGCTGATTTGTCAACATAATTGCTGCTGCCTTCAGGTGCTGCAGGGAATTCATGAACTGAGGACAAGCTTTTCATGCAGTATAAGGCAGCTGTAGACAGCAGACACTGTAAGGATCACACACAGTCACTCACAGATCAGAGCAGACTAACTGAGTTTCCTGCTTTATCCACATTAAATGTTATATTCATCCCCACTAATTTCAGATGCACATGTCATTTTGTTCTGGAACTGGGCCTGTCAGTAGGTGTGCTAAGCACTGAAATAATTATCCCTGATTTCTCATTTTAATTTATAATAATATCATATTATGTAATTTCAGTTTATCCTGATGAAAATGCCTGTGGTGCATGCATAAGCATGGTACACATAAGGGGTTTAAGTGTGCTGTGTTTAAGTGGGAGTTTGAAAATACGGTCAACTTAATTCAATGGCTGCAAAGACCACTGCCATCCACAATGCTGCCTTTTTTGTTTGCCTCCTTCTCAAGAGGTTACAATATTACAACCTCCCACAGCTTCACCATGTTTATTGCTGTCAGAAACTTGATTCTTCCTCTTCTTCCTTTGGGGTACTTTTTAACTTTACATGGAGCCCTCTAGTGGAAATATTGCTTAACATCCATGCCAATGTAAACGACGCATGTAAGTATGTGGGCAGTGATGTTACATCATTTAAAATCAAAGTATCTATTTTCGTGAACTGTGTAAGAAAAACAATTTGCCAAAAGCTCTGCTCACTTTTACTTAGGCCTACTTAGATGAAGTCTCTTGATCCACCGGCCGTATAGAAAACAACGATTGGTTGAGCTTTATGTTTGAAATGAAATTCATGATGGATCTTTAAAGAATGCAGAACAAAGAGAATGACTTTGTGCCGCTTCTCACATTATCACACTAGAATATGCTGCTATAACAAAAGAAGACCCTTTTCTTATGTAAATCTTTAGTGTGTGTCTTTGAAAGAGTAAATGACTACAGTGTCGTCTGGCTCTTAAAAATAAACTTTTCATTTCTCAAAAACCACGTTTGCTTCACCGTAACACAGTGCCTAAGGCATGGTGTGTTTTTCTGAGGTTCAGCTGAAAATAAATATGTAGCATGTGCTTGTAGGAGGCAGTGTTGTATGTTTGGGGGTGTGCTGGTATATGTGTGTGTAATTATCACCTCTGTCTCAGTGATGGCGGTGCTCTTGTCTCATTATCGTCACGGCTTACGTAGCTGATTTTAGCTAAGCTGATTGCTGGTCGCCCCTAACTCCCCCATAACCTGATAAAACACACCCTCACTTCAGTTTATGAAATAGTGACAAAAGTGCAATCATAGATTTGTCTGCATGGACACAATTTGTCTTTCTTTTAATGACACTAAACATGAATTTCAAACTAATGCATTGTTCAGTTGTCAAGTTAAAGTTAACAAGCAAAACTCTGAAAAGTTCTCACTCACTTGGTGTGATATTTTTCATATATTTCACCCAGAACTATTGGATAAGATTTGAATCCAGTGTTTGTGAAGCTTTGGGTTTTCACTTGGAATTTTGTCTGATATTCCAAATGTCGCAGCAAACCTCAGTTCAGCGCATTTTATCCCTTGTTAGAGCACGGCGCGCACTTTGCATCCTCATTTTTGAAATATTTTAAAGAATTCCCATACAAATCTGGTGACAGAAATAGTGTTGTTAGTCTAATTTAGATAATAGAGCCACAAGTTACTGTACTAATTGCATTAACAATCAGAAGCGTTTATCATGGCACTTTGTGCTTGTTAACTAATTAATTAAAGGGTTACGGTAACACACAAGATCTACATTATGCATCATCTTGTCCATTAAATATGAAGAATAATATAGCATGTACTATGACTTTATTATTGGTCCTTTCAAACACCAATGACAGGCTTTGTCTCAGGATTGTGGGGTCTTTGCACCCTCATCTGGAATTTTGGAGGGACATAAAACCCAATGCCTTCTGCAGATGGTGTCTATGTATACTGACTGTCAACCGGCTCTTAAAAATGAACTCTGAATACCCCCCAAACCACCTTAACTTCACCTTTACACAGTGACTAAGGTACAGCAGTGAGTTTTTCTGAGGTTCAGCTGAAAATGAATAGGTAGCATGTCCTAGTAGGAGGCTGTTTTGTATGTTTGGGTGTGTGCGGGTATATGTGTGTGTAATTATCGCCTCTGTCTCAGTGGTGGTGGTCTTGTCTCATTACCATCGTGGCGGGGCGTCCGTGCTTTCAGCGACCAGCATGATGTCTCCTGCCTCCCAGCCCCTTGAGTGGAGGACACGGACACGGAGGTGTCCAGTTGTCTCCCGCACACCCCCTCCTAAGCTCCTGCCACAACTGTACCTGAAAACCTGCTGCTAACTCGCCGCTAATGGGCAGCCCCTATCTGCAAATAAGGCCCTATTTTACCTCGGATACAGGGAGTGATGCATTCACTTGGCCAGGCCTATTATTCCCATCGCCTGTAATTCTCTCTCTGGCTGAGCATTGTTTTCACCGCCTCTCCCTCTCCTCCTCTTCCCTCGCCGTGCATGACGTGGTCCTCCTCTCCTCATACAGAGGGAGTCGTTATCTCCAGTAGATAATAATAACACCAATCTAAAGGAGATTTTTTGTGCCAGATAAAAAACAGAGTGGCTCCGGAATACGCCTGCCTGCCTGCCAGCTCAGGTTGTACGCTTACTGCAGTCAAGTCGGAGCTGTTTGCGAAGATGCGCTTCCAACTACAGACGCTGCATCAGGGATCTGGAACTGCGCCCTCGGGTGCGTTTCAGAGACCCCGTTCTCACCTCCGGATCACATCTGGCGCCTCCCGCCAGGCGACGGAGGTGTCTGCACTTGTTCAGTGGTAATTGCTAATGGTAATTACCAACCTTTTTCATGAACCAGGAGGCTTATATAAATAAATGACTGGTGAGTTGGACATGGCAATTTCCCAGTATCTCTAACGCCGTCCTTCACCCTAATTCCACCGCTGGGACCTCGACTGGGTCTCAGGTTCTCTGGCCCGCAGACTGCACCTATTATCTTCAACGGCTGAGGCTATTAACCAATGCACTCATGTGCTGTATGTTGGCACTCTTATTAGTTTGGCCTGGAAAGTCGGTTCTCCACAGTCCCCAAGTCTCTCTCCCCATCATTTACTCCAAAGCCTCATGTGGGCTGATACCTCCTGACCCTTTTGAAACTCTTTCTGAAGCCGTGCCTCTCAAGTCGGTTCTTTGAGCCTGGGTACTACACTCCCACCACCGATAGTCCATCTGCTGAGATTGAGGACTCCTCTCTGCATGACTACCTTTCCCCCCCCGGCACTCTCACCGAGGCCACCTGCATTGCACAGACAGAAAATGGCTGAAATGGCTGCAGCGAGATTTGCCTCCAGTGCAATCCCCTCAACATCTAAGTTGGAGGCGAGCTGACTTCTTAAGACTGGAAGGATTCAGCGCTGCTTCCTACTGTGGGGAGAGTTGCTGTGAGAGCAGTGGAGAGAAAGAGACAGAGAGAGAGAGAGAGAGAGGGAGTGTAAGGTGGGAGAAAACAGTATGCGATAGTGAGTGAACTGAAGTCTTCCCTAATTAGGCACTGGGCCTTCATTCAGCACATTTATAGTCTAATAAAGCATGCAGGGTATGTGGTGCACTGTGATTAAACAGACGTTTGCTTTAATACATGGTGGCTGGAACAGTACGTGGGGGCTGGTTCTGGAGATGTGCCACAGACATGAACAGCCCCTGCTCATCTTCTGGACTAATTATCCCAATGTTCTCGACTTCATGATTTTTAGCACGCGGCAGACAGCAGGACGGGGCCTGAGCAAGCCAAGGCAGCCACAGAAATTGTCAAAATCATTTAATCCATCTCCCGAGCATGCTAATGTAATTGCTTTTTGATTAATTGCGCCGGTGGAAAAAAAAAAAAAGAAAAGGAGCTTGCTGTTGTTGCTGTTGTCAGATTATAGTTCAATGAGATTCCTCAAAGTGATTGGTTGTAAACAGATCCCTTCATTTCAGCTCTTTAATGAAAGACTGCTCTTGAAATCTTCATGAAATGTCACTTTCAATAATTATGTTCTGAAGTTCATCTGAATGTTGCAGTGAGGGGTTTGACCTGCTTTTTGACCCCGTCATCATCCACAACATCAACAAAGAAAACTGTCCATTTTAGGTGAAAGTCATATACTTAGATTTGATTAATTTATTTGTATTGTTTATAATAGATAATATTTGGTTGTTTTTTGTCAGTTTGGAGAGATTTTGAGCAATTATTGGGCTGTAAAACATCAAACCAATCTGTCAACACTGATTGGAACGCTCCAATAAAAAAAAGCTATTAATGTTAGCAAGACACCACTGAAAGGACCGTACCAGAAGGCTTTTTTCACAGAGGACATTTTGACATGTGAACATAGAAAAAGGACAGGTGTAAATAATGAAACGAGCGATGGCTGAACCGCCTGTAGCTGCTTTGGTTTTCAGGGTCCTGGTATCACGCATGCTGGCTCACTGTTCCACTTGAATAGAGCAGAGCCATCGTTAATGTTATTAGTAACACCTGCGCTTTTCCTACTACGGCAAGTCGAAATGTCTGCTGTGCAAAAAAGGCCCATTGTTTTGGCGGTGTTAACCCATTTGCTGCGAATCATGTAGCCTTTGCATCATTTGCAAAACCATGCTGCTGTGCTTTAGAAATCTCCATGTGTTTTTTGTATCATTCCAGGCAGCCTTTGGTTTCCATTTATTTCTGTGCAGATTGGAAATCCACTTAACAACCATTGAAATTTGCTTGAGTTGTGTAATCCATCACAGTGGAAATGAAGACTGCATTCATTTATGTAAAACAAAAAAAACAGCATTATTTTCTGTGTGGCTTAATGCCAGTAAATGTGCCTTTGCCAAGATGCAGGACTCTTGTAATCTTATTGTGAATAATAATGTGATTATACGCTCAGATGCCAGTTCATGAGGTAACACTAGTTGAAACTAATCCTACCTTCATGAAGATTATAATGTTCAGGGTTTTTTGAAACTATTTTAAAGAGGTGTTAAGTCAACTTTGTGATTTTGTGGTGCTGTTGAACTGTATTGTGTTCAGCTGAAAATCTGTACTCAAGCAGAAGTACTGTTACATTGATGAAAAATTTCTTGACAACAAGTAAACTAGTGGTGTTAAAGATCTTGATCTCTCATATAATGCATGTAGTGAAGACTTTCAAGGGATTTAATATGGAGCTCACCACTATAATGACGTGTAAATTTGCAGGAATTGAATAAAAGGTAATAGCTATTTTTTTCTTATCTATTATAACTGTTGCTCATAAGTATCTTTGTCCCTGGTTGTCTGGTTGAACCATTGTTACTGTGTGTTGTTCTCCATGGTACACCTTTCAGACAAAATTACATCTATTTGTGAAGAGGACTTTCTACAACCTTAAAGCATGAAGGACTATTCAAAAAAGTGGAGTAGTCCCCTTAGAATCAAGAATTTGTTGTAGGTGGTTCGAAGCTTTTCTATCACAGACGGAGTAGAAATATCAGAGAAACTTAACCACGTAAAATCAAGACTAGAATAACTGTGCAGTTGTTTATAAGTGAGATTTTTAATCTCTATGTTGCGTGTGTGATTCATGTGGGTAATTAAGAAAACTGAAGGCTTTCTTAGAAGCAAATTATATTTTTAAAAGTAGTAAAGCAGATAACATATTGCCCCCAACAAGTTCAGAACAAATGACATGGGTTTCTATTATATTTTTCCACTAAATATATATGAATGAGGATAGGCTAAATAACATCAGTGTTACCAAAAAATAAATACATCCTGTCATTTTTTCAGTGCAATGAGGAATTAATAGCGACATTCAGGTGCACTAAGTGGTGTTATAGCCAGATGAAGTGTGAGGTAAACAGTGAACCTTGTTACCACACTGTTTCTTGCATGTTGAACAATGTTGTGACAATATTAGCTTGTTTCCATTGACAGCAATTAAATGAACAATATACACGATGGTCAAAGCCATGAAAATAAGAACTGCACTGTAAGAAATGTGATTTATCCCCACCCATTCAAGAACAGATGGAAGTGTGAGTGCAAAATAAAAGAAATAAGGTCACGTAAATCAAGGAAAATTTAATTAAAGGAGATAACATACAGTATATAGACAAAATATGTGACAATCTCATATAAGGGAATTAATTGAATTTATATGCACAATATTTAAATTGTGCTGCTTGAGGTCTCACATTAAAACAATAACAAAAGATGTAGTTTGATGGCTCCGTGAAGTAGAGTTGTAGTTCTTTCAGAATTCATGTTCATAGATAAGGTAATAAAGTTTTATTCACATTACATTTGGTGACTTCCTTTCTCACGCTCTGGTGTATCCCGATATATCACCTGTTTTCCTGTACATTAACAAGCTAACAAGCTAGCAACAGCTAGCAGGAAACACAGTTTTACCTTGAATAAATTATAGATTTCTCTGCTTTTGACCATTTTCGAAAAATCATGATGTAAGTTCACAGCTCAACAAAATGTCCGTAAATGTTACATAATATAGCTTTAAAACAGATAAAAGTGTAAAATATGTGTAAGTGCATATAAAAATACTAAAACAAGCAAAATGAAAGTATGTAAAGGCAACAAAAGAAAAAACTAAACAATACAATAAATATAAAGAGTAAATATTAAAGTACAGAATACAGAATAATATAAAAACAATCCCCAAAAATATTTGTGTCTCCCAACTTTTGTCTCATTGCATTTAACCCTCTTTGATTTCTTTGGCTGGTAGTGGCAGCTGTTATGTGTTAAAACTTAAATTCTGAGCCATTATTAGTTCGATTCTGGCGCCTGAAAACATAACAACGTGTTTTTCCTTGGTTATGCAGCCTGCTGCTAGGAGGTAATTCTTTTTTGCCTCCAGGTAACATCGTGATGCCGGTTCTAAAAGGATCTAGAGTCAAGGTCGGACGTTTTAGGAGACATAATAATAAGAAAAATACATTTCTGAGTTAAGGGGTTCTTTAAAAGCTTATCTGGTAATTGTGTTATTATGGTAGAGGGAGAATCCAAATCTTCTATTACTTAGGAATAAAATTGAGAATAATGCAGAACAATTTTGCTCCACTACGTGTGTGTCTTGATAATTGCATTAATGAATCGGATAAGTGTTTTGAAAGCACATATTTACCTCTGTGTAAGCAGTAACAGCAGGAGGTTCCGGATACACAGAGTGAAGTAAAACATGTGGATAGTTGCATCAAACTGCAGTCTAACTGTAGGAGTGAGATCCTAAAAGTTGCTGAATGTGGAAATACTTGAGGAAAGTAGAGGTGCTTAAATATTAATCCAAGTACAGTACTTGAGTAAATGTACGTAGTTAAGCTGCACAGCTGCTTCTGCCATGTAGACCCATATGGTCCCCTAAGGTAATCATTTCTGCAACAGTTGCTGAAGTTAATTGTTAATATGTTTCCCTGAGGTGCACAGGCAGCCTGTATTGGTGGGCATGTTCCTACAGGTGTTTTCTGGGGCTATTTTTGCAGATATGTTTCTGAGAAATTATACAACCAGATACCTGAAATATAAAATGCTAATACAATGGTAGAAAAGTGCTCACAATGTGCTGAAATAATATTAGAAGATAAAATCACATGTCCTGTTCCAGTGGTGAAGTGGTTGATGTTGACAGTAGGTTTTAGGGCCTCAAAGTTGCTGGATCTTTGGAGCTAATATTAATACATCTGCTGATATTCTTTATACAGAGTACAGAATATATTATCATGCATGCAAACCAATGCTGCATAATCATTATTTACCATAATTAACAATGTGTGAATGCTCTTTGTGACCTTTTTTGTAAATGTGAAAACAGATGTCACACCTCATAAATGGATAAAGGTACTGAATAAGCATTACTTAACCATAATTAACCATTAGTTGCTTAGTACTGCTTTGACTAATGTGAATTAATGGATCCTTAAATCCTTAAATTTACTTAAGTTAAAGTACTGGTGTTAGAAATATAAGCAAGTATTCATCACAAAAACTACTCAGAGTATTAGTTACTTTTAAGCGTTGTCACAGTCACCTCTACAAACTAGGTTTGCAAATTTCGTATGTTTTCCTCAACCAATACTTAAAAATGCAAAATATCAATAACTCATTAATAAATAACTTTTTTCTCATTTTAAGTTGTAGTTTGATTGTCCTCATTCAACAAATGGCTCCGTCAGACAAAACAGTGTCAAATGAGGAGCAGTTACCACCATATCTACTGATTAAATGTCCATGAATACATTTGTAGTTGGTTAAATTCTTAATAGCAATTAATCGATTAATGATTGATCATTTAAATCCTGACTCCAAACACATGCCGCCGCAGCATTTTGTTTCGTTTTTACATCCATATGTCATTGTTTTCATCGGCCCATTTGCGATCAGATCACCTGATCAGATGAAAGGTTTGGCTATTAATTCAAATTATATTCAGTACTCAGTTATGTTTTTAAATGTAACTAAGTAGATTACATGTTGTAATGCATACTTAAGCACAAGTAAAAGTACAGACTTGGAAATATATTCATAAAAGTACCCCCAAAAAACTACTTAATTACAGAAATTTGAGTATTTGTAATTAGTTACTTGCACTCCTGCATATCAGGCATCATATCTGACAACTCTCTTATATTGATGTGATATCAGGCAGATAATACTGGTCAACCACTGTATTAGTCAGGCTCTAATAGGTTTAATTAAATGTTAAACAATTCCAAATCCTGAAGTGGCTCTTCTTCAGCACAGTCACTGTGACTCTTTACTGAGAGTGCTGTGAACAACAAGTCAACATGTCCTGCAGAGCCCAGAGACTGGGGACCGCTGGCTCACACGCGGACAGTCAACAAGGTTGTTGGCCGAGAAGAGTTGGCCGCGGCTGAACTTTTCTCACTCAGAGGACGTCAACAACCAGCGAAAACGTGTATGTTCCACGTTCCACGCTGAGGCGAGTTTGTTTCACGAACAGAACTCTGGCTGGCAAGAGCGACGAGGACGAGAAGTTGATGAGAGCTTTAAAAGCTTCCCAGTTCCCTGCAACTTTTATTCACACACCTCTGTACAAACCTGCAGTGCGTGACCAGCAAAAATGATTAATAATAAAGGTTCTACGGTGTCTTGTGTATGGTTTGTTTTTGTGTATTTAACGTGAAGGTCAATGGTGCCGGAGTCACTAATGTGGAAATGAAGGATTGTTTTCCCCTCCAGTCAACGGACACATGGTGCGGTGGCTCAATACTGTTTCTGCACTCATGTTCCTGAGAACAAATGTACCAAACAGAACACATTAACTCCACGTTCGATCACGACATATGAGCCCTGAATCAATGTTTCAAAGGCCTTTTAAAAGACATTTAAGTAAAGGTAAATTCTGCTTTATTACAGCTTGGATCTTATTTATAAGGGTTTGACCATCCTTAAAATCATCAGTGATAAGACTGTATTAATCATGGCTCTAAACTTAGAACATGGCAGCTAGAACAATGACAAGAAAGTAGGTATAACCCTCTATGTTGGGTTCAAGGTAGAACTCTCTGAAAGGTTCAAAGTTGAACCTTTTGATAATTGTTCTGTTAGGAACCAAAATGAGTTCTCCTATGAAGACAAGTCAAAGAAACTTTATTGTTCTAGTAAGCACCTTTATTTCTAAAAGCATATCATTGGATGATGTAGAAAGTAAAAGTACAGAACAATGGGCTGTCATAAATATAATCCACATGTATCTTCATCATTTGAATCTGACGTTAAATAAATGTCTCAGCGTTCTGTGGAGAACGGTTGCATCTACTGTTGGGAAAGATGATTAGAGTCTTTGTTTTTGATTCATGCTACATAATTAGTGATTTATGGGTAGTTATGGTAATTCAGCAAACCAGTGTTCCATTACAAAAGTGCGAAACTGAAGGAGTTTACTGCATATGTAATGCAGCTTCTGAACCACCCGAAATCCATCAGGAGACGGAAACTATCCAACCAAACGTTCTTTCAGTGGTGTGGAAAGCAAAGAAATCATTACAGAAAGGCATCAAGTTATATGTGCTGCACCAAAACACAATGTGTGTGCACAAACATTCTGAGTGTCCTTTTCAGATGGTTAATCTGGTAATATCGCAACAACTTGGGAAATGGCAAAGAACACAAGGGTTCATAAAAAAAATGTCTGCTGCACCACGCTTGGCTCCGTTTCTGATGAAACTGTCTGTCTTTGTTGTGCTATGCCATGTGTTCAGCATCCCATTCTGCTCTGCGCGCGAGGCCTACAGCAAATTTGTGTTTATGGTTGTTGTGGGGCGGTTGATTCAGCCAAAAAGCAGAGAGTGAGAGAGAGGCAGACTTTAAAGAGAGAGAAAAAGACGGAGCGAGATGGAGAGAGGGACAAAGAGAGACAGAGGAGGGCAGTTACCTCAGATGCAGTTTGCCCACATCTCATTAGTGCCTGCTTTCAGCCCAGCTGATGTTCACCACCCACTGAATTATACATCCGCCACTAATTTGGGAAGGATTTAATATTGTATCTGCTTTATCTCTATCTAAAAAACTGCAGGCATTTCATAATTTATTTGTTAGAGCCCTCTAGTTATACCTTCTAAGCTTTAGAGGCAGGGGAAAGAATCCTAAATTAGCCTAATTTGGGGCGTCATGACCCACATGTATTTTCACACATCTTGTGAGGCTTATCAAAACTGCCCCTTGAAAAAAGAACAGAAAATATTTTTCCCTTTCAGAAACATTAAAGTCTACAAGATAAAATCTAAGGAAAGTTCAAAAACACAATAAAACAGTTTCATCTTCATTATAAATACTCTGATATTACAGGAAAAAAAACAATCTGAAAGTTGAGAGATATTAGCCGCCTCATCCAAGGGTGTAGAATTGAGTATGGACGGTGCCACCCACTAGCAAGGGACTACTGAATTGTCCCTAGCAAAGAAAGATCACACCCCCTACCTTCCCATTTGGACCACCGGGGGGGAAAGAGAAATATACCCAAATGTTTATATTGTAACTTCCCATGAATGCTGTAATCTTAGTCAGCACTCCTTTGGCAGCAGCACAGCCTTGTAGCTCCAGCTGGGACATGTCTCTTGTTGTCCCCACCAACCGTGACATTAAATATCCCTCTTTGTCAATGGCAAAAACAACAGCAACATGCCAGGACAAACAAACACAAAGTTTTTAATAAAAATATAATAAAAATTGGACAAATTTATAAGAGAAGAATTGCAATTGTAGTAGGATTGATGGGACCTGATCAGGACAGGAGTCATTCTTCCAGGTTTGGGATGTACAGGAGCCTTTTTCACGCCTCTGCACTGGTGACAGCCATGGCTGGAGGCATTAAGTTTCCAGGCTGTCTGTCCATCTGTCCCGTTCCTGTGAAGGCAACATCTCAAGAAAGCCTGGACGGACTATCTGCAAATATGGCACAAATGTCCACTTTGACTCAAGGTCACTGTGACCTCACGTCTGTCCCGTCCTCGTGAATGTGATATCTCAAGAGCATCTGGATGTAATTTCTTAAGATTTGGCACAAATGTCCACTTGGACTCAAAGATTAATTGTGTAGAATTTAGTGGTCAAGATCACTGCAACTTCATGTCTGTCTCGTTCTTGTGAATGCAATATTTCAAGAAAGCCTTGATGGAATTTGCCCAAATGAAGGACAAAGGTCAAAACATGTTTTTGACTAAAACTCTAAAATCTATATGCTAATTATGATAACATTTCACTCAAATGTCTAATAAATTCAGCTTCACTGTGATATCATGATGTTATCCTAATAAATGTAATAGCCTACCTTATATTAAATTCCTTAAAAATTCCTTCACATGGATGTATTGTGCAACTTGACTGATTCAGGAGGTGGTAATTCTAGTTTTACATTCCCATGTGATTGAGATGGGACAGGAGTGGAATTCCACTCCCATGTCACCCTCTAATCCAGATCATATTTTAATACTGGGTGTAAAATGCTATTGAGGGGTGTCTGACCAAGGGTATGCTACATAAACTGTGCTCTTCTGCTTGTATGAGACATGACTGATGCTCATGTGCGGTAGATCCCTGATATATCATGCATATTTAATACACTAAATGATCTTTCACCTCCAATTTCACCTGATAGATTGCACATGTGCAGTATGAAATATTACATGGTTGTATTTTTAGTTACGTTAACAGAGCTTACACACCACGCAGACAGGGGCCACACGGGCTGATTATGTTACAGTGATAAAAATAATGCCAGCCATCCATCAGAGCCTCAGAGGGAAAGTCTATCGCTCTGAGGCTGCAGGGGGTTGTGGGATGGGGGGGGGATGTGGGGGATTTTATCTTTATGGGTGAATTGCAGTAAAACAATCACACTGAGCATGTATTCAAACTCAGAATAGTCAGCTCTCAGAGGAGGTAAATTACAGCAAAGAGCTCAGACAGGTCCATCATGCTTAGCTGAACTTACGGGGGGACTGGAGTCGGATCTGTTCCAATCACCACCTGGCAGGATGACAGGTTAGCAAAACGCCGTCCAGCTAACAAGCTGTTTTTGTTTAGAAGCCCTGTTTGCTCGTAATTGGGGAGGTTCAACGAAAACAGGCCCAGTAAAAGAAAAAAAAAAGAAACGTATTTGCACAATAAAAATGATTCTTACGAGATCCAGACAGGATTGAGTGATAATATCATGTTTCTGATATAGAAACATGTATCATCATGTAATCATATTATTCAGCCTCCAGGTTTGTTTGAATAATTAATCACACGAGCAACAAGCAGGAGAAATTAATTATCTTCTGTTTATGCACAGTTCACCAGTCACTCGAAGAAAGAAGGGTTCCACAAGGGTTCTTCCTGAAGGGCTGAGGTTCCATTTCCCTGTGAAGAACCCTTTTTTGAAGAAAGGATTCACCATGTGTTCCATTAAGAACACGTTTCATCGAAAGAATGCTTTCTGGAAGAAAGAGTTCTTAAAGGATTGTTGAGGTCCTCGAAGAACTCATCAAGGGTTCTTTGTACTGTAATATAAAAGGGTTCTCCGTAGAACCTCTAGGTGGTTTTTTAGTATGTAAATATAAAAGGGTTCTCGGTAGAGCCCCTGTGTGGGTTCTAGATGAAACCCTTGGAAAATACAAGGGCTCTCTGTAGAACCCCCTGGGTGGACTCTAGCTATAACTCCTGGAATATAAAAGGGTTCCCAGTAGAAATCCCTGGATGGGTTCCAGATTACCCTTTGAATATAAAAGGGTGCTTGATAGAACCTCCTGGATGGGTTCTAGATTAAACTCCTGGCATAAATAAGGATCTCTGTAGAACACCTGGGGTGGGTTCTAGATTAAATTGCGAAGCATTCATCTTATCACTTGATATGCTTTTTAGTTTAAGAAAAAAAACACAAATTAGCTGGAATGATACTTCAGTTGATGGCTTGTTGGCCTTCTTTTAGCCTCCCACAAATTTAGAAAAAAAAGAGCCAGTGTAGATCCACTTTCACTTTAGATTAATTTCAGCTGCCTGCAGTACGAGGATGCTCTATCAAAAGATGGAAGTGTAAAATGAACCGCTGGTCCCCTCCGCAATTTACAGGCATCCCTCAACAAAAAACATGAAAGTGCTAACTCTATTCAACAGATAATTGAGAGTAGAGATTCAAGGCAGCATTTCTATCTCTGTTGTCCTGATAGAATATTATCCTTCCAGGCAGTCTAGTTTTTCCTTACTTTGCTGTTGTCTGTAATTTCAAAGGAGCAGAAATTAGGTGTTCTCTGCTGAGCCATAATGAGTAGGCTAACTAAGTTAATAAACAATAAAATGTTTTGCTAACTTTTTAGCTAACTAGCAATAACTGTTTAACTTTTTAGCAAACTAGCAAATAATGTAACGTTTTGTTAATTTTTTTGCAAGCTAGCACACAATGTAACATTTTTAGAGCTACTTAGTTAGCTGGTGAACAATGTAACATAGTGTTAACCAGAAAACAGCAGCGTTTTGTTAACTTTTCGGTAGCAAGCAAACAGTGTATCTTTGTGTTAATTTTTAACTAGATAGTGAAGGATGTAACTGCTTAATTTTTTAGCTAGTAATCTTAATAGTAACGTTTTGTTAACATTTTGTCTAGTAAACAATGTAATATTTTGTTCAATTTTAAGCTAGCAAGTAAGTAGCTTACCGTTTTCTTAAGCTATTAGCTAGCTAGCGAATAGTGAAGCGTTTTGTTAACATTTTAGTTAGCTAGCAATCGATGTAAAATTTTGTTAAGGAGTACAGAGCAGCCATAAGGTAACCATTTCCACTCTTCCTCTAAACTTACTGGGTCTTGACGGCATTCAAATAATCTTCACAAACTCACACAAATTTGTTAACTTTTTAGCTAAAAGGCAAACAACAGCTGTGTCTCAATTCACGTAATTCTGTCAGTACATGAAGTGTCCAGTGTTCCACACTCAATTTCTGGCTTTTTTGAAAACATCTGGGCTTTCACAGTGCACTTTATTTTCAATGTGAATGCACTCATACACTCAATACTCAATGTGTAAGTACAGAAGAATATGAATTGTGAATTTGTGAATTTTTTAGCTAGCTAGCAAACAATCTGACATTTCATTAACCCTTTAGCTAGCTGGCAAACCATATAACTTTAAAAAAAAAAAAACAACATTGTAGCTAAGTTGCAATCAGTGTAAAAATTATTTGTTAATGCAGAACAGCTGAAAGTTAACCATTTCCTCCCCTCTCCCGTACTTAAGTCTTGACAGCACTCAAATTAATTTTTATTTTATTTATTTATCTATTTATTTATTTAAATTTGGGTCAAAAGTCATCTCCAAACTGATGAATTAACTTGAATTTTACTCATTCCACTCTAATTTTGTGTCTGTTTATATCAATAAAAAGGCTTGAATGATAAAACAATGTAACGGTTTGAATGATCATATCATGTTTCTGATATAAAAACATTTATCATTATGTAATCATGTTATTCAGCCTCCAGGTTTGTTTGAATAATTAATCACACAAGCAACAAGCAGGGGAAATTAATTATCTTTTGTTTATGCACTGTTCACCACATTCTTTGCAGTGCCCCGTGACTCAGCCTTTGTTGTATTTATATTATGAGGCCACATTCCAGTCAACTTGATTTTTATTTTAATTTCTGGAGTTTTGAATTGAACATGACTTTTCCCTCAGTATGCGTTTTGGTTTAAGAAAAAAAAATTCACACAAAATCACAAATTAGCTGGAATGATACTTCAGTTGATGGCTTGTTGGCCTTCTTTTAGCCTCCCACAAATTTAGAAAAAAGAGCCAGTGTAGATCTACTTTCACTTTAGATTAATTTCAGCTGCCTGCAGTACGAGGATGCTCTATCAAAAAATGGAAGTGTAAAATGAACCGCTGGTCCCCTCCGCAATTTACAGGCATCCCTCAACAAAAAACATGAAAGTGCCAACTCTATTCAACAGATAATTGAGAGTAGAGATTCAAGGCAGCATTTCTATCTCTGTTCTTCTGATAGAATATTATGCTGTTGCATCCTTGTTTTAGCACAATTGCCAGTGAAACCTCTCTTCGCTCCTCAAATTTCTCATTGAAAAAAGGAGAAACAGAATCTCAAGATTGTATCAGGACAGAAAAAAATAACTTACAACCACTTTTTTTTAGGAATAAAGCAAAAAAACGATACCCACACGCACAAAACACTGCCAATTCTTGTGTGAGATCGCTGGTTCTGGTGCTAAACGCACACACACACAAGGAAATGACATGGCGCGAATCAGCAGAGTTAATCTCGGGCAGAATCACCTGGGGAATAACGGTCCCTCAGCTCATCAGAGTCCAAGGCAAAGTTGAGGAAGACACCTCTAGCAAACACCACCATAACACATCCAATATCCCTGACATGTTTAGCTGTCTGCCCGCCATGTGTCCCCTGCCAGAGGAGAAAAACCTGGAGATTAGATCATATTAGATAACGGGGGCAGATGACCCGCTAGGTGGGATTTTGGGGGCGTGTTTTGAACCTTTTTCCATCAGGGGCAGCAATTCTTTTGGAAGGAGACACAGCTTGTCATAGCTCCTTTCTACACCAGGCCTCAGTCGCACCGACGAGGAATCATTTTTGAATCTGATCATATCATTGTTTAACTTTGCTGCACCAAACTTTTGAACTGGTTTAAAATGAAGAAAGATTCCATTTAAATCTCTTTAATCTTTAGTTTAGTTTTTATTCTATAACAAGGTTAAAAATCATTGGGTTGGCCCAAAACTGTAAACTCCAATTTAAAAATGTAATTTTAATTCTAAATTTACACTCCAAGAGGTGAGTTTTAAAATGGCTGCCTTTTTGAGATTTATTGAGCAAAATGTTCTTGTAGAACCCAGTTGAGTTTTAATGGATGTGTTTTCTTTGTTTCACTCCAGTTTATCTCTTATCACTTTTTGCTTTAATAAGAAGGGTAAAGTAGAGCTAACTAACTTTTTAAGCTAGCTAACAAACAATGTAATGTTTTCCTAACTTTTTAGTTTGCGAGCAAACAGTAACATTTTGTTAACTTTTCAACTGGCTAGCAAACAGAGTAATATTTTATAGACTTTTTAGTTACCTAGCTAATGATCTAGTATTTTTGCTATTTCTTTAGTTGGCTAGCAAACTGTAACATTTTGTTAATTTTTTTAAGTAGGTTGCAGACAATGTAAAGTTTTGTTACCTTTTTTGTCTACCTAGCAAACAATGTAACATTTTTTTAACTCTTTAGCTGAACACAAAGAATTCACAACATAAAATAAAATACTATTCACGGAGGGGTCGTCCCATTAAGGGAAACACTGTATTAATCTTTGCTGGTGCAACCCAGCTCTCATAGATCAAAAAATGTTTTCCAACATAACACTGCGGCACGGACACAGTCTGTTGCTGCAAAAAAAAAAAAAAGAAATCCATTGCATTTGCTGACAATAGATTCCCAGATAGATTCCCAGGCTGCTCTGCTGGTTAATTATCATTCTTTTATAACTTTCAAAAACAGCTGAGCCCCCCATTTAAAAATCCATAGACACTATTCCCTAAGACTATACACACAGCCAAAAAAACATTCCATAAATTCATCCAACCAGCAGCAGACCCACTAGACCTGCCGCTATTTTGAAAACAAATGTGACTGTTTAAATAGGTCCTTTTGATGAACTTCTGCAAACCCCATTCGAATTTGATTTCTGCATACAAAAGAGGATAATTACATAAACATCATCTAACCACCCGCAGTATATAATTAACGGCATCTAACTGGTCCTGCAGACAGAGAAGAAGTCAAGTAGAGTTTTGTGTGTGTGTGTGTGTGTGTGTGTGTGTGTGTGTGTGTGTGTGTGTGTGTGTGGTGAGGGAGGAGGTCGGAGGAGTGATTCATCTCAGATATCTGCAGAGGTGGCAAAAGTACACACATTCTTTACATAAATAGAAGTATAGATACTTGAGTAAATAAAAATAGACCCCAGCAAAAGTGGAAGTACTGATTCAACTTCTTTACTCAAGTAAAAGAGGAAAAAGTATTTGTATTTTATGTCTTTTTCTTTTAATTATGTCATTTTCATTGTTTTTGGTCCATGACTTTTTCATTGTTATGTCATTTTTTTTCCTTTGTTATCTTGCTACATTTGTTATCTTATTGCATCATTTTTGATCTTGTTACATCTTTTCCATCTTGTTACATCATTTTTGGTCTTGTCGGGCCTTTACGTTATTTTTCGTCTTGTCACTTGATCTTGTCACGTCTTTCACATCTTTACTTTTTATCATTTTGTTACTTTTTTTTTTACGTAGCGTTTCGTCCTGTTACGTTGTTTTTCATCTTATATCTTTACTGTAACTTTTTGTCTCGTTACATCATTCTTTATCTTGTTACTTCTCCATTTTGTGATGTCTTTTTCGTCTTGTTGCGTCAAGAAACAAGAAATTGTTTTTTTCTATGTTATTCTTTCTTGCTTGATGTTTGGAAGGAAATGATGCCAAATAAAAATAATGTAGGGAGTATTTAAAAACTTGTCAGAAAAATAAATACTCATGTAAAGCACAGACACTTGAAAAATCTCTTCAAGTAGAGTAACACAGTATTTGTTTTCAGGTACTTTCCACCTCTGGATGTCTGTACAGAACCAGTCAGTACTTAGTGACATGAGTATTACAGTATGTGTGCGCCAGGAGTACACTGAATACCTTGGAAAATGAAGCTAGAACCCTGGCAGATGGGAACATCACCCTTTGGTATTCTGATGAACCGATCGACCTCCCTCCTCCTCCGTGTGGCTCGCTGCTTCTTTTACAGCCTCGCTTCAGAAACCATGAAGGAGCGAGAAGTGTTTGTGAATTCCTACCATGAAGAGAAACTCGAGGAGGAGCACTGAATTATGGGCACCCCCGACACAGAATGAAAGAAATATTTCTCAAACTTCCTGCGGAGCAGCTGAGCTCTCCGTTCCCGCTGAACGCAATTTGATTTATGTTTAATTTCACGATTTTTCTTTTTCTTGCACCTGACTCCTGGACAATGACAAGGGCCTTGTGCCGTCTGCTGCAGCTGGAGGCCTGTTTACATATCAGCAAGTAATGACTCATGTGGCTTCCAGCTGTGTGCACTCTTAAAAAATAAAGGTGCTAACTAGAACCACAAAGGGTTCTTCAACCAGTTCCCATAGGAGAGACCCCTTATGTTTCCAGGAAGACCCTTTTAAAACCTTAGAACTCTTTCAGAGAGTGTGAGGAACAACCCAACATAGAGGCTTATACCTAGAACCACCTGTGAAAGGTTCCACACAGAGCCCCCTATGAGAGGTTCCACCTTCTAGGGGTGCTAACAAGAATACTTTCAGGGTTTTATACCAAGAACCTTTTTATATTGCAAGCGTTTTGTCAAGAACTCATCCAGGCAGTTCTGCTCAAAATCCTCACATACTCCAAGGATTTTATCTATAACCCATCCAGGGGGTTCTATTGAGAACCTTTATATATTCCAAGGGTTTCATCTAGATCATGCTCAGGGGGTTCTAGCAAGACCCTTTTTATATTCCCAAGATTTTAGTCATAACTCATCCAAGGGGTTATACTGAGAACTTTTTAACACTGAAAGAGCTTTATCTGATATCTACACTGGGGGTTCTACCTAGAACCTTTTTATATTCCAAGGGTTTCATCTAGAACACACTCAGTGAGTTCTCCTGTTAACATTTTTATATCGCAAGGTTTTTATCTAGAAACACCCAGGGGATTCTACTAGAGAACCTTTTGATATTACAAGGGTTTTATCTAGAACCCACACAAGGGGTTCTACCAACGACCTTTTCATATTCCAAGGGTTTCATCTAGAACACACTTAGAGGATTCTACTTAGAACCATTTTATATAACAGGGGTTTAATCTAGAGCCCAACCTGGGAGTTTTAACGAGAACCTTTTTATACTCCCATGCTATGGTTTAATCTAGAATCCATTTAGGAGGTTCTACTGAGAACCTTTCAATATTCCAGGTATGTTATCTAGAACCCACACAGAGGGTTCTACTGAGAAACCTTTTATATTATAGTATTCAGAGCCCCTGACAAAAGATTTCAACAATCTCTGAAGAACCCTTTCTTCTGTACAAAGTTTTGCTTTTAATGAAAAGCTCTTAGTCTTATAAAGAACGCGACAGGCAAGGCTTTCAAACAAGGGTTTTGCAGAAGTAAACAGTTCTGGGTGGATCCTCTGCCTTTTAGAAAGAACCCTTGTTTCTAAGAGTGCGTTGAAAACCCCTCTTGTGTGTGTTTCGAGTTCATACTAAACAATCTGTGCCCACGTTAATCAGAAGTATATAATAATGATTCTTTTTAAATAAATAGTTTGTCATGATTTGGCCTGTGCTGCAGAACCCACGTGCACATGGCGTCCATATGGAGAAGGTTCCACACGCCTCTCTGTGGTGCACCACACAGTTCTGTGGACTGCAGAAAGACTTTCATCATCTCAGCTATAATTGACAAGCTTGTTTTAACTGCGTCTGCATGCGGCTGCGGGAATGCTATTTGACATCTGTTGCGGAAGCCATGGGTGTTGCATTACTTATGGTGGTGGCAATAGATTTTTTTTTTCTGAAGCAGTACAGTAATTCAGCCCTTCCCTCTCTCTTGCTTTATTTTTTCATCTCAATTTTCCCTCCCCCTGCCTCCTCCCTCCCTCTCCAGCTCTCTGTTCTCCTCCCGCCCACAGTATATTCTGCTACTTTGATAAAAACAGTGAAATTAGAGGTCATTTTGGCGAGCTCCAAAAATAGAAGGCAATCCAAGTTTGCCAGCCACCGGGTCTCTGTGGAGTCTGGTAAAAATCAGAAATGTTGGAATGTAATACTAAAACAATGTTAAGAGAGGACCCCTGGCTTCCCGCCACAGTCACACACACACAGTGTGTCCCCCACAGAGACGCACCCCTCTGGACAGGGTTCTTTCATTAGATCCACACGCACACACGCACAAACATCATGTGTTCTGTTCAGAGAACCACAGAGAACCACAGTGTTTAATTATTCAGCCGCTCGTCTGAATTAACTAATTCAAAAAATGTTATCTATGTATTGCTTTACCTATTTACCTAAGGTTCTATTGTTCCATCTTTTGTTCTATCTATTGTTCTGTTGATTGTTACATACTTTGTTCTATCGTTTCATTTACCGTTCTGTTGCTCTCTCTGTCTTTGTCTGTTCTTCTCTATATCATTTGTAACTGTTCCATTCATTGTCCTATCGTTCTATTGTTCTATTTATCCCTCTATTTATCATCCCATCTTTTCTATTTATTGTTCAATCTATTGTTCTAGCGTTCTTTTCATATTCCTATTATTCTATTAATCATTCTATTGGTCCATTGTTCTATTGTCTTCTCCGCTCTATTGTTCTATCTACTGTTCTATTTATCATTTAACCCTTCTATCTATTGTTCTATGTTTTGTTCTATCATTCCATTGACTGCTCTTTTGTGCTCTTGATTGTTCTATACCTTGTTCTATTGTTTTTTGCTATCATTCTAAATGACCCATGTATTGTTTTATTGTTCTATTTATCCCTCAACTTATCATTCTATTTATATTTCTTTTGTTCTATTAATCACTACTGTTCTGTTTGTCATTCTGTCCGTCACTCTTCCGTTCTGTTTATTGTTCTATCTATTGTTCTGTCGATCTATTCTTCTATTAATCACTCTATTTATAGTTCCATCATTCTATTGTTTTTATTTATTGTTCTATTCATAATTCTATCTATGGTTCTACCATTCCATTGTTCTCTGTGTTGGTCTATTTATCATTCTATCTATTGTTCTATTGTTTTGTCACTCTTGTTCATTTCTATTTATCATTCTGTCATTTTATCTATGTTCTAGTATTTCTATTCTTGTCATTTTATCATCCTATCTGTTGTCCCAATTATGATTGTATGGTTCCATCTGTCATTCTAGTAGTTTATCCACCCACCTATATGTGGTTCCATCACTCTGTGGTTCTATCTGTCTGTCTGTGTCTGTGACAGAGCTTGTGACTGTAGAGGACAGGGGTGAAGGGGGCAGCAGTAATTTCCTCCTCCTCCTCCTCCTCCTCCTCCTCGTGGGTGAGGCGGTGGACGGCGGCTCTGATGGGGTTGTAATGGAAGCCGAGTGTCAGAACAACACGGGCAGGACAGACGGGAACGTGAGGAGATGGTGGCGAAGCGCGAGAGGCCAAAGGGCTGAGCTGAGAGAATGAGCGCGAGTCTTTATGAGCTGTTTGGGATGAACAAGGACAGAAATGGGTGGGGGTTTTTTTTCCACTGACCCGGCTGTGCTTGGGGGATCATATCATACTCTGGTACCACTGACCAGAATTAACAGGAAGCCGCTGTTTGTTTTTCATGCTACGGTTGGTAACAACACACGTATTGGCGACTGATCAGCCATGAGAACAATAAACGCAACAAGTGCCAATTTAGAGCGGGATTAGAACTGTTAAAAATGCATCATTTGCTTTTTGTGCTGGGTATTTTTTCTCTCATCGTTTCAGTTACAGTATGTGCGAAGAAAAGGTGGTAGTCTGCAAGCTTGTGTTGTTATTTTTATCTTAGGTGCTGTGATGTGTCTGCACTTTGTACAGATCACCTGTCAGTCACACAACGCTGCTGGTACTGTGAGACTTTTTCCTTGGATTTATTTTTTTTTTTCAACTTGTTTTAAGTTGTTGTTTTTTTAAGTGGTAGTCTTTTATTTATTAGTCCAGTTATGCTCAGGTTATGTTTCATATACCTGCCTTTAAATCATTTTAAAAAGCCACTGCTGTTGTTGCTTACAGAAAGTACAAAAAAAACAACCCTTGTGCGCTGCAGCCTTTCCAACTGTACTCAGAAACTAGTGCAAAACATAAACGATAAAAACCTAAGCAAACTCTGCCCAGAATGATTTAAGATGATGCTGCAGCCAAGTGTATGTCCTTGGCAATACTTTTAATTATTGCCAGTTATTACTGCAGTATGCATGCACAGTTAATGCAGTATGGCTGGGGTTGGGTATCAATTGTTTTGGTTTTTTTCCGATACTGGTGCTAAAATGACTCTTAAAACAGTGTTGGTGCATAAATGATAGCTGAACTGATATGAACAACACCACCTCATCTTCCCTGACAGTCGGTTTCAAACGTACCTTCAGCAGCTCTCTCAGTCCAAATCAGCCCAGCAGTTCACTTCAGCTCACTTCCAACAACCCAACAC
This sequence comes from Lutjanus erythropterus, assembly GCF_056507025.1. Lineage (NCBI taxonomy): Eukaryota > Metazoa > Chordata > Actinopteri > Lutjaniformes > Lutjanidae > Lutjanus > Lutjanus erythropterus. The sequence continues at coordinate 29,001,198 of NC_139337.1, forward strand.
AGAAGAAAAAAAACTACCATCCTGTCACCGTCCTCTGGCTCTGGTGGCTCAAACATGTCCAATAAAGCTGTTAGACAGTGTCCATGTTTCAGATTGTTTTCAGGTCACAGTTTGCTCTGCGTTTCAGTGCAAACCTCTCATTTTTTCATGAATTTTGTACCCAAATTTTTGATAACTTATTTTTTTAAATCATTCAGATTTGGCTGGGTGGTTGATAACACGTTTCTGCAGTGTGACAAACTCAGAACACACATTCATTGTTGCTTTACAAGATCTTTAAATACAAACTCTGAGTGCAATTGCCACAGCTGTTTCATGGGATATCACAGCTCCATTGTATGTCTCTTAAAGGTAGTAACTCACTCAAAACATTTCATTCATGCTTCAAAACCCTATTATTGTGTCGATGAATTGGCCACCCAACTGAGAAGTTGTTTTGTCGTCGCGTGAGCCGTGCTGCTCAAAATGTTCTTTTTTTTCACCACAGCAGTCAACCGTGAAAATGTTTCTAATATAGTTTGTAGAAATCTGTTTTGTTCGACTTTTTTTGTTGACAGACTTCCTACTGTACTATACAAGCATGTCAGCTGAATGCCGTTGTGTATCACACTGAGCTTTTTTGATGCAGATTTCAAAAGTCGGTAAAAGTTTACTGAGAAAAGACGATGCTGTGCTGTAGTAAAAAGGAGGCACATTTGTACGCCATTTGTAGCAATGTGTTACATGCACTGTACACAGAAAATTCACATTTGATCTTTCATGTGAAGTCAAATACAGTTAACAGAAAGCTTTACACAAAATAACACCCAGGTGATCCCTTCATCATCATTGTCACCTGACAGGTGTTTTACCAATTTAGTAGACATCAGAAACGCTAAAACGCTGATAGAACTGTTCATTTAAGTACTTTCTATCCGCAGTAGACTCTAGAACTACTTTCTTTTCTACCAGAAAGAAAGTAGTTCCTACATAAAACTGTTCACAACAAGGTCTGTGGGTTATCTTGAGTAAGGAGGTCATGAGTTTTGGAAAGAGATGCTGGTACTTTAAGCTTGTGCCATCTAGTCCCATTATATTTGAAAAAAGGCAGACATCTCTAGGACTGATATCTCCAAAACTCTCCAACTCACACCAAAAAAAATCTACATGGATAAACAGCACCACAGACTGGGGGGGGGGGATATATGTTTTTGACTTTAGGGTGAACTGTTCTTTTAAGTATAGGATCTGAATACTTTCTCCAACACTGATTTTTTTTTTTTTCGTGATTCTAAAAACTGTGGTGTTGCGAGCATTACAAGCTATTTTCCCTTATTTCCAAGTCAAGTGGAGCTATAAAAATTAGACAGTTGAAGTCCCAGTGAAAATTGGTGCAATCTTTATGTTGCTTTCAGAGGATAATTTCTGTCTGTCACCGTATATATTTTTTATATCACCACTATAAGTTGCCAACATTAGAAATCTTGCACATAGGGGCTTTTATGTAAGAAAGAAGAAATAATTTCCCTGTAGAGCCAGAGCCCATTACAAACAAAAAAAAGTATTGATGCAGCTGTTAAGGCTGTCATAAGTCTCTTTACAGAAAATAACTTTAATCAACATGTTTCTTTTCTGTTTTCAATGAAAATGATGTCGACAGGATGGATATTTTGGTCACTTCTGATTGGCCGAGGCAAATACACGTATGCAATCTGCCAAGTTCAGAAAAAAAAACATAAAGCCAGCATTATCGGTTGGTCTGAGACAGAATGACTTCCAGTCTCCGGTGCCAAAGTTGAATGTCTTACCCTTCGTTTCTGCCATGCTCCCTAAAGGTCACTACTGTCTGCACTGGCACTGAATGTTGGCATTGGATGTAAATGTCCTGCAGAATCACCCAGTATGAACTTAACTCCTTGGAAGACTAGGCTGGTTGTATCAGCAAGCAGCACTGGCAGATTTACAGGCAGGGGGTCAACTGTCCCCACTGGTGCCACCATGTTAAAAAAAAAAGAAAAAGAAAACACAGCAAAAGTGCCTGAATAGAAGATAACACATGATAAAGTGCCCTCTACGCTGCCCTTCCAGTAGAAGTGTGTCTTCCTCTGAACAAAACACACAGTAAAGTGCCCTCTAATGTGACTTCCGGTGGGAAAAAAATGAAAATGTGTCCTCTAGGGTGACCTTCCTAAGTACCCTTAAGGGTGAACAAAAAGTACTTCTAGGGTGCCCCTCCCATGAACAAAATGTAGTAAAGTGCCCTCTAGGGTGCTTTTCCAGTGGAAAAATTTGAAAAAGTGTTTTCCTTGCTGCTCTTCCAGGGGACAAAACATGAAAAAAGTGCTTTTTCTGGTGTCCTTCCAGGGACAAAATAAAGTGTCTTCTAGGGCCCCTTCCAATGGAGAAAATGTGAAAAACTACTGTATAGAGTGCTTTCAGTGGACAAAAGAGGGTCAAGTGCCCAGCTGGATGACCCTCCAGTGGACAAAACATGATGAAGTGCCCTCTAAGGTGTGTACCAGTGGAGAAAATGTGAAAAAAGTGCCCTGGATGGTGCCTTCCAGTGGACAAAGCTTGAAAAAAAATGCCATCTAGATTACCATTCCAAAATGTGATAAAATATAATGTAGTGTCCCCTTAAAGTGGACAAAATGTGAAAAAGTGCCCTCTAGTGTGTTCTTCCAATGGGAAAAACATGATTAAATGCTGTCTAGAGTGCATTCGAGCAGAGAAAACGTGGAAAAGCACATTCCTTCTAGGTTGTCCTTTGGGTGGAGAACACATGAAAAAGTGCCCTTCCAGTGGAGAAACACGATCAAGTGTCTGAAAGCACTTTAGTCACTTAATAAAACAATTTTAGTTTTAACCAAGGCACTGGTGCCCTTTTTAAGTTTTTTTGGCCCCTGCCCCTCACACAGCCTGAGCCTGCCACTGGCAAGCAGTAGTGAGTGGGAAAATACTCCAAGGAACATATAATTAGGAACAAGAATTGCAAAGAGTCCTGAACCAGCCTGGAAAATGACGGAGGAGAGGACTGGAGAGAAGCTGAGAGGCTTGTTGAGAGGAGCGAGCAGAAGAAGACGTTTTGAGGCATCGACTGTGGCAGTCTCAAGCAGAGGAAAATGCAGCGGCAGAGGGCAAAGACCAGTCAGCTCCGGTGGTATTCATGCAAATGAAAACTGCTGCAGCTTATTAAATTTCAAGGCCTTGTTTTGTCCCATATTCTCAAATGTTGCAGTCAATCTGAAGCCTGAGAGAAATGTCAAACTTGTATGAGATTAAATTCAAACTCTCAGGTAGTCTGTGGTGAAATATGTGTCTACAGAGTCTCCAGTAAACACAGCGGGGATATGCAGACACCGCTGCGGGTTTATCATCGTCTATAAATCAATATTTTGTGTCACCATGAACAGAAAAGGCACATTTTCAGCGTTCAGCCGCTACACACTCAATGGGAATAATATTGCATGAATACAGTGTTGACAGGCGGCATGTAAAGTGGAATAGATCCACTTAAGTGGTGTGTTTTAGGCCGGATAATGTGAATCAAGTGACATGGCGCCACTTCCCCGCCACCTGTCAGCAATTCATTGCCAAACCAAACCAATGGTTACCTGTCATTTCCTCTATTACCTTGCCTTCCAACGGAGTCCCTGCATTGTTAAAATGTATTCTAATCTTCCCGCGATGTGGCTCACTTATTGTCGAGGTGAACGTTCCCAGGCGGGGATGACAGCGACGGCGCCGATGCTCAGCGCTGACCCCGCTCCAATTTCCTCCTCATCTCATTTCTACACGGCTGCACTCAACCAGAGAGCGAGAGAAGGGGAGAGGCAGAAGAAGAGGAAGGAGAAGAGGAGGGGAGTCATCCTCCGAATGGAAATGGCCACTTTGAAAGAGGCCCCGGAAAATGGGCCGTCCCCCTGTGTAGTTTCATCGGAGACGGGGGCATCAAAAGAGCTCTGCGCCGCTACAGCAAAGGATACTAATGATCCCATGACGCTCGGAAAGGGGTGCTGGAGCGTTAACCTCGCTCCAGACGACCCATCCTATGTAGGTCAAAATGAATAGGTTCTGCCTCAACACCCTTCTACCTGAAAATGACAGATTCTGTCCTCCTTTTTTCCCTGATATAACACAAAATGACAAAGGAGGCCCTTTGTGACACATCTCTGGGTTTTGCTGCTGTTGATGCCACATTGCAGATGCTTTTCCATCCTAATAGCATTATTTTTTTTCCCTTCACAAGAGTAAAGACATCTTCAAATCAGTTTAAGTAATTGTACTTGTTTCAGTACAATTGGTGTTGTTTGAAGGATTTGCTGGAACATAGCAACACTGCAGTGAAAAACAACTTCCATTCTTTCAAGTAAATTGTTCACTTAAGGACTCTTTTATGACTTTTAGTCACAATCCCTGAATTGCAGGTAGGACAAAATTGATTGACAAGTCTTTTCATCGACAGACTAACACTAGTACAACTAAATCTAACTTTCTGAAGCTGTTAAAGTTTGTTTTTTTTACATCAGTGGTACCAACCATGTCTCTTGTGTTGCAGTAGCAAATGTGTTTTGTAGAAAATGTTTGTATTGAATGAATAACCTCTTTTATTTTGAAGGCTTTTTTTCAGTTTATAAATTAAGGTTGGACTAAATCTGAGATAGTCCTCTCTGCATGAAGCAACAATCAGTACAAAGTACAAAAGTCCATTGACCAAACCTGTGACAAGCCTGGTCTCACCAAATTGCACATGAATAAAACACTGATTCTTTAAATAATTTTGTGTGTTATAACAAATTGCTTTTCCGGAGTCATTTCCCACCATTCAATGTGAACTGACATATATTGTACCGAGTCTGCGTGTCATGTCACGCATAAATGTCGTGGAAAAAAAAATGTTAGGTAACGTAGTATAAAGAGCAACAAGTTCCACGTAGGGAAGGTCAGCGTGGACGGATAGATCAAACACACCCAGCTGTTCATGTTCAAACCAAATGTTAGGATTGATTTATTTTAATATTTTAACAATCTCTCTGACAAAACAACTGGACCCATCCCCAGTAAAACTGGTCCTGAACCACCACTGATTTGGTTTAGGAAAAGATTGTGGCTTGTGCGTCTTTACTTAACTCCATTCTGTGTTTGCTTGTTTGTTTGTTGTGCTCTATTCTCCCGTCATAATTACTACGCCCACTAGATGTCGCCACCCACCAATAAACACAAATATGAGTCATGGTAAGCTGCCAACTTCAACATTCAATGTTCTGGTGAGGACATTGAACGTTTCACAAAGTTAAACACATGTTTATTCATCTTAGCATTAATGAAGGTCACCTGACTGATTGTTACCATGACAACAAAGGTCACGTGAAGTTCACCGTATTTTCCTGCATGTCCAAAGCAATGTTTTGGACATGCAGGAAAATGACACTTAAAAGTCACATCCTGTTCATACATCATGAGGGTTGATATGAATGTAGGAGTTATTACACAACTGTTATATAAGACTTCATTAGCTTTAGCCAGTCTATTCTTGCTTTGTTTGGTTTCTGGCTTCTGTCTAACCCTAACCCTCTTCAGGATCAAGCCGGTAAGAGCAAAGTCCATCAGTGAGAAGAGGTTCACCTGGGCAGCTGAGCCGAGATGCTCAGTCCCTCTCTGTCTCTCTCATGGTCCTCTTTGTTGGTTGCACACCTACACCTTTTTTTGAAATCACAGAGTTCTTCATTTGTTTAAATAGTTTAATTTAATAGATTACTTTCTCTTGTGGTTCAGACCTCGTGTGTACTTCCCCTTTTTTGTCTGAACCATGAGCCAGTTTGTGACAAACTTGGGGCTCATCTAGGACCTCTCGCACCCCAAGCGACAATCATACCCCTAGCACCTAATAAACCAGCACCTGAGTGTAAAAGTATTGATTTAATACTTAAAAAGTCATTGCCTACTTGGCACACAAGGTGACCTTATTGACTTATTTGATATTTAATAAAAAACACTTTCCTTAACATTACTTCACTGTTTTAAAATCCCAAACCTACAGATGTGAGACACAGGATATTAACCCTAACTCTGCTTCTTACAAAATGCACTGGTGGATTAAATGTATTTATACCAGCAAAACAAATTAATTGCATATACACATTTTATAGGACAAAACACAAGTAAAACAGGCCTATATATTTAATCATACCTGTAGTGTTTATGGTTGGCAGATTGTCTCTTCAATAGAAGACAGAATGACTTGCAGAGATGAATCTTGGTTGGTTTAAAATGTTCTGTTCATTAGCCATACATCTTAGAGGCCTTGTGTGCGACGATAATGCAATGTGAATAACATCACATTTTGGAGGCATGAGTGTGATATTGATTCAGTCACACATGTTCGCCCTGCAACAGCGGAATAAAAGACATTTGTGAGAATTAATGAGCTGATTGGATTATGATGCAGTGTAAATTCCCTCTTTCAGTACCCTTATGAGGTAATAATGACACAATTTATTCATACAGACACGTTGCCAGATTAATTTTCCACCAATTTTGAACAATTATCATTATTGGGGGGGATTTTATTCAAGATAAATGAGGTGAAGAAAAGTTTTGTTGGCCTCAGCGCTGATGAATACACAGACGGAGCTTCCTTATTAAGCACCACTTCTAATTCCGAAAGCACTCTCATTCATCATTCATAAACATTTGTTTTGTGCAGTTATTTTATTTGTTTTTTCATGCCCAAGGCTTGTTTTCACACAGGAAAATATGTCCATTGTAAGATTGGAGTGCCGGTTCCCTCCCCTAGGACTCTTTAAGGGTGTTTAAAATGCATTCAAAAGATGCGTGCTCACGCTAATGCCCCCGGATGTGCGACGCAGTCAGAAAGGATCAGGCTCCTCATCTCTCTTTATGCCGTGTGCACACTTACATAGCACTGACGTGGTCACATGTACACGAGGCTAAACAACAGCCACACAATCTAATTTGTGAAAGAAGCATTCCATCCGTGCTGATATTTCCCATTAAGCATGGCTTCTGCAGCTTTATTGGTTGCCATGCCAACCCTTGTGTTAACCAGGAAGCTAATTAGCAATGTGTCTTGTTTTCCCCTCGCTGTTATCCTCATGTTTTTATGCATTGGTACACTGCCAGTCAAAAGTTTTTCCGCACCCTATATTTCAGCATTTTTTTAGGGGGAAATCTCAGCCAGAGCATGATTGTAAATGCCATAAATTAGAACATATGCATGAGGAATAATTATAAGTGAAGTAAGAAATGTTTTATTGGAAATGAGGTGGATCTAAGTCGAAACCGGCTAATGAACTCAAAATGTCAAACTTGGACTCATCAGCCCACAATGCACTTTTTCCACCCTGCAGCAGCAGCCGCCCAGTGTTTACAGTGCGTCTCTCAGCACAAGCAAGCCTCTTAACCCCGCTTTGACGGCGTAATAAAGGTTTCCGAGCCGCTACGCGACCCATCAGCCCTGCTTCTTAAATCTTCTCTGCACAGTAGAATTTCTCGTGTTGACTCTCATTCAGCTGTGCCTTGATGTCGGCCGCAAGCCAGCCTTGTGTTACGCCAGCGAGAGCAACTTATGAACCCGTTGTTTGATTTTGTTGTCGATCTAGGTCTGCCAGGCCCTTTTTTTGTGTGTGTGATCACAGTGCTACTCAGTTGCTCAACGCCTTTTGATGCGAAAACCAAAAAGATACTGTAAGAGTTTTTGGCTATTTCTCCTCAAGACAGTCTTTCATTCCTCAGAGTAATAGCGGCTTGGCTTTCCTGTGGCGAGCTGTCATTTTGCTCTCATGATGACTGCTGAGTGCCTCAGAGTGTTCCACTGGCGACGTCAATCGTTTTATTTAAGAACCTATTAATTGACAACCTCTCAGATCCTAATGGATCTCTAAAAGTCACATTCCCCGGTTCATTTTTACTCATTTCTCTTTTATATTTTCAAAATGTATGATGTTTACAACAAGTACATGTCTTGAGATTTAAATACAAGTGACGAAACACTTCACCCCTCCCTACCATAGACCCATTTTTAGGTGGGGGGGCAGGAGATCTTTAAGGGGAAATAGCAGGGCAACACTAAATGCCACAGAGATGGTGTATACATCATCTGAATGCTGTAAACCTGAAGATTAAATTGAGATCCAGCCCTCTTTGTATAATATAATAATCACAGAAGACAATCAGTGTTGGATTTATCATTATGAATTTATTTTAACACAACTCCAAAAATACACTGCAGTTCAAGGTTGGATTACAAAGCTTCTGAAAGGGATACAATCTCACTGGTGCCAATGTTATAAAGGTACCACACAAGCATTAGCATTAGCTAAACATTAGCCTTTCTTGTTCAGCATACTTCGAAGCTACTCTCCTTCACTTTTCCAGCAGCTGGGAAACAACAGACAAGACTTTTCTTGGTCTTGAGAAGCCGCAGCTCTTATGATCTGACACACCATGACCCGAACTGTACATTTACTGCCACACTGACAACTTTCTGCTCTGCTGTTACTCTCAGTCTGCTGTTAGATTTCACTTAATTACACACAGCAGACACATTACACACTGCCCTAGTCCTTAAAAAGCTTATGACAGTGTGCTTCAATAAAGTCCAATAAAACATAATAATTAAGGCAGTCGCAGTAAAAGGCGATCCTGCAGGAATATGTTGCTTTGTCACCACGGTCAGAAAAAAATCTATACCATCACAGCCAGAAGGTCAAGCCTCAAAAAATGATCTCACTACAATGAAATAATTTCTATGGGCATTAACATCATCACACACAAATACAATCGGCCTCATTGAATTCACAAGAGTCTCAGCATTCCAGTCATACCCAATTTATTCCATTCTAGTATGCACAAGTATTCAAAAACACCATTTTTAGAATAGGCCAAAATAACACATTTACACTGCATGCAAAAAGCTGCATGGTTTTAGCCCGAACCTGCAAGCGGTCATGTTTGTCTTAGGTATCTTAAGAGCCATTTTCATTTAGTGGTGTTCTCGAGGTGAGCAGTCAGGGATCTATCTGAAAATCACCATGCCATGTTTTTTATTTACTCAAGTTTAATCTAAATGTGGAGTGTTGTTTCGCCCCCCTCCTGACAAGCTAGCTAGGGCTGGTACCAATGCCCTAAGTCATCTAGTATCTTCACTCTGAACTTTAAAACTGAGTCTGCTTGCAGCCTCTAGTATACCATAATATCAGCCAGGGATGTGGGTCTTTCAGAATTGAATTTAAAAAATAATTCTTAGTGACAGCACATATTCTATATACAATGTATGCTACACTTTGTGGACAAGAAAAAGATATAAATGAGATGATAACAACTTCCATGTATCTTGTATACACAATATTTTTCAACAGATGTATATACTGTATCTTGTGCATCTTCTCCTCTGCTGTGTAGCTCTATCTGTGATTGTATCTCTCTGCTGTATGTAGGCATTCCTATACGCTGAGTGCACTGCGTCCACAAGCAGTCCTGTGATGCAGCAGACTACAGGCTGGAGAGATGCCGACACTCCAACTCCTCTTTCTCCTGCAGCTGCAAGACGTTTCCTATCAGTGCAGATTATTCCCAGCCGGGCCTATAGCTTTCATCTAAATGTCAGTGGCAAAGGCGTGTCAGAGAGATAAAAGCTCAGATAGGAGACCGACGTCAAGGCACATTCAACAATGCGGGGGTAGAGGTAGAGAGCAAGGGATTGTATACGTGTCAGTGCAAGGTATTGACGGATGCTGCACACTGAGCGCTATAGTCTCTCCGTGTAGGAATGCCATGCCTTTTTCACCCCCGATCCGAAGTTTATCTCTCCTGGTTTCGGCTGTCTTTAGTTTGAGATGAACTGGTGAGTTTTTGATAAGACTCCCTACAGCGAATGACACCCGTATCCATACCATTTCCTTAAGCATCTTTTATTTACCGCGGGCGAAAATTCATGAAGCAAATTAATTTCCCGATGCCTCACTCTCATCCCTCCAGCTTTACAGAGCGCTACACTCTGAGAAATGAAGGTGGCAAAGAGAACCGTAAATAGTTCTTCATCTTGTCCCAATATGAGAACCCTTTTTAGTTTCCTTTTATGAACCTTTTCAGAGAGTTCTAGCTAAACTCAGCATAGAATTTTATACCTAGAACTGTCTGTGAAAAGATTCATCCAAAATCCCCTACAAGAGGTTTTACAGAGAACCTTTCTCTGGTATAATGGTTCCACCCAGAACCCTATCTGAGGATTCTATTTAGAACCTTTTCACCTTCTAAGGTTTATAACAAGAACCCACATATGGGGTTTTTACTGAAAACTTTATATATTAAGGTTTTATCCAGAACCCATTCAGAGAGTTCTACAGAGAACCCTTTTTATAGTGTAACGGTTCCACCCAGAACTCTCTCTAGGGGTTCTATTCAGAATATTTCCAACTTCTAATGGTACCAATGAGAACCCACCCATGGGGTTCCACCAAGAACTTTTTTATATTTTCAAGGTTTAAACCATCCAGAGGGTTCTACCGAGAATGTTTTGTATTCCAAGGGTTTTAGCGAGCACCCACTCATGGGGTTCCACAGAGAACATTTTTATATTCCATGGGTGTTATGTAGAACACACTCAGGGGGGGTCTACCACCCGGTAGTCTTACAAAGAACAACTAACGAACCATTTCTTTAATAAAATAGCTCTTAAGAAGCAAATGTTTGTGTATAGAACCTCAGCCCTTCAGGAAGAACCCCTTTGGAACCCTCATATCTCAGAGTGCTACAGTGCAGCTCATGAAGGAACAGTGTCAGTATCTAGGCCACTGCCCTGCACCATCAAAATAAATAAAGAAAATAAGATTAAACAAACTTGCTTTGTGAAGTGAAAATGTCTGATTTGTGTTTTCCTCTCCGGCACTCGATCAAATTAAAGCCACGTGCCGCCTCAGTGCCATCGGCGCGGGGGTTTGGCGAGCTCCCTTACGTCTTCCTGTTCCGTTTGACCCAGACAATCCTTTAACCAATGATGCACATGATGCGGTCCTCAGCGGGGGCCGCCACCCTGGCAAGATTCCCTTTCAGCCTGAACTCTAAGATGAGGTCGCAACCCCGCTCTCTAAGGGGGTCACGGCCACAGATGGGGCCTGGCCGCCCGCGTCCGCCGCTGTGTTTGATCTCAGAGCTGTGCTGCAGTCCCGGCGAGGCAGTCTGCCGCGTCTCTTTAAAAACGGCTCTGTGTTTATGTTAACTCACAATGATTGGTTTCACTGAGCGCCAAGGATAATTACCAAGGGTTTTCCTTTATTGAATGGTAATTACAAAAGACAAATAGACTCCGAGCAACTGACTTCCTGAGTAAAACAGCTCTCTCCCAGTGCAGCTGTGGGTGGCGATGCCGCCAAGAGTGGGTGCGTTTATTGGTGTTGCGATCCACTCAAAACACTGAAATAAATAGCCAAAAGGTGGCTGATTAAAAAATGAATGAAATAGAGAATAATCACACAGTTTACAGTGTTGCTTGACCGGCTTTCTTTATTTGTACTGAACACAAATTGCTCACAGCTTAAGTGAGGGTAATAAATCAAAAACCTTCATCACTCAGTGTGCTTTCATACTGCTGTGGTCTGAGTTGGGAGGGTATCTAAAAAATGTATTCACCAACCAACCAAGTATCACAATATTAAACTAATGCAACTTGATTATTTTCTGAGATATTTGGATTACCTCAGTACCAAATATGGTGAACTTTTTTAGCCTAATATATTTTATGTCTGTTGTTAGGTTTATTAATTTTATTTCTTGCTACGTCTTCCTTTGTTTTGCACAAATGCATATTTAAATTAACAGTGGTAATTATTCACTTTTAAATGTATTTTGTTAAGGGCAGATTAGTCTCATTCCCAGTATGGAAAATACCAACATTTTGGGTTGTTAAAGCGTCCTGAGCACAGCACACACATCGTTTTCCCCATAACTTTAATGGATTATGGTCATCTTTTTTCGTATCCTAATTCCATCGCTCTGTTTCGTGTGCTCCAATACCAAGCCTGGCTGTACTCTGCTGTACTCTGACAGTGAATCTACTCCAGCACAGTTATATTCAAACTTTTTTCCCTGACCTTCAGATTAATATTATAATGACCTTTGACAAGCTGCCATTTCCAAGGCCAGCCCAGTCGCAACGTATACGGGCAGATATGGAGATAGCACATCATCACTGTAATTGACTTCTGTCCAGGTCTTGACTGAAGGTCACGCAGGCAGCCAGACAGATGAGTAATTAAAATCTCTTCTGCTCTTTAAGACACTCATTGAAGTCCACCCTTCATTTGGTACATCATTAGTCATGCTACAACTGACTCAGGCTTTATATCATGAAACTTCCTGGCACACATTTGCATTCACACACAATGTATAATCATTAGCAATATCCTAAGTAATTGAAGGTGGCACTTGGGAAATGGTTACCTGACACTGACAAGTGGAGGATGGAGGGCGCTGTCAGCGAGGTGCCAGGCTTGTTACCGTCTTTGCTTCATCAGTCATAATCTGTCAGAGTGCGATGAACAGGAAGTTGAAAATGTTCACCTCAACTTGGACTGAGCTCTTGTTCCTCCACTTTGAAACGGGTTACAATAAATTCATAATGCATAAATATCTCATCTTCAGTCAAACAATACACCACAGAAAAGTCTGTGTTAATTTCAGCTTCAGAGTGTTGAGCCAGTGTTTACTGCAGGTAAGTCCACACTCATCAATTTACTTTAATACTATGATGGTTCTCGAGAGCCGTTTTTACTCCGTGAGAGGACAAACAACTCAAATCAACACTTAAAATAAAAGTCACACTGAAAACTCAACACTGGAACATTGGAGCTGAAATAACAAGAAGAGGAGAAAATAGAAAATGGTTACAGAGAGGTTGCACAAAATATTAGATGAATAAAAACAACCAAAAATCTAGTCAGTAAAAAACCTGCTCATCCTCATCAAAAAAAACATCCCTTTGGTTGTCTGAACAAGCAGCTTCCTACGATCAATGTTTACATTTATTGTAGAAGCCGTAATAAATATGAGGGGGCAATTTAAAGCAAGAAAGTTTACATACAGAAGGAGGACACAGGACTTTCATCCAGGAGACCAAAGTTCATTTCCCGAAAGAAACCAAGAGTCAAAGTTGACTTATGTCAAGTTTGAAGTTTGAACATAATGTAATTTAACATAAAGCAACATAATGTAACATAACGTACCGTAACATTACACTATGTAATATTACATGACGTAACATAGCATAACATAACATGGCGTAACATTACATGATATAACACAATGTAATGTAACATTACATATAATGATATAACACTACATAATGCAACATAACATAATGTAAGAAATGTAAGAAAAGAAAAAAAAGAAAAAGAAAAAGTGGGGTTATTGAAACTAATATAACCTGTAAGTAATTAAATGTGTCACAATTTTGTAGAAATTATGAGTGACATAATAATTAGAAGTCGTGGGAAGGTGAATCTGTGGTTGGAGGAACTGATCTTGTGAAAGTTTTTCACGGATAATTTTGTTGGCAGTTCCCATGTCAATCAAGGGGTCAAACCCGCCCCCCTCCCCCTCCCTCACGTAAGTGGTACGATCGTGTTGACGCACGGCACGTCGTCTTCCTACCTGATCAGGGGGCGGTACAGGTGTGTGTTGACACAGCGACCACAGTAGACGGGAGTAAGTAAAATGCGCGTGCTTACGGCGATTTACCACCACTTTGTAAAGTTTTGATATTGAGTATCAAAGTAAATGTCTCCCCAAGCAGATTCACCGACCCTAAAAACACCCGTGGCAGTAACACTTCTCCTGTAAAGATAAATCCCGGTGAGTGACTGAGATATTAATGTCCGCTAATGTGAAGCTAATGAACTATAACGGATGACATGAAAACGTGCTAGCAATGTTAGCGTTAGCAACCGTTAGCCGCGCTAGCGTTAACCGTGCTAGCCACGGCCCGCTCTGTTAGCGGCCTGGGAATACAAACTACGATGCCTGCTAATCTTAGCTTGAACAGCAGTCACTGCACTGTGTCACAGAGGTTTGTGCAAATGTGAAATAGCACTAGAGTGTTCAATTAGCCGCATTGTGATTAAAATTACCTCTGCTAGTAAAGCTAAAATGAGCTAAAGCTAACTCTGTGCAGTCTGTGTGTGCAGTTGTCATAGTTTGCATAGTCAACACTGAATGAGAGGAAAAATTGACATGATAAATTGATAAAGGAGCAATGACATTTTTTTTATATTTGTTATGGCAATATAATTTTCCTTTTGCAAAGGTAAAACACATTATAGTTGAATCATACAAAGTTTTGTGACATTGGTCAACACAGTAGAAACAACAGTAACACTGCTGTATCTGTGTTACAGAGGAAAGAATATGTTGAATTGTGAGTGACACTTTTCCTGGCTTTGTGATTACAAGGCCAGGTCTTCTTCTTCCTCTTCCTTCCCCTACGACTAAGTGTGTGATCCAGCAAGATGTCTGAAGTCTTCAATTCCACTTGCTTCTGTTGGAGAGAAGTGTACTTGGTCCTGGAGTGGCGAGCTGTACCCATGAACCGGATCCAGAAGAGCAGGGGGAGACAAGCTGGAATTATTGACCTTCAACTAACAGTGGTAGGATAAACACACAACCGCTTCGCATTGGACCATAAGAAGTTTCAATATAGCGGTAGGACAGTCACATACAACTGCTTCACGTCAGACCACAAGGAATTTTGATTAAGCAAGAAAATACTTTGCCATCGAGCCTGACCTTAGAGGAGTACAACACAACCTGAGTTGAAATGATAGCCGTGAACGGACTTCTACAGTAACTCATCAAACTGAACTTTTGATCCACTACTTTATTATTGTGACCAAGGTTGAAATGTTCTTGAATGTTTACAGTATTTATAGTGTTATATGGGTTGTTGATCATCCCTTTGTATTTTGGTTTGTAGGTGCTGCTCTATCTGCACAAACCAGTGTTGAAATTGGGTGAAATTAAACTGATTGTGAGTGTATTGAAATTGGATTGATTGATGCAGTAAGAGCAACACCAGTAGAATACCCAGGTAAACATTTTATTTGTCTGTTTTGGGTTAATTAGTTTGATTAAGGGAACAAATAGGTACCTGATTGGACTAAAAGTTAAAAGAGTCACCTGTCTAATTAGAGGCACTTTAAATAGGATTTATTGAACTAAAATATTACAAAATAGGAAAAAATAATGAGTGCCTTGCAACTAAAATAGCATTCAAACTAAACACAATTAGGAATTAAATACTTACCTGACAGGTGGATTCCTTGGTAAACCTGAAAGGAGAAGAGTAATGTAAAGAGTGATGTAAAGTGATTTGCAAAATTGTTCTTACCTGTGCTGCCTGGTATCCATTTTCTCCTGGAGCGAACCAGATCTTCTGAGACGCTGGTCCACATTAAGATAATTTATCCCTCTCTTGTTTACAGTACAGAGGGGGTTGATAGGAATTTGGGCAACTGTTCTGTTACATCACCAAGTAGTTTTTCGTGCTGTGTGATACTGATGCTGACATCTCATATGTAATTTCAGGAATCGTTGTTGTTGAGGTTTAAGGACGTGTCATAGAAACCCTATGTGTGTGTGTTAATATAATTGTGCAGTTTTTCTCTATTTTTCTCACATGATAACACCCATTTTCATATAGATTTACCATGTATGGTATGGTATTCTATATCATCTATACATGTCTTGTACAGAACAGATGTGTAACTAACATGCTCACATTGATGTATGTCCATATACAAAGCACACAAATTGAATGTTTTACAGCATGCTGTGAATCTTATTGATTTGTTTAGTATCAAATGGATAAAAATGTGACACTATAAACCCATTATGATGAAACTTTATCCGAGAGAAATAATTTTCAGGTTTTGAAATGATACAGATGTAGTTATTCTGCTTTCTTCAGGCAAATTGTTCCACAATTCCGCAGCTGTCATTGTGACTAATTGTTAGGATTTTCTATTATCTTGTCCTGCCCCTGAATTTGATTTTGTACGCGTTTGTAAACAGAAACAATATGCGCACACACAGCCATGCACAAATGTAGGCTGACATGCCCATGAACAGATACCAGCACACACAAAACAGCTATGCAATGAGAAACACTCACATAACCAGCTGCTG
Organism: Lutjanus erythropterus; assembly: GCF_056507025.1. Taxonomy (NCBI): domain Eukaryota; kingdom Metazoa; phylum Chordata; class Actinopteri; order Lutjaniformes; family Lutjanidae; genus Lutjanus; species Lutjanus erythropterus. The sequence goes on from NC_139337.1 coordinate 29,017,374, forward strand.
TGTCCCAGTGTTCTCGTTTACAATGTTAGCTGTCCACGCTGTTGTGCAACAATACCGCCAAGACAAACTTTTACCTTTATTGTTCTTGGCAAATAAAGTGATTGTGGCTCTGATTTTGAAACAGCGTACCCATAACTGGGAAAGAGGCGACACAACACACCCGCACGCACGGGCAATCACACGGACAGCTCTGGTCTGGCCGGCTGTGGTGAGTGAAGGGAGAATGGACACATCACAGCAGCCTGCGGTGCTGATGGAGCCTGGCCCATCCGTGGCCTTGCCAATCTGTCATCGACTGTGTGCCCTGCGCACACAGACAGACAGACACACACACACACACACACACACACACACACACACACACACACACACACACACACACACAAGTGTGTGTGTTCACTCACAGCCTGCGAGCCAGCCCATGAATCAGTCATCTCCTGCTCTTCCGCGACCTCCACTCACTGCCGTTCGTTGCCTGACTGACAAAAGCAGCAGGCCGGCCTGCCACAGCTTGGCTCCCCTCCTCTCTGTAGGAACCTGTTTGGAATAGCCGCTCTTTGATTCCTGTGTGACCCACAGGCGCTTTTCAGGCCTCAGGTCCGCCTCCCTGCCCAGCAGTGTCACCGCCAGGTCTGACTACTCGGCAGGCAAGGAGCACTCTCGCTCGGTTTACTTGGGCAGGTGAAGACAATGCCATTGAAACTCAGGTGGCATGAAAGAAATGTGCTGGAATATGCAGGTTGCAGGCTTCTTTCAAGAGAGAAAGTCACTGAAAAGAGCATATACAAACCTTAAGAGCCTCAAACATACGAGTTTATGGGGTTGCACCAACAAGATTATTTTAATCTAGATTTGTTCTAATTAAAGTTTAGCTAAACTAGGCTTAAAATGAGTAAATTAAGATTTAAAATTAAGCACAACTCTGTGACACAATTAAAAAGAAATCTTTAGTAGAGTTTAATCATTACAGAGATGTTTAATTAAAAATAAAATTAATAAATAAAAAATGAATTTGCTGCTGTCTAGTAAGTATAAAGGGAATTTAAACATTCATCTGCTCTTTATTGCTTAACAAAACATTACTACTACGTTACTACTATAAAACTGTCTGCTAGCTAGCTGAAAACAAAGCAAAACATTATATTGTTGACTAAACTAAAAGATAATAAAACACTACAGTGTTTACTAGAAAACTAGCTAATAATAAAAACAGTGTTTGTTAGCTAGCTAAAAGGTAAGCAAACTATTACATTGTTTGCTAGTGAGCTAAAAGGTTGACAAAACACTATGTTGTTTTGTAGCTAGCTGAAAAGTTAACAAAACATTACACTGTTTTCTAGGTAGCTAAAGAGTTAGTTTGCCTGCTCATAATAGCTCAGCAGAGAAGCTTCATTTTTCTTTTGAGGGAAACTTGTTGGCAAATAAATGGAGCAATTTGGCCAAATAATACAAGATTAAAACAGACAACAGCCTAGTGAGGAAAAAAAGAGACTACCTGGTGGCAACTGGCAGACTTTTAAATGGATAAACTAGAATGAAAGAAAAAAGAAACACATCATTACATTAACCCTTCATTTTCTTCAAGGAACTTGATTATTTTGCTGACGTGAAACCTCAAGTGTAAATTTTAAATTCATACTGGATCATATTTTCAAATTGAAGTTTTGGTGCTACAGAAATAAATTTGACCTCAGTTGAGAATAATAAACTAAACTTGAGTTTAAAGAGGTTTAAAGTTAATCTTTCTTAATGTTAACCTTGTTTAAATGTTTGGTGCAACAGAATTCAAAATTAGACTATGATTAAATCAAGTTTAAAAACTTCATCCTTGTTGGTGCGCTCGCCAGCTGTTCTTCCATCCCAGAAGCCAAACAGAAAAAAGATGAACTGAGAGCAAAACTCAGATTCAGCTGCTTCTTTTTTGTGTCTCTATTTTTGTCTCTCTGTCTGGTGTTAACACCAGGTAAGTCACAGCAAAGTAGCCCATAATGATTTCCACAGGGATGCTACAGGGTGTCAAATTAGAGTTATTTTGCCCGACCACCCACCTCTACCCCCCGCAGGCCCAAGCAAGTCTCTAACCTGGCAGGATGACAGGTTACCAAAACTTTGTCCAATTAACAAGCTACATTTGAGTCCATGTGACTTCTGTTTACAAGCCCCGGTTGGCTTATAATTGGGCAGCGCCGACCTAAATGAACCAAATGCAAAAAAAGCACCAAAGTAAACTTGACTGTGGTTGACAGAAAAAGAAAACAAGCTGCTGGGCACCAGTACTTACAGTATCGATGGCTTGTCAGATTAAATTCATCACATTATACTGCTCTGTACATTTGCGGCCATTCATGAAGCACATTTCATGATGCACAGCGGTGAAAGAAAGGAAAGAGACAGGCTGCTGGGAGATGTGATTCAGATGGGACTGAGTGGTTTTAGAATGCAGTATTTCCTCCAAATGCATCAAAATTGACCATGATGACTGCACAAGTAAATGTTTGTGTGAAGACGTTAGCTGTGAATTTGACCGTCTTCATCCTCTTAAAGTCGAGCTGAAACGGAGAATGTGCTTTTAACCCTTTCGGATCGTATCCACAGTCGGTCTTTTTAACAATACATGCCACAGGAAATACATTGGTTTATATTTTTATGTCAAAATCATGGACAATCCATTTATTTTTCCTCCTGTAATCATATCATGGGTGCTTATGTAAGCTACAACTAACCAATTGATGCAACTTGTAGTGGTGTAGAGCAAAGGCTAAGATTCATTTGCTAGCTAGCAACAGTATGGTATGTTGGTGTGTCTTGTTGTCTTGATCTAGATGTTCACCCCTTCAAACCTTGTTCTTCTTCACCAGAATGCCGTCATTATGGTCACATAATGAAGTAATGACAGCAGATTGTGCGTGAGACATTTTACAGTGGACTGCTCATCAGCTAGCTAACCTTAGCTAGTGTTAGCTACGTGGAGGCTGGGGGCCGAGCCTTATTGATTGTTATTGTATAAAAGCGCAACTTAATGACTTCTTTTGCTGATTTGGGTGAAACTGGACCATGTTTTATGGAGAAAATGGTTTGTGGTTTTGGCGAAGGTGGCAATTGTGAAGTCCCTCCCTAACTGACTGTTTTTCAGAGGTGTTAAAAGTTCTCACATTCTTTACTCCAGCAGAAGTACAAATACTTCTGTAAAAAAAGACTTTGGTAAAAGTAGAAATACTGATGCAACTTCTTTACTCAATTAAAAGTGTCTTGTTACGTCTTTTCATTGTATTTTTAAGTCTCGTTACATCTCCTTGTTATGTCCTTTATGTTGTTTTGTCTTATGTCTTTTCATTGTTTTTCATCTTATGTCTTTTTTGGTGTTTCGTCTTTTTGTTGTTTACTTGTTGGATCTTTTTCTCTTGTAATGCCTTTTATAGTGTTTTGTCTTGTTACATCGTTTCATTGGTTTTGGTCTTTTTATGTCTTATGGGCTTGTTGTGTCTTTTACATTGTTTTTCATCTTGTTTTGCTTTTTCTTTTTCTCATTACATCTTACGTTATTTTGTGTCTTGTTTCATCTTTGGTGTCTTGCTACATAATTTTCGTTTTTTTAATGTAATTTTCATCTTGTTGCATCTGTCATGTCGTGATATGTACTGATGGATACGCCAAGGAATTGTCTTTCCTACGTCTTAATGTTGAAATCAGTCTAGATGTTGGGAAGGCGACGTGCAATGATGCAACATAAAAATAATCCATTATTCCCCTCGGATGCATTAAAACTAAGTATTGAGGCTGTTTTGAAGATGTCAGGAGGAGAAAGTATAGATATTTATGTCAAAACATAGAGAGTAAAAGTAAAAAGTTGTTAGAACAATAAACATTTTTAAGATAACTATATTTTAGTTCAGTAATAAAGTATTTGGACTTAGTTACATCCTACCTCTACTGTTTTTTACAGGAAACACATCAAGGACTCTGATTTTCATTTCATTATGACTTTAAGCTGAAATGAAAGTATCAGAGGGGAAATGAGCAGCGACGCGAGTGTAAACATTTGCTACACATTCTGTATTATGTTGTCCTGACTTGACTTTGTTTTGCCAGCAAATCAGAAACAGAGGTAAGCAGCATCCAAACCTCCCCATCGAATGAATAAAACATTTCCGAAGACAATCAGACTCTCTTTGACATATATAGTCAAATCACACACCCGCTTCTCTGATGGCTGTCTGCTCAAAACGCCAGCCCTGTCTTTGCTGAGAGCGTCGGGGATGGAGTACGGAAAGAGAAAGCTCCAAGTCCATTATCTGTTCTCTCTCACTTAAACAACGTGGCTTCCCCTTGTCCTCCCCACCATCACCTATGGACTTTCTCCCATGGTTCAGCAGCAGGGAAGTCTGATAATTGGTTAGACTGCTGCACAGTCAGAGAAACACTGTTCTTTTCTTACCTCATTAGAGACACCCATACAGCTGCATTGAAATTTCAATAAGCTTTATTTTATTCAAGCCGCTTTGACATTTTCAGATATTCTATTGACTGAATGCGTTCTTTTTCACACCCAGGGACATGGACTGTATTTATATTTGATTTGCCGTGCGGGCTTGTATGACAATGAGCCGCGGCGCTCATCTGAAAGCAAAGATCAAGCGTGTTGAGTGTTTTGTTCATATAACGCCGCACGTCGGCATGAAAGTAATTGGTGCAGTGTTTGATCAGAACATTACGTATGTTAGATACATATAGGGGTGTTTATCTTAAGCAGACGCTTTGATTGTGTTAACAGTATTGAACACTTTTATCAACCTACGCCTTGTTTTTGCCAACCAGTCTTGAAAAGACTGTAAATAGGCCCACGAGGCATTGAACACTTTGTTTGCACTTTGCCAGTTATTTGTACATTAATACACAGACTGACAATATGTTCTGAATGTTGTTTGTTTTAAGGCTGAAAGGATTTGTGCCCTACTGTCTTGAGATAAGCAGAGCTGATTTATCATAAATTAAGATAAGCAGTTTGTAGCACTGTTGTAGATGGATTGATAGATCTTTCACTAAAGCCCCACCTGCCTTAGTTACTGTTGCACAGATGCAGACTACAGGGGCACATCGAAATTCACAGCAATTGCTGAAACACTCAGTCTCCAATTAAATTGAGAAGTTAGCAAACGCATGTTCTCATTTCTACCTGACAAGTGTTGATTTTGTCGGCTAAAATGACGACTCTCGCTAGCAGATTCCGTAAGTGTAACTAGCCAATGTAAGCTAATGCTAATGCTTTAACTTAAGTCAGCCGAGAAGTACATCTCCAGCGGATTGTAGCTAATATTAGCTACACAGACCAACTGTTAATGTTACCTACACAGACCAACTCTGCTAGCATTCGCTAATGTTAGCAACTGCTGACGTTGGCTGCACAGACCATCCGCTGACATTTTCTAATGTTAGCTACACAGACCAACCGCTAATGTAAGATGCACAGACCAATGGCTAATTTTCGCTAATGTGAGCTAGACAGACAACCGCTAACGTTAGCTACACAGACCAATCACTTACATTACTTGTACAGACCAACCCATACCTACACAGACCAACCACTAATGTTACAGATAATTGAAAAGTAACCAACAGTAATCAATTAACATTACTTTAATACTGTTATACATGACTTGGGTCACTGATTACATTTTTTAACAGGTAATTAGTAACTGTATCAGAATACATTTTTAAAGTAACCTTTCCAAACCTTGATGTTAATACCAAAAGACTGAGGCTAAAGCTAGCGTTGTCCATTTTGATTCCGCCCCAGCCTGAAGGCTCAGTTACAGGGGTCACACAACAGAGACACAAACTGATTGATTGACATGATTACTTATTTAATGCTCATATGGCTGCAGGAGCAAATCTCTGGGTAAAAGAAGCCTTTCTTGAAGTCGCTGGTCTGTACCTTCATCCAGAGGAAAGGACTGTAAAGTACTGGTCATGTCGGTCAGTGGACGGTCTGGGTCATGTGTGATTGTGAGTGCTTTGCAGCTCAGGGATGAGGTGACACACTCGGATAGGTTTGGAATGGGAATGCCAAATAATTTGCTGACTAATTGAGTCTAGAGGTCTAAGTGGTGAACAACATGGGCCTATGTGAGTCTAACACACGTGAAATATTTCATGGTAATATTACAGATGAAATGTATGTTTTTACACTGCATCTTTCATTTTATATTAGATTTTATGTGAAACGTGAGAACCAGATCATGCCTATATGGTTTGATTTGATGACATTTAAATATATGAAAATCACATGTATGAAATGGTGTAAAATGTGTTTATTGGGAGATAATTCAGTACTGAGACATATTCGATCTAATTTAGAAATTGCACAACAGAGCTAAGAAGCATCTTTTGATGTGCATGTTGAGAGTTTTCTCATGCACTGACCGAGCTGTTAACACCATCCAAACAGCACCTGTCCATTTTACACTAAGGACCTGATTCAGCACTAACTCCCTTCTGTTTTTTAGACTAGATCTGCATTATGTTTTGATGCTGCGCACTGATTAAAGTTACCGTCAGAGGTGGGAAAAGTACACACATTCTGCACTCAAGTAGAAAGAAGTACAGATACTTGTGTTAAAACAACTCACCTGATTCAACTTCTTTACTCAAGTAAAAGTGAAAAAGTACAGGCTCTGTAATGTACTCAGAGTGTAAAAGTAAAAACTTGTCTTCTAAAGGACATTTCTACTGTTTCTGTACAAAACTAACTGATCCTCACTTATTCCCCTTTGGTCAAGTCTCTCTCTGTCTTGTTTTGTCTTGTTATGTCCTGTTATGCTTTTATCTTGTTTTTGTCTTTTTATGTCTTTTACGTAATTTTTGTATTTTTACATCCTGTCACGTCTTATCATGTTTTTTAATTTTTGTCTCATTACAACTTATTTGCCTTGTTACATCTTTTGCTTAATTTTTTGTTTTGTTCTGTTTCATGTTTTCATCTTTTTACATCTTTTATGCAGTTTTTGTCTTTTTACGTTGTCTTCATCTTGCATTAAAACTTGAGTGATGAGCCTGTTTTGAAAATGTTTTGAGTAGAAAGTACAGACATTTGTGTAAAAATGTAGTGAGTAAAAGTAAAAAGATGTCAGAAAAAGAAATAATTAAGTAAAGTACAGATATCTGAAAAATCTACTTCAGCACAGTAACAAAAGTATTAGTATTTAGTTACTTCCCATCTCTGCTGTATCTACACATCGTAACAACTGACCTCATGAGGGGGAAAATATGCTGAGTGATACTGATAAAGCAAAATTATCCAAACTTATCGTACTCTCATTATGATCCAGGCTAATGGAGATATTTTGCCCGCGCGCTGGTGATTATACGGGCTGGACGAGCCCCCAGCATGCCCCTGTTTTTGTCCTACCATTTGCGAGGCCTTGTGGGATATGACTAATGGAGTGTTGTGCTTAAAGGATTGTGGTGTCTGGTGCGAGTGTTCCCTGGGTCGTGGTGAAGTTAATTACCTGGGATTGAACAGTTACTTTGTCCCTCTCCGGGGATCCAGTCAGCAGACAGGAGAGGAAAGCGATGCGTCTTGAACTGGCTGCATATCCAGGTCACTGTGGAAAAAACAACACCTTTTTTATTTTTTTCAGTCTTCAGCTTTAACCCTCCTGTGTGTTCTTTGATCTCTGCATATGGCTTAAGAGTCAGACTCATTTCACCCGAGCCATAGGACACCAATATCTCCCCTATGTGGAGATACCGAAAGGTAATGGCTGCCTCTCTGTCTCCTGTGTTTACTCTGCGAAGGAGAGAAATGTATGAGCTTTTCTCAAATTTATTACTTTACAAGGCAATTTACCACATACCGCTTTAAAACATCCATTCACTGTGTCCTTGGAAAAAATGACAAAACTTGTCGAGTTATTTTATTTAAGATTTTCTTAAGTAATATATATATTTTAAGTCCCGTTTGTTGCTGTGCCTGTCAACCTTTCTATTCTCGCATGACACATTTGCAGTGATAACAGTGGCAGATTTACCACCCAAAACTCCTCTAAAAAAAACGAGGCCTTGATTTCAGACAGAGGTGAAAGCAGCTGTTTTTCATCTCTAGCTGGCGGGCATCAATTTTCCCAGCTGAAATGATGTTGCTTTTTAATGGGGTCGTGTTTACCGCGCTCACGAGAAGGTTCCCCCCCCCCTCCCCCCCAATGCGGTGTTCGCAACCTCAAAGTGGAAATTTTATGAAAGCTCCAAATTCACGAGTCGTGACATGTTTAGTGCATGGTATATCAGAATTTTTAAGTTGTAAAGGACTTTTTCTTTTCCCTAATTTTCCAATATGTAACATGTATGAAAATTTCGATATTCCCAACAGCATCATCTTTTCATTGCACATTTGCATTTCCCCCATTATGTTACCTGCTCACTATCCTCCTAATTATTCACTTCTAGACACTACCATACACGGTTACCAGCATCACAAGCTCACAAGTTCCATGAAGGCAGCATGAAAAGTGCACCTGGCAGATGTTATCAACTGTGGCTAACTTGCTAATGAAACTAACATTAGCTGCATGCTTAAACGCTTTCTCCTGCAAACAGGTCACTAGCTAATGATGATTTTTCCCTGAATTCTTTATTTATCAAGAATCTTCTTTATGGGTCTTAAATATACCCTTGATACATAGGCCTTCACGCTAAAAGACTGAGGCTAAAGCTACCAGCTAAGGATCCATGTAGAAGACATGGAAATAAAGAAACGGCATTGTTCTTGTATTGTTCTCATGACGGCAAACATGTAGTGTACACAACTTACCATATCATAACCACAAGCTTGCAAGTTCCATTTGAAGGCAGCATGACAATAACTGTCAATGTGTGTAACTGAGGTTAGCTTGCTAATTAAGCTAACATCAACCACATGCCTGAATACACTGTCTCCTGCTGACTCTTATATTTTCAGCCAAGTTGTTTTACAACAAGAATCTTGTCAGTTGGTTGACATTATATAGCATGCATGCTATATTGCTAAAAGACTGAAGCCAAAGCTAACAGATCACTAGCTAAGAAGACATAGAAATAAAGTAACAGCATTGCTCTTTTATTGCAGTGTCAGGTCAGGTAGTTCTGGGGAGGTCATTAAGAGTTCTCCTGTGAAATTAGGTGTTGGTACTGATAGGGATCCTCACTTTCAGTATTACATAATTACCCTAATTAATTTGATAAATGTTTCAACTGCTGGCTTGTTTGCAAACTGTCTGACTGCTCATTTTTCTTGCTCCAGACTTGTTGTAATTACTGTGATGAAAACTACAAAAGAAAAACCCAAATTACAATAGGCTACGACAGACTTATCCTTTAAAGGCGTTATAATTTCTACCTGAGAGGATTTGAGGTGGCTGAAGGAAAGAAAAACTCATTAAACTCTGTTCAGGGGAGTCACCTGGATAAAGCATTAAGTGACTTCACTGCTTCCTCCGATAGCAAAGCAGCATCAGAGGGGTTGACATGGAAAAAGCATCAAAAAGACCTTCAGCCTTCCCTCTTAAAATGTCAGGTCTTAAACACTCAACCTTTGCACTTCAAGCCCCCAAAACCCCCTGAAGCAACCCAAACAACCAGTAACCCACAAAAAAGAAAAAAAGGCGGTCTGAAAAAAATATTTAATATTTGCAGAGGGAGAAGAAATAAAAAATAAAATAAAAAAAAAGATGAAGAAATCCCTATGAGCGTTGGAGCGTTTATCAGGGGATATATATCCCCAACTAGTTGGCAAGTGTGCAATGAAGCCTGCCACAGTGTCACGCCGCACTGTGGCTTTTAATAGGAACACGGCTTAAGAGGCCCTTACATCTTTCGTTTCACTTGAAGTTGTCACTCAGTAATCCCTCGGTAAAGTGTAATGCCGCTGGATTAGCGCCGCAACCCCAGATTTCCAAATTATCATCTGAAAAAACCCACTGAATGATGTCGCTAATAGGAACCAAATTATGCAAAAGAAGAAGGAGGCCATTTTTTCCCCTCCTTCTACCCTCTTTCAATTCGTCATGTCACTTTTTCTCTCTCTGTGTAACTTTTATAACGGGCAGATTAGCATGCCGCTGCGCTCGTGTCCACTAGCTGCTCGGAACTCGGAAAAGAGGGGGAGAAAAAAAAAATGTCCAGATGAATATACAGCATCACAGGAGGATTTATTAATAGGGGGCAGTCTCAGTCCATCTGTGGTTGAGCTCGGGCCTAATCCTTCCCTCCGACTGAATGAGACTGTACAAATTCCCCATGATGGCCCACGTCAACAGCTGCTGGAGTGGGTGGGGAGGATGAGAAGCAAAAGGAAAGTAAAGCAAAAGCATCCAAGGCCTCCTCCCACTGTCCATACTCCCTGGAGTCATCTTAACCAAAGCCGAAACCCAGGCTGACCATGTTTGTTGTGATCACTAAGCCCGGAGACTTCCACTTTCAGGATAAAGATGATTTCCACCGGCCCTCCTCCAAACCCACACACCAAGTCTGACTTAGATTCTTTTTTTGGCAAACTCTTGCTGCTGCATTTTCTCTTCCTCTTCTTCTTCTGCTTCCCCTCGTACAGTTATACTTTCATGTTCCATCTCCGTCTTAAAAGACTGAGAAGACTTCCTCCCAAAGTGCATTTCTGTGCATCTGAACACACTCACAGGTCACACATTCTTTACCAAAGTACAGATACTTCTGTAAAAAAAAAGATACTGGTAAAGGTAGAAATACTGATTCAACCCCTTTACTCAAGTAAAAGTGAAAAAGTACAGACTCTGAAATCTACTCCAAGTACAAAAGTAAAAAGTCGTCCTCTGAGGGACATTCATACTGGCTGTGTCTGTGAAAAGAAAACTGAACCTCACCTTTTCTCCACGCTCGAGTCTTTTTTGTCTTGTTTCATCTTTTATGGTGTTTTTTTGTATTTTACGTCTTTCTCATGGTTTTGTTTTTTGTCTTATGTCCTTTTATATCATTTAGGTCTTTTCCATTGTTTTCTGCTACATCGTTTTTGCTACATCTTTTGTCTTATTAGGTCATTTGTCTATCTTGTTTCTTCCAGAAAGATAAAAGTTCAAATACCTGCAAAATCTACTTAAGTACAGTTACTGAGTATTTGTACTTCACCTCAGATCTGAACCATGCTAAACCTTGTGCACTCGGAAATCATGTGCTGTTTTTGTCCATACTTTGTCAAGGCCTGTATCAAAACGCCACAAAGGCACAGCATTGTGACTGCACCGTGACGACGGGCACTCACCCCGCCCACCGAGAGATCAATGCTGATAGAGAAAGAGACAGAGGGAGCAGACATGTTTTTGCCGTTCCACTTCTTTCTCCAGACACAGCCAGGGGACATGGGAGGAGGGATGATGGTAGCTTCAGCCTGCCCTCGCAGCACAATTGGGCTGCCTGCCATGAGCCCAATGATTTATGATGCCGTCAAAATGTACACTGTTTTTTCTGTTGCTTCACCAAGGGTCACTGTGTTGTCTTAGATGCCTCTATCTCCCGGTGTGCCGCGATGCTCTCACATCTAAGAAAGAACAACTAATCTCCAGCAGTCAGTGTCCATTTATCTGCTACGCCCGGATATGATGTTAAAATGCTAATCCTGCATTTTTAATATTCTCTCTTATTCCTCGATGCTGTGATAGAATCCGTTCTCTGCCTTTGTTGCTGAAAAAGGAGCAGTATCTCAGATGCTATATGCCTACATAGTCTTCAGATGTTAGCACCAATTACCAGAGAAACCTGCAGAGCTGCATATCTGCATAGAAGCCACTATTAGACTTTGAATATCACCTTAAATGGTGAACTGCTGAATTTATACCTCTACATATGCATGAAGCTGTGCTATTCAAACCTCTGCAGAGATGGAGAAAGAAACTCCCACACACCTTGCAGAAATTTCTGGAAGTAGTGGAATTATCATCATTTAACGGGACACTTTGTTTGTGCATTTCTTGCCAAATCTGGGAGAGTAAATGCGACATGACAAACTGTTTAGATGTGTGGCTAATTCATTTACCCCCATCCCCATCCTCTCCATCCACTCCTCCTACCCCCGCTGGAGTCAGAGCACCACCAGTTCATCTGCAGCGGCGCTCCGGCGGGGAGAGGGATTTCTCTCCGTCAAAGGACACGGCTCGGCTTGGCTGATTAGCCACGCTCACTGAGCATGCCCGGACGCCCAGGCCCCGCCGTTAAAGAGGTGGAATGGATTTGGAGGGGTGGGGTAAGAGGTGGAGGGGAGAGGGTTTTTTTTTTTTGCCGACGCGGAGTGCAGAAGCTGAGGTTGCATGCTAATAAACACAGGGTGTCACAGTGTCATGCAAATATAAACTCCCCTTGGCAATTTCTCTGCATGTTTGATACAGTCCCTGCGTGCCACTTTGCCTCACCATTGTCAAGGTGGCCTGAAGTATGGTTTCGACTTCTGCTTTTTTTTTGGTTTCTGTCGAGCATGAGGTCCTCAAATTCAGGTCCAAACGCCATTTAAAATCCTTTTCAAATGCTTCACTGTGATTTACTGAATGGCATATCTGAACTGGCTCAAAAGTGCCTGCCCCCTTCAAATCTGGCACTCCTGACGTGCTTCAGCTGCAGAGAGACTCTGAGACATTTTGATGCACTTCTTCTCTTTTTTCAATAAACACTTCAGATGGGAAGTAACTAGGAACAAATATAGTTACTGTACTTGAATACATTTTTCAGGTATCTGTACGTGATTTAGTATTTACTTTTCTGACACCTTTTTACTTATACTCCCTACACGTTATCACAATTTTCTGCTTTTCTATTTTTCAAAACAGGCTTGTTACTTTAGTTTGAATGCAGTTGACGGGAATTATCGATTATTTTAATTGTGCATCACTGTGGGACAATATTAATAAATGTAAAAGACGCAACAAGACATAAAAAGATGTAACAGGATCAAATATAACAAGACAAAAAAACAACGTAAAAGATATAGCAAAGTGTAACAAGATGAAAAATACATAAGATAAAAAACAAAACAGTGAAAAACACGGAGCAAGACCGAAAACAAAATATTACAAAATTAGAAAGATTTAACGATATGAAAAATTACATAAAAGACCTAACAAGAACAAACTTGACAGATCAAAAACAACGTAAAATATGTAAAAAGATAAAAAATTATGTAACAAGATGAAAAACAAAATGATGAAACAAGACGAGAAAGACTTAAGACATAAAGGACAGAAAAAGCCGAAAACAACAGAAAACCAACAAAAAGACGTAACAAGACAAGATGTAAAGTCGATATACCGATATAAAAAACCAAAAAAAGATGAACAGGACGTAACAAGATCAAAACATTTAACAAGATGAAAAAATGTAAAATGCAAAGATGCTAAAGGATGAAACAAGAAAGAGAATTAGATTCGACTGTGGAGGAAAGGTGAGTTTCAGTCAGCACTGCACAGAAACAGCAAGTAGAAATGTCTTTCAGAGGACAACTTTTTACTTTTATACTTTGAGTACATCTCAGCGTCTGTGCTTTTTCACTTTTACTTGAATACAGAAGGTAAATCGGTACTTCTACTTTTACCAGAGCTTTTCTACTCAAGTAAAGAGTGTATGTACCTCTGACGACCCGGACAGTCGAGAGCAGATGATTTCCCTCAGCGTATGACTCATCTTGAAGAGAAAAGTCACTTCTTTGCAATATTTCTTTGTTCAGAGTGTGAATGTTTGCCAGTAAAGCGGTCATGATCTGGGATAAATTAGTCTCTTGGCCCCTGTGAGCAGCTGAGAATCCTTTAAAATATTCCCATTGACTAATCTGCTGATCAGCATGAGGTGTGGCTGCCATTCTGTCAGCAGAGAATTATGTTGATTATTGCACAATGTCAGAAAATCTGCACAGACTTAAACAGTGTGTGTGTGGGTGTGTGTGGGGAGGGGGGGTCCAGAACCAGTTATTGCTCTGCTTTCCTCAGTGGAGAGTAATCACAATATTTCAGTGTGGGAAGTGAACAGATCATAATCCCTGTCTTGTGTGTGTATGTTTTTTTTCTTTTAAATAAGAAAGAATTGCAGCACTATTCACTAATAACTTCCTGCTGAAGCTGAAAAGGGTATTTTGGAAGCCAGGAAAGGTCATCTCATTATTGGGAATTACCAGAGGAAGCCATATCCTCATGTTCAGTATGTACACATCGAGGCCAAACACAAGTGCAAAGACCTTATCAGTTTTCCAAATTAGTAATATGTGCATATAGCAGAGACAGCGCTAAGTCTGTCTCACTGTTAGCATGCGGATCCACTCTTTAATTGGCTTCATGCTTAGGTGCCCATTGCCAGCGTCCTATTAAAACATGTTAAGCACTTTATATATGGGGGCACTGTACCATACTGTAAGTTAGATTAAACAACAACTCCTTGGTCATTATAAACAGCAGATCAGCTGGAAGTTGTGGGACAAAATACCATAATTTAAACTTTGTGTTGGCATTATTTATCTATTTTACCTTTCACTTGGTCTTATATTCTTATATAGAGGCAGAAAAAACTAAATTATCCCACACAAGTGCACAAATATTTAATATATTTTGCTCTAAACACTTTTGCCAGAATATGGTTTGTCGCTAGCATGAGCAATCCAAGTTATTGTAATTGCATTTGGAAGCAAGTGACCATGCAAGTGACAAAACAGAAGCTTAACCTGAGCGCGTTTTTCCAAACTCATTGACACTTTGACGAATTGACCACTGTAGTTAAAGTTGCCGTCCTCCACAATTAGAGTAAGCGTCAGACTTTTTCAGACCCACCGTTTGAAGCTGCGAGTTTTTGACTTTGTGTGAAGTGGCACTTAAAGTAGCATGAGCCTTTGTCATGTCCATTAAACAGTGACATCTAAAGTACTAGCTAATATTAGCTGGATCACACCAGCACTGCATTGACCATGCACATGTTTTTGGTGAACGATGAACTCAAAGTATCAGTTTAGAGCTAATGAACGTGATTGGGAGGATAGTTTAAAGGTCCAGTGTGGAAGATTTGCAGGGATTTATTGATAAGATTTATTTATTAGTGTATAATCACCTGAAAATTGTGTTTTTGCTAGCTTAGAATGAGCCCTTTATATCTACAGACGGTGCAGGTCCACCATGTTGCATCACCATGTTTCTACAGTTGCACAGAACAGACAAACCAAACACTGGTTCTAGATACATTCTTCTGTAGGTTCTCCTTGCTTGGAAGTAGAAAGTGAGCAACCCTGCAGGACTTCTGTTTGTATATTACTAAATTGTTAACACAGTTGTGTTGTGGTGGCAATTTAATTCCTGGCTGGAAAATGTTTGCAGATGTTTTTTTGAAACGATACATTTACCTGACGCTGTTGATTCGTGAAGAGGCGGTGGGCGCACAAAGTGCAGGACATTAACGTGACAGTCCACGGTTCATGTCCATACTCCTGCAGTGAAAGCACTTTGGTTAGCATTTGGGAAATATTCTCAAACGTGCATACAAATTCACATTTTAGTGCACGTTTCATGCACCGGGAACATCAGTCAAATGGGGAACGAATCTGAAACGACACCTCTAGTTGAAACATCCAACCACAAGAACCATGAGCCAACAGCCACAAAGTCAAACTCACAGCAATGATACAAGTCTGGTTACCTTCATTTCCCAACAACAAGTTGACAGGCTCAATAATTTGGTTCATGCAGGCAATATAAAATTTCTCTCACATCGACAATGTCTGCATAATAAGGCACATTATTTATGTGGTAAAACATATTATCACATGGGTTTTTCATGTCTGTGATTCAAAGGCACTACACAACAATTCGTTCAGTTATGGATGTGGGCAGTGACTATGATTGGGGAGGATGGATGTGTAGCAGAAAAGAAGAGCTCAGGGCCCCTCACTGTACTGAAAACAGAAGAAATTGACATGAATTAGTTCATTTTAATCCACTAGAAGCACTTTGAGTGTGAACTTGCACAACGCTGCATACCAAACCAAGTGACACTGTTATGAATGGTCCGAATTGAACAGAAGGAGCATTTTATTGCTGATGAATCAGACTTTTTGTTTGCAGGAGGAGGAATGTGCTATTTCTAAGCTTCATAATCTTGCTTTAAGCGATACTGAGCAAGTCAAGAGCCCTTAAAAACACAACTTCATCACTTGAGCGCTGGTTTGACCACAGTTTATCTACAGAAACCTTTGAAATAGCAACTGTTTCAGTGTCAGTATTACTATGGTAAATGCAGAGGTGGCAAAAGTTCACACATTCTTTTCAAGCAGAAGTATAGATACTTGTGTGAAAAAAAGGACTCTGGTAAAAGTAGAAGTACCGGTTCAACTTCTTTACTCAAATGAAAATGAAAAAGTGCAGTGAAATGTACTCAAAGTATGAAAGTAAAAAGTCGCCCTCTGAGGGACATTTCTGTCAGCTGCGTGCAAAGCTAACTGAACCTCACCTTTTGTCTGTCAGTCTTCCTCTCTTAACATTTTATGTCTTTAACGTTGTTTTTGTTGTTACATTTTAATGACTTTTTCATCCTGTTGCGTATTTTACATTGCTTTGTCTTGTTACATCATTTTCATCTTGTCGCCTCTTTTGTGTCATTTTCTGTGATGTCTTTAACATCAGTTTTGTCTTGCTACATTTTTTACATCATTTTTGTCTTCTTATGTTGTTTTCGTCTTATGTTGTTATTTGTGATGTTTTTGTTGTTACATCTTTAAATGTCACTTTCATCATGTCTTTTATGTTATTTTTCTCTTTAACATATTTCATCTTGTTGCATGTTTTATGTCTGACATGTGATATGCACGTATGAATGCACAAGGAATCATCTTTTCTTGGGGTTATTGTTTCATCCATTAAGGTTAGAATCAGTTTTGATGTTGGGAAGGCAGCAGACAGTGATGCAAAATAAGAATAATCAATAATTTTCCTAAAATGCTTACTACTTTTGAAAATATAAGAAGTAGAAAGAACAGGTATTTGTGTTAAAATGTAGGCTGTAAAAGTAAAAAGATGTCAGAGAAATAAAAACTCAATTAAAGCACAGATACCTGAAAACAGAACAGTATCTGTACTTAGTTGCTTCCCACCGGTGGGTACACATTGTCCTCTATAGTTATGCAGAGCTCCGCGCAGCAGTTTCCTTATTCTCTTACATGTTCTAAAGGTAATGTCATAGATGTATGTTCCACAGTCATTAGAGGAGAACAGAGACATCTGGGTGTGAAAGCTCACTGTCAGTGGTGCTTGAGAGAGAGAAAATGAGATTTCATAAGTTAATTTTTGATCTGCTTTAGTTTATCTTACCTTAATCCACCATCTGTTGCAGTTTCCACCTTGTCAGTGTTTTCAAAAGTATAGCATTTCCATTTTTGTCTGATTGCCAAATGTTTTTTTTTCATACTCAGGAGGACTTGTGAGGACAAAGTCTTTTTTTTCTTTCTGCCTCTCTCAGAAAAGGCAGCTTGGTCAGCAGTCAAAGGAAATGTGCATCGTATAGCCATGTCAAACCAATATTAGGGTCAAACCTCTAAGCACTGGAGAAAACAATCTACCATGCAATGGAAAACTTGTGACCATCAGCTGTTTTAAGTGTGAGTTACTCAAAAACAGAGCACCGATTCAAGAAATGCCTCCAAAGATAATTACGCCGCGCTCTATATGTATCGTAAACAGGCTGAGACAGAATTGCTTCTTTGTGTTAAGTGTTGCTTTATCTCAGCTGAGAATGACAGAAGAAATATGGGCGACTTCAGGCGTTTATTCCACTTTATGCAGGAGACGGAGCATTATTTGCGACACAGTGAATATTTATGCCACAGAGTCGAAAAGATCCAAACATTTCGCTGTGTTTTTATTTCTCTGGGGAGTTGGGAAACTATGTTGATAAAAACTTATCTTTGCCTCACAGAACAACCGTGTATCTGATATTCTTTAAAAAAGACTATGATACCTGTGATAGGGGGTGCTTGGGCGCCTGACTCCTCCGTGCTCCCTTGTTCACTTTCCTGTAGCGTATTGATCTTTTTCTGGGATTGTTTATAGGACTGTGTGTCTAAAAGGAGACCTATTGATTTCCTTTTTGGGGGTTCTGCCACAGCCGCGGTCTAAGTCTCATCCATAAAATTAAACCTGTAATAAAATTAGTCAGCTTAATCATACGCAATGACTGTCCATAGTAAAAAGCATATTTTTAATGGTAATCTTTGTCTTTAATTTGGTGTTTCTGGGCTGAATTTTTCAGGATCTACTTGTGAATGAAACAATATAGGTGATGCTCCAAGTCTCCCTTTAATCTAAACAAACTGCCTCGCTGTTCTTGACCCTAAACCCCCCCCAAAAAACAGCAAATCAGCTCTGGAACAGTCAAAAAAAAAAGTTGAGCCCAAAAGAGAGTGCTGCAGGAATCAGTCAGAAATGTGTTCGCACACATAAGGCCACATAACCAGAGGCCCAGCCTGACTTCAAATGTGGCTGACATGTGTTTGTTTGTGCAGGAATGTTTTTTTTTGTACTTTTTGGAATTCCTTTGTCCGTTTCATGCCCTATTTTCATGATGACCCTGATGAAGGCCCGAGCCGAAACATGTAGGTCTGCAAATAAAGTTCTTCAACGTGCAGGAGTTCTGCCCTTTTCAGCCCTTTTCCTTTTCTCCGTGCACCTTGTAAGTAGGTGAAGTTGTGCCAGAACCCCAGCTTGCTTCTACAGCACTTCTGGTTCCCTCGTCCTGGAGTCACAAGGTTATTCTACTCGAGTTTGAAATGTCTAAATAAGGACTGTTAAGAGATTTTTACATCTGGTGTACAGCATAAAATACAGTAATCATGAATTTTAAGGCTTTTACATGTCGTTAGCGGTTGCTAAGAAGTGGCTAAATGAAACTACAGAGGCTGTCAGGGACATCAGACATCATGATGATCATCATTTGTCAATTAAGGCTCTATGCTACATGTTAGATGGATTTTGTTTTCATTAATATTTCTGCACATTTTCTGAAAGCTTACAGATGCGAGTAAAACAGAGCAGCACCTCCAGTGGTCATGCTTACGCCAAAACTCCAGATGTGTATGAATCCACAAAGGAAAATAGTCCCCAACTAACAGACTATTTACTAGGTCTGTAATAATAATAATAATTATTATTATATAAATAACTTTAGGTATGATAAAATGTCCATGATACAGTATTTATAACAATAAAAAAAACAAAGTGGTGAGTGAGTCATGTATGTACAGTAACAACTGCAAAACAAAAACAGTGCAGCAGTCAGGAGCAGCCCTTTTATAAAATTAAATAAAAACAATAAAATAAAATATTTAACCATGTAATTTCGTGGTAGATATTGTCACCATCTGGTGCAGTATTGAAACTTTTTTTTTTTATCACGATATATTATGGCATATTTAGTAAAAACTACAGTGCCCAGCCACCCAGTGAGCCTTCTTAAAACCTGAAACTATATTTGTGACCTAATATTGAAAGATTTATGCTCGTTGGTTCAGTAGTGGGTCTCAGAGCTGAGTGGAGCAGTCATGAAGTATTTAGAGAGAGTCTAACACATTATGGCTTTGGTCCTTTAATTCTTTGGCTGTCTGTTTAAAGTGACCTATTTTTTAAATGTATGTACTAGATTTTAAAATATCTACATTTACTTTTTACGCTAATAACTCCTACATTAAAAATGAACTATTTTGAATGTCCGGGCTGCCATAATATTTTAAGTTGAAGTTAAGTTGTGGTTATTTTGTATGATTCAAAACAAATAAACTTTAATAAACTAAATAAACAAGACGGGTCTCGGAACTGTAAACAAAAAGAGAATAAGAGTTTTACCAACCTATAATCTTTTGTTCAGATAATTTACTTTTCTTCCTTTAATAAACTCAAATCTTTGAGTTTTAGAAACCCTCCAAAAGATGTATTTTAAAAAATGTTCACAGTGGGCTGTGAACCTGATTTTTCATTATTTGGGTGCATGAAAAGATTCAATTTTAAAGAAGAAAAGTAAATTATCTCAATAAAACATTATTCATGTGTAAAAACTTTTTGAAAAGTTATCCTGAAATGTTTTAATGAGTTTTAATTCCCAAACAATGCATGCTGGGAAGTCTGCTCATATGCTGATTATGTTTCTTTAGAAACTTAATTTAATGAGTTGATTAAACTCTGTACAGAACATTCATTCAACTCATCATTTTAAGTCAAGGAGAGTATCTCATCTTTATAAATTCTAAATGCAAATACTAGAAATTTCAAGTTTAATTAATTTGAATGCATAAAACTTAATTAAATCATATATTTATGTGAAGATAATGACAAATGATTAGCTGATTGCACTAAAATCTTGTGTAATTTTTGCGATGCACATCTGTACATGTATAAACTGCAAACTTAAACCTAAGCAAGGCCAAATCTCTGTCTGTAATGAGTTCTGACAAGACAGAGATAATGTGTTGCTGGAGGGTGAGTCCAGGTTGCAGTGAGGGCTGGGAGGACCCGGTCTGAGCCTGCACGGGTCCACTTTAACCAGGCAGGCGGCGCATGAACATAGCTCATTGTGTCCTCCATTTTTATTGTCATTTTCACACTGACTCTGGCAAGGTGAGACAGATTAATGAAATATAGATGTCTATAAACATAGAAGCCGGGAGTATCGGCAACAAATGAGGTTGGATTTTTCACGTCCGATACTTTGAACAATTCCTTTCTCTGACAAATCCGAGAGCATCTCAGCTGTCAGACGTAATAGGAGTACAAATTTGTACTGAGGTTGCCCTCTGCATCCCCTGTCCAACTCCATGCCCCATAAATGTCATTTTTCTGTGAAGTAACACACGGTGCATGAGGATCTGGGCTTTCTATTTTAATATGAAGTCAAGTCAGTTACAAGGCAGTTTTTACAGACATTTTAGAGGGAAATAAAATCATTGTATGTGACAACAGTACAATTTGTTTGTTTTAATGTGGAAAAGATAGCTACAGCAAGCACTAATTACATTGTCAGAGCAGTATGAGTCACACTTTGTTTTACAGAACACTAATAAGACATAAGATGTACTCAAATTGAACAAAAATAGAAATATGTTCTTGATTAGACAGTGTTAGAGCCTTATTAGGCCTTTAATGTGGCTTGGTTTGAGGGTAATGACAGGCACATTACGATGGAACTGCACTGCAAACAAAAGTGTATTATTTCCCACTGGTAGACCCTTGTGAGACTTTATTAGAGGGTAATTACACTACAGTAAAACTACTGTAAACTAAAGTTTCACACTGTTAGACTTTATTAGAGGGTATTTAGGAGCATTGCAGCCTAACTGTACTGTAAACTATTATTAAGGGGTAATGAGGGACACATTATAACTTAAATTATATAATTATTATATAATTAGTTATATAATATAACGGAAATGAATACTCTTTAGTTTACAGTACAGTTTTGTTGTACGAAAGTCTAGTAATTGTCTAACAATAGTAAATAATACACTTTAGTTTACAGTAAAGTTCTGTTGTAATGTGTCCCTAATTTCCCTCTAATAAAGTCTAATAGAGGTCTCAAAGAAGGAAATGTTAGACTTTAGTTTACAGTACAGTTACTTGTAAAAGAGTCAGAATAAGAGTCTAAAAATGGGAGATTATACACTTGAGTTTACAGTACAGTTCTGCTGTAATATGTCCCAAATTACCCTCTAGTAAAGTTTAAAAGGGGTCTAACAGAAGGAAATACTACACTTTAGTTTACAGTGCAGATCTGGTGTAATATAATGTAATGTAATGATGATACATGATACATGAACATATTAAACATAATTTGATGAAAAGTATGGCTTGTTCTGTCTTATTGCTGTACTGTTGGGTGTATGGTGTCCAGTTCAGGTATAGTTGTGTTTGTTTAATGTCTAATAAATTGCATATTATTTATGTTTTTGTTTTTGTCTAGTTTGATACAAAGAACAGCTTGTTACATGTTATTACTGTCCTGCAAAGTAGAGCGTGACCACAGCATGTCTGCATTTCATTTTTAACAAGTAGTCAACGTGGCATATTGGGAAAAAATTAGTGTTTGCAGACCACTTTCACTGTTGTGATGTGTTTACAGAGGCAGGCTGTTAAATAAACTGCACAAAATACTAAGGCAGTGTAAGCTCATTCAGTAGCAATGATGCAGTCAAGGGCAGCGGTTATTCATCTCAGGCTGATCTCCTGATAGAACATGATGCCAAATGCAGACATCCCCTTGGCTCACTGCATTCTGCGCTATAGGCAAGAGTTTGATGTTTGGTTGAGAGGACAGGGCAGCAGCAAAGTGGATGCTTGGAGCGCTTCCAGGGATTAAACTCATGAATCTAGCAGCAGCCAGTGGTCATCATGACACAAACACTGCATGGGTGGTAACGCATGCACAGCGTGGGGTCTTTGGCTCAGGAAAGAAAAAAAAGAGAAAAAAAATTGAAACCATAAAACCATAAACGCCTGCAGACTTTCCTTCCATCTTCATATTGCACATTTTATGTGTGCTACAGTTTTATTAGATGTGACATATGTTCTGTGGCTCATGTCTCGCCGTTTTGAAAATTTACGAGACACAAATGATAGATAAAAGTACAAACTGACATATTATAACTGCCAGACTTTCATTTCCACTCATTTGTAAAGTCTTGTTTATGAATATAAAATAATTTTACAGCTTTTATAAAGTCATACGGAGGCGATAACTTTTAATTTCTATTTCATTTCTACCTGTTATCTCAAAATCAGCATTAATTATCCCGTTATCTCAAAAAAATCATACTTTGTTTACATGCAATTATAATTTCATTACCTCATCGTCACTAGATAACACAAAGCTGTCTTTGCGACACCACACTTTAATTATGACTCATTACGTTCTCAGTGTTTTAGCTTTATAGAATAAAATCTAACACAATCTAACACTGGGTTTCTTTCAAAGGTCAAAAATGGTGTAAAGCTTGTGAAACATATTTAGCGGCAGTAATTGGTTTTTATGAGATAATTAAATAAGCACTATGATAACATATTTTTATTTAAATTGTGAATCAACATAATTTTGTTTAGAATTTCCATGCATTCCACCACATTTATTGTATCTTTAAGGCATTAGATTTTATAATAAGGATGCACATATTAGATTTTTCCTGTTATCCGATATGCCAATATTTTCCAAATAATTTTGGCCAATTGTCAATATTTTCTTCCACCGACTTGCAAAGAACATTAAGCCTCTCCTATAGTTGAATTAACATATTATTATGCCTTCACTGAATGTGATGGACCACTGACTGACTTGATAAAATAAGAAAACTACAGCTTACAGGTGTCTGTTTCTCTGTTCTTTATAAATTTGTCATAATGATCAGGATGACGGTTCTTTAGCTGAACAATCAAAGCTAAAATATGTAATATTCCTGCATTAAAATTCTTCAAAACATGAGATGAATGCTATACATTTTTGTTGAGTTGTGTGCTTAAATTATCTCAAACGTTTCCAACAATGAAAGCCAGAGAAATCCATAATTGATTGAAGGTAACAGTGCATTTCCTGCTAGCCTTTGTTAGTTAGTTGCGAGGTTTAACTTGCAGGAAAGCGTGGGATACGGTGGAATATTGCCACCTCCATGAGCATGATTTCTGCCTGAGACACATCAGATAGATTTTCCTTAGCTACAGTAGTTGATTAACAGTGAAGACAACAACTTCCATGATCCCACGCTACTCCACCATGTCATTAAACTACAACTTTTGTCATCATTTTAATGTGAGAGACTCCTTGCAGCAGAACTTACATGTGTTTAAATTTGTAGTGTAGTAAGGATGTGATTTGCCTCCTCAAATGATTGATGCTGAGAAATCACTGCAAATAACTGACGTCTATTTCAGACTCTTCAAAAAAACCTCCACTCTGCAGTAAAACCTGTGTCGTGTGCACATAATTAAAGTGTCAAATTATCAGCCTGCCATATCAGCAGAAATGACCGTTTCGGGCTGATATCATTATTTCATTTTAAAGCTTTTATCAGCCAATATTTTGCAACACTTTTTTGTGAGACTGTTTACAAAGGCTTGCTCTGGTCTTTGCATTACTGTTAGCTTCAATGCAGCCATCTGACGATGTATGATGCTTTCATGTGATATTTTATTTCATGCAAAATGTACCTTAAGCCTGATACAAAGTGTGTAGTTGTTGTAGTTTTTTCTTTACACGTGACTATATCAGAAACTCCTACGTGCCCACTTTATTTTAATTTATCTTGTGAAAGTGTGCCTGAAACTTTCACCAAACATGTCCATGACCAAGAACATTGCCTCAGACCCCGACTATGTCCTGGTTTGATTTAATAAGGTTAGACCGCAGCACTCTTTTGCACGGCGGTCAATCCTAAAGTTAAATACGGAGCTTAATCCCAGATCAAATGTGCATCGAAAGGCCTCAGATATTCCCTTCTGTGATTGTAATGTCATGTTGAATACATGCATCTTTGTCTTTTAATTTTCTGTGTCCTCGTCTGTGATGTTGCACATGGAGCTGCTGCAATGCCCGAAAAAAATTCACACTTGATCCAACAATAAAGTTTTATAATCATCATTTTAGGGGACAAATACCAATAAAAGATCTATATTAAAGCAGTGCTATAGTAGCATAAAACCTCCAATGTTTAAAATATTTTCTGAAGACAGTAGCATTAAAGTTTGCTAAAAATGACCCCATTTTCCTGTTGTAGCCTCACTTGAATGAATTTGCCGTTTTTTCTGATACATGTCCACAGCTCGATCTGGAAATGTGACATGATCACAAGTTCATGGTGGAGCTGAAACAACCTCATCAGTTTTACTTCAGTTAGGATGACGAAACAATTTCCCCGCTTGCATTAACATCCTAGAATCATTAACATGAGAAGGCGCAATGACTTTTCCCTCATAGTTTGTGGAGTTCAGGCGCAGCACTGCTACCAGTACAGTAAGTACAAGAATGTATTACATGTATATGTACACACAGGCTACAAATAAAATCTAAGAGCTTACAGTGTGTAATCTGGTCAAGGCGGGGCACGGGATGGATGAAGCATTTATAAGCTGCATTAGTTTGATTACTCTAAACCCCCCCACAGTTTACAGGCTCGGTCAGTAATCAGATTTCCCCTCTAACCTTCTCCTGAAAGAATCAGACATCATTAGCAGCTCCAAACATCAATGGGCCATGTAGAGCAGATTTCACTGCAACGTACACAAGGTCTCACTCGTAAATCACAACGACGACTTTAAAGGCATAATATGTAATGTTTCTGCATTAAAATGTCTAAAAAGGACATATCTTGTATACTTTGTTGAGTTACATTATCCCAAATGTTTTCAACCACCCAGAGAAATCCGTAATTTGTTCAAGGTAACGGTGCGTTTCATCTGTGAATTGAATTTAATTCATCTGCAATAGTGGTTAAGTGTAAAAAAAAAAAGAGAGAGAGAGAAAAAAAAACTCACAATTTCAAGGCAAATGACTTCACTTTCAAGTCAAACTCAAACTCTTATGTTTTGAAATAAATTAAAGATAAATCAGTTCGAATCTTTGAGTTTTAGAAACCCAGAAATTGAAATTTAAAGGGTTGCAATTTCAATTTCATGTGTTTACTCAAGACTGAAATTCAAATGTGGAGGTTTCTACAACTCAAAAGATTCAAGTCTATTTTTTTGAAACAGGGAAAGTATATGATCTGAAAAAAACATTACAGCTTGACAAACCTTTTTAAAATTTCAAAACTCAAAAATTTAGTGAAGACAGTCGCCTTGAAATTCCCAGGATCCCACGCCACTTTCAAGTCTGTCTTTTGTTGTTGTTTTGAAAAATCCAGAGCGGCAGAAACTAAACACCACGTGTTTAAAAGTTCAGTTAGCTACAGGTGAGCAACTAAGTTAAAAATCCATCCTGGTGTAATTTTCTCAACAGTATAACTGTAAGTTTTTGAAGTGACAGTGTCATAAACTTAATCTGTATGGTACGGCCAAAACAAGACAAAAAGTTTTGCATGCAATAGATGGCCTGATTATGTTTTTATTCTGCTTTTTTAATTATCATAATTATGTATCAGAAACAGCTAACTTGTCTGCTAAATACAACTTTCCATGGACCAGTGGGTGGTATATAAGAAACACTCAATTTTACAGAATATAATACATGATAACAACAGACGCATATACATTGACTGAGTCACATCAGTTGAACCCAAATTTAAATGTGAAAAGTTAAAGTTTAGAGTTAAAGCAATCAGATAACTTAAACAATGCATGCAGAATTTACACTCAGAGGCCATCAAACAAGCTGAATCCCAAACAGAACAGAACATCATAGCAGGTGGACTTTCTCCTGGTGGGGTCTGTCTCTCTCATTAGTTTGTTTTTCTTTTGGAAAAGATATTTGCTTCTGATTTGTTTAATGTTTGTATGTAATGAGTTTCCCCTGGCTTGGGGCTCTATAACTGACTGAGTTTTCAAGTTGATTTGTTTTTGGCTTTGTTAGTTCAAGGCGACCCGTGGTGACCCGTCTCGTAGCCTGTGATGATTAGGTGTTAGACCTGTCTGTACCAGTTGTTAAAGTGAAGAAGTCCAGTTTAATGTTTAGTACACTGAGTACATTTCAGGCAAATCTGAGATTATGAGGATGACAAAAGAGATAGTTTGGATTATCTGAAGTCGTGTATATGAGGCACTAATTGATAATCAGTGTGTTACCTATACAGTCGGCAACAAAAGGTATTCTAGCCACCTAAAAAAAAAAACATCAGTGTAGGTGAACATTTGTTTAGAATATTTTCACCACTTAATTTGCCATTAGACAGCTTTTTCCAACAGGAAAACAACATTATATAAACCAAATATCACTCTCTTCAAACCAACCAAACTCCATGGGATAAATCAGTAATTTTAAGTTTGTAGAAGACAGGAGCTGCTGGTTCACCGCTGCCTCGATTTGTTTCTTTCTTTGGTATTATTGTGTGACTTTGGTGAATCCAAACCATCCTTCGAAAATGCCAAAGTCGCACAATAACACAAACGAACTAACAGATCGAGGCAGTGATGGTCCAGCAACTCCTGTGTTCTGCGTGGTAAAATTACTGATTTCACCTATGGAGTTTTGTTGCTTTGGAGAGAGCGGTATTTGGCTTACAAAACAGTGGTTTCCTGGCATGAAAGTTTTTCTGACGGCAAAGTAAAGCTGTGAAAATATTATAAATATAGTGTACAGTTTAAGCTACGATATGTAACATTTCAGTTTCTAAAATAAAACACAAGAGTTGTGCACTTGCATACACAGGATATGTCGGATAGATCAGAGAGCAAGGAAGGAAGACGGCCAACTTGATTAAAAATAAGGTGAAACAAAAACTTCATCTGTGCATGATTTCTCCCTGATTCATGTCAGATATTCCCACACTATTTCAGCAGAACTTCTATATTGTGTGTTTAAAAAGAGAAATGCAGTAATATTAGTTACATAGCCACATTTGCAGCAGCAGTGTTAATTTACTTCACAGACTTGACAAAGTTTTCTCTTCTTTTTTTCTTAGGGTGACTTTGTAACATCTGTCCAGGGACGACAGATGAAAAATATCCTCTTGGCTATATCTCTGGTGCTTCTGCAGCAGTGTTGATTAATATGCACTGTCCTTGTCCAACAAATAAATAATATTCATTAATTCATAAATTGTCATTGTTCAAGTACAACTAAACTAAGTTTGCAGCTCCCTGTTGGACGCACAAAAGAACACAAATGTCACGTAAGAATCAATACGAAAGTGTCTTAATGAGGAACATTTTGTTAGTACAGCAGGCTGTAACATGTCAAACACATGATGACAGTTAGTGACGCATTTATCCACGAACTTCATACAGAGTCGCTGAAACTGAATTAAAGCCATTGTGATCACACATGATCTGAAGGAATCAGAGTGTTTTTTTTTTTTTTTTACAGATATAACCGTCCACTGATTGACTCAAACCTACGCTCAACTTCTGACTTTGCAAACATTAATCAGAATTATCCAAATGTACAGAAAAAGTCATGCACAAAAACACGTTTGTCTCTTATTATTAAACTTGAATTTTGCTCAGCACCTGAAATTGCAGCCCCACCATCTCCCATTTTAACCTAACCAACTCTTTAGCTAGCTAGCAAACAATATAATGTTTTGTCAACCTTTTAGCTAGGTAGTGAACAACTGTTTTTGTTTTTTGTGTTTTTACTTTTATATAGGAAGCAAACATTGTAACTTTTTTCGCTTTTAGCTTATTTCACAAAAATATAATTTTTTCTTACTTTTCACTAGCTAGCAAACAATGTAACTTTTTTTTTATTTTTGGTAGCTAGCAAACAATATATCTTTTTAAGTTAGCTAGCAATTAACATGACTGTTTTTTTAGCTAGCTAGCGAACAATATAACTTTATTTACTTTTTTGCTATCTAGCAAACAATAGAACTATTTTTTTCATTTGTGCTAGCTACCAGTCAATATAATATTTTATATATGTTATTATATATAATATAATATTTTATTTTTAGCTAGCTAGAAAATAATATGTAACAACTTTCATTTATTTTTACTTTTTAGCAAGCAAGGAAAGAAACAATACAATGTTTTGTTAAGGAATACAAAATTAGCAAGCACTTCCTTATTGATTCAGCTATTTAATTTCAATTTACATAAATAAACTTGGCTTTAGTACTAGACTGAGATTAATTTTAATTTGTTCAAGGGAGCTCTGCTTGATTTTATATCTAAATTAACTTATTTTCAATTAAGTTTTCTAAACTCTGATCACTAATCTTGGATCCTTATTGGTGCAACTCAGTCTTGCATAGTCACAGTTGCAGGTGAACAGTTTTCACTGTTCAAGTGCAGCTAAACTAAATTAGCAGCTCTCTGCTGCACAAAAGAAAAAAAAAATACATGTAATGATCATCATTAGAAAGTGTCTTAATGAGGAATGTATTATTATATTGTATAAGTACAGTAACAGCAGCAGACAGTAGCAGCTCACTGTAGTAACACAGTCCATTTATACTTCATACACAGCCGCTGAAATTGAATTATAGCCATTGTGATCACACATGATCTGAGGGAGTCTGAGTGGAGGCTTTTACAGAAATAACCGTCCATTGATTGACTCAAACCCACTGGCAACCTCTGACTTTGCAACTATTAATCAGGATTATGCAAATGTACAGAAAAACGCGTGCACAAAAACACGTCCTGCTCTTATTATTAAAACTCGGCAGTTGAAATCGCAGCCCCACCGGCGCGCTAATTTCCCATCCTGCCATCTCCCTTTTGTTATTGTCGGTCGGTCGTGTGCTTTTTTTTTTTTCTTCTTGTCTTTCTCTTCTTTCCCCCCCCCCTCCTCCTTCTCCTCTTCCTCCTCTTTTTTCTCCTCCGCGTTCCGTGTTGTGCCGCTGCTGCTTGCTGGGGACTTGTGAATGGCAGCCAATGGGAGGGTTGAGTCCCCTCAGCCTCTCAGCCTCCCTGACATCCACACAGCGAGGAGTGATGCAGCGCGACTGAGACGCGCAGTTGAGGTGGAACAACGGGCAACAAAAGCTGCAGTGAACGGATACACCGGCCGCTCTCTTCTCCTCTCTTCTCTTCTCTTCAACCAGCCTGAGGAGAGGAAGAAATTTTACCCTCCTAGAATAAACTTCATTATCAGGTGAGCGCGGCTTTTGCTTTGCAACTTCGTGTGGAGATTGTGGCTCGAAGAGGAGAGATCAGTTACTACTTCTTCTTCTTTCTGCAGCGTTTGTAGCCTTATTTTGAAATGTCCGAGCTGGGTTGTTCTGGGTTGCGCGCTCACTATATGCGCCAAATAAGAGCTTCATCTTCCTCTTCTGTGTATTCTAGTGCAGAAAAATCGATTAATTATAGGAATTGCTGCGGGCTCTGAATCGGAAATGAGTTTGATTCGTAAGTTATCTGTATTCAACTTCCAGCGGGGGTCAGTGAATGGTCGGCAGGTTCATCAACTTTTCTTATTTTGCTAAATGTCTCCGTGCGTAATTCTCATGCAAAACGTGCAGAGAGGTCCCGCACGACGCATTAACGCCTGCCCCGATACAAGCGAGCATGCATGCATCCGTGCACGCAGGCAGGCCGCGGCTCTAAACTCAACTCAGCCCACCTTTTTGCTTATTTTTGCGGTCACGCATGAAAGTTAAGGGCCTTTGCAACGCTTGCTTGAATCCATCGGGGATTTTTTTTTTCTCTCCTTGCTGCAGCCAGTGGCAAATCCACGGGATGCGAATCGATGCAGGTGGGACAGCGTGCTCTGATAAAGGCGGATGACTGTCTGTCGCACTGTGATGCCCTGCTGCCTTTTTTTTTTGCTAGAGATCAAACTGAAAAGGGGCCCTGCATCTTATTTTATTTTATTTTTTTTTATTTGGTGGAGTTGACTCAAGAAAACTTGAGTCAACTCCACCTAAAAAACAACGTGTCCTCCAGCGTTATTGACTACAAGATGATAGGCTATCAGTGCTGTGGCTGTGAATATTTAATGCAGGGTGCTGAATAATGCAGGCGGGGCTATAAAAGAATTAACTTGGCTTCTTTACTCAAAAGTCGCAGGTATTGACAGGAGGGGAGGCGAGGTGGACTGAGTCTAATTGAATTTAGTGCTTTAGCTGGAAAGTTTGTCTCTGTCCTTCCTGTTGCCTGCAGATTTCTCCATGTTGGTTCAATGTAAGCCTGAGGTGATGTTGCCCAAAGGGGGCCAAGAAGTTGTTTTTTTGGGTGGGGTGGGGGGGGGGGTGAGTTTGTCGAAACTACCCAGGGGGGGAGTTATTCCGCAATGATGTTCTCCTCCAGTGTGCACACATACTTTTAAAAGTGCAAACAGGGACTGGTGCTTATCATCAGGGGGAGGTTGGGAAATGAAGATTACATTTGTAACCACTGAAGAGGCAGACAGATATATCAGCCAGCCGATATTAGTGGCCTATCAGTGTGCACACACTGTGCTAAGGCTGGGTGATTTGACTTGTAAGTAGTAACTCTCTATCGCTCTATAGGCTATTCCACAATATACTGTATATGTTTACAGTTTCTCTAAAGTAACCATCAGCTCTGGAATAGGGCTGGTGGATTTTTTTTTTGGGATAAATAATAGCCAGTAATGTGGATATAATGACTAAGTGGGTAAAGTCAAAAAATACATCATATCATGACACATCATGTAACGATGATTTAAAGACAATATCTATCATGATATCAGTATAATATCAATATATTGCTCAGCCCAAAGCCTCATCGGCCTAATTCTTTTTACAGAATTAATTTAATTAATTTATTTTTGTGTGTTTGTTTTTTAGGCAGAATTTTCAATATTTCATCCTTTTTCCTCAAGTTCAATATGTTTTGTGCCAGTTGTGTTTTTTTTTATTTATAGTTGTTTATAATTATAGATACTGATATTATCAGCCGATACTGGCCTATCACAGCTACATCGGTCTGTATCGGTATCAGCATATCGGTAACATGATGCAGATAGTTTTATTATTATTATTATTATTGTTGTTTTAAGGGCAGCATTTACTGTATTTTTGACCCTTTTTCTTCAGGTTTGATTATATTTTACTCTATATTTGCTTTTTATTTGTAGTTGTTTATCATTATTAAAAGTGCAACTGAAGGTTTACTGTTTCCATGCCTTGACATAATGGCTGGGGAATATATCAATATTAGATTTTTGATATTGTTATATCTTGATGTGTCATAAGTGTTGTCTTATCCTGTTTTTAAAGGCTGAATTACAGTAAAGTAATGAAAGTTTATTTGCCTTTACACCAAATGTCATCCCTACAATATTGTGACAATATTAATATTTAGGTATTTGTTGAAAAATAGTGTAATATTTGATTTTATCTATATCACCCAGCCTTACTTTATATACTGATGGGTAGTTTAATCTTCAGAAATGCTTCATATTCAACAAGATCATCATATATCTGTGAATTTATAGCTCAAATCATATTATTAGTAAGTGTCTAATAACCACATTTGGGGGATCACTGCAAAAAATATATAGTATATTATTATATATTATCAGTCCAGTATTGGCCTTTCACAGCTGTACCTCATACAGCTCATACCTATATCTTAGATTTTGGATGTTATATGTCACGTGTGTCTTTTCTTGGTTTTAAATGCTGCATTACAGTAAAATGATGTAATTTTCTTGAGTTCCCTAACTGTTATCAAGATTATTGATATTTTGGTGCCTATTTGGTCAAAAATATCTTAGAAAAATTTGCATTTTGTGATATCATCACATATCGTGGAATAGCCTGAAAATATTGAGATATTATTGACAATCTGTTGCCCTTTGTCAAGTGTTTGATAACCATATTTGAAGGATTATTGCTCAAATGCTGCCTGATATTGTTACCAACCCCAAAACTCGAGCATCGGTGGGGTCTGAACGAGCAGGTTAACTCCACGTCTTTTTATTGGAACAACTTCCTGCTTGATTTTCTGAGGCAAAGAGCAGCTTGGTGATCGGAGATTGTCTGAACCAGAACAGGTTTTGTGGTCCAGGTTTTTCATACGCTGGTTTGAAGTTCAGAGATGAAAGGGACAGAGTAGAATCTGTGGCTGATCAAAGTCATACAGAAAACACGGCAGGTACTGAATATTTAACGCCTCTGCAAATAGAGTTCCTCTGTATGTGTGTGTGTGTGTGTGAGGGGAACATACAGAACCCTGTGTATGTTGTGTTTATGGTCCGAGCTGCGTGTGTGTTGTGTATGAAGACATTGAGAGTAACGTAGCAGAGTTGATTTGACAGGCAGGGGAATAGACACATCACAGCCATCTGCATGTTTTAAAGCAAAGCTCAGATCACAATAGACAGTCGCTCACATTTCATCTTCCTCTTCTCCCAAATATCTTCACTCCGCGGGTCATGTGCCGCAGCTTAGGGGATATTCCAAAAAAGTCTCAATCTGTCGCTGCCCGCCTGCCTGCCCGGGCCAGCCAGCCAGCCAGCCAGCCAGCCAGCCAGGCAGCCAGCCCGGCTCCATCCAGCCTGTCCCTGCGAGCGGTGACGTCACGGGGGATGGCGGGTTTACCCGACGGCCAGACGATGATGACCGGTGACCCGAGCTGATTACATTATTTGTGCTCCAGATGGGCAGCATCATTTTGATGTGTCCTGCTCATAATATTGAACATTCCTACACTCTGAGAAAGAAAGGTTCTAACTGGAACCATGAAGGGTTCTTCAGCTTGACCCCATAGGAGGACCCCTGTTTAGATCCTGGTAGAACCTTTTATGAAGATTCAACTTGGAATTCTTTCAGTTCTACCCAGAACCAAACATAAAGGATTATATTTAGAACCTTCTACAGAGAAGGCTTCTATGGTGTAATGGTTCCATCCAGAACCCTCTCTGTGGGCTCTATGACGAACCTTTCCACCTTCTGGATACAAACAAGAACCCACTCAGGGGGTTCTTTTGAGAACACTTTTATATTCCTAGGGTTTTATCCAGAACATACTCAGGGGTTCTACTGAGAAAGTTTTGATTTTGCAAGGGTTTTTTATCTAGGACACACCTAGGGGGTGCTACCAAAAAACTTTTTATGTTCCAAAGGTTTGATCTAGAATCCACCAAGGAAGTTCTATGCACAACTTTTTTCTTGAGTTGTACCTAGAACCTTTTTATATTCCAATAGTTTTATGCAGAACACGCTCAGAGCCTTTTACCAAGAACCTTTTTACAGTTCAAGGGTTTAATCTTGAACACACTCAGAACATTCTAGTGAAAACTTTTTATATTTCAAGGGTTTTAAGGGGTTTAAGGGTTCTTCAAACATTTCAGCAATTGATGAAGAACTCTTTCCTCCAAATAGGGTTCACTGTTTAACTAAGGGTTACAATTGAAGCCCCTTTCATCCAAAGAACTCTTGACAAATACTTTATTTAAAAAAACAAACAAACAACCAAATAATTCTGGGTAGAACCTCAGCCCTTCAGGACGAACCCTTTTGGAACCTTTATTTCTCAGAGTGTAGTCCTCTCCTCCTCAGTGGCATCTGGAGCTCATAAAATCACATCCCAGTGGCGGCTGCCGCTGTCTGAAGCGCACTCCGATCCCCTGTGGGAATGTCGGCGGCCTTCTTCCCTCTGCTCGGATACTTGTGGACATTTGTTGGGCCCGCATGCACAGCGAGTGGCTCTAATGTGTGTGTGTCTGTGCGTCGTTTACGAATGTTTGAAGTCAGTGGCAGAGAGCACCCCTGGGCATTGTAGTTCACTAGATGCACCTTGATTGTTTGAGTGCATTAGTCACGGTCTGTATGATGTGATAATAAATCATGACGTTGTTTGTAGTGCCAGTGCTCCGGGATTCCTCTGAAGATGTTCTTGTGCCAAATGTTTATCTGGAGTTGCTGCTTTCAGTGCCAGCCAAATGGGCTTCTCTCTTTTCTTCCTTTTTTTTCTTTTCCTTTTTTCCTTTTCTTTTCCTTGAAGATAAGAAAATTTAAAGGAGCAATATGTAACAATTGTGCAACACAAAGTGAGTACAGCTGTCCAAATAGCGAGCTGGAACCATAGAACCATATATTAAAATCCTATTTAATATGTGATCTATGGTTGAAGCTGGTTGTTTTCTCCTGCCCCCTTCTCCCCAGACTCCAGGAAGCTCAGGCGGGTTGCAGGAACACTGCAGGAGTGCAAGACAGGCGCCACATTGTAAATTGACAATAACAAAAGATGATGAGTCCTCCACTGTAGGACGGGTGGAAATAATCAATTCTTAGGTGCATAGATTCTCTCTCAAAAAATTATAAATCAATGTGGAAAAGTCAATTATTTGAAATTCATCACCTTGTGAATGTGATAACAAGAGCCCACCCAGGGAGAACGAACAAGAGCCCTTTTATATTATGGCACAAAGACGGATTCTTCAAGGATTTCAACAGTCCTTGAAGAATTATTTCTTCCAAAAAAAGGTTCTTAATGGAACCCTTAGTCTTACAAAGAAGCCGGTCATGTCTAGAAGGGAACTCGTGATTTGCAAAACTCTCACAAGATATGTAAAAGTCCCGCACTACTGTACTGTCATTGGCTAGTTCTTGTTCGCCTTGACACCTTTATGTGATTGCCAGAAAGCCTCTAACAATGTCAGAAGGTTTGTTTTAACCATAAACCACAATCTTCCTGAAGAGAACCCTCTTGGAACCCTAATTTCTGACAGGGTACTTTCTTACTGGAAGAGAGAAGTAGGAAGTTCCTACTTGAAACTACTCACAGCTGTGGATTATTTTGAGTAATCAGGTCATGATTTCTGTAAAGAGACATTGCCTTTGACTTTTTCAAATGTACTTGTTGGTACTTTGCACCACAAGCCAAGAGAACCATCTACTTCCATTATATTCAAGAGAATATATCTCCAGAACTCTACAACTCACACCACAACAATCTAGGTGGATAAATAATCTAAAGACCAGAGGAAAAATATGTATTTCTGATTTTTGGGTGGCAAATCCCTTTAAATTTTTGTTGTATTTCCTTATAATTTGTTACCCCATGCTACAGTG
This sequence comes from Lutjanus erythropterus, assembly GCF_056507025.1. Lineage (NCBI taxonomy): Eukaryota > Metazoa > Chordata > Actinopteri > Lutjaniformes > Lutjanidae > Lutjanus > Lutjanus erythropterus. Next base: position 29,052,997 of record NC_139337.1, read on the forward strand.
CTATCACTAAGCATGATTTTAGTCATTTATAGTGCAGTAATATCTGATTTAATGTGATGAAGAAGTGAAAGAATCATTTTTGTGTACATGTATAAAAATATTTGAGTTATCAAAGGTGTAGGAACCCTGTCATGTCTTTCTTTTCTTTTCCTTTCTCTACAACAATGCCCCCTGCTGTACAGGACAGACTCGTTTCTTCATGAACAATGGCAGCTTTGACTCTTTTTCCCCGCTACCATGACATTGTCTTTTATTTCTCGAGGCTTCTTGTGACCATTAGAGCAAATTTCCTGCAGGCAACTTAATAACTGCTCCTTCCTAATGAGACAGATTCCCTTCAGAGACGCCTATTTACGGAGCAGTCAGAACCGTAATTGCACAGAAACCAAAATAAGGAGAGACGTTCTTCTTCCCCCACAGTGGAAGAAAATGTGACGTCTGTTTCTTGTTAAATCTACGGTTCTATTGGCACCGTCCCGCTGAAGGTCAGCCTTATATTCCCACATTGAATTAGCTATGACTATAAAAGACGTTAGAATTAGACGGCGAGGATGCTTCTTGACAGGTTTCTCAGCAAAAGAGATGTGAGAGCTGGATGATGGCCAAGAGAGAAGAACATCACTGTACACTCTTAAAAATAAGGCTTCCAAAAGGGTTCTTCTCAAAAGGCTGAGGTTTATTCAGAACCGTTTGCCTGTAAATAACTGTTTTTGAAAAAAAGTTCTTAAAGGATTGTTGAGATCCTTGAAAAATTCTTTCATCAAGGTTTGTTTTACCATAATGTAAAAGTATTCTTGGTAGAACCCACTTGGTGGGTAGTGGATAAAATCCTTGGAATATGAAAGGGTTCTCAAAATAGCCCCCTGGGTAGGTTCTCAGTATAACCACCTAGGAGGATTCTAGATGAAACCTTTATAACATAAAAAGAGTTCATAGTACAAGTACTTGGGTGGGTTCTAGATGAAATCTTGGAATATAAAAAGGTCCACTGTAGAACCCGCTGGGTGGGTTCTTGTTAGCACCCCTAGAAGATGAAAAGGCTCTGTATAGAATTCCCAGACAGGGTTCTGGGTGCAACCATTGCACCATAGAAGGGTCCTTCGTGGAACCTGTCATAAGGAGTTCTGGGTGAAACCATTCTCAGATGTTTCTATGGATAACCCTTCATGTTCCCAGTAGAACCCATTGAAATGATTCTAAGTCAAACCTTTCGACTTTGGTTCTGGCAGGAACTACCGGACAAGCTGAAGAACCCTTTATGGTTCTAGTTAGAACCTTTATTCCTGTGCAGAGTCTGCATAAATCCGCCCAAAAAAGGGCCTGTTATGCTGTGAGTGAGCTGAGAAGATAAATACACATGGATCAGACAATTTACACCTCACTTAACAATGGATAATTATCTCTCGCTGCTTTGTGCAGGAGAACACCAATTACACACAAATATACACATAAATCTATTTTCAAAGAGGCTGGACGCAGATACGGTGTGTGAATGTGTGTGTGTGGTTGTGTGATGGAGCTGATAGTATACAGTGTGTGGCTCAAGAGCTGGTGATAAGAGAAGAGTCCGGCTTTATACAGTATGGCACACTAGGACGGATGTGACTATGAAATCACTTAGATTCATGTCTTTGGGGTGGGAGACAGAGTAAATTGCTGCCAATGTTGAATAATGCAGTCTGCCAACAGCCTTTTTTTCTCCCTCTTCCCCCTCAAACTGTGGCTTGGCTCCACAGCTTTTCTAATTATGAAGTGGCTGAGAGATAGCTTCACAACTCCCGATACTGTGGTGGCGAGCGGAAGCTGGCCGAATAGCAATCTAACTGAATTACCAACAAAGCCTGACAGACTTGTGGAGTTTAGCGAACATATTTGCAAAAGTAACATCCCCCACCTACCTATTCAGTCGCGAAATGTAGACGCAGACACAAGACGCGGGGACACACACTTAACACACATTTTGAAGTAGGCACAGACGCGAACAAACAAACACAGTACAAAGAGGGAAGGTGTACAGTTCTCCGCACGCTTCTCAGCACAATTTAACAAGATATATTAGTCACCCAGGAGGCAGCAGAAAGCCAGGCATCCACAGTGTACAGCAGACTGCAGTCTGACAGTGGGAGATAGTGATTTACAACAAAGCCCTGTAGACCATGGCACAATTTCAGAGTTGCCGAAATGACACTGGTAAAGCAGGGGCATGAAAGTATATCCACCAGCCACGTCTCATTTCTTACACCATTTGCCCCGGGAAGGGGAGGGCGGAGAGCGGAAGGGGCAGATGACAAATCCGGTATTGTAGCTCCCGCACAATGCTGAGTCGAGCCTGGGAGTCGAATTCTGTTTGGAAAGTACACTCTGAGAAATAAAGGCGCTAACTAGAACCATAAGCGGGGTTCTTCGGCTTAGTCCCCATAATAGAACACTTTTTGGCTCCTGGTAGAACTTTTTGTAAAAGTTCCACTTGGAACCCTTTCGGGGATTTCTACCTAGCACCAGACACAAAGGGTTATACCTACAACCATCTGTGAAAGGTTCTAGCTGGAATCCCCTGTGAGTGATTCTACAATGAACACTTTTATGCTGTATTGATTCCACCCAGAACTCTGTCTCAAGCTCTATCCAGACCCACCCAGGAGCTTCTACTAGTAACCTTTTTAGATTCCATAAGAACCCTTTTATATTCCAAGGGTTTCATTCAGAACCCATCCGGGGGGTTGTACTGAGATTCCTTTTGTTACAGCCCAAAAAACCCTTCCCAAAAGAGTTCTTCAAGGATCTTGCCAACCCTTGATTAACTCTAATTTCCGAAAAGGCTCTTTTGATGAAAAGGGTTCTTAACCCTTAGTCTCACAGAAAACCCACGATGAACCCTTGCTTCAAAAAAGGACCCTGAGTACCCTTTTGGACCCCTTATTTCTAAGAATGCACAGTGACGTTATACTGTCCTTACCACCTCCCTTATTCAAGACCTGTTGAGAAACTGCCTCACCGAGAACCCTTTAACATATAACAAGGGTTTTATCAAGAACCCACCCAGGGGGTTCCACCAAGAACCCTTTTATAATTTGGTCCAAACAACCTTTGACAAAAGAGTTTTTCAAGGATCCCAATGATCCTTGAAGAATTCTTTCTTCCAAAAAGGGTTCTTCTGATGGAAAGGGTTCTTAGTACAATCCTTAATTTCTTCAAAAAAGAATTCTTCATAAGTAGAACCTCAGCGCTTTAGGAGGAAGCCTTTTGGAACCCTTATTTCTCAGAGTGTACGAACAAAAAGCTACAAGGAAGACACCTTCAAGGACGCCGAACATCCCCTCTTTCTTAAATTTGAGGTGAAATCGATTTCTTGACCTCGCGGGTGTACCGTTAGGGTTTGGATTGGATTTGGAATTAAATCTCTATATCCAATATGTGAGGGGGGAAAACACAATAATCATCTAATAGTGGAAATCACAGATCCAGATCACTATCAGAAATCTAATCAACTGTTCCCCGGCTCGAGGCTGATCTCTCCACCAAATTTCATGGAAATTTGTTCATTTTTCAGAAACCCTGCTGACACACAGATTAACTAACAGGGGTGACAATGCAACTTCCTTGGCAGAGGTAAAAATGTACCCACTGATTAGAGTTGTCATGACACCAGAATTTTAAAGTTAGATACAATTCTGGTATTACAAAACGATACTCGAAACCTCTTTCAGTAGAAAAATAGAAGAAAACAGTCGTAGGCACACAAATGAAGATAATTTTGTTCCTTTTTTTGTAAAATATCAACCTGCACTCAGTGCTGGAACAGGAAAAAAAGAAAACACCAAACAGTTTCTGGCTTTGCTGCAGCAAGCAGAATTTCAGGCAGGACGATAAAGACTGAATTGATGTCAGGTGTTGAATGAGCACTTGGATCATTTTTTAAAATAGGTTTGATTCTTTCGATAATATAATTAATGGACTTTGGACGATAATTTTAAACGTTGCATCAAATAATGTGTCGGAATATTGGTACTTTTGACAACCTTACTATTGATATGTAACATTGTAAAAATAAATTGTTTTAACTTAAAAAAGTTAGCATCTGGGCTGCCTTAAAAGTAAGAAAATTAAAAAATAAGGCTATAATATGTAATATTTCTGCACTAAAATGCCTAGAAACACAAGACATGTTTTATATTTTGTTGAGTTGTGTTCCAACATTATCCCAAATGTTTCCAACAATGAACGCAGGGAAATTTGCCCCTTATTCAAAAAAACAGTACGTTTCCTGCTAGCCGTTGCTAGCTAGTTGCTGACTTCCACACAGTCACACATCAGAGTGAAGAAGCAGCCGGCAGTTGTGACGTAACATGAATAAAACTTAAATAAAACCTCGCCTGAGTTACATCAGATAGATTTCCATCTATCTTTCCATTAAAAGTATGTCTTGTTGTGGTTTCAGTGTGAGTAAATTCATGATTATTCAAAACAAATAGACTTTTATTGCCAAATAAACTTGGTATTAATTCAGTTGTACATGAGAAAACATGTTGAAGACATTTAAAATATGAAGCTGAACCAACAATACAAACAAATTTGATTTTCTTTTACATTTTCTCGATTTAGAAAGAGTCAGTTCCTCACTTAAAAACATACAGCTGCTCCTGTTGGATCTACTTTGTTTCAGCACTGACACAAAAACAATATATGAAACAGCTCCTTGTGGGTTTATTCAGTTTAAAAATTCAGTACTAACCTTCATAATGGTTTGCATTGGTTTCTTTGTCTTATCTTTAAGAGCATTAGAGACGCACAGTAAGTTTTCATCATGTGTTTCCTTCAAGATATAAAAGAAAAAGGTCTCAGGAGAGTTTTAACTCTCACATAGTGCATGCTGGGAAGTCTGCTAATACACTGATTAAATGCTGTTTCTTTAGATAGTTAATTTAAAGAGTTCATTGAACTCTGTACAGTACTTTAACTCAAACCATCATTTCAAGTTTGAAGATTTAAGTTAAAAGAACCAAATGTTAATAAGTTCTAAACTCTTCTCAGAATAAATAGCAGAAAAGTGTAATCAACTTGAACAAATTAAACTTGTATATTTATTTATTTATTTATGTGTGATGATGTCGTGAAGTAGCGTGGGATCATGAGAGCTGTTTTCTTCACTTTTGAACATCCACCAAATCTGATGTGATTCAGGCACAAATCATCTTCATGGTCGAGCTAATATTAAAGTTTTATTCACGTTACATTTAGTCACACGTGCCAGCTCCCTTCCTCACGCTTTAGACCCATCGACTTTGAATAAATTATGGATTTCTGGGCATTTCTGCACATTTCACACTGAACAAAATATATAACATATCTCTTGTGTTTTTGCACATTTCAATGAGGAAATGTTACCAACACCTAAATTCCTATAGGATTTTTTTTTACAGTTTTTGTGCCTTATGGGGGCGTTTTTTTTTCAGTAAAACCTGAAGAAAACATTGACAAAATGGTCAAAAATGGGAATTTAATGATACTTATATAAAACTGTCACACAATGCATGCTGGGAAGTCTTCTAATATGCTGAGCATGCTTATTTTAGAAACTTGATTTAATGACTTGACTTAACTCTGTATATTCAGCTCATCATTTCAAGTTAAAAGACTAAAAGTTAGAAGAACTCATGTTTATAAGTTCTGAGAATGAACTAGAAAGTTTAAGTGGAACTAACTTGTATATTTATGTTAGATTAGTTTATTATTTAAACTTTACTACTGTCATTGTCGTACAGTAAAAAAAAAAAAAAAACATCCTGGAGGTAGTGTCTTGTACAGTGTGTGTGTGTGTGTGTGTGTGTGTGTGTGTGTGTGTGTGTGTGTGTGTGTGTGTGTGTGAGAATGAGGTAGCTTGTGCAGGAGGGAGAGTGTGAGTGAGTGCAGCAGACAGATCATGTCCGCAGGTCCTGCCTTTCCCCTCTAGTTGGATTCCTGTCTGTGCAAAGCCCAGAGGCTTAACTCTGGCTGCAGTAAGTGGACTGAGGAACGCTAAACACTGTCTGGGGGAAGGCTGCTGAACATGACAGCCAGTTAATAAGTGTATGGAAGACGAGCAAGTGCATGAAGGAGTGCAAGGGGGGGTTGGCAGGGGAGGGCAGCATCGTCTGTCTGACTTTTGAGACTTTTGTGAAGGCGAGGGGAAGGAGAGGGGAGGATTGGTCAGGACGGAGGGGGGATAATATTGACTGTCGGATGACGAGAGGGTAATAGGAGATCAGAGAGTCCAGCCACAGGACAGGGAGCATTAGCAGCTGACTGGAGTACAATGAAGACAGAGAAAGGGAGTGAAGGGAAAGGGTCGGGTGTTGGATAAAAGAAAGAGAGACTTTGAAAGAGCTTGTTCCAAGTAGATGGCGAGAGGAGGCGATAATGATGCTTACTTTACTCCTGCGAGGCAGCCGCAGTGAGAGCTGTCAGCTTCAGGCAACACAGGCTGGTGGGACGCTGCCGGGATGCCACTTGGTATGTTAACCCCCAGACGCCGCTGACAGTATGTGATAGATTGCGGGTGTGTAATTACATGTGTGTGTTTGTTTGTGAGTGCGAGAAGACGGCGAGGACGAGGCTGTTTGTGGGCCCTCGTTGTGTGTGCGTGCGTGCGCGCGCATACTGAGGTGCGCCTTTGTGTGACTTTTAGCGTGTCAATTTTTCTTGGCAGCGGTGAAAGCAGAGTGATGTGATTTTCCCCTCTAACAGCCTCCAGGAGTAATGATCCAGGTTATTGCAGATGACGTGTAACACCTCAACCCAGCGGGCATTGGCGCTGCAAAAACCTGTCCTTATAGGTTAGGCTTCAGGGAGACGGTTGTCTTGGTGGCAGCGTCGCGCGCACAATTCCTCCGTCTCCCAAACCTGTCACCTTCAGATGGGCCCCTCCTTCTGTGGATAATGGTCTCCTGTCTATGTTGTGAATGATATCTGGACTCCATTGTGCGCTCGTTTCCTCCGCTGCGCTATTGTCCTGCAGAATGCCTTTGTGAGGGTTTTCTTTTTTTTTTTTTTTGGTAGAGGTACAATGTGCGAGCTGTATTCTGAGGTGCTGTAAATGAACAGGCAAACACATCAGCAAAGGTCCTATTTACTTTCAATCCCCAGAGTGAAAAAGAGAGGTTTCTGCCATTGTTCTGCTACTTCTCAAAACATTAGGATGGCTCATTGTGAACGAGAGAAATAGAAAGACCCCTGCTCAAACTACCTGCCGAATCAAAGCGTGCGTACCATTCTGGGACCGCGCATTCCTCTGGGAAAGACACAATACAAGCTTTCTGCAGCAACATGGGACATGCAGTAATAACAGTGCTGTACTGTACCGGGCTGAATAATACTCAGGGCGTCTCTCAGACAGTCGGGGAAACCTGTCCCCTTTGAGAAAAGGTCATTCTCTGAGAACCCCAACAGCTGCACACTGCGCTTTGACATGAATAACTGACAAACGGATGTGTGCGGGTCTCACAGGCCTCCAATTACTGTTTGACGCCGCTGTCCATCACACACAAATGGGGCAGGACCTGCCAGAGGACCTTCAAGTTTGCCGGAGCAGGCAGCCTCGGCGCTACAGAGGAGCTGCAGACAGTCTTTACTGAACTCTGGGCATTCAACTCATTCAGCTCGTCTTTTCACGTTAAAAGGCTTGAATAAACTACGGATTTCTCTGCATTTGAATATTGTTGGGAACTCAACAAAATATATATCATATATCTACTGTTTTTAGACATTTTAATGCGGAAATGTTACGTTATAGCTTTTATGAGAAAAGATCAGTTGATTTGGCCTAAATTCCTGAATGATTTTCTACATTTGAAATCTACATTTTTGTGAAAATCACATCTGCAGAGCATCTTGCTCATATAGTTTATGTGACTTTTCAGGGGGATTTCTAGTAAAACCTGAATAAAACATGGAATTTAATTATAATTGTATGAAATTCTTACACAGTGCATGCTGGGAAATCTACTAATATGCTGATCATGTTTCTATAGAAACTTAATTTAATGAGTTAACTGAGCTATTTACACTCAAATTCAAGTTAGAAGACAACATGCTTATAGCCATGTTTATAGCTCGAGTTCAAGGAATTTGCTAAAGCTTTCCTTCTTGTCTTGGTTGCGCCGTTATTATCAGCGTGTCTCGTCCTTAACGTCACCCACTAATGACCGCAGCGACCTGCTGTGAAGTACTGTCCAACTTAAACTGCAGCTGAAAAAAAAAGCTTTAGTCTGCACCTCTCTTTGGCAACAGTCCATAAAATTGTTTAACAGTCCATGTAAAGCTTAAGCAAACTCACAGAGCGCACCTGTAGACCTCAGCCGCTGTCCAAGAAGTCCCGCCGGACGTAAGCTAGCTGAATGCCTCGGCTAATTAGTCAGAAGACAAAGGGGAAAAAAAACACCACTGCCACAAGTCTGTAACCCTCTTTTGCTTGGTTGTTAGTGTTTTGCAGTCCTTCTGGCTGTGGGTAATAAGCTGCTACGACTTCTCTTTTTCTATAATCTTCTTTATTCTCCTGTTTATTCTCACCAAAAAGGCAATAGCAGCGGGGAACAGCAACAACAGTGTTACATTGAGGAACATCTGATGAAAATAAAACTTGCTTTTATTTTAGTCATTTTAAGACCTGTAATGGCACTATTAAGTACTCATAGTGGTACTCAGTAATGGAAAGTACCGAAATATATGTACTTGTCTGTCTATGTAGTTAGGTATTTTATCTAACAACTGTAATGGCGAACTTTGGCAAGCAGAATGCAAGAGAGTTGAATTCGCAACTCCCGTGTTCTGTGAAGTAAAATGGTTGGTAGGTCTGGTTGGTTTGGAGAAAGCAACTTTTGGCTTTTATGGCCTGCAGTTTCCTGTTGGAAACCACCACCATATTCACACAGTGGCCATTTTCCTTTGCCATCACGCCAAGAGTGAGTGCAAATGCGGTCGGACCTGCAAGAGGAACTTCAGGTTTGGCGAAGCAGGCAGCCTCAGTCCACCCCGGCGCTACAGAGGAGCTGCAAGCACTCTGCAATAATTGAGTTTGATCTAATGAAGGTAATGGCAAACTTGGGTTATTGTTTGCCCGAGGACAATGCAAGAGAGTTGAATTCGTTGTTGGGAAAGATGCCGGGGGAATTTCTTTGAAATGGAAAAATTGCATTAAACATTCCATTTGTATTAATTATATTGTGCCTCTTATTAACATTGGTGTGCTCAGCAGCAGCAGCGGTGCTGCCGGTGGTATTGGGCTTAAAGCAGCCCTCCAAGCAATGATATTAGAGGCAACCATCCATGCCTGAGGCACACTGAAACTGCCTGTGATGTCACCGAATAAATGAATATAGCTTTATTCTGAAGCATTGTGTCTAGACCTTTGGTCCTACGAGACATCAGTCACTCAAGTTACTCACCACTTGATTCAATTAATCATAGCCTTAATTCAATCCGATGGTCGGGCCTCCCAGCTGTAAGCCTCTAAGTGGGTTTTAAGAGAGCCGGAGTCTGCTGGTTTACAGTCCTCCATGCAGGAGCTGAAGGGCTGCCTGTCTAGCAGAGATTTAGTGACACTCCAGAGGTCAAGGGTGAGACTCGAAGAGGTAGGTGGAGTGGTTACGTGGTCTGGTGCACCGGAGGGAATCTGCAAACACAAACACGTAAGCACACTCTCGTGCATTTGAGCAAAAAAAAAAAAAAAGTCTTGTGCATGCAGCTACCCACTCATCATCCTCCCTCCACCACAAACACATGGAAGCAAGTGGGTGTGTGTGAGTGTGCGTGGACACACACAGAATGCAATGTCAGAACTCGACCTACAGTAGCAGAAGCAGGCACTTGTGAAATGCAGTGTGGATCTCCTCAGTCTCATAAATAATGGACGTTGGTGAAGCATCTGTCAACTTTTCTGTCAACCCTGTTCCAGATGGGAGTCAGACAGGCCAGGCCGGAGCAGCGTGTTACATACACATAACAAACCTCCATCCAGTGTGTCTCCTGCACCCTGTGCCCTGTTTACATCAGCACACTGACACCCGCGCTCACCTACACGCCTCAACCTATCTGCTGATTTATTGGGTCCTGCACCCGGCTTCCTCGACCGTTTCTTCTCGGACCTGAATGCCGCGCACTTACATGCACATACAGAGACAAATTTAAAGGGATAGTTTGGATTATTTTATGTGTGGTTGTATGAGGTTTTTATCATGTGTCAGCGTATTACTGACAGTAGATGCTGACATCAGTTTGGAGAAGCACAAGCTAAGTGATGCACTGCTGCAGACGGGGTCTGAAACAAAGTATTTAGCCACTTAAAAAGAGGTCCATGTGTATGCCATATTTTGAATATTTTCAGCACTTTACTTTGCCATTAGACAGTCTTTTACAATTGTTAACTGTTGTTATGTCTGCCAAATATTAGTTTCTAAACCAACCAAACTCTATAGGTGAAATTGGTATTTTTACCTCACAGAATACAGGAGTTGATGGTGTACTACTGCCTCAATCTGTTAGTTTGTGTTATTGTGTGACTTCAGTGAGTCAGAACTACCCTTTCAAAAGACTAAAGTCACACAATAACACAAGCAAACTAACCAATCAAGGAAGTGGTAGTCCAGCAACTCCCATATTCTGCAAGGTAAAATGAGTGATTTTGCCAATGGAGTTTGGTTGGTTTGGAGAGAGCAATATTTGGCTTATATAACAGTAGTTTCTCATCAGAAAGAATCAAAATAAAGCCTTGAAAATATCTTAAACAAAGCATACATGTAAACTGATGATTTTTTTTTAGATAAGCCTTTTGTTAAAGTACCAATTAAAAGGCTAGCAGAGTGCCTAACCAAGCTAATGGCAGTTACTTACACAGTTACTTATTTTAGCAACAAGTAGAGCTATTTCTCTGCCGGTCACCGAGGTTGTGTTTGTCTGTGTTCACTGTGAGGCTGGTGAGTCCAGTTTTGTTTCCTGCTAATAGTGCTAACTGCCACAACTAGCTACTTTAGCAACAAGTAAGCCAAAGCTAACTATACAGCAAGAAAATCTGTAATTGAATTACAGACAGTCGAAGCTGAGCAGCCAGAGAACATCAGAGAGGAAACCAGAAAATAATTCCTCCATGGAACATCCAGTTTTACCAAATTCAGTGAATAAATTATAAAGTTGTGCTTTTGTACAGTGAGGCACATTCTGTTCCCCATTCCCCTTCCCTCATGTGGCGGATAAAGTGTTATTTTGGATGCAAATTTCCGGGAAAATGCTAACTCAGAAATAACTTTAGAAATATCAGAGAATATCTTTTTGTCATTGTAAGGCCAGATACTAGCGTTTAGGTGAAGTGTAGTGCAATAAATACTTGATTAAAACACTTACAAATCAATTTTGACTTCATGGGAACTTGTTATTTGCTAGAACTCCCCCCTGCTTCTGCTTCAGGTAATACACTGACTATAAGTACCTCTTACAACCCCACATCGTGTAAACCAAACTAACCCTTTAATCATTGCAAGAACTAGTGCAACCTCCCCTTGGTACAATAAATAAAAGTTAGAAAATACATTCTGTTCTCTGTCTAAATACACTCATATTTCCCAGAAGCTCTCAGAGTAAACGCATCAGTCGCACCTCCTCACTTGGCGGTGGGGAGATGGTAAACACACACCTCCAGCGACTTACATGTTTGTTGACTTAAACATGGCACCGCTCACTTAACATTAAACAACTCGCTGCGAGTTCCTTCCCAGAGCTGTACACTCACTAAGTCATCCCTCCTTGACATCTGGCTCGGAGAAATCGGGGTGTGTTGTCGACGGGCACGGGGCCAGGACAGGGATGGTGAGCTCGTGGGTTTGTGCTTGTGGAACAAGTTTCAGTGGCGGCTTCCCTTCCCTTCTCCGCCTCACCTCGCTGGCAGCTAGGCGTTAGGATGAGTGGGCCGGGCGCTGCCGGGTGGCGGTTACTGTACGGTTGCTTTATGGACTAAAGCACTGTCTTCCCGGCCTTGTCGTAATAGAGGATTCAGCTCATAAAGCAGCATCATGATTTGCAATAAGCAGAGTTAGGGGAGAGTAATGAAGGTGTAAATCAACTGAGCCATTCTTTTTTTCCTTCTTCTTCTTTTAATCTGACATTGGCAGTCTCTCTCCCTCTCTCTGTGCTGTCTTTTCTGTCCGCTCCCTCCTCCTCCTCCTCCTCCTCTGCTTCTTCTTCCCCCCTTTTCTCTCTCCCTTTGCAGTAATGGAAAGCCTGGCACGCTGTAATAAAGCAGAGTGAGCAGCAGTATTAGTAAACAGTCTCCGCAATCATTCAGCCAAGTCCAACTCCTTTATTTTGTGTGTGTTTGTGTGTGTGTGTGCGTGTGTGTGTGCGAGGTGTTTCATACCCCCGTACGGTGTTCGGGTGGTGGGCGTGGGGGCTAATGAATGAGGATGGAATGAGGAGTATTTAATTCCAGTCTGGGAGAGGGACTATTTGTTGGGCCTCCTCATAAGAACGCCTTTGTTTTCATTTTTTCACAGAGGTTCGAGACAAAAAAGCCTCTTTTTTTCAATGGCAGCGATGGGAATGTAGATGCAAATGTGCTGCATACAAGATCTGCAAAGAGGAACAGGACCACACAGCCTTCAACAGAGCACCACGCTCTGAGAAACACCAGTGCTGACGAGAACCCTGAAGGGCTCTGTGGCTTCTGGAGTTCTTCCTAGAGCCCAACATAAAGGGTTATACCTCTGTGAAAGGTTTCACCTAGTATCCCATATGAGAAGTTCTATGGTGTATTGGTTCCACCTAAAAGTCTTTCAAGGGGTTCTGTCCAGAACTGCTCCACCTTCTAAGGGTGCTAACAAGAATCCTACCAGGGGTTCTACCAATAATCCTTTTATTTTCCAAGGGTTTTATCTAGAACCCATCCAAGGGGTATTAATATTGCTTTTGTATTCCAAGGATTTTATCTAGGTCCCACTCAGAGGGTTTTACCAAGAACCCTTTTATATTCAAAGAGGTTTAGGGGGTTCTATTGGGAACCTTTTTATATTCCATGGGTTTTATCTTGAACCCTCCCAAGGGGTTCAACCAATATTGCTTTAATATTTAAAATGTTTTATCTAGGGGACACTCAGTGGGTTCTACAGATAGCCTTTTTATATTCTATAATACATTTAGGGGGTTCTACTAGGAACCTTTTTGTTTTTCAAGGGTTTTATCTAGAACCCACCTAGGGTGGTTCTACCAAGAACCCTTTTATGTTCGAAGATTTTATCTAGAACACACTTAGGGGGTTATACTGGAAACCTTTTTATATTGCAAGGGTTTTATTTAGAATCCATCCAGGGGGTTCCACCAAGAGCCCTTTTATATTATGATACAAAGAACCCTTGACAAAAGAGCTCATCAAGGATTTCAACAATCCTCGGGGAACCCTTTCCTCCAAAAAGAGTTCTTTGAATGAATTGGGTTCTTAATCTAACCCTTAGTCTTAAATATAGCCTTTACCAAACCCATTCTTCAAAAAAGCATTCTTTTGAAGCAAATATTTCTGGGTAGAACTTAGCCCTTTAAGAGGAACCCTTTTAGAACCCTTATTTCTCTGAGTTTAGGCGCTGCCCTCTGCTGAAATTAAGACGTCGTCTGAATTTTTGAAATGGAGCAATGGTAAGCTGGATTGGAAGCAGTCATCAAAAGAGAGAGGGGGTCCAATACTCCGGAGTTAAAATGCCTGGCTGGGAATCATGTTAAAATTTCCATTCCTCGCTCCAAATCGATCGTATGGGTCCCTGCTCTCCAATATCCATGGTCACCTTTGCTATAAAGTAGGGTATTACTTCTTTAATGCAGTGGGGTTTCATTCTGTGACCAGTGAGGAGAGGAAGGAAAAGAAATGTATCTGGTGACCTCAAACACAAAGAAATGATGGCTGGGGATAATGAAAGAAAGTGGCCTGAATTTTTCAATACATATATATCTATCTATACACACACACACACACACACACACACACACACACACACACATATATATATATATATATATATATAGCTATATATATATATATATATATATATCGGTTTGCCAGTTCATGAGCAAGATTAGTTGCTTGAAGTCCGCCCATGACATTGGGTTGAATTATTTTCCTCGTCTGCCTGTTTAACTCCAGGTAGCCTCCGCGGACACGTTAATGCAGTATTGATTGTTTATCTGTAATAACACCATGCTGTTGCCGTGCTGGTAACAACAGTGGAGGGGAGGGGAGAGAGGAGGGGATGTGGGGGAGAGACAGACAGGAGAGGCGGGGGTGCCGCGGGTGGTAAGGTGCTGATAGATAACACACTATACCCTCTTTTGACTGGTGGCTGCCGATTGTGAATCTGGGGGTAAAACGAGGTGGCTGAACATATCCTATCTGGCAATAGTCCAGGTGTGAAATGGGAAATAGAAACTGGGGTGAAAACGTCAGTGCAATGTGGCCGCTGCTCGATAAGGCTGTCTCCTGCCTCCGAATAATTCAATCTCCCGCTCCGACCATTCTGGTAGCTTCTCCCCCCCCGGTGCCAACGCCGACGTCCACCCACTCTCTGCCCCTGGGCCCGGAGCCCATATGGCCAGCTACAGTGTCTCTCCGTGACCTATGGCCGGGCCTGTTGTTCAGCCAACCCCCCCGAGGAGCTTGGTAATTACAAATAAGCTGGAAGTCACACCAGCCACGAGGAAAAGGTGAGTGTGATTAAAGATGTGTGTACAGCAAAGTTCAAGGGGTGCTCCGATGGCATGCCAGCATATTGAATCGTGTGTCTTGGCAGCGCTCGGGAATCAAATGCTAACTTGGATCAATCAGGCTTCTTTGTTCATTAGGGTTGTCCGTCCCCAGGAGTGGCAATAAAGGAAAAAAAAAAAAAAAAGCAATGGCGGCGCTCATTTCAGTGATGAGGCCGCTGTCCCTCAGGGATAACTAGCTGAGGTAAATAAACATGAGTCACAGTTAAGGTCAGAGGAGATCATGGCCGTCTGTTGTTCATCTCAGAGGACGCCTGAATCCTTTTTGACGTGATTGGATTGAGAACAGAGCAGAAAGAACCTTATTTTAACAGCAGTACTGCAGCATCTATTCATGAAAAGACAAGACAGCAAGCATCCTCCTTTCATTTCAGAAGGAGAACACTCTTAGAAATAAAGGTGCTAACTAGAATGCTAACTAGAATAAATTTTTGGTTTAGAGGTTCCACTTGAAACCCTTTCATGAAGTTCTTCCTAGAATCCAACATAAAGGGCTATACCTAGAACCATCTGTGCAGAATCACCTATGACAGGTTCTACAGAGAACCCTTGTATGGTGTAATAGTTCCAGAATCTTTCAACCTCCCAAGGGTGCTAACAAGAAAAACCCAGAGGGTTCTACTGAGTACATTTTTATATTCCAAGGGTTTTTAATGTAGAGCACATTCAATAATTCTACAAAGAACCGTTTGATATTCGTAGGGTGTTCTATAGAGATGGGTTTGATCTAGAACACACTCAGGGGGTTCTACAGAAAGTCTTTTCATATTATAAAGGTTTTATCTAGAACCCACTTAGGGAGTATCACTGAGAACCTTTTTATATTCCAAGGGTTTTATCAAGAACCCAACGAGGGGTTCTCCTGAGAAACCTCTTAAAATATGGCACAGTGAACCCCTGACCAAAGAGTTCTCCAAGGATTTCAAGAGTTCATGAAGAATTCTTTCTACCCAAAAGGGTTCTGGACGAAACGGGTTTTTAATGGAACCCTTAGTCTTACAAAGAACCTTTGATAAACCCTTTCTTCATAAAAGGGTTCTTCAGAAACAAACTGTTCTAAGTAGAAGCTCAGCCCGTCAGGAAGAACCCTGTTGGAACCCTTATTTCTAAGAGTGCGTTGCTAACGAAATATGTATTTATACAAGGCATTTCGATTCAGATGCCATCACAAATCGTGTGGCTTCTTCTTGAATGGTGTTCATGCAATTCATATTATTTTCATTTGTTTTTTATCCCGAGGCCGGGCTCATACCCTGGCAGAAGTCCTGCCTGTGACAAATGGCTTTCTTAACACTCGAATGCCTCAGTGGGTTTAGTTGGGTGCTGCTTTAGAGAATTTTGTCCAATTTGAGAACAGTCAAAAGCCAAAGCATCAGCACACATCTCGAGCTTTCGAGTGCGCGTGAAGCCCTCTGCTATTAATAATGTAAAAACAGGTGCTCCTAACTGTCGCCGTGTTATTTTATGGTGGGCTTCGAGGAAAGGTCATTACTCTTAGTCGAGGGGGGAAACACATTTTCTCGCCGCAGCCTTTTATTAGGGCCATATTTTAGGTGTGTGATGTCTTTGTTTTAGCTCCATGTATTATTTAGTGTTGTGTGACAATTGTGTTTGTAGCTGTCTCGCTGCTGACCTGCTGTTACAGTCGATATACGCCTGAATGGAAATGTGCTTCCACGTCGCTCCCTCTCATGTAATTGTCACAACAGGGAGGCTGAGACAAACGTGGGAACACAACTCCTTCACTGATTTTCAATTCACTGCGCCAAGTTTGACCTTTATGTACTCCAATCAATGCATCTGCTTCCACAGACGCACTATTCATTTAAAAGCAGCGGCTGCGGTGTGATCTAATATTCTGCCAGGGCAATATTATTAAGAGGCAAACAACATTATTGATATAGGAATAACAGCTTTTAATTACCAGATTTAATGTGACTATTATTCCTACATTGATGCAGCTGTGGCCTTTTGCTCCAGACTGTTCGGGGCTAAATGTACAGAAAACAGATTCTGGCACTCGGCTGCACGCGGCACACACACACACACTTTGGAAACAAACACTGATTTGCATAGGACACACCCTGGGGGTTCTACTGAGAACCTTTTCATAGTCCAAGAGTTTTATCCGGAACCCACTCAAGGGGTCCTACTGAGAACCTTTTCATATTCCAAGGGTTTTACCTAGAACCCACCAGTGGGGCTCGACTGAAAACATTTTTTATTTTCTAAGTGTTTTATGTGGAACCTACCCAGGGGGTTCTACAGAGAACCTTTTCATAATACAAAAGTTTTATCTGGAACCCACCCATGGGGTTTTACTAAGATTCCACCAAGGGGGTTCTACCGAGAACCTTTTTTTACATTTCAAGGGTTTTATCCAAAACCCTACCATGGCGTTCTTTTTATATTCCAGGGGTTTTCATCTAGAACCTACTGAGAGGGTTCTGTGGAGAACCTTTTTATATTCCAAGGGTTTTATCTAAAACCCTTCCAGTGAGTTGTAAGAACCCTTTTATATTATATATATTTTATACCCTTTTATAAAGAACACGCCCAGGGAGTTCTACCAAGAACCCTTGTATACCCCAAGAGTTACATCTAGAACACACTTAGGTACTTTTTACCAAGAATCTTTTTCATTTCCAAGGGTTTCACTGAGAACCCACCCAGGAGGTTCTACCAAGAACTCTTATAGTCCAAGGGTTTTATCTAGGACCAACCAAGGGGGTTCTACCAAGAATCCTATTATATTATGGTACAAACAGCATTATTGATTATTGATCAAGTTGACGGAAATAAGAAGTTTTAATGATTACAGATGTATTATTCCTACATGGATGCAGCTGTGGCTTTTTGCTCCAGACAGTTCAGACTAAATGTACAGAAAACAGACTCTCGTGCTTGGCTGCACATGGCACACACACACACACACACACACACACACACACACACACACACATACACACACACACACTGGGGAAGCAAACACTGATTTGCATAGACACGAAGGCTCCCATAACCACCAGTGTATTACCACAAAGGCCACAGCGGGGAAAGCAGGAAGCAGGCAGACCCCTCCATTGAGCCTCCCCCATCCCTCCTCCCCCCCTCGCTGCTATTGTCAGTCCCTCAGAAGAGAGCTGTGTTCGACCACACGGCCCGCTGGTGACAAAACACGAGCACACAGGAAAGCAAACAACCGAGGATGTCTCATCTGGTAACGTGTCGCCGGATGAATGCTATTAAGCTATTATTTCTTTGCTCTTTATGCGTGCGAGGGTGTCTCGTGCCCGTTTGTTCAGCCGTCGTCGGGCAAGGATGACCACATCTGTTTGCCACCAGGGTACTAGGCGTTATTAATCTTCGCGAGAGGACATTTAGCGAAATCAAACCTCCATTTATTAGCCCCTAGCGCAGGATTGGAGAACTGGCGAGGGGAGATAATGACTTTAAGCTCCCATTTAGTCAATTAATTCTGAGAAGTGGAATCAGAAACTGCTCGCTTAAAAAAAAAGTCTGTGTTGTTTATGATGACACAGTTCAAAACCATATTTCTGGGCTGAAAGTCATTATTTGGCACCGGCGTTGGAACAAAATGCTGCAGCCCTAATACACTAAGAGAATCTGGAGTGACTTCAGAGAGGAGGGACCAGTTAAAATAATGTGCTGAGAGGGTGCTCAGCTGCCACGGCGCTCGATGGTAAACACCGCCATAAACACTGGTGCAAGTTCATAGAAGCCCATCTTTGTTTTTGTCAAAGTGACAACAGGGAGAAAGAAAAGGGGAGTGAGCTGAAAGACGGAGCAGTGTGTGTGCGCGGAGAGAGCTGGCAACCCGCAATTTAGTCCAGACTGTGGAGACATAAAATCAAGTGCACTAGAGGAAGGGTTACTTCAGGAGCCCTCTGTGGGTTCTAAACTGGGCCACTCTGGCGACGGCTGCGAGAGAGCTTCGGACTGAGTGATGCGAGCTCTGCTGAATGATGGCACAGTGGAAATAACTAGAAAACAAGGGAAAATAGCGGGCTCTCATTGACTTGGCCCAGATTGTATGATTTATATGGGTTATTTGGTATGCATTTGGGCAGCGAGGCAAGGTAATGTGTTTGCAGTGAGCTCTGGAGCGGTGCACTGGGATGAATGCTACGGGCACCACCCCCCCCCACCCCCCACCCTGCCTCTGACAGGGATAGTATGAGCTAATTTGTTTGGATTACTGTCATTCAGTCGAAGGCGGAGTCGCAAGCAGTGCTTATTTTGACACAAATTTTAAATTTGGCTTCGGTTTTAGTTGCTCACTGAATATTGTAGCTGGTTCAAACTCACGTTTTTGTTTTGTTTTTGTCAGGATTTAGTCAGTGGAGCTCACTTCAGTTCAGTGGAATTTGTCTAATTTTAGTCAGTGTTTTTGTCTCAGCTTCATTAAAATGGATTTTGCTGAAGGATATTTCTCCTGGCTTAAAAATTCCATTGAGAAGTAAGCATGTGTTTAATCATCTAGACAGAGCATATCTTACCGTACATATTTTAAATCATATAATAAAGATGTTCCGATACAGCTTTTTCCTTCCTGATAAGGATTCCTGAATTTTGCCTGTATCAGCCCCTGCTGAGTAGTTTTTACAGCCGTATCCTCGGGCTGCGACTATTGATTGTTTCTCAGTTAATCGATCGGTTGTTTGGTCCAGAAAATATCCAAAAATGAACAGATATGATGCCCTCAAATGTCTTGCTTTGTCTACAACTCAAAAACATTCAGTCTACTGTCATAGAGGAGTAAAGAAACCAGAAAATATTTGTATTTAAGAAGCTGGAATCAGAGAATTTTGACTGTTGTTTCTTAAAAAATACACAGACTGATTATTTAAAAAGCTGGCGATTTATTGCAGCTGTAATGAGGGAGTTGCTTCAGATTTGGCACAAATGTCCACTTGGACTCTGATTGGAATTTGGTGGTCAAAGGGTCAAAGGTCAAGGTCACTGTGACTTTTTTTTTGTCCATGACTCAAGAATTCACACACCAAATGTGTGCATGTGTCAGTGATGAACTGATGCCTGTTTTTCAATTGAAAAGGTCAAAGGTCAACTTCACAGTGACATCATAATGTTCAGCTCTCTATCAGCTCTCTGTGTGAGAAGACCGCAAGTTTCTCAGTGCAATCATACGTGTCAGTACAGTGATAAAAATACACTTAATTCCTTTTATTAAATTCCTTCTCCACTACATGCATTATATGAGTCTGGACAGACATGGATGCAAACTGAAATTTGAAATTAAATGACACAAACTCAACCACAAAGGAGCAACAGTAATAAAAAAAATACTTAAAAAACTGCAGCATGCTGAAGAGATGCATGTCAGTAGTGTTTATTATCAAGTAACTTTCGGGTTTCAGATGTTTATTTAACTCAAAGATTCATTCATTAAGCTTTTCCCAGCCTCTTCCCAAAAGGGTGTTAACACTTTCCATCAAATTCCCCACAGCATTTGGATCGTGACGTTTTAAGATTTCCGTTTAAGGAGCCCTTCCAGTCCTCTGCTGATCTATTAATTGCAAAATCTTTTTTTCCCCATTTTTCTTTTCCCTTGTTATCTAGAGTGGTGAGCTTGTAGTGGACACTTTGAGAGTTTCGTATCAAAGCCTTACAGTCTGTGTCCTTCTTGTTGCCTGAAGTTTATTTCTCAGTATTTCCTCAGACATATCAGTGGAGTGGTAGATGCAGATAAACATCCAATACCATCCTTTAATGATATCGTTAAGACTAAGTTGAAATGTTGGTAACACACCTCGGAGTGAAACCTAATGTGCTATTTAGAGGCAGAAAGGGGACTTAGAGAGCCGTTAACTAAATCTTGATGCTATTCCAGCGTTGTAGGTTGAATCCTAATTTTCGACTCTGGTGTTTTGCACTACAGTGCTGACATTCAGTCAGGAATTTCCCTTCAGCTTTGCATTCCAATTTGACTGGGGATTTTCAGCTGTTTATTCGGCAGCATTTCATGATGATGATTTTGCCCTCCTCGATCCGTAGACATTTTGTATTTTCCTTTGTGGTAATATCCCCCATCTGTCTGAAATCTCCTTTTAGTGATCAATTTCCTTGCCTTAATCTGTGAGGCGTGTGCGTCTGTATGTCAGACTTGAGTGGGGTGAAGTTATTTTCAAGACAATGCGACAGTGTGTCTAGACGCTGTTTCTCAGCTAAACAAAAGATCAATATATATTGACAGGCTTCTGAGGGAATTTTTTTTTTCTCTTTGGTCGCATGTGTGTCCATTTTTGCTGCAAGGACGAGAGACACAAGGCTTGTTTTTCTACATTCTGAGAGCAAAAGTTCATCCAGCTACTCGGTTTTTGATAATTTGCCAGCGGGAGCTTCGGTTGTGAACCACTAACCCACATGGGCGATAAGACAAATGGAGAGCCCCAGATTTGGGTCGAACGTTCTGTTTCCCAATTCACACGTGGGATTTATCTGTAAATTTCTCTAGTGAGCAGCATCACATGGATTGTGAATGGCACCTCTTAACAAACTGAGTCTGAAGCGAGGCCAGAAAGAGGAGTACACCCTTAGAAATACGGGTTCCAAAATGGCTGAGGCTCTACCCAGAACCATTTGCTTCTGTGAAACCCATTTTTGGAGAAAGGGCTTTAAGATTGTTCCTTAACTGTTGAGAATACTCAAATGTTTACCCATGTTTCAAAGGGTTAAGTTTACTTGTGGTCTTGTGTTTTTGCCTCATCTGTAGAATACAATGTGGTTCTTTGTAGAACCTCCGGAAGACAATGGTGTTATAGTTGAAACTCTTATAAAAAGGCTATTTTTATATCCTCCTTGGTGAGTTCGAGGTAAAATCCTTGGAATATAAAAGGATTCTTGGTAGAACCCCTTGGTGGGTTCTTTATAAAACCCTTGAAGTATAAGGGCTTCTTGGTGGAACCCTGTGATTGGGTTTGAGATTAAACTCTTTTCAGGTGGATAGAACCCCCAGACAGGGTTCTAGGTGGATCCATTACACCATATAATGATTCTCTGTCTTGGCCACCACTATGGTTCAACCACCAAACTTTGAACCCACATAGATGGTTCTCAGCTAGGACCAAACAATAGATTTTTCTTGGGAACCAGATTGGGCATGTCATGTTCTACAGGTTGTTGTGCATTGTGCAGCGCTCTCTGTTGATGACATCCTGGGTGACATTGGTTCCGCTCAAAATAGAAGGAAACACAGGTTGGTACCAAGGTTCCTAGAATCTTGAATAGAACTGGTTCAAGAACCAGAGGTATTTTAGTGGAAAAGCACTTTGCGTGGGTTCTAAATGAAATGCTTGGAATATAAAAGTGTTCTTGGTAGAATCCCAGGGCCTTTCTCCACCAAACAAGTTCTGGATCTTGAACTGGTTCTGTTCAAGATTCTTGGAACCTTGGTGCTACCCAGCGAACCAGCCTGCATTTTCACCAGTTCTGAGTAGAACCAACCTTTCAGGTTCTAAGCTGGTCTATTTTTGGTGGAAATGCTCAACGGTTCAAAATTAGGTGCTTGAACCAAAACTGGGCTGGTTCCATGATGGTGGAAAAGGCCTGAGGCGGGGTTCTGGGTGAAAACCTCTCTGGTTCTAGTTAGCGCCTTTATTTCTAAGAGTGTAGGGAGGAGGAAGAAGCGAAAAAGAAGGCCAAAGGGAGCAGAGATGGTGGAACAACCTGCTGCTGACACCTCCACACATTAGCAGCCTTTAAGGGTCTCCTCTGTGGATTGTAACATGACCATGTTACCTGTGGCACCAGTGGCCAACCCTCCTCTTCCTCCTCCTCCTCCTCCTCCTCCTCTATCCCCTCACCCCCGTCTCTTCTCCCTCACTCGTCGCCCTGGCTGACATTCTCCTCTCTCACTTTTAATTGCACCCCCGGGGCTCTTTCTGGGTTGCTGTGGAAGTCTTCGGCTCAACGGGCGCGATAGGGTGCTTTGCCGTGTCGCTCATATCCCTCGTTAGGGGGGAGAAAAAAAAAAACAGGAGGAGAAAGTGGGAGAAGAAGGTAAGGAGGAGAGAAGAGGAGCAGACCTACTCTAAGAGGTCACTCCCAAGTCTAGATTAGGCTAAAATGCCATCCAGGCCCATTGTGTGCAACAGCACATGTGCACTGGAAAGGCCATTAGCTGGCCAGATCCAATATGTATTGACGAATGCATTTGTGTGACTCTCTGTGTCCCTGTCTCTATCCTCGCCGTCCTGTGTTCGATAAAACCAATAGATACATTTAATAGCTAATTGTTCTGATTCAAAATGTTATCCCAGGCAATTCTTTGAGCGTAGAATCACGGGGCATTCGAAAATTGGCAGCAGACACATTAATCTTGCTTACCCCAGCACCCAACACAATGCACAAGTCTTATTGCTCTATGGCGACTCCACACAATCTGTGACAGGCAATTTAAAGCAATTTACTTTTTTCATTTTTTCATCAAGCATTTTTTTTAACGCAATTAAATGGCACATGATATGAGAGCGAAGACGGGGCAGGCGAGAGCGCGAGACAAAGAGGAGAGCAAGTGTGTGTGTGTGTGTGTGTGTGTGTGTGTGTGTCGTAAGGAGGGAGAAAATAAAGGCAGCCTTGTGCTTGTTGTAAACACTGCCTCTTAACTGGGAGAATATAATTATGGTGTCATGTTCTATTACACACCTTCATTATGACGACGGTGCTCCCGGAGAAAGCGAACAGGGAAAGACGAGACCTGTGGCTCTTTTTCTAAAATCACCTACAGCGACTTGGCGCTCGAGGAAGACGGCTGTGAACAAGAACACGCGCCGTCGCTGTCATGGTTGCACCGTCTTGCTTCAGTTTCTGTTCCTTTAAAGGGAAAGTCGGGTTTATTACAGCTCAGGTTTGTAGTCTTGTCTGACATTTTCACTGGTTTTTGGTGACATTAGAGTTAACTCTGAGAGCTGTCAGCATCTTTTGAGGTAGTCTGAAATGCCTAAGTGCTTTTTTTTGCTTAAATCATGAGATATTGTTAAAAAAACACATTTGAACATCTGAACCTTATGAACACAGGTGGTGGCCACATATAAGTGATTGAATCATTCAGAAATTTCATGTCGTGTTCAGGGTTTAGGGGGAACTTTGGAGTGGCACTATTGAATATTGATGAAGTAGGTGTGAACGCACCGTTAATAGTGCCCCTCCTCACTGTCTGTCCCCTCCTACCTCTTGTTTACAGGACTGAGACTAGGGGTTTTCACACGTCGCCTCATAATGACCCAATAATGACTGCTGAATTAGCATGCCGTTATCATATGAATAGGTCTGTTTGCAAATGGGTGATCCGTCAAGAGCTGTTTTCTGACTCAGAGGCTGATATGTGCTTGTTGTTCTTTTATTCCCTTCAGATAGTCCTACAAATTAAATTCACTTTCTATCTGGGCTATACACATTAAAGTGGACTTTTGTTTTCAAAGATGTTAGGCAAAATCTCTGTTTAATACAGCTGCAGAGGAACTGCATTGTTGTTGAGATCTGGAAACCAGATTTGGGACCAAGTCATTGTTTTGCAAGTCATAAATATGTCTGAAGTCAAGTCCTGAGTCCTAAACTTGTTTCTTAAAGTCCTCCAGAGCTGATCAATACGGGGGGATTCAAGTCCATTTTGAGGAATCTAAAAAATATCTCCCTTGATCAATATCATTACTCATTTTAGAAATTGTACCTGCGTCATAATTGTTTTTGTCCTTGACCCTGTGTTCCATATTAATGGGATTCTGTGGTTCACTCTGTTGTTTTGTGTGACAGTTTTATTTGTCTGTTTGTATTCATTGTTGTAACTTGAAGCAACGTCTAACGTTGCCCTCTCGGCCAGGTCACTCTTGAACACGATCTTGTAATCTCACTGAGGCTTTTACCTGTTTAAATAAAGGATATATTTGTTTTATTTAAACAAGTCATAATCTAGTAGTGAGTTACTTAGCTGTTGAGCTAACATTACTTAAGCTTTTGCTTGCTAACTATGTTAATACTAGCCTCTACTTTCTGTTCTTTTTTGTTGAAAGTCTCGTAGTTTTTTGTACAAAATTATCTTTGGTGTCATTTCTTCCAACTGGAGCTCAGTAACGTAGTGTTATTTCTTCATGTTTATCTCCTGCATCTCGATTGATTCAGACAAAGTGAATCTGGAGAATTAAGCGATATCCTGCTGAGAATAAATAGAGTTAACTTTTTGTTGTTTCATGATTTGAAGAGAAATGACTTGATCTGTGGATTCACGCTTTTAAAACTTCAGTCTACATCAGTGCACTCAGGATGTAAGGTAGCCTGATGAATCTAACAGTAAGTACAGTAGCTCAAAGTTGATCCGGGATGTCAGTCTGTAAACTGTGACGGGTGTTTTCAACTGACCATTTTTCTCTTCCAATTAGGGTTGCTCTAATGTCGGTAGTGGAAATGCCTCTGATACTGCCTAAAATGTTGGATTGTGTATCTATGGGTACGACTCCATGCACCAAATTGATTATACATCATTTATTAGCCTACACTAGGCTCTGGTATCTGAATCTGTATCAAGAAGGAAAAAAATAGTATCAGAACATCTATATTTCTGTTTAGTTTGGCTAAGCGGGGGTTTAGTTTACAGACCAACTGGCTCCTCATGTTCTTGACCTATCTGACTTCATCTTAGTGACATTGTCACATTATCATCATTATTAATCTGACTAATTTACTTGGTTCCAGTAGAAGCAAAGACAAGCACTCCCAAGTAGCAAGAAATCAGCAATTCCCTTTAAGTCACCCTGCAGCTTTTTTTCAACGTCACTCTCATACAGTACAAATGTAAAGAGGCAGGCACTTTGTCGTAGCCACTGGGCTACATGTGACACTATAGCGTTCTTAACCCACTGTGACATTTTTTGACATGGCAAAATAAAGCTTTAGCTGACTTACTCCTGGTCGTGGTCCCTTGTCAAGAGAATTATCAGGGCAGGGAGCTGTACAATATGGCTTCCAGGGTATGACAAATGTGGTCAAGGGGCGAACGCTCCTTGGGGACGGCGGAGCCCTCCATACAGTGAAAGCATTAGCTTTCCACGGTGACATTATGAAGAAATCTATTGAAAAGGCCGGCTTCCCAGTGCTGGGGGACTCGAGGTAGAAAGCTTCATGAGTCTACCCCAGAGACCGACTGGTATTTCCAACTACGCCGAAGCCTACAGCAAATCAATAGCTCAAAGTCCCACATGCTCCTCACCAGCGTCAATTAAGTAAATTCATAAAGTCGAGTGCGCTGGGAGTTGGGGGTGGGAAATAAAATGGGAAATACTAGATAGAGGGGGAGAGGAAGCAGGGAATAACCATCCAGTCATCTAGCAAATTTGGATCGGAAACAGAGCTTCTGCCATGAGAGTTGTGGCTTAGAGGAAGCAGACTCTGGTGGTCTGAGAGACTATTTCTCCACGGGTGTTATTAAGAAGGCTGACAGTCCATCTCACTTTCACCTGCCTCCATCAGCACACGCACTGTTGACCCGGGAGTCTTTTTTTTTTTTCCCCCCTTTGCTCGTGCTGAGCCAGGCAGAGGACACATGCAAAGTGACTGGCTTTCAGCGAAAAGCCCAGCGATAATGCATATCAGCTCAGGCCTATGCAAGCAAAGTAGGCAGAGGAGGCGGGGAGGGGGGATGGGGCTGGGGATGTTGGGGCAGGAAGGGGGAGGGTGGATGTGAGTTGAAGGGTGGGGGAGAGCTATAAACTGCAACGCATGAGGGAAAAGAGAATAAGGGGACCTAACCCCCAGCTTCAACCGCTCGCAATTTGCCTCATAAGGGGAAAGCAGGGCATGCCTTGGCTGCCTCTGGAAGACAGGTAGCGTAATGGATGGGCCAGTCTCCCAGCCTGACTGCTGACGCTGCTCTGACAGGACGTTTCTACCTCTCCTTCACTCCCTCTATCCCCGTTTGCCCCTCAGTGTTGTCACGATAACTGCATCTGATATCCAAAACTTTTCAGCAAGTGAAATGCTGAAAGTCCACTTCGCCATCACATCTAGAGGGCATGAGCAAACATCAGAAGTTGGAATTTTTGTTTAAAGAGTAGCAGAAGTTCGGGAAGGCAGTTTGACTTTTGCTTGGCTGATAATCTCTAAAATCATCCCTTAAAGCTGCACATGGACGTGCAATCATCCACTCTCGAGGGGATTTTGATTTTTACTCTTCAGTTATTCTGTGAAAATATGTTTTAAAACATCAAACTCATGGCTATCAGACCTTGTAACAGGTCAGTCTTTTTATTAAATGTAGTCATCAGCTCTGTCAGATGGAAAATCTGATGCAGTAAACGTTAGATTTTTTGGTTTCACATCATAATCATAGTGAGCAGCTTTTTCAAAAGCTGCTAAGAGTTCTCTTAATGCAAATCAAAATACACCTTTTCAAACCATATTTTTTCATTTACCTTTGATTTAGAAGGGCTACAGAACTGACATATTATGGTTGAGACACATTTGATGGTTCATAGATCATGAATTTGTCGAAAAATAGAAAGGTTACTATCAAAACTAGTAAGTGAGAGAGGGGAGTTCAGAGAATAACCAAACCTTGTGATGCCTGATTAAATCATGTTTTTACAAAAAATCTGATGAAGTTGACACAACTTTCAAGGGCAAACATTTTCTTAAAAACTAGATTTTAAAGCTAAGATGATTATAAAATTGTAAGTTGTAAATTACACATACCACATACACACACACACACACACACACACATAAATCTTTACAGAATTGTGTTCACCAAAAATTGGAATGAAAGTGCTGGTATCAATCAGATGTTTTTGGTGGGAATTCTCAAGGACGGGTGCAATGCATAAACAATAGCAGCAGCTATACTGATTTTTTTGGCACTAAAGCAACTTAAACAGCTGGCAGCAGTGCACTAAAGAGGTGGCTACTTTTTCTTGAAAGGCCAAAATTGTCGATACTTGACTCAGAAGTTGTACAAAGGTAAATGAACTGAAGATGGATTGCTCCCCAGCCACTGGGGACGCATTGCTAATGCCTGTCCCACGCCGGTCCCAAGCCCGGATAAATGGGGAGGGTTGCATCAGGGAGGGCATCCGGCGTAAAAAATATGCCAAATCAAATATGTGGATCATAAAAAATCAGAGTCCCATCTGTGTTGGGTGGAGCCCAGTTTGTCACGGAGACAATAGCTCTGTGGACAGATGATCCGCTGTGGCGACCTCTAACTGGGGAACAGCCGAAACAAGAACAATAGAAAACTGATTTGCAATTGTTTTTTTATAATCAATTTATTGTTTTAGGCGATATATCAAGCAAAAATAATGGATATTCTAAATCTTCAACCTCTTAAATGCAAGAGTCTGCTGTTTTCCCTTGTTTTTTAACTGTAAACTGAATATCTTTGGGTCCTGAGTGACAAAAAGATCCAAAAAATCATTAGTTGTAGCCCTTATGAGACAAATAAATCAGTAAAACTTTCTAAAAGCAACAAGCAACATTATAAAACCATATAAACTAAATGTGTGTGCTTCATCTAGAAAACTCTGTATAGTCAAATTGACTAATAAACAAATTCCAAAGCGAACAAACAGATGTGTTTTATGTAATTTAAGTGCAAATGAAAGTAAGTGAACATGTGGTGTAATGACGTGGGTGAGTGTGTGAATCCTTAACCTTTCAATGTGTGGCCGTGGGCACGGGCATCATAACAGGAATAGACATAACAGCTCAGAACAAGGACAGCAAAGCTGAACAAATGAGGATAAAGAATACACTGGACTGTTGTGTACACAAGAATGTGGGGGGAAAAGGCGTATATTTAAATATATATAAATAAATATGAGAAGCAGCAACAAATAAAAACTCTACATAGGTTACAAGTCAAGTGTTTGTAAGTTGTAAACAAAAAGGTCAGTTTGCTAATTAACAGGTAAACAAGCTATGCTGTTAGACAGCTGCCTTGTTTTCTTTGTTTTTTTCCCTTTCTTTTATAACTTCATTCTTTATAGTTTATAGGCAACACTTTTTGTGCTTTATATATTGTCTTGTCTATATACAAGTGTTCTATAAGATGTAAGAAATAGGCTACAAAAAGTCAGTGTGCTAACTAGCAAGTGAGCAAGTTCACATGCTATTCAACTGTCTTGTTTTTGTTTTTCTTCTTTTATATAACTTCATATATTATGGTTTGTACACTTTGCTTATTAGGCCATATTGTCTTGTCTATATACAAACCAGGTGTTCTGCAAGCAGTAAACAATATGAAAAGTCAGTGTGCTAATTAACAAGTGAACAAGCTAGCATGCTGCTAGAACATTTTCCTCTTTTCTCTGTTATTTCTTTTTTTATATAACTTCATATATTATGGTTTATACACTTTGACTGGTAAATCTAGGCTATATTGCCTTGTCTGTACTTGTAAACAACAGGCTACAAAAAGTGTCAGTGTGCTAATTAGCAAGTCAACAAGCTTGCATGCTATTGGACAACTGTTTTGTTTTCTTTGTTCTTTTCTTTCCTTTATATAACTTGATATATTGTAGTTTATAGTTTAAGATGTAAACAATACCAAAAGTCAGTGTGCTAACTAGCAAGCTAGCATGCTGCTAGACAACTGTGTTCTTCTCCTCCTTTTTAATAACTTCACATATTGTGTTAGTATTGTGTTTATATGTCATCTTATACAAGTCAAGAGTTCTGTAAGTTAATGCAAAAAGTGAGTGTGCTAACTAGCAAGTTAACAAGCTAGCATCCTAGGCTACTATCTGTCCTGTGTTTTCATAGTTTTTCTCTTTACATAACTTTATACTCTTTGTGTGTTTTATACATTGTCTTATCTGTTTCTTTTCTCTTCTCTTTTCTAATGTGTGCAAAACATTTTTTTAACTTTTAAAATTTGCTTTACACAATAGAAAAAAGTTTGCTTTCTTGCTAGTCAGCTAACAGTGTTTTGAAGCTCACTGTGAGACTCCTCTCTTTACCAGGTAAACTGCATAAACTGTTGCAAAGAAAGATACACCGCAGCTTTGTTAATAAAAAAAAGCGGTTCACAATCGGGCGTTCTTGCATGACGTTGGAATCTGTGCCCTTGGAGAACTTTGGGATGGGCTTGTAGGAGTGAAAGTAAACAAGATAGTCAAACTGTCTTTATGTGCCAGCGGAACAGAGAGAGCAAAATAGCTGAAAACACACAACTATATCAAACTCTCCATTATGTTTTGAACCAAATCTTTCTTTGCCCCAAACAGCTTTGACAGACTGGCACAGAAGTGAAATATGCAGCAACTGTATTTTGTTTATCGGGCCAACAAAGACACCCAGCCGACATCAAAACCCCTGTACAGAAGTTGCTATAAAGCTGTCCCCGTCGATGTGGCGAGACATCTGTTTGTATAAAGCTCAGCGGTTGTTCTCTGACATTGTTTGATGGTTTTTCTTTATTCCTGCGGTATCAGATTCTCAGATACTAAACTTAGCGCCGGTATCCGAGACAAATTTGTGGGATTGTGACAGCCTCCACTCCCCTTTAGCCGGCACCTTTCCTCGCACTCCTCTTCTCTCGCTCCATTTCCCTCACTGCCTTCAGTCTGTCTGGCTCCACTTCTGCATGCAGGTCAGGGTACTTAATTCATGTCCAGAGACATCGTTTCCTCATTCCCTAACATACTGTGCGAGGGAAGCCGACCAGACCTGCCATACATTGGGGGGCTAGACGGCACCCTCCCTCCTTGCCCCCGCTGCCTCCACCCGCCTTCTGAGAACGTGCGATACGGAGGAACGATGCAGACGCTCCCCAGCGGACCCGCTGATAACCCTCCTACCAAACCCCAGCCGAGGAACACTGGCGGCCTGGATATCGCCCAGCCGGGGAGGAATAATGAGAACAAAAGCAGAATACATGGCCTTCTTTCTCTTCTCTCTCCCCGCCACCCCTCCTCCTCCTCCTCCTCCTCCTCCACCACCTCCGTCTTGCGCTGTTCCTCTTGTTCCGTTTCCTTCTCACATTTGCCAGCGCATTCTGCTCTGGCCTTCGGAGGATGGCGCACACAGAAAGAGGAAAAGAGGGGATGGGTGGGAGAAATGATTGAGAGACGGAGAGCGGAGATATTTCCACTACCCACATCAAGGCCCTTCTCTGTGGTTTGCAAACAGTCATTTTGTTCGGTATCTTTACACTGATCTTAAGGTAATAAACTGGGGTTGACATTGCCCAGGGTCTCCATTGGCATTCTGCTGGGTCTGATAACAAAGTGTGCCGAAGCAGATTGTTTAAAAAGATAGAACGGACTGCTCCACATAGAGCCTTGCACTCTATTAGATGTTGATTCAGGGGCTTAATGCAGATAAAGTAGCTCTACACATGCTGTACAAGATGTAAGCCCATACATTGATGTGTAATATTTCTAATCTGATATTTATCAGGTTAGGCAGCACTCAGCCTGCCCATCAATCAGATGACTGACGTTCAACATACAGTGCGTGTGTGCGCATGAATGAATGTCAGGGCTTGTGTGGATGGGAATGTGTGTGTATGTGTGGCGGCAGAAAAGTCAATCATATTACAGATTTCAAGTCTGCTCTCCACACCGCTTTTATCATGTACTTTATTACGCTGTGTCTCCTGCCTTTGCATCTCAATGTGTATCATACAGATCTTCTGCAGATGTATCTGCCTGGGAAAAGGCTTTGAACTAACATTTTGATTATTGATTGATCTATTTATAATTATTTAGTTAATCATTTAGTTTAGAAAATAGCGAAAATACACAAGGTAAAATCTTCAATTAGATCCCAAAATAATAAAAATCATAAATATAATGTATGTTAAATGCTGCATCCACAGCAATTTACCATGTTTGTTTGATAAAGGACTGACTGATTAGTCCACTAATCATTTCAGCGCTATATGGGAAGTCAGTCTGTGTGCAGTACACGTGCTGATCCATTAGAGGATACAGGATCAGTGTCACCTTTTTTTTTTTCACCTAGACATGAAAAGTACATGCATGTTTGAAGGTGTAGTGCCAGCAGGGGGGATAAAGATGGGAGAGAAGGATGAACATAGTAATGAAGACTGCAATGCTGCAAATATTTCCCAGCAAGCTTTATTTTGAAAGTCTAACTGGGTGTTGTATATTTGTTATATGTGTAAGATGAAATACAGGACTGTTTCTCAGCTAGCTTTATTTTGAAGGTCTAACCAGACAAAGTAAATCCTTCTCAGCAGGTTTTATTTTGAAAGTCTAACTGGATCTCGCAGATGTTTCTCAGCAAGCTTCATTTTGAAAGACTACACAGACATTGCAAATGTTTTGCTTTCTTTCTTTTATCCTTCTTTATTTTCCTTTCTTATCCTCAATACTGGTATATAATGATGCACATATTTTGAAAGTCTAATCAGTTTTATTTTGAAAGTGTAACCAGACATTGCATATTTCTCATTACTAAATTTACAGCAGTATCATGCCAAAGCATTCTCAGAGTCACATGTTGTCTTGCTCGGGCGTGAAAAGTGCACAGTGTGTTACGCGCTTTGGCGTGATACCAGGCTGAAATGAGACACCTAAACCTAAAGCACAGCTCTGCAAATCAAAATAACAAATTAGAAATCAGAGAGCATCAAGCGCTGATGTTTTCATTTGATAATTTGTGCATTCGCTCTTGGATCTTGGCAACGTTTTCTGCGGCTTTATCGAGTAATTGCTTTATGTCAGGGGTCACCTCAGAGCCTCATTCCAGCATCTTTACTTCATTTTGTAAAGTAAGTGGATACTAATGCAGCAGAGAAACCACCTGCAGTATGTTTGAGAGAGAAACTGTAAACAAAGGATGTACAGGAAAAGAAAACATAAAGAAAAGCAAAAGATTTCAGAGTGGAAATAACTTTTTGTTATAGAACAAGGTCAAGTGATCTCATTAAAACAGTCTTGCAGTTTTTTGTCATTTATATTTTTCAGTCCTTGTTTATGTTGTTTTGTTTGTGGTTTAATTATTTTAATGCTATGATTTAACTATAAGTAATTATCCTTTAATTCCACTTCTTTATCTCTTCATTTTTTGCAAAACACTTGAAACACTTACTTGGAAAGACATCTCGAAGAGTCTTTTGTTTTTTTGTTGTTCTCGTCACTCCCCATCTGCACTTGTTCTCAACTCAATTTTAAAAGTACTGCGTCTTGGAAAAGCCGGGAACTCCACCGAGCTGCTCTCGACTGCAGGTTATGAAACGAAACGAGAGCTTGTGCGATAACAAATTGCCGCCTCCCCTCCCAGTATTGACACTCTGTTTTTCTGTGTAAATGTTCCAGGTTGCAGTCCGCCGCCCCATGTGAGTGTGAGGAGCCGTTCCTGCTTCAGTAGATTACAGCATGAGGACTGATCCGATACTCTGACCAAAGACCACTAGGACCCAGACCGCTGAAGGGGGGGAGAGGAAGACAGAAGGGCTGCGGTGGTGGTGTGGATATGGATAGAAGGAAAGTCTGCGTGCTGATGGCGCTGTGGGCCATGGCTCACCTCACCTCTCCGGGGTACGGCCTCAGGGCCCTGCGGAGGACTACAGGGGGGCGGAGGGGGTCCACGGGGCTGACGGGACAGGACGCCAATGGAGTTCCTCTCAGGCGCTCCAAACGAGGGTGGATGTGGAACCAGTTCTTTTTGTTGGAGGAGTACACCGGGACAGACATGCAGTATGTCGGAAAGGTAGTTTCAGAACACGTTTTCTCTGTTTTTCTGTCCTTTCACGCAGACATGCTGCAACATCTGCAGACCAAAGATGCTCTCTTAAACCACATCCTGTCCTCTAGTGACAACAGTAGAGCTGCAACAACTGTTTGGTTTGAGTAATTTTTTAAGAGAAAAAAAAGTTGAAATTCACTGATTCCAGCATCTTAAATGTGAATATTTTCTGTTTTCTTCTTCTTTCTGTATGAGTCAAACAAAACACACCATTGTCTGACATTTTACAACCAACAACTATAAATCGAGAAGATAATCGACTAATTAATCAACTATGAAAACAATTGTTAGTTGCAGCCCTAGATAACAGCACAGGAACCTCTGGATAAACTCAGTGCGTTTGCTACTGCAGGGACCAGGGTAAAAAAAAAAAAGTTTTTTTTTGTTTGTGTTTATGGGCCTTGGCTTATGATTTTACACCCCAGAAAGTTCCTTCTCATGGGCTGGTACTTTCCAAAAGTGCAGGAACTTTGGGGGTGGGGCTTGCAGTGCTGAATGTTTCTGATTGGTCAAGTACATTTTATCTCGGCCACACAAAACACAGAAACAGACACAGAAAGGTTACAGCAGATAGAACAATGATAAATTCGAGGCCTTATTAACCATCAGTATAAAATAATGATCCCTGTCTGTGGCTTCATATGGCATCGTCATTGTTGAGTAGGTTTTTCATATGTCAGTGAACTGGTTTGTCTAATCTTCACTGGTCCATAGACCGTAGTGGAAACAGGCTGAAGGAACCTTTTAGTTGTAGAAATGTTTCTATTTATATTCTATAAGTAAAATGGTGAACTAATTGTCACTTTCAGCTTCGCTCTCGCAAGAGACTATTTAAACTCTCTGCTTTTCAATTTCCTACAACAGTAAGGAGGTACTCTGGTTGGTGTGAACAGTTATAATCACCCACCACAGCCCGAACACAGAAAGAAAACTCCGGGATACAGGCCGCGCTGTTAAGTACAGGTATCATGAGACATGATCTCACACAGATTGCAACAGAAACTCTTTCAGCTGTTCTCATCTCATAAATATGTCACGTACAACATATCAAAAGTCTTAAAATATCCAAGTGGCGATGCCAAAATTTCCCAGTGCAAAAACCTGATTCATGCATGTCCTCTTGTCTGATGTCAACACAAAGGACTCAGTTCTGGCCACAGTCAACCAGAGACTTGTGTTTTACATGAGACATGGAGTTGGATGCAGTTCAGTGGATGTGCAAAAGGAAATTCTTCACCCTGTAGATGCATAACTGGGTCAAAACGACAAGTGATTCCTTGCAATATAATATATTTTATGAGTAATAAACATTTGTCAGATTTTCTTTTGTACTTTTCGGCACTAAAAAAAGGCATTTTTGGCCGGTGACTTTCAAAACTTAACCTTCATATGACTTTTCTCTCTCATTCAGAGGATATTTAGGACACATCTGTTGCAATTTGTGCGAGGCTGAACCACACTTTTGGGTAAAATGCCTTGACTATAAGTTGATAATTGACGCCACAGACACCACAGCAGTGACCGCGACAGCAAAGCAATAACATCCATGTCATAAATTATAACTTTAAACTGTCCTTGCCCTCTGTGCGTCGAATCCACGGCATTCAGCCTCTCCTCCCTCGATCTGTGTCTTTTCCTCAGTGTTTACTGTTTGTTTATTCCTCTGGGATTTCATTTTTCCCCCACAATGCCACTGTCTACACATCACAACTTGAACTTTTTACTTGCCGACATTTGAAAAGTTGCTATTTTTGTTCCTTTAAAAATGTCTCATTATGTACTCTCTTGTCGATACATATTTATAAAGACAGAGTTCTGCTGTTTTTTTTTTATAATAAATCCTCCCTGTCCATCAATCCAAATAATGCAAATTTAACCAGATATTACTTTATTTGCACATTAAAGTCACAGAAAAAAAACTGTGATGCAACATTTGTGGAAAGTTTAGCTTCTATAATAGCACTAAAAGGGGAAACTACCTGCGGTGCCTTTCTCTCAGTGGCATAATGGATCTCTGGATAATGTAATTATCCTCTACACTCAAAGGAAGAGATCTGCTCTTAATGAGAGGCTTCAAAATAAATAACATCCTGTATCGTTCTGTGTCTGAGAGTACGAGAATCACCCTGTCATGAGAGAGTAGACGTGACATGATACTCCGATCGGCTAATGCTCATGTATCGGACTTCCATCCATCCGTCCTCGGGCTTTGTTTGCTGTTGCCTGTCCGATATGTTTTGTGCTTACTGTCAGCTCCCTGGCCGCTTGCACGATGTCCATTCCACTCACATCAAGCCGTCCTAAAGCGGCCGCCGTGCCCTACAGTAAAATATGACTTCCTCCGAAGGTATTATTTGTTCAACAAAATGAAAACACAGTGTCGACCCAGATAACATTGGGGAGGGTGGGGGGGCGAACAAGAAGACGGGCCAAATAATGCTTGCTTTACATGCAGCGGAGCGGAAGTCAAGATATCAGTCTCCTCTCCCAACCTACTGTAATTGAGGAGATTGTGAAGCGTCGTTGCAAGGTCAGGACGACTGAGCAGGAGGAAGAAAGGCTGTTTTGTGCGCGGAGTTGAATGGGGGCTGGTGCTTTGCATTCCTATCGTGTGTCCACGGAGGATAGAGTCATCCAACCAAATGAGATTCTGCAACATACGTCCTCCCCGAGTGAGGGTTGACTTTCAGCCCCGGCCTAAAAGGATTACAACGCTGGCTATGGCATGAGGCGAGCAAAAATACGAGAAAGAACTAAAAAAAAAAGTTGAAAAGAACAAAAAAAAAAAAAGAAAACAGAGTGAATGAAGATCAAAAGTAAGCAGCGAGCACGATCAAACCACTTTGTCTTCAGAGAGCGGTGATTGATGTGCCACTCGTCCTTTTAGCTTGTAAAAGGACTAATAGCGAAAGAAGAATGGATTATCTGAGTGTGGTATACACTTAAAGAGCCAAAAGGCTGCGGCCTCCTGAAGACGCCATTAAGGGATCAACTTGGAGCGCCACACTTAAGTCCCTTTTACACTGGACAAAAAGAAAAAAAAAACCCATTAACACAAACTAACATCTGTATTTTGTCTTCAATGTGAAAGGGTACAATCGGCATTCACTCCCGGGTCAAATGACTCTGCACACTGTAGTAGTGAAAATATAAATATATAAAAATATAAAAATATAATATATATATATATATATATATATATATATATATATATATATATATATATATATATATATATATATACACATATAATTAAATATAATTTTGGGGGGGTTATGAAACTCAAAAAGGAAACTTAAGAGTTTGAAAGTGGTTCAAAACTTAAAACTCTGTTGCAGTAAGGTGCCTTGAAATTTTGAGTTTTTTCGACTTTTTTGTAATAATTAATATTTTTATTGATTTTGAAGGGGCTGGTGTGCAACAGGTGTACATATCAAATGAGACGTTCCTTTGGCAACAATAAAAATGAAAATATAATGGATACAGAATAAAAGAGATTCATACAAGAGAGGACACAACACTAATCATTAGTCCTCCTTTGAAATGTCTATTCTGACCCATAACTTGTGTTATTGTTTGCCTGTTTCACATTAATTAGAGTTCAAATCAATGCCAAATGTTTGCTGAATAAGTTAGTGTCTGTTTATTAGTCATAATTAATCATTAATAATCTTTTAGACTGACTTTAATGTTAATAACGGTTAAATTGAGTGAAATGTTAATGGAGTTTGGCAGACAGTGAGGCAGTCAGCCACTGAACTGTAACTCCAGAGTGTGTATTTTCAGAGCAGGGCTTTTGTTTTCAGGATAACAGGCTGAACTTTACATCGACAGAAAACTGACAGTTATTAACAGCTGATCAACTTACAGAGGAGGACTTGTCATCACTTGTTATTGTCAGACTATAATGTTGCACTCGTCTTGTGCTCCTGCATCCTGCTTCCTCGAGTCTGAGGAGAGTGCAGCAGGAAATGACTTACTTCAACCATAGACTTTCAAATTAATTTAACAGGATTCCAACCTATTGAATATACAGTCTATGGCTCCAACTCTACTAATTGTTGGATGCACTCTTGCTACATATTGCGCCTTTAAACACATCTGCACACAGATGCTAATTTTGGCGTAAAACCTGTGCACTTAGAGAGCCAAAGGCTGCAGCCTAAGAGCCCGTCTCCTGAAGACGCCATTAAGGGATCAACCTCCGAGCACCACACTTAATCATGACTCTGAGCGCTTGTTGTTTCCCCCCACTGCCTCTGAGCACATGCAGCTGGGCACTTCTCCTCATTGTCTGCACAGTAGCCAGTTGTCACATAGGACTGCGGTATGTAGATCTAATCTGATTGCAATTACTGTTTGTTAATTGCAAGATAAAGTACAAGTGATGAATGAGCCCCCTAAAAGGAATGAATAGCTGTTGAGTCGGCGCAACGTGGAGAACAACCATCTGCATCCGTATCCTCAGGTGGTGGAGGCCATATTCTCAAAACATAGAGGGTCTGAGAGAAAGAAAAAAAAAAGAAAAACTTCGAGAAACACAAAAGGGAAAGCTTTTGTCATTGCAAGTGACATCATGGCAACCGCAGCATGGAACAAAACCACTTTTGTTTGCTGTGAAAAAAATGAATTGGAAATAACACAATGGCAGGTTATTATAAACAAGGGAGCAGCTCTTGACACACAGTAAAAGATAGAATGATGAAACTGCACTTGAATTACAACATCCTGTCTGCAGTTATTTGGTAAACTCAATCTCCCCCGGTTGCTTTTTTTTTCCTCTCTCCTTCTTCTTCTACTTTTTTTTTTTTAACGACGGCTTTATCGAGTCGTGAAGCGCTAACAAATGAAACTTTAATCTTTTCCCGAACAAGCGTAACAAAAGCAGTTGGAACAGGAAGGAATTAACAGCAGCGATCGAGATGAGGAGGAAAAAAGCAGCGGCAGACTCTGGCGGTGTCTTGTCGGGGAGCTGGTTGGCTGCTAATCTTGCTAATCTTGCTGTATTGGCCAATGATTTTTTTTCTTTTTCCTGCAGGAGGGGAATTGTACGCTGCCTCTCATTAGCAGGCGAGCTGCATACAGGCCTCGGAGGGCCCGGGCTGTCACTGGGGGAAGAGAATGTTTGTTTATTTCATTATTTCTTACTTTACCAAAGGGCACATATCCACTGAAAATGGTTAATGGCCTGTGGTTTAGGAGTGTTTGTGCTGTACTATCATATCTCATAAAGTATTTACAACGCCTGATAGGCCCCAGTGGTTCTGGGCCTGCTGGGTAGACTCCTCAACATAGTCCCCAGCAAGTAAGCAATGTTCTCCGCACACTCTGAGAAAGAAAGCTGCTGACTAGAACCATGAAGGGTTCTTCGGCTTGTACACCAAAGAGGACCCTTTTTGGCTCACTTTTATAAAAGTTCCACTTTGTCACAGTTCTACATTCAACCCAACATACATAGACATAAATATATTTATATAGATCCCATCCAGGGGGGTTCTAACTATATTTCAAGGGTTTCTTGTAGAACCCACCCAGGAGGGTTCTAACAAGAACCTTTTCATATTTCAAGTTTTTTTGTTTTTTCTAGAACTCACCCCGGGGCTTCTGCTGAGAATCTTTTTATATTCCAAGGGGTTTATCTAGAATCCACACAGGGGGTTCTACAGAGAACCATTTATATTTCAAACCCGACCCACTGGGGTTCTAACAAGAAACCTGTTATATTCCTACAGAGAACCTTTTTATATTCCAAGGGTTACATATGGATCCCACCAAGAGATTCCACTGAGAACTTGTTTTTATATTTCAAGTGTCTCAAATCTCAAACCCACAGTGGGAGTTCTACTCATAACTCTTACCACTCAGGGGGTTCTACCTAGAATCCTTTTATATGTCAAGAGTTTTATCTAGGACCAACCCGGTGGGGCTTATTGAGAACCTTTTTATATTACAAGGGTTTTAGTTTTGTAGTTTTGGTTGTAGTACCAACCAGGGGTTCTGTAGAGAACCGTTTTATATTCCAAAGGTTTTGTCTCAAACCTGGGAGTTTCTACCGAGAACCCTTTTATACTATGGTACAAAGAAGCATTATTTGGATCAAAAGGGTTCCTAATGGAACCCTTAGTCTTACGAAGAAGTTTTGATGAACCCTTTTTTTCAAAAATGTGTTCTTTAGAAGCAAATGGTTGTGTGCAGAACCTCAGCCCTTCAGGAAGAACCCCTTTGGAACCCATATTTCTCAGAGCGTGTGTGAACAAACACACAGCGGCCTGCAGTAATGGGCTGGAAATCAGAGGAGAGACAAAAAAAGGGCGTATGAACACAGACATAATGCGCTCTGCGGTCGCGTATGACTCAGCGGCTGAGGCGACCTGGGGGAAGGACTCGAGCGTCTTATGGCAGCCGAGTGGAAAGGTGCAGGGATTTGTGTGTTTGTTTGTCGGGGGTGGTGGGTGGCGGGGGGATTTTTGGTCTCTGTTCATGCTCCCCCATTACCAGCTGCTCACCTTGGCAGAGAGGCAAGGAGTTTGCAATATGGCACAGGCCTGGATGTACTCGCGCCATGGTAACCCCTCCAGGTCTCCAGCGGCGACCTGGAGCACACATTGGCAGTGTTTGTTGATTAGGCGATAAGTTCCCCGCTTGTGCGCAGGGAAGGGGGGGGGTACGGCGGGTTCAATTATGCTCGTCTCCTTCGCAGCGGTGGAAAGGGTGTGATGAGGTCATGCGGCGACGGGGCCCGGCAAACATCTGTCTGACAACGTGGCAGGGGCGAGGCGATGTCTGTGCGAGATACGCTGACATCGCCGTGGCACCTTGCGATTGTGTCCGTGCTATCACCTGCCTACTACTGTTTCAAACACCCGTCGGTTTTGTCAGGGTGAGATTAATTGATTTTCTATCATCAAACATTCAGCCTCTTTTTTTTTTCTCTGTAATTTAGCACTTTAGCAAGTTTTATTCAAATGAGGAGGCAGATATGACAGGAAACCAGAGCCGGAGCCCGGAGGTCAGGGGCCCGAATTTTACTTTTTAGACCAAACAAAGAACCAACGAAAAGTCAAGGTCTCTGATTATTATGAATTCTTTCATATTTATTAATTCTTTGTATTTTTTGGAAACTTTTTTCAGTCCACATCATGGTCAAAATGGTTTGTGGTTAAAACCTTTAAAGCCTTTTCTTTTCTTTTATTTCAATTTATTTTATTTTTTGTCTACAACGAAAAAAGTTTCCTTGTTTTAAAGTAATTTATTTCTAAATCGAGCTGGAAAAACCCTTTTTTGTGGGGAAAAAAAGCCAAAATCATCCAATTTCTCCTTCTTTTCAAGTTTTCCCAAGAATTTCCAAACAAAACAAACATATCTGTACCTAAAAGAAAAGAAAGGATCAGATGTTGCAGGTTTTTTATCAATATCATGTCTATTTTTTTGTCCACACTGCAAAAAAAAAAAAAAATCTGTTCTGTATAAATTGAGCTGTTAAATCAAATGTTGTGTCTGTATCTTAAAAATTATGTTACAGGTTGATGCAAGAAAAAATCAAAAAATCAAAAATTAAACTTCTATTAGAAAATACTCGAAACAGGTTAAAATACCCCTACTATATCATTATGTTTTAAATATTTAAACTGACAGATATCAACCATGAAACCTCCCCGGTTTATTACTTAAAGTAAGACCATTATTTTTGGTATTACCAGTTTTCAGAAATGAATGAAAACACAAATCAGGTGCTGTTTAATTTAATATAGGCCAGATTGCACACATTTATAGAACTGAAATAAAATAAACACCTAAACGTATAGTTTAGACTCTAAAAGGACACATTATGGAAGCAAAATAGCCCAAAATCTTAAAACTGACCACTGCAAACAGGACTTAAAGGCAAAAATTACTTAATAAAAAGATTTTATTTTTTTAATATGTTGAGTGTAAAATAAATACCAGAATCAACCTTAAAAATATAACATGTATAGTTTGTGTGTAATTGTATCATGTAAACAACTATTTATGTTGTTAAAATTCCCCAAATTCCCAGAAACAACACTGAAGACGTGACCTCTGTGTCCTCAGTGGTAACTACAGCCCTGCAGCAAGGCGAACGCAAACTGTCGAGAACTGCCTGAAATTAAAAGATGGAAATTATGCACGGGACACGAAACAGAAGATGTCAGATGTCCACAAGAGAGAGAGAAATATGTTAACTGACATTTCACCTTTAAGTCTCTGCAGCTCTGACCGCGCATCTCGAGTTTACACATCAACAGACATTTGATAGGCTATTTTTGTGCACAGTCTGAGGCTACCATCTGGCCTCGTAGTAGGCAGCCAGTTCTCGACAGGCCAGGACACAAGGCCTTAAAGGCTAACTGGCTAATTGCCCTAAGCAGCCCATTTCCAGTGCCATCTTTTTGGCCTAACTCAAGTGAAGCACAAATGGCGGCCAGATCGAGTCTGCACTAACATTTGCTGCACTTGAAGCTGATTAATTTCACAAACAAAGACGGCTCGCTTGCAAGTTCTCACGCACAGATGTCTGATGAGTACCACTTCACTTCTCAGCCCACTTCAAACTGGAAGATGAAGCACGGCGTAGGAATAGAAATAAATATCTTCGCCTGTGAAAAAATGCCAGCCATTGGAAATATTATGGTATCACTTAGCAGAGATGGCTAATTGAGTGGAAGGTTTTGAAATATATATGTCCTTGATGATATAATGCCTAAAGCGAATGCATAAAGAGTTTTTTCGTTTCGCAGCCGATCCACTGCAAAGAAATCCTTTTCAGTCATTTTCATCTGTAATTGAGTCCTTCAAGATTTATTTTCTTAAAACATGGGAGAATATTTGAACCTGTCTCCAATGCAAATCATCTTGTTTCAAGTATTCTCTGAAATCAAGTTTCATTTTTCTTGATTTGAGTGCAACGACTTCCCTCGTTCTGTTTTTTCACTGAAGAGACAGACACATTTTTTTTTACAACTACTTAAGCAAGTCGTTTTCTGTTTGAAATCATTTATAACTGTAATGGGGGATTGTTTCCTTTGTTTTAAAGTCAAAATGAATAATGCTCTTTAAACTGTTTAGTATCAGATCACTTGTCATATTGATATGATCAGAACAATGTACACAGCAATGGTCTGTTATACACAGCAGAGGTCTGCTATACAGAAATAACAGACCTTACAATGATGTAATTGACCAATCAGATTTGAGTATTCCACAAAGCCATGTGAGAATTTTAGTTAACGCTGCTAGCAGCTAGCTTTCCAACACTCACCCCTCCTCAGCCCACTCACACCGCACACTCCTGGTGTGTAGATATTGTGGAAATCGGAATCGTTTCAAATATCGTATTGAAAAATCAATAGTTTTGACAACACTAACTCCTGGGGAGGTGTAACGGATCAAAATGGTGTCACAGACACAGCGTCATAGAGCCTCGTGAGGTGGAATGAAGGCATGATTCTCAGCACATTTCCCAAAATGTCAAACTATTCCTTTAAGAAACGAAGGATTTAAGACCTGTTTTATAGACAGAATGACTTGATAAAACTGAGTTTTTTTTGCAGTGTCCCAGAAGTCCCAGTGTTAATGGATATAGCGTCATGCTCTCTGCCTTTTTTTACGATTTGGTACCGTAGGAGGGCAGAGGAGAAAAGGCTAGCTATTGATGTGCCAGAGCATCTTGGTGACCATACCGACTGCACATGTGGCTTTCTCCCCCCGCCACCCGTGACAGTTTAATTGTATTTTCGATATAAATTGATCAAAGGGCCATTGTGAATGCACGTTGGGCTGCCACATTGATTTCCGGGAGAGGTTTTTTTTTTCCTCTCTTAATTTGAGTAGAAGGGCGGCAGTAAATTCTCAGCGCCAGCAAGGTGGGCAACTGGGAGGGACGGGGTCACTGCAGCAGGAGCTGGAGTTCGATACTCCGTGCTGCCTTGTAATATCCTTCGGGGGAGCGAGGAGGAACTCTTCAGAACCACAAGATCTCTCTGTTTCCATAGAAATGAC
Organism: Lutjanus erythropterus; assembly: GCF_056507025.1. Taxonomy (NCBI): domain Eukaryota; kingdom Metazoa; phylum Chordata; class Actinopteri; order Lutjaniformes; family Lutjanidae; genus Lutjanus; species Lutjanus erythropterus. The sequence goes on from NC_139337.1 coordinate 29,096,527, forward strand.
AGTCGACACAGCATATGTCACACTGTCTATCTCACATCTCAGCCGAAAGGAGAGGACTCAACGGTTATTAACTGAATTGTCGTGCCGGCAGAGATAGGCAGCTTGATAGACAATCATAGAAAAGGACATTGCAGCTATAACAGCGGGAGAAAGATAATAATGTTGGAGTGGATTGTTTTCAGCCAACTGAGTCTCTGTTTGGAGGCGCATACTGTAAAGCAGAACAGAAAACAAATAAAATTCTGCAGGATATTCTCCTGGCTTGGTTAGACAGAGAGAATAAGATTAAAAAAAAAAAAAAAAAAACGAGTTGTTTTGACCAGAATTCAAGTGGGTTAATGAAACAGTGCTCCACTCTAGATCCTAATCCGAAGATGCAAAAATTCTGCAACACACTCCCTCGACTGGCTCGGTTAGACAGACAGAGAAAGGAATGAAAACAGTCATTTTTACCAGCATTCAAGCAGGCGAACAAAATAGTGTTAAAGATGCTAATCCACAAAGCTGTTCGTCTCACATGTGCCAGCTTTGCCCTGATAAAACAGCATGAATTAGTAAAGCTTCCGAGCACCTGGGATGAAAAGCTTTTTAATATATGATGAGAAGGGAGACTTTGCAGTGTGCTCCCACGTGACCCAGCTGCAACGCACAATATCCCCCCTCAGTCTGTCCACCGGCGCAGCCAAGAACGCTTGTAGACACAACAACAACTCGTCGAGCGCTCAGAGAGGAGAGGATACGCATCCAAACCGACAGAATCAAACCGGTCGGCTCACTTCGGTTAACAAGGTGCTGATAACAGAACTCAGGGTCCTGTCCCACGCTCTGAGAAATAAAGGTTCTAACTGGGACCGTCAAAGGTTCTTCGGCCTGTCCCCTTTTAGTTTCTGGTAGATAGTTTTATAACAGTGCCAGTTGGAGCTATCTGTGAAAGGAACCCCAATGAGAAGCTCCAAAGGAGAAACCTTTTACGGTACAATGGTTCCACCCAGAACCCTCTCTAGGGCTTCAATGCAGATCCTTTCTATCTTTTAAGGGTGCAAAGAAGAATCCATCCAGGGGGTTCTAGCACAAATCCTCTTATATTCCAAGGGTTTGACTAGAACCCACTGAGGAGGTTCTGCTGAAAACCCCTTTATATTCCAAGTGTTTTATCTAGAAACTATTCTGGAGGTTCTGCCGAGAGCCCTTTTATACCTCTGTATGGGTTATCTGGAATCCATACAGAGGTTCTACTGAAAACCTTTTTATATCGCAAGTTTTTCATATAGAACCCACCTAAGGGGTTCTCCCAAGAACCTCTTTACATTACAAGGGTTTCATCCAGGAAACACCCAGGGTGTTCTGCCAGGAACCTTCTCATATTTCAAGGGTTTCATCTTCAGCCCACTCAGTAGGTTCTTCTAGGAATCTCTTTATATTCCAGTGGTTTTATCCAGAATGAATACAGGGGTTCTGCTGAGAACCTTTTTCTATTCCAAGGGTTTTGTGTAGAACCCACCTAGTGGGTTCGACCAAGAACCTTTTTATATTGCAGACATTCTATTTAGAACCCACTGAGGGGGTTCTCCAAGACTCCCTTTACACTGCAAAAGTTTTATCTAGGAAACAACCAGGCGTTCTATGGAGAACCCATTTATATTATGGTACAAAGAACCCTTCACAAAATTTTTTTTAGAGGATTTCAGCAGCCAAAAACGGTCTTAATGAAACCCTTAGTCCTACAAAAAACCCTTGACAAACTGTTTCTTCAACAAAGAACTGTTTTGGAACCCTTATTTCTAACAGTGCAGCGGTAAACATTCAGATGGCGTTTGCCTCGATTTGTACTTTGAAACACGTGCCCTCCTTTTGCCCTTTACCTCCCCCTGCAATTATGACCATGTCCTTGGTTATTAAAGAGGGGAAAAGGGAAGTAGGCAGGGAAGCAGTGGGAGGGGAAAAGCGACTGGACAAGCTTTTGATGAGTTCTCTGAGATAAATATGTTGGGGGGATTTGGCGGTGGAATTAAAATGTCAGCGCATGCTAAGCTGCTGTTCATGCAGAAAAAAATTAAACAGGAGATAGAGAGGGAGAGAGCAAATAATAATGAGGAGCTCCGCAGACAAGTGGACTCCGGTGGTCCTCTGGCATGTTGGTCATGTTGCTGATCCATCAGGGATTGGCAGGCGGCGGACGTGCGCACACTCATGCTGGTACTTGACAGACTTCGACCCACTGGCATTCTGTTTTACAGCACGGCGAAAATGCCACCGTGGCCCTGCGGTAAAAAGCACGATGACAACCTGTATGTAACAATACCAGCCAATGCAGCGTTTCAGACGTTCGCTCCGGCTGTGTGTTTTCTTCTTGGCAGGATGTGAATTTCACAGAGACGAGGTGAAGCCGCGGATGTGCACCGTCGATGACAGTTTACTAAAGATGATATGAATCTGTTAAATAACACCGAACGCACTTATCAAAGCTGTCAGCATTTCTTTGCCAAGGCCCAGGATGGTCAGATCACTGGTATGTGCTCAGTGCATCAGAAATACTTAAGTGGAAAAGTGCGATTCCGCTTTGAAATTTGATTTAGTTGACACCTTTGGTACAAAGTGCTCATCACTGGCATGTTGTTTTTTGCTCTTCACTTCTTCAGAGATCACCTGTCAATCACACGCTCTTTTTTCTTGGACTTTATGCAGATGAAGTTCCTGTTCACAGCAGCAGCTCTATTTCTGTTCATGTTAACTGCTCTTAGAAATAAAGGTGCTAACTAGAACCATAGAGGGTTCTTCGGTTTATCTCCACAGACGCCCTTTTCTTACAAATTAGTCTAGTAAACCAGCTGATCAGAACCATTTTAATCAGTGATGTCCTCAATAGAGGATGTTGGTCAGTTCTGGTTCCAAAGCTATTTCTTTTTTTTTGGTGGAAATGTACCAAAGGGTTCAAACTTAGGAGCCTGTACTAGAAGGGGGTTGGTTCCATGTTGGTGGAAAAGGCCTGTAAGAGAATCCTTTTTGGTTCCTGGTACAGCCCTTTAAGGTTCAGGTGTACACATGTAAAGAAATATTTGAGGGTGAGGTTCTTTAACACCCGCGCTTACACCGAAGAACTCAAAAAAAGGGGTTTGTCAGAAGCAAACGGTTCTTAGTAGACCCTCAGCTCTTCATTAAGAACCATTCTAGAACCTTTATTTCTCAGAGCATAGAGATTTTAGCCTGGAAAGAACTAGCTGACACTTGGTGTTCATAAGAGCAAATTAAGCAAATGTGAAAGCTTTCATAAACCAGAGTTTGAATCACTGTTGTGCTATAACAATTAGCAATAGAGAGCTGCAAAGTGGAAATTTATTAAAATGAAAACACCACAAACTGTTGCTTGAAAATGTTGTTTTGATGCAGCAGGGATCCACATCATCACGTCTCCTTCTCTTAATCTCCGCAGCTTCACTCAGACGGGGATCGAGGGGACGGGAGCGTGAGGTATGTCCTCACGGGGGAGGGAGCGGGGACCCTCTTCAAGATCGACGAGAAGTCAGGGGACATCCACGCCACCAAGAGGCTGGACAGGGAGGAGAAGGCCTACTACATCCTCCACGCCAAAGCCGTCAACCGCTTCACCAATGAGGCGCTGGAGGGCCAGTCCGAGTTCATCATCAAGATCCACGACATCAACGACAACGAGCCACGGTTCACCAAGGACCTGTACGTGGCCAGAGTCCCGGAAATGTCTGACATCGGTAAGTTAAATAGTCCTTTAGTCCTAAACAGTCAAAAAGTTTGGACATATCTTCACATTTGATTATTTGTCTTTATTTTTTAATCATTTTTGTACATTGTAGGTTAATATTGGAGACACCAAAACGAATTATGTGAGCAAAAACGTGAAAACAGGTTAAATCTGTTATATTTTAGATTCTTAAAAAGCAAAAAGACTTTCACACCCTGTCTTCTTCTTCTGCATGTGTAATCAAAGAATTAATAACATCATGCATGTTTGCTCTTTGATATTTGAAATTCTTCAAAGTAGACAACTTTTGCTTTGATGACATCTTTGCACACTGTTGCTATTTGAACCATTTCTTATAAAAAAAAATAATAAAGAAAAAAAAGGACTCTTGACTGGACTTAGACATATTGGTCGATATTGCAACCTGTGACAAAGATATGTAATGGAGGCAGGATATTTTACATTTTATTTGTCCAAAATCAGGTCCCTGAAAAAGTTAATCCAAACGCAGGACACAGACGCAGAAGGAAAGTGAAGTTTAGAGGGTTTATTGTAGAACTTGCAGGGATGAGATGGAGCGAAGGTGAGGGCAAGCAGATGAGGAGCAGATCCCGAGGCACAGGGAGGAATGCATTAGCAACAGGATGGAAAATAGAGCTGCACTACAGCTGAGGTGAGGTGAGCAGACGGGGGCGTGGTGATGAGCTGAGTGCAGACAGGTGTGCAGAGAAGCAGAGCTGGGCGTCAGGAGGGAAGCCACGCCCACAACACAAACACAGAGACAGAGGGACAGAGGAAAGCAGGAGACAAAGAGGAAGAGGAAAACACAATGGAAGCAACTGTTAGTGAGTAAGTTAGCAGGTTGATCTTGAGTTATGATGGGCTTTTTTTGTCAAATTAATTAGATTTCCATAATTTTACACACATTTTGCAGATAGTGAAAAAATATTAGTACTGTGTCAACTTCTAACACAGTCTAACAGATCAGTATGTGTGTGTTTATCTAAACAAACTGGACGTTTGTCATAGTTTTGGTGATTAAATTAATACGAAGAGATGATGAGACCATTCTGTCATTGCAGCCCGCACTGGAACCATCATCCTGTTTACATTGATCTGAAATAAAGACCACAGTAGCCAGAGCATTCATTCTTTTTGCAGTGGAAGGCTAAAGCTTCTGTCTTTTGCATCTTGACGTTGTACGCTCGTGATGATGTCAGCTCAAACAACATAGGCACCTGGGAAATATTTCTCTTGCAGATGAAACACCTTTGCATTTAGAAATCTGACATCAAGATGTTTTGTGGGTTTATTTACTACAATTTGATTTAAAAACATGCCCAATTTTTGTATCTTTTTAAATTTATGACACAATAATTTTATTAATTATTGTGTTTCATTCACTTACATGACCTCTCAGCTGAGGTTGTGCTGATTTTAATTGAAGATGCGCCAAGAACTGGCATCATAATAAGCAAAAATGCAAATGTAGGCACTGTTGGGTCATTTCTATTTCAAAGTTCAAAGAGTTAATAATATTGTGCTGCTGTCTTGACCAGGACTCCATTGAAAAAGGGGATTTTAATCTCAATGGGACTCTTCCTGGTTAAATAAACATTAAATTTAATTAGAAAAATACTTGTTTCTGTTGATCCGTGTCCAAAAAATCTTAGTCTTTCTACAAAAAATAACTAAATATCTGAGGTGCATCTTGTGAGTAAATTTCTTCTTTTTTTAATGTGTTTAAATCTGAGAATTGTTTGCTAACACAGGTCACTCAGCAGTATGTCCAGTTGTCCACTGGTTGTCCCCTCCTGCGTTTTTCCACATTTTTGTCTGTTTTCCAGTTCGTTACACACCCAGCAGGCTCATATTTTTAAGACCGTGGTCAGTCATATGTGCATGGATGTATATTTTCAGTGTCATCACTATCAAAACTAGCCTCTGGGTCCATATTTTTCTGTCTCTTAGCTTGGATGCTAACCCTTTAATGCATAGACATATATTTCTTGGGGGGGGGGTCACAGAAGGGACAGCCCCCACTCAATATTTAGAACATGTGCAATTTTCCCCCCTCAGTAAAAACATGAAAGCAGCAGAGGACTTTTATTTTGACAAACCGCTTAGCTGAGAGCCTCATACTCCATTATATATTGAATTGTCACCTGGCACCTGAATTTTGTATTTCCTTTTACATAAATAAAGACATTCCCACTCTAAATGGATGCATAAAACATCGCCAGCATGCAGCAGGAAATGTTGAAATAAAATTTACACCTTACCACCGTTTTATGTGACATTTCACACTACTTCCCTGTTTTGTGGTGGACATGAAAACTGCCTCACAGAAATTAGATATATTACTTTGGAAATCAGGCTTCTGTGTCATTTTCCCACTCATCAATTAACTTGGGATGCCAAAACAAACATTATGTTTGCATTGTTTGTCTGTCTTTATATTTTATTGAATAAGAGCGAGAAATTAAAAAAAAACAGAGCTCATAAATCATTAAGCGTTTTTCATAAAACCCCCCATCCTGACTGAGTGGGTCCTTCCCCTGTCCCCTGAGATAATTCTAATATGTAGAAATGAATGAGGTAACGGAAACAAACAAAAAAGAGATGAATAAATAAATTCATAAATATAAAAATAAATAAATAACAAAGAAAAGTAATAACTGATACTAGTTTGTTCAGTGTGTACAGCAGGCAGAGAGAATTGCATTTATTGTGTAGGACCATATTTATTGATCATAAAACAGACAATAACTGAGTGTAACAAATTAAGGTGTGCGCCTGTGTGTGTGTGTATGTGTGTGTGAGTGTGTGTGTGTGAGTGTGTGTGTGTGTGTGTGTGTGTGTGTGTGTGTGTGTGTGTGTGTGTGTGTGTATGTGTGTGTGTGTGTGTGTGTGAGGAGCTGGATTAAAAGGCTTATGATTCAAATAGGATAGAGACATTATAACATGCCAGTCTTACTGGATCAATGGGACTTTATCAATCATAATAATGATGCAGACTCAACAAAGAGGGCCCGACTAATTAATTGAGAGACTAGGAGCCGTTTTATGAGCGGGGAATAAACAAGGTAAAGCGTCTGTGTGACGGTTGCAGCACTGGTGCAGATAATCTTTTAAATACAGTATTGTATCTTATTAAAATAGTATTTAATTTAATTACCAGCATTGTCAGCTGTGTCATCACAGTGAATAATTGCGGATTCCACTTCTGTGGTGCCAGTTTCTGAGCACCAGTCGCTGTTTTCATATTATCATTTCCTCTTGTCATTCTGCACCAGATTAAACTTTAATTCACCGTGCACTTTGGCTCCAGCTCTTAGTCTAAAAGTACATACTGGCCTCATGAATATAGATAAACAATATAAAAAGGCTTCTAATCAATACTTGCATGAAAACACGGAGGGGACTCTCTGTTCTGCCGCCGCCGCCGACACCACCACTGATGCGGCGCTTCGGGGACTGATGGACATCGGTCTCGCAGCCCAGACATGTGACAGAGTTGTCACTTGGTTCAGCAACCCCAAGAGAGAGGCCAGCACTTATCTAAGGGCAGCACGGGTGCCCATGGCAACAACCGAGGTGTGATGTCACCGCTTGGCAGAGCATGTGTTCACGAGTGACTGCGTCGAGACACTGCCCCTTTAAATGTGACATACACTTTGAGTTTTATTATAGTCTCATGGCTCTGACATTCCTCTCTCGGACTCTCAGTCAGGGACGGCGGCTTTGACGCGCCCCGTCTTTGACAACTGAGTGATTACAGTCGAGGTAATTTACTCCCCCTGCACAAAAACCACGATTATTCCTGACTTGTTTGTCAGAAAACTCTTTTCTCAAAAGCTTAAAGTCGGCGATGAGATGGCTGATGTGGATCAGTGATATTTCTCTAAAAGCCGCCGTGTCAGAAAAGCCTCTTTGAGTTTAATTCCCTAGTTAAAGGTATTAGTGATCAAGGTTCGGTGAACTTGCTCAGGAATCTTCCCGAACTGTCACTTACACCAAATCAGACAGCCGTGGTCTTTCTCTCTCTGCTGCTTCTTGGTCCCCCAATTTTTCTCTTCCCCTTCATCCATACGCATCCTCACATCGATTTTAAAGGAGGGGGAAACTCTCCTCTCACCCCTTCCAGATCATAACTGACACCAAATTAGAGAAGTTTCATGGGGTCGTTATCCCATTGTATTGCACAATTCTATATTTATACCACTTTGCCATTAAATATTTCTACTCAATTAATTTTCTTCTGCATGTAATGAGGCAACACTTGGCCCCGCAAGGCGCCATTTGGGAGGTAGCACTTGGCTAACCGTTTCCCTTTGTTCTACTGAAATAGGGCTTCAGCCTCTCTGGAAGAGAAAATGGATCACAGTTGTTCGCCTGCTATCAGATATTTGGCTTCTTAGACACTCCAGATCTGTGGATACACTAATAGGCTTCTTGGGGTTTGCAAAGAGCCCGTATCGGTGCCGCCTGTATGCTTAGAGAGATATACTTAGAAAAATACATTAGGACTTATCGATCAGCCGCAAAAATCAATCATGTATAAGGGTATAAGTGGCCAAGGAATAAAGATCGGTTTGGGTAATGCAAAGGGACAGAAATGATCAGTCACATTCTGCATGAGCGTGATTAGAAGAGGATCCGACACCTCATCAGAAGGTGCATCAGCTTAACCAATTATCCAGCGGGCAATTTTCAGCAGTATTGAAGAGTTGATCTAAATCATTGTCATGAATCTTCTTCCCGCAGGCACCTCGGTAATTCAGGTGACAGCCACAGACGCGGATGACGCCACGTACGGGAACAGCGCCAGGGTGGTGTACAGCATCCTGGAGGGCCAGCCGTACTTCTCTGTGGACCCCGAGACCGGTCAGTAACGAGTTTAAAGCAAAATCCACCTGGAGACACTTTGAGTGCACTTAATATACAGATATTGTTGATGCACTTTGTATTCCTGCCTCCATTTTTGTTGCTTTTTTCCTTTTGAATGCATAGTTTTTTGCCCTTAATATAATAGTGTTGCAGAACTTTTCATTTCAGCACTGGTGTTAACCAGCTAGAGCAGCCTGTTCTTTCCTCATGTGAAAATTGATCAGCTGATAGTCGTATTGACATCCTACCAGCAACATGACACCTCTCACTACAGTTTCAGCATCTATTTATCTGTAGAATAAGTCACAGAATTGACAAGAACAGCAGTTTTCCAGTGCACACGTGCTCTTTTTCTTTCTCTCAATTAGAGCAAACAAAAATCACACTGCTTTCTGGTTACACCTTTACTCTTCTCTTCTGCAAACTCAGTATAGAAAGACAGGGCTGGCAGTAGTAGCTCCACAGCAGCAACGCTGTCTGTGTGAGCGCCGCATGTGTGCGAGCCACAGCAGGGTGTGCAAACACAAAGACACCATTTACAAAATTCATGCTTTTCAGCGTGCCCATTGGCTTTAAAAATAGATAAATTGGGCTGTCCCTGTTCACACAGGTACACATAAATAAAGAATAATACACACAGGTACACATTGTCTCTTCTTATCGTTCATCCGTTTCCACAGCGGAGAGGCAGCTGAATAAATTGTTTGGAACAAACTTAGTGAAAGCCAAAGAAAAGTTTGGAGAATTTTATTTACTATAAATAACATATTTTGGCTAAAGTTTTCAGCCAAGTTACCGTAAGTCAGTTGCTTCACTCCCTGTGGAGGCAGCATGCGGAAAGCAGGACAGCGCCACCCTGCTATTGTACCCCATCCTGTGGTCAAAAGGCGTTTTATCCTCAAATCTTGTCAACACTATTCAAGTATTCTTCTGCCACCTGGTGTCTACAGTTAACAAGTGGCGCCCACGCTTGACGCCCACAGAAATTAAACATGTAGATGCCGCACTGACCACCTCAGCTTCTTGGTGTGATATCAACGTCACCGCCATTTTCATCCCAGCTTGCTTAACTCTTGTTGGAGCACAGTGCAAAAAGGGGCGGGACTCAGGAAGGGTCAGTTAAAATGAGTAACATTTGCAGACAGTGTGATGTCAAAACACTGCAAAAACACAAACAAACATGAAATAAACAATTTTTAAGTCATTTTTGCCCCGTGATGGAGTCTTATAAACCCATGCAGAGAACATTTCGACATGTTTACTGGAATCATCTAGTTTCAAAAAGTTTCTGCTATGCTTTTTAAAAGCCAGATCATGAGGCTATATTCATGAAAACTGTGACTTTGGGGCTCTTCATTGAGGAGCAAATTGCAAAAAACATCTCCATTTTAAGTCATATTTGTCAATACCTGAGTCCTAAACCTTATTTTCTTAAAGGAAGTCTCTAGAATAAATCTGTTTCCAACAGAAACCAACGTTTCCCAAGGACTTTCTATAAACGGTCGTCTGTATCTTGAGGAAACAAGCATTGCGGCATTTCAAACAAACTGATTTTCACTGGAATCAAGTTAAAATGTATTTTCTCTCTGTAAACTCTTTAGAAAATAAGACTTTAAGGAGAGAAAATACAATTATTTTTGGAGTGGTGAGAGCTGAAGTGAAATTTGACAGTAGAAGTGTATCTAAAACATCAAACATGAACATCATGTCTCAGTGTTTGTCCTTCAGAATCGAGAGGTGGGAGGCTTTCTTTGGATTTTGCACAAAAATTTAGCACCCAAACAAGGAAAAATCCATCATATTTTCTCCTCAGTAGATCAGCATGCGCTGCACTCCATGAAGGATGCTGCTCCCTGACTAATATGCATAACTTCTCACTGTTTCTTCAGTGGAAAGAGCTCTTATCCTCCTGCTCCAACAGTGCTAATGCCACTGCTCTCTCCACCTACATAAGTAACCCACAGCCGAGCGCAACAAGTTTACACCGCTCGTCTGGAGGTGGCCATCCTGGGAAACATAACAAATCACTGAGTGAAGCAGAAATACAGAGGCAAGTTGAGCTTTACCGCGAGAGAAAATTAAAACAATTCATCACAAAATAACTCTAGGAACGCTTTAACCGAACCAAAAATACCAACACTGTCGTCTGCCTCCTCTCTCGCAGGCTGACGGGCGAGGGGGATTTATAGCAGAGAGAGTGGCAAATCACCAACCCCAAAAAATCCAGCCGCTTGCTACTTTTAATCATTAATGTGCGCTTTGGAACACATCCCGCTCGTGTCTTTTTTGCTTAAACAAAAGGGAAACGACAAAAAAATCCATTTGCAGATTAGCGGAGGGATTAACAGTAATATGGTTTATCCCACATGTGGTATGTAAGCTGACATCCCCTCTTACACAAAGACATGCCTGGACATCACATTATAAGCAGGATTTGTTTCTGCTCTCCTCCTCTGTGTGTATGCATTGTAGTCATTAAGCAATAACAAAGGTAGATGGAGATACAGGCTGAGCATGAGGCGGCTATATGTTTCCTGCCTGAACAATCGCTGTTCTTTTAAAGGGACAGTAAAAATAAAATTAATGTTTTCCTGGCCTGTGGTGCTATTTATACACCTAGATTTTTTTTTGGTGTGAGTTTGGCAGGTATCAGCTGGAGAGATCTCTGTCCCTGGGAGAAATACCATGTTTTTAGGGAGTACCCTTTGCTGTCAGACAGCTTTTCCCAGCAGAAAACTGCTGTTATGTAAGCTAAATATCATGCTCTCCAAAACCAACCAAACTCCATAGGTGAAATCAGTAATTCTGCCTTGCAGAACACGAGTTGCTGATATAGTTCTGCCTTGATCTGTTAGTTTGTTTGTGTTATTGTGTGACTTTGGTGAATCTGAACTATCCTTTGAAAACAACAGAGTCACATAATAACACAAACAAATGAACAGATTGATGCAGCAGTAGACCAGCAACTTGCCTGTTCTCGTGAAGTAAAATTACTGATTTCACCTATGGAGTTTGGTTGGTTTGGTCAGAGCAATATTTGGCTTGTATAATGGCAGTTTCCCATCGGAAAAGGCTGTCTGACAGCAAAGTCAGGTGGTGAAAATATCCTAAATATAACATGCATTTAAACTAATATTGATTTATTTAGGTGGATCTGTCCACAGCAGTTAGCAGTTAGCTTAGCGTCAGTGTTGGTGCCTCTCTCTACCTCTGCAGGTAATACACTGACTGTTGAGAAGTACCTCATACAACCCCACTTCAAATAATCAGAAGTATGACTTTAACAGTGTGTTGAGTTGTATTCCACATCGTTAGGAGGAGAAAAAAAGAAGTTGCACAGTCCCTGCGTTTTGTTTTTGCAGCGGTATGTATGGGAGGGGAAAAAAAGAGCAAGTTGGAGGGCCTTTTGAACAGTGTAGGCCAGTCTGATCTGAGCCGGAGTGATGTGCCACATCAGCCTCTCCCTCTTCATTATTGTTTGATATGCAATGAATCATCCATTCCGACCGAAAGTGATGAAGTTTGTCAAAGCAGTTTATTTAGGGTGAAATGTATTTTTTTCATCTTTTATTCTCCCACTTCGTCTTTCTCTCTCCACCTGCTTCTTTTTATGCTGCTTCAAATTCAAACGTGTAATAGCAGACAGGATTTTAAGACCGCCTCTGATGGGAGACGGAGCACACCTTTTGAATATGCTGCCAATTACCGCTTCACTCAGTCTCTGTCCCGACTCCAAACTGCAGATCTAACGCGTCGGAGCGCAGAAGTAAGCAACTGCACGGCACTTGAAAGACCGAGCATTAACAGAGTCTTAATTCCAAAGAGGAGATAAATGATGCCGAATGCATTTGGAGGCGAATGCTACACTCTGAGAAATTAAAGGAATACACTTTGGTTTTGGTAGATTGGCCCTTTGGTCCACTTAGCGGTTAAATCACGAGAACACAGACACCAAAATGTGCTCCTGGGTGGCCACTGAGCTCCGTGCCGCCGCGCATACTGAGCAAGAGCGCTGACCTTTGAGTAATAAAATGTTCTTAGTGGTTTAATTCTCTGGCCTGTAGATGCATAAATCTAAAAAATGAAATATCATTAATTCAATACAGCTGATGCAGCCAGGCTTATTTTTAGAAGTAGTTCAGGTGAGCACAGTGATCTCTAGGTGGAAACAGTTCATTATTTTTATGTCGTATGGCAGGTTGATTTTATGAAGGTCGTACAGACTTGCATAGCAGAGAGATGACTGTGCAGACTATTTATAAGATCTGTTCTTACTATACGTATCATCATAACTGCATCCACTCATACTCCGTTATCAATTAATCCTCTTTTTCTGTCTTTTTTCTCCTTATACAACATTATGGTTTAATGCATTCAGTTGCACAGTGGTTAGCCTTTTTAATAACAAGGGAATAGTGCAACCCTTTTTGCAGAGTGTTGTGGCATATGCTTGTTTTTGTTACCTTTCAGAAAACCAAAGAAGCACCTTGATTGGTCCCTGAAAGTCACAATGATTAAAATGTCTGTAGGAAAAAGACATCTGTTTCATTTGACTGTTTGACTGTTTCATTAGATGATCCCAGCTAATAAATTGTCTGACATCTCACATAACTGCACCTCTATTTATGACAAAAATGCTGAAAAAAGGGTGCACCAGTATACTTATAAACCGTTCGTGACGGATGGTATTATCTTTACAAACGTGTTTTGTAAGCTGCAACTTTTTGGTGCAAGACGTAGAGCCACAGTGTCTCTCAATATCACAATTACAAGTGCATCAGTATGAATAATCAAAGTTTGTACATGGGTCTTCAACTGAATTGTCAGAAGCCGTGTTGCATTGTGGGTAACGAAGAAATAAAAATGAGCGGAATATATTTCTGGTTATTGTCTTAATCTTGAATTAGTCAATCATTTAGTCTAAAAAATGTGAAAAAAGTTCATCTCAGTTCCTCAGAGTCCAAGGTGACGTCTTCAAATGTCTTTTTTTGTCCAACCATCTGTCTAAAACCTGAATATATTCTTATACAACAGAGAAAAGCAGTAAATTTTCTCAACTTAGAAGCATTTTGGGTCATTGTGCTTGTAAATTGTCTTAATAAATAGTCAAAAAAGTTGCCAATTTATAGTAAAGCTGCAATATTTAATGGACTATTAACTATTCTGATAATCAAATAATCATTTTGGGTAATCTTTTAATTAAAAAAATGTCCCAATTCTCTGATTTTACCTTCTCAAATGTGGATATTTTCTAGTATATTTACCCCTTTATGAGAGTAAACTGCCTAAAAACTTCTTTGTGTTGGGGACAAAACAAGATATTTGAGGATGTCATTTTGGCTTTTGATCAAAGTTTTTTACCCTTTTCTTACTTTTTATGGACTGAAAAACTAATTTATTAATCTGGAAAATAATTATTTTCCAGCTCAGATTGAAGGCACCATAATTCATGAGAACTGCAGGGAGACAGAGACGGAGACAAACCAGAGGAGACAAGCGTATGTGACATGGATCAATCTATCTGTTTCTCGCTGTAACAGAGACTCTGGTCCGCAGTGTAGCTCCTCCACTTCACGCTGCATGATAACAGAAAGTTTATATCACGTCGACACTCCTGTTCATATTCTCTCTCTCTCTCTCTCTCTCTCTCTCTCTCTCTCTGCTGCGAGTTTGCATCACACTTTCTTTATTTCCACCTGTTGAAGAGGTCATTATCTCAAAGTGAATGATGCACACATTGACGTCATTTGTTGCAAACTGATCCGTTCAGGTCACCAGAAATTCAAAACACTGTTTATACTGTACTTTACTACTATTTCGACCCGTGGTTAGATTATAAACCACATTTTTTTTGCAGTGGTACTCTGTGCTGCAACGACGAAGATTAATCTGTAATATTTCCTAATGCAGTTTACAGCTGCTGCCCAATATTATGTATGTTCAAGTCAGAACAGAGTGAATGACTCTCAAAACTAACTAAAAAAAACAGCACATTTTCAGATTTTATGTTCCAGCAGATCCAAAAGTTGTTTGCTGCTGAAAAAGGACGCTGTTGACCACCAGAGCTGAAGGGTCAACGAGGTCGCGAGGTCCTCTTGTGTTGAGCACACCTCAGAAAATGCTTTCAGCGTGATAGGAAGTGAAGAGCGGGCTGATGACCTGCTGCTGCTGATGCATCAGAGTTGAGCAAATAAACATAAGTGGTTAAACTTTGAAGTTTAAGTGCTGCAATTCTCAACAAGGTCACATTTTTAACAATCAAATTAAACATTGATAAATTCTTTCAGGATCGCAAATAATAATTACTTTTTCAGTTATTAATTATGTTTCTGTCTATAAAATGTTAATGAAAAGAGTGAAAACTCCTTATTAAAATTCTCCATGATCCAAGTTTGGGCCGTCGGATCCTTGTTTTTTCAGACCATCAGTTCCATATGTATAAATATCAGTAATATATGTAAACGTGTGCAGTAAATTCTCACATTTTGAAAACTGAAGCGAAAATTTACAGCATTTTAGGTGAAACAGTTCACTTGCTGGGGTGGCCAGACTATGGTCTGCTGCCCAGTTTGGGATGGAGTGAATTCTTACATCAGTTGATTAAACATGGCAGAACAGAAAAGACAAACTAGCGAATGAACGCTGGAAATTTCAGAAACTTGGGAGCTGCACGTTTCTGTCTGTTCAGCCTGTTTTAAAGGTAAAATCTGTAGGATTTGCTCGAGCTGTTTGTGAACAGAGTTTCATTCTTTGGACGTCAAATGCCGACATTTTGGGCCCATAAAGTGCCCTGAGCTCAGAAAAATGATGAGAAAATAAGAGTCTGGTGGGTCATATGTAACCATTGAATTAGATTATGTTTATATATTTTAGGAAATTGTTGCATATTATACCTTTTAACTTATTTACAGATCCAATACAAGATCAGAATATTTGAAGTAGGAATTTAGGACCGCATGTAAGTGATCTAAATTAAATTTAAGAGCAGCAGATACAGAAATCTGCAAGAAAATCAGATTTTCTTGCAGGGTAACTGGTTGAAAAACAACTCATTGTCATGTTATTGTTTGGGCTACAACTTCTTGTATTTTTCTGTATATGGTGCACAATCAAAAAAGTGCACACATTTAAAATAAACTCTCACCATAAATCTGTGTTTTTTTCTTGTTTTTTTCTGCTCAGGCCTGATCAAGACGGCCCTGCCCGGCATGGACCGAGAAGTAAAAGAGAACTACCAGGTTGTGATCCAGGCCAAAGACATGGCCGGACAGATGGGCGGGCTCTCGGGAACCACGACGGTCAGCATCACCCTCTCTGATGTCAACGACAACCCGCCGCGCTTCACCAAGAGTGAGTACAGCTTCCTGGAAAACCCACCCACCCACACACACACACACACACACACACACACACACACACACACACACACACAGAGTGACCAACGCTCAGCCCATGAAAAGCACTTGTCAGCCGGCAGCCCCCATCTGGTGTCAGTTTCAAAATGAATTTGGATTATTGCGGCGGAGCTGTGGGGTTTTGCGCGACGACGACTGCGGCGGGCCTCTTAAAGGCAGAGAATAATTAAATATAGAGCCATATGACAGAGCGAAGGGTCCCGCAAAGTGCATCAGATCGGCCCTGTAATCCCTATTAAATGAAGAGAGTACATTCGCTGAGCTTTATCTCCTCTACTCTTCCACTCTCTTTGTCTATTAAGTCTTTCTTCTGCTGCCTTTTACTCCATAAAACCAGTGTTCTCAATTTAGAGCGCCAACCGTCCCCGGTGCACTTTTTCCCCTCTTTTTTTTGTTTCCCTCTCGCTCATCAATCATCAATCCTTTTCCTTTCATACTCCTCTTTCAGTCTCACACATTGTCTCCTTTCCTTCTCCCCCCCTCCTCTTCCTGCCCGTCTCACTTCCTCTTATAGATCGGGCGAACGGCGATGGAAGTCAGATCACTCTGACGGATTACTGGTGTCGTACCCTAATTCTGATCGTTGCCTCGATATCTCGAGTTAATCAATCGTTTAGTTTTGAAAAATGTCAGAAAGTACTGAAAAAAGTCCCGGAGTCCAAGGTGACATCTTCAAATGTCTTTTTTTTATGTGACCATCTGTGCACAAACCTGAATATATTCATATAAAACAGAGAAAAGCAGCAAATATTCTGAGAAGCTATAACAGGGGATTTTGGGTTATTTTTGCTTGTAAATGATCCTAATTGACTAAAATGGTTGCCAATTATTCTTCTCTTGATCGATTAATTGACTAATTGTTTAAGCTCTATGCTTTATATTAGAACTGCATTGTTTATTTAACTATTTTGATAATTATTTTGAATCATTTTTAATAAAAAAAATGTCCAAGGTCTCTGATTTTAGCTTCTCAAATGTAAATATTTTCTGGTTTCTTTAGTCCTCTGTGAATGTAAACTGAATATCTTTGTGTTGTGGACAAAATTAGACATTTAAGAACGTCAAATTGGACCCCGGTCAACATTTTCCAACATTTTCTTACATTTTACACATCAAACAAACAATCGAAAAAAATCTAGAAAACTTTTTTTTGTCCGACCATCTGTGCAAAGCTTGAATTTATTCATATAAAACAGAGAAAATGAGAAACTACCAGGCTTTTGGGGTAATTTTTCTAGTAAATTATCTTTAGAAATGGTCAGTTATTCTATTGGTGATCAATTAATTGACTAATTGTTTAAGTGCTATGCTTTATATTAGGGTGGCAACGATTAATTGACTATTTTGACACTTGTTTAGAATCATGTTTTAATAAAAAATGTCCAAATTCTCTCATTTTAGCTTCTCAAATGTAACTATTTTCTGGTTTCTTTATTCCTCTCTGACAGTAAACTGAATATATTGTGGACAAAACAAGACATTTGAGGACGTCGTCTTGGCCTTTTGGAAAACACTGATCAACATTTTTTATCGAATAAATCCTAAAACCGATGCTCTCGATTTAGAGCACTAACAGTCCTCTGTTTGCTTTTACCCCTCTTTTTCGTTACCCTCTCACTCATCAATCATCAATCCCTTCGTTTCCTGCTCCTCTTTCAGTCTCACACATGTCCCCCTTTCTTCTCTCCCCCCTCCTCCTCCTGCCGCCCGTCTCACTTCCTCTCATGCATCAGGCGAACGACGAGTGGCAGCCGGATCAGACTGACAGATTACTGGTGTCGTAGTGTTTCCCCTCACTAGCAGTGAGCGTCAACTGTACGCGTGTGCACGCTCCCCAGAACTCCCCCCTGCATTTATCACTCCTCCTCCCCCTCCTCCTCCCACCAGCTCGGGAGGGAAGGGGTGAGGCGGGGGTGTGAGACAGACGCTGTCATCACAGCACCCTCTGCCAATGAATGAGCAGTGAGAGGACGGAGGGAGATGGATACGACGGTGACAAGATAGAGGAAGAAAGAGGAAGAGTGATGCGGGCGACAGAAAGACAGCCCCGTGATGGAGGGAGGAGGGAGTGGGGGTGAGACAGACAGAAAGGGGGGAGAAAGAGGAAGAGATATTGTAATGGGACACCCAGAGGAGGTAGAGTGTCAGGAAGCGATATCATTGTTGTCTGCCCGAGTGATGCCTCTTCTTTTCCACCCAATGCTAAATACCTGTTAGCCTAGGGAAACCGCCGCTTTCCGTGCGTGTGTGTGTGTGTGTGTGTGTTCACATGTGTGTGTGGAGGCAAAGTGTCAGCGTCACGGAGACCTGCCGACTCAGGCGTTGCCAAAACACTGTCAGCATGTTTTATTAGTGTGTCAGTGCTGTTTGTCTCCGCAGGCTGTGTGTATATCACGCCCGTTCCCTCCCGCGGTCCGGCTATTTATTTAAGCATACGAGATGCAGCTGGGGCCGCCGCCGCCGCCGCCGACAGGCAGCCATCAATTTGCCTGCCTCGAACCAGGAAATCATCTCACAAAAAAAAAAAAAAAAAAAAAAAAAAAAGAACGAAGAAGAAGCAACAATTAATTTATGTTCAGCAAATTGGCCCAGAATTTATGTTACATCCTAAAACTTCGAGTCGATGCCGCTTGTAGGGACTTACGTGAAAGGCCAAACGTCTGTTTTTGGAGATGAAATATGTTTTAGCTCCACAGCTGATCTACAAATGTTGCAGCACTAAATCTCCCACTCGCCTTCCTCTGTTCTTTCACACACTCTCCCCAGGCCGGCTCTCATGCTGCCACTCTCTGATTGGCTCTGACTCACTCTCGTCTCCCTTGACTCGCTCTCTTGTCTTCTTGCTATCTGACTCACTCTTTTCTTTTTTCGCTAACGGGGTCAAAAAGGAAGGAGGGAAAAAAAATACTCGGGTTCTGACGCTCGTTGGGTGTGGCATTGTTTCTTTTTTTGGCCTTTTGCGTTTCAGTAAATGAATCACTCTCGATTAGGCTTTTAATTCTGATGAAGCTGTAAAAGAAGCATTGATTCACCGCTGTATGAATCGCATCTTTGTGTGAAAAGCTAGAAATGTGCATGAAGGAAAAAAATCACAGCAAGGACGTCAAGGCCCGGCTTACATACTCATCTCTGACTCTCTGACACTCCTGAATCCTTCTTTGTCACGGTTGTTCTTTTTCTGTACATCTCACATACAAGAAACATTGTTCTGTACGATCAAAGCATAAGTTCTTCACTGATGATTAGGACCGTAACGATAACAAAACTCAAAGTACGATAATACCACGATAAAAAGTCCATGATATGAAATTTATTGAAACATTAAAAAGCAAAGACTTGAAAAAGTGTTCTATATCAAATATCTGATGATGCAATCTTAGAAATAAGAGTTCTTCCTGAAGGGCTGAGGTTCTACCCACAAACATTTGCTTCTGTAGAACCCATTTTTTTGAAGCGAGGTTTCATC
Source organism: Lutjanus erythropterus (assembly GCF_056507025.1). Classification (NCBI taxonomy): domain Eukaryota; kingdom Metazoa; phylum Chordata; class Actinopteri; order Lutjaniformes; family Lutjanidae; genus Lutjanus; species Lutjanus erythropterus. The sequence continues at coordinate 29,116,013 of NC_139337.1, forward strand.
AAGGATTCTTTGTAAGACTAAGAGTTTTATTAAGAACCCTTTTCATCCAAAGAATCTCTTTTGAAAGAAAGATATTGTTGAAATCCTTGAAAACCCTTTGAACATGAAAGAGTTCTTGGCAGAACCCCCTGGTTTGGGTTGAAGACAAAACCCTTGGAATATAACAGGGTTCTTGGTAGAACCTTGTGGGTGGCTCGCAGATAAAACTCTTGGAATATCAGAAGGTTCTTCATAGAATCTCCAAGATGGGTTCTTGTAATCAGCTTTACAGGGTGGAAAGGATCTGCACGAACAGTTTTTAGCACTGAATGTTTGAATTATGTTTCAAATGCTGCAAAACAAAAACTGTGCAGCAGTCAGAAGCTGTTCTTTTATAAAAGAAAGTAAAAATAATAAAATAATTAACCGTGTAATATCGCAGTAGATATCATCACAGTTTGGTACGGTATTGAGACATTTATTGCAGTATCGCGATATTCGATATATCGTTACATCTGTACTAACAATTGCAAGCAACTTTGAGTTTGAAAGTTCAGTATTCCTTTTGATATTTGACTGCGTTTTGAATCACAATATAATTCTAAATTTATCATTAATTTAACTTGCCGATTACCTGGCAGGCAGTACCTCCACATGCAGGTTTATGCAAGTCACTGTCTGGGAGAACATCCTCTGTCGCATCATCTACAACTATTACGACTTGTATTTTTCATCCATCTCTGTGAACGAGACTTTGCCTTGACCTCTTCCTCCTGTTGCAGTCATCGATCGTCTTGCTGTGGCGAGACCTTTTCATATTGAACCATTTCTTTATTTCAGTGACAGTACAGCCCCCTGGTAACACGACATTAATACTTGTTTTTCTCCATTCGCTGGTCTCTTAATTCCACTGCTGGAACTTTCATTTCTCGATGTCTGAAAGCAGGACTTTTATGACGAACACTTCCTGACATATGAAACAGGAAGCATAGCCTTATATGGTATTATTGGGGCATTAGTTATGCTAATTTACAAGTTGCATGCACATGTTCTTGCATGAGGCCCAGTGTTCCTTCTGAGTAACCAGTTCCACTTCTCATGCCACATGATAAAAAAAAATAGAAAAGAAATAAAAATAACATTCTTTCTCTGCAGCCCTCTACGAGTTCAGAGTGCCGGAGTCAATCGAGGTCGGGTCCGCAGTGGGAGGGATCCGGGCCATGGACGCCGACATCGGCGAGAACGCGGAGATGGACTACAGGATCATCGGGAGCGACGGCCCCGGCATGTTTGATATCTCCACCAACAGGAGCACGCAGGAGGGCGTCATCGTGCTGAGGAAGGTCAGAGACTCTCTGTTGGTGCTCGGTGAGGGGTGTAATGGGGCCGTGTGAGCAGGAGTGTAGTTTTTGTGTCTTTCTCTCTTCTCAAAATATCAGTTTTTCTCGCCCCGAGTCTCTCTAAATAGTATAATTCCATAAAAATATTGCCTAGAAAAATATTAATATGCTCTTCATGGGCCAACAGTGACTTCTTTGTGTCCTTTTTCTTTGCCCTGGGTCTTGTCTGTCAGGCTGCTCTGATTGGTCGAGCTTATTGGGGCCTCAGAGGAGGGCTTGTCTACAAAGGAGACATTTTAGATTCAGATTTTATTTACCCTAAATCAGGGGGCCCCAATCTTTTTCCATGTCAAGGACCCTGAAAACAGATGCACATTAAATCAATGACCCTTACTTTGAAAGGATCTTTTTTATTTCTGGGCTTGAAGATAATAAAGTGTTTATATACAACAAATTATCAAACTAGGATCAATTCAAATTACAATCAATCAAAACAACCAACTTTGGAACTTCCCTTTTTGTTCCTACATCCAAAAAAATGTGCTAAAAGTTAAAATGTGCAGTTCCTTCTTTTGCTGAGGGCCCCTTACAGCCCACTCAAGGACCCCTGTCGGTCCTCCAACCCCAGTCTGAAAACCACTGGTTTAGATACAGATCAGATTGTGACTCACAAATTCGTCTTGCGATGGCAGCCGCATTCTCCGTCATCTGGTTTAAAACAAGTCGAATGACATCAACAATCCATTAGTTATGATCAGTGCAACACACAAGTGAAAACACATAAATAATACTTGGACAAATTTTCCAAAAACAACCAAGACATTTCAAAAACTAAAAACAGGAATGGTAATAGCCTACATAAGAGATCTGATCATAATATTTTCCCTGACTCATATGTTGTTTATTTGATTACTGATTGACTACTAAATTATGCCAACTATTTTGATAATTAATTGTTCTGAGTCATTTTTCAAGAAATAAAAGTTGAAACTCTTTGATTTCAGCTTCTTAAATGTGAATGTTTTATGGTTTCTTTACTCCTCTCTGACAGTAAACTGAATATCTTTGAGTGGCCAATAAAACGAGAAATTTAAAGACGGCGTCTTTGACTTTGCATGACAGTGCCACCTCTGCAGGATGTGGTCTTTTAACCTCTGCTTAATTACTACCTTCAGTCATGTGATGTTATCACATCTTTGACCCAACCAAAGGTATAATAACTAATAACTCTCTTTTTTAATATGAACACACAGTGGGTATCTTCCTAACTTATATTACTGCAAATAGAAATTTTAACTTGTAATGCAGACTTTAGGAATTTCAGATGTAACTTCTTCTGAAACCCTCATTCATGACACAGACATCTCCAGTCAGTCGTCTCTCCCACATCCGTCTGATGGAATAGAAACATCTATTTAAATCAGTCCAGCTGTCTACACATGGTGTTTAACAGCTTGTGATTCACTTGCAGTAACAGCGCCCGTGAACAAAGATAAGACATTAAAGTTGTGATGATGATCCTTAAGCTTTTCGTACTGGTTGATTTGGCATCACCGGTGGTTACTGGTGCAGTGTGACACTACAGCAAACAGCTACTTTAACAGAGATACAACAGATGAGCGGCTGTCGCCTCTGTTTACAGCTCAGCAAAACAAAACTCTGTTTGTTTTAATAAAGAAATCACTCACTAATCAAACTTCTTCCGTTATGTTATCAAACACAACATGTAGCAAACACAGCAGCAGGGTAAAGTTGATTAGTAAAATTGGTTAGTTTGCTGAAGAGCTGCCACCTGAAGCTCATCTTCTAACAACTAACTGTGGCTGCTCCTCCTTCCTCTGCAATATTAAGAACTGACACGTTGTCAAAAAAAAGCCCAGAAAATGACGATATTCCTGATGAATGATCACAGTAAGTGCTAACGGCAGCGGTGACAAATGTGTTTGGCTGCTTCAATAAAAGCCACCCTGTGTTTATCTGATTGACAGTCTGAAGCAGCTCTGAAGTCAAGGTGAAGAGAAAAATGCCTTGTATTTTTATGAAAATGTTTAGATGTTTAGGCTCCATATAATTGTTGGTTTAACAACATTCAAAGACATAATTATGTGAAAAAAAGGCTTTTAAATAATTTTGAAAACAGATTTTATGAAAACCTTAAAGGGCAATATCAGCTGAGCTCTAAGTTTTCTTGTTTTGTTTTTTCAAATGCACAACTGCACACCATGCTGACATTAAAACATAGGTACGAATATATGTGGGGAAAAAAACAGAAAATAATGGCTTTAATTGTGTGTAAAGGCAGTTTGAATCCAGTGCTGGAATGGCGCACCCCGCCACTATCAATGAAAACTACTGTATACAGATATACTTACAGAATCTAAATACACCGAATGTCTTTTACTGAAAAATGTCAATCATAAATATTATCAAAAATGGGGTTTTATTCCATGAAAATCTTAAAGGGTGACTCCGGTGACTCCATCTTTGCCTTTTTTCATGGGTTAGAGCCCTTCCCTTCCTCAAGCAGTGGGGTTCAAACCTTACATTGCAACTAAGAGGATTTACTCCGACACTGCCCCTCTCTCACCAAGAGTACGGTGGCCGTCAGCGGACAAAATGGCGAGCAAAAGCTATCTCACAACAAACTACAATTATGTTTGTACGATGAATTACCTTTCCAGCAGAAAACAGGCAACCTCGGCGTCACTGTGAAAACGTTTGTCCTCCATCAGCGATTTCCATCGTGTAAACACTATGCCGATGTTGATTCGTGTTTTTGCCGTTTCCTGTCACGTTTGCGTTTACTTTCTTCGCGTCTCCGCTTCTTGGATGACGGGGATTCACTGTCCGCTGCTTTTTGTTCTGGCACAGTGTATGTATGATCCTCCATTTGTCAAAACTGTGCCAGTCAAGGTTCACAACGCTAAATGGTCTGCCAGCAATCACCCGCGTCTATCCTGCCCGTCTACTTCGGTGTTTACGCTGCGGCGTCTACGTAAGGTCGCCATGGGCTTCCCAAGACTCACTGTTAGTGCAGTTTGTCCGCTCTGCGCTGCCGTAGACGGCGGAGGATGATGATCTCCGTAAGTCGACCCGACAGTATGTAACTATAAATGGCTATTTCTAAAGTAATGGGAACATATAGATTATGAGTTTACTTTGATTGATAATAATAAATAACATACTTATATATAATATATCTCATTTATGTACATAAATTCCTGTAATTATTACACACTGGTCCTTTAATATGAAGCAGCAGCAGCAGCAGCAGCAGCAGCACATGTTTCCTGTGAATCCCTTGTGTGTAAAGACCAGTTGAATCCAGCTCTGGACTGGCGGACCCCGCCACTATCAATGACAACATCTGTATGGAGATATAGTTACAGAACTGAAATACAGTGAACGGGTTTTGCTGAGATAAATAGAATAAAAATGAATGAATGAAGTTAAACAATCCTTTTTTTCATTAGCAAATATGTAAATACAACATTATCAGTCATTATATCAAGTCTGTATGTTGAAATTTGCACTTATTTTCTTTTGTAAACTGATTGCTCATTAATAGTGAACATTTTCCAAATGTAGGCCTATTTCTTTAAACAAAAAAGGGAAATAAATGGAGGTATTGTTATTGTTATGCAATGGTTTTACTGGTCCTCTCCACTTGAGATCAAATTTGCCAATGAACTAAAATGAGATTGACACCCCTGTTAATGTATAATTTGCTACACTGGTGGAAAGAAATGTAGGAAATAGCTCTCACATAGTTTCAGTTTGTTTTTAGTGTATTTATTATTTGCCATGTTTGTGAACTCGTGACTGTGTGCGAGGATAAACTCTTCTCATTCAGGCAGTATAAAGGGTAAACAACACAATGAGCTGCGCTCAATAAATAAAAAGAAACTTTTTATTTCCATATGCTCTGACAGCCGTGAGATGGACAGTAGAGTTATTAAATTCCAGCTTACACTTCCCCACACTGCCGGTACATGTGTTGTGAGTGAGCTTCATTCTTCCCCTCAGCTGAGACCAAAGCAGAAATATTGATGCTCAGTATGGATCGCGGCGTTCAGCGGTGTGCTGTGGTGTGTTTCTGATGTATTCAACAGAATCTGGCAGTTGCCTTATCAAGCGCCCTCTCTGCAGCCTCCGATCGATCGCTTCCATCATGCCATCATTAAGTGGAGGATGACATAATTGCCTTTTGTAGCCGCGGTGGTGCTGTAGTAGATGTGGTGTGCGGGCAGAGTGTGTGTGTGGGGAGCGAGCGTGCCCTAATTCTGAACCTACTAATTAAATGGGCTTGTCAAGTGGGAGTGCGTCCCATCTCTGCTTGTACCGGTCCTTCAAAGCAACACATTCCTCCCATTGACGTGCAACCCCCCCCTTCTGCCTTAACAAGAAACGGCGAAAATCACTGACTCATATTATGTTATTATTCATGGCTTCAGAAAAACGGCTCGTTCCATGTGGATTTTTCAAGCTTTCATTGGCTGTTTCCAACGATCACGGACCCCGGCATCCTTTCATATGTACAGTAGGCAGCCTGCGAGGGAGCTCGCTCTGATCCAGCTGCTCCCGCTCGGCGCTGGGCGCACATTCATTAAAATGCACCGCTCCCCAATTATTTCCATCAATAGGGGGATACCTTCGGTGGCTACGACTTCAAAAAAAAAAAAGTTCAGAAAAAGGAACATAAAAGCAGAGGCATACCACCAACCTGTGTTAAAATGCGTAACGACAGAAAACACTGACAATCGTGCAGGAATCAGGCTACTAATCACTGTGGCCAGTCCATAAATTATAGGCTGGGATGTGAGAGATGCAGGATTACAGGGGATCATACATGAAAAATAACAAAGCTGCTTCCTTTTAAGTTAACAAATGGGTAAAATGAAAGCCTGTATACCAACAGAAAAAGTCTAGCATAAATATACATTAAATTACTACCCATAAATACTGCATATTTTCTGCAAAATGGAGCCAAGTATGGCTTAGAAAAATGTCTAGATGTAATAATATCTGAAGTTTTTCTCCTTGTACCCATTTTAGGCTTAGAAATGTGTCTCTATTACGTTTGAATGAATTATTCAGCGAGCTAAATGCCTAAAAAATAAACGTGGAAGTCACAGTGCTCAACAGATGTGTCCTTCAGCGGAACACCAGTCATGATATTATTTCACTTTCTCTGTTTTAGCCCTTTTTAATCTCTTTTTAATCAGCCGTATTCATAGACTCAGCTGCAGATATGTACACAACCTTGACTAAAAGTGAAACAGTAAGATATATATTTTTTTTTTCGTATTTTCCATCATTCCATATTCTTCCTCTGTTGCATATGTGCTAATCTGAAGTGTTGATCTCTTCATTTAACAACAAAAAAAAGGAAAAAAGAAGGAAAGAAAGAAAAGCAAAATGAACAGATGTCACCCTGCAAACATCCAGAGACAACTTTGATTGATTTGTTTCATAGAGTGTGGCGGGGATCAGGAAATCAAGTTGAAAAAGCACAAACATCCAAGAAGTTGGTGTCTCTTTGTTTCTGCCTGAAGGAGCAGAAACAAAGAACAAAAGAAAATGTACAGTTTGTGCACCATTTAGAATTAATCCTCAATAATAAGACCATATTTATACTGCCTAGTTAAATCAATAAACGCCATTTTGTCCAGTCAGATCCCCTGTAAAGATCCCTTTTGTTCTTTTTAGAAATCATGTGTAATATTAAAGGCATAGTTGAGACTTTTGAGGAGGGGCTGTATGAAGTACTCATCTATAGTCAGTGTGAGTAGCGGCAGAAGCTAAGCAATTTCCTGCTGTGGTGTCTCAGTTTCACTATTAAATCAATCAAAATGAGCTGTCAATTTCAATAATCGAAGGCGTACCGACGATTCTCACAGTGTTGTCCACTTGCAGCGTCCAGCATATATCTGAAGGGAGAAACAGCACTTCAGAGAGGACTTCTGAGATGAGATTTAGCACAAAGACGACTATCTTTTTACAGGAGAATTTTGAAAATGTAAATGACTTTTGTCAGAACATAAAACCAATGATCTGTTTATCTATGAATCGAGATTCAGTAGTCTAACAAGTGCACAAAAATGTATTCAAGTTGAGAAATCAATCGAATCATGACCTTGAAATTCAAAGTAGAATCGTATCGTGGACTCTGAGAATCGTGATATGGTCAGCAGCAAAATGTATTTTAACCATTTAAAACCTGTCAATTTAAATGCACACTATATTTAGAATATTTTCACCACTTTAACTTGTTGTCAGACAGTCTTTTATGAGGGGAAGCTGCTGTTATATAAGCCAAATATTGCTCTTTACAATTCCACCAAACTCAGGATTTGCTGCCTCCATCTGTTAGTTTGTTTGTGTTACTGTGTGACTTCGGTGAATCTGAACTAATCTTATAAAACTCCAAAGTCACATAGTAACAGAGACAAACTAACCCATCGAGGCAGTGGTAGACCAGCAACTGCAGCGCTCTGTGAGGTAAAATCGATGCTTTCGCCAATGGAGTTTGGTTGAGCCAGAGAGAGCAATATTTGGCTTATTTAATGGTGGTTTTCTTTCAGAAAAGGCTGTCTGATGGCAAGATAGAGCTAAATATACTGATAAAGTGATATGGATTTTTTTCAGTTGGCTAAAATACATTTTGTCCACAGCAGTATATTGCTTAGCTTCCCACACCGGTTCTCCTGCTCCTTCTCCAAACAGGGGAAGTGCTGATCGCCATCTACTGAAGGTAATACACTGACTATAGATAAATACTTCAAAGAACCACACTTCAAATAATCTAAACTATCCCTTTTGATACTGAATAACTGCGATAATAAGACTATTTCTATATTATTTAGTTACAATAAACACTACCTTATCCAACCAGATTTCCTGGATAAAACGCCTTTTTTAAATCATTTTAAATACCGATGTGAGCGCCCTTTTTGTACATTAATCCGATCATGTTGTTGTCGTGTTAGTTTTCTTCCAAAATGCCACATCAGTCACATTAAGTGAACGGCTTTTACATGTCGAAAAGAGCACACGGGCCTGATCTGTGCAGCAGCCCATGTGTGTCCATCAAAAGTCTTGTTAGTGTCCTTGAACAAGACGCTGAGCCCCTTCACACACGCTCATTAGACGATGCTCGGGAAAAGATTGTCAGTTTAATGAATAAAATCCCAATCTGACCTGAAATTAAACATGGCAGGATGCTCTCGCTGGATATTAGTTTTCCCAAAAAATCAACAGCTCAACGTGTCCCTGCATACAAATGAATGTTTAAAAGTGAACATTAAGGGACAAAAGCTGTTATTAGAGCACAAAAACAAAAAGTCACAGTGGAGTTTTGGTTTTAATTCAAACAAAAAAAAAGAAATGTGTAAAGTTGCAGAATGTTAAACACCTCGTGTGCGCCGCTTCTTTCTGTTTCTGCAGCCTCTGGACTTCGAGAGGAAGCGTCAGTACAGCCTCCGTGTTCAGGTGGAGAACGTCCACATCAACCCGCGCTTCTTCTCCGTGGGGCCCTTCAGGGACGAGGCCACCATCAAGATCATCGTGGAGGACGTGGACGAGCCGCCGGTGTTCGAGCGGGCCAGCTACGTCATGGAGGTCAAAGAGGACGCCGCCAGGAACACGGTCATCGGCTCCGTCAGCGCATCCGATCCCGACGACAAAAACAGTCTTGTCAGGTAGAGAAACACTTATCTTATCAATTAGTCAAACTCAAACTGTGCTCGCTGTTTTTTTCCCCAGAACTTTCAACTACATCTGAGCACCTTTAGGACCTCTCATCCATGTTTGTTTAAAAGTCCAACACAAACAACGAGATGCAGATAAAAGTGCTGGAAAAAAGCTGCTTCAGATTAAATTTTAAATATTTAAAATTAAAATGTTTTTTTTTTTTACTTTTTAATTAAGTCTAGTTTAATTATTTATAATAACATTATCATAGTGTGATAGTGCAGTTTAAGTGCAGACTAATTTGAATTTAAATTTCATGAATGGAAATCAACGCCTGGAATGATCCAAAAACCTAAAATTGTGCATTTATTATGTATTTGAACAAGGTCAGCAAAAATGCTAAGTAGGTGCCACTGGTGGTTAAAGAGGCAAAATAAAAAAAATGTCCATCTTCAATTAAGTTTTTGAGACAAGTTTTTCTAATTTTAATGCTTTAACTTTTACCATATGGTTACACAGTTTATATATGAGGCATAAGAGAACCTTTTGTATCCAGAACCAAAGATCATGTTCTTAGATAAGAAGGTTTATAATACAGTGCAGACTGGTCCACATGTTTCTGCATATTATCCGAACTCAACCCGAACCCAACATGCATCCCACTTTTTATGTCCTAACTTGACTCGAGCCCAACGCAGTTCATGTAAGCTGAAGCACGAAGTTTGTTTTACCCCGTCACAGGATTGGTGTTACCATGGTTACAGCTGATTGCACGTGGGGGCAGTGCACCTTGCAAATGACCATCAAAAAGCATTGCTTTATATTGGCAATTAGGTAGATAGTTTTAGCACCCGTACACATCACGCAACAGCTGCAGCAGCTACAGAATAAATCTGAGTCTTACTGATGATTGTCAACTGTGGATGGCTTCAAGTTTTTATTTATTTTTACACTATATTTTCACAAAATAAAACTCGAGGCACCAGGTCAAGTTGGACTGACCAGCTGACATAACCGAACTCGACCCGAACATTATTTATACATTTTTGTTCCGGCAGGTCCTGCTGGGTTCCACCAGACTTTGCTCAGGTATCAGTAGTGTATAGTAGTATATGTACACACCAATGGTTAGATTACACCTAAAATTTGTGTTTCAAATAAACATAACTTTATTAATTTACCAGTCTTTGAAACTTGACTCTCCAGTAGGGCTGCACAATTGCAAAAAAATCACAATCGGGCCAAGTGCAATATCCAAACTGCAGAACCAAATCACATTTTTTTTTGAAAAAGGAAAAAACCTCACCGTGTTCCAAATGTTGTCCAGTATGAACACAGAGTTCTCCTCCATGCACAGCTGCAAACATGGTGAGACAAAAGAGGAATGATGTTGTCGGTGTTTTGAGGTGAAACTGTAAAAGGTCAGCATGGCTTTATTTTTATTTTGAGAATGCCAGTATCATTCACACCGCCATGGTTTGTTTAGTTAGTCCTTTGCACCCGGGGGCATCATGTTGTGAAAGATGGCGAGCGATGATTGGCTGACGTGTAGTCCATCATGTCTCTCATCCAAGACGGGGCAACAGTTCATGCCTTTTTATTGCCTAATCTGACATGGTGACCATCGTAACAGACACAAATATCACGTTGAGTTAAAAATATTTGACCTCAGATCTTATAACAGTGGTCATACATTTGCAAACAGGAGTCATCTCCATGTAATAATTGTGAAATATAACTTTTTCTCATTTTTCCGTGGCTGCCCTTTAATCAATTCAAGTGGTCTTGGCCCCCTAATGGAAAACAATTTATGCACAACACTTGTGGAACTTATTACTTTCTATATTTGAGCAGTACAGGAGCTCTCATTAAGTGAATTATTTAAATATTAGGTTAAAAGCTCCAAAGTGGATCTTTGTCCATAGATTTTCTTCACTATAAACATAAACACAGCATTAGAATACATAATGAGGCCTTGGCAGGGAGACACAGAGACACCGAAATCCAACAAAAGTTCACTTATACAACTTTATAACAAAATTATGCAAGTATTCTATTAAATGGGAGTAATGGTAGTGGGGTGTGAGGCTGCGCCTTCCACTCTGTCTCAAAGACTTTTTCATTTTTATGATGCACTAAGGGAGTTGGCTCTCAAGGTTGAAGTTCCACCACTTTATTGCAGGTGTCAAATATGATATCATTCTCTTTTATCGCCCATCATCAAGGAGGTAGCTACCCCGTGGCATTTAAAGCCGCGTGGTGGAGGAGAAGGGCTCGGGAGGCCTGGGGGCTGCCTGGCATGAGCAAGTCACTGAGACGGTTATCTTTATTAGCTCGCACCGCTCACCACAGCGCACACGGACACGTGCACGCTTAGACACGGATGTGTACACAAACGCCCTCAGTAAGCGAGGACGTCTGCATGCATGAGCGCACAGTGTGTGCAGTAAATAAACATGCAACACTGGGATGAACTGTAACTGATATAACAGGATCATAACGGCCCAGTTCCATTAAATTTTAGCTACTCAGCGCTGATCAAGCCCCTAAAACATGAAGAATATTGAAGATTTTGAAAAATGGAATACCTTTTTTTGCCTCCTGTGACACATAGAGGAATGTTTCGTGAATGTTACACGAGTCGGAGAGCTTCCCCTCGGTTTTCCTGCCTTATGGGTCACTCTGTCTTAAACAGCTGCCGACTCTTAAAATTTTTTTATTAGTCCTGGTTTTAATGAAGCGTTTTAGTGCTGCAATATTCAAAATGCTGTCTCTAGTCTGCAGCTTACCAAGGGCAGCAGACTCTGGGAAAAACAGTGGGAACTTTCTAATAGTTTAGCATGAAAATGAGAGAAAGTAGACACTGAATATTCATTCAGAATGTCACCTGTTCTCATGTTTAAACATACTAATGCACAACATGGTCATGCACAAAAGTGTTCAATTAATGAAGCTTCAATCTTGACCTTGAAAACAGCAGTTTGACCTCTAAGCTAATTTTAGTAGTAAGAGCAGTTACTGTTAGCTAAAATGAAAGGTCCAGTGTGTAAGATCTGCAGGGATCTATTGGCATAAAAGTCAAAAATGGAATATAATTTTCATAAGTTTGTTTCCATCTGTGTATAATCACCTGAAAATAAAAATCATAGTGTTATATATTATATCTACAGAAGGCTCTGGTCGTCTTTCATGGAAATCGCCGTGTTGAACCGCCATGTTTCTGCAGTAGCACAGAACAGACAAAACAAACACTGGCGACGAGTTTCACGGCCACTGTAGGTTTTCTTACTCGCTTGGAGGGAGAGGATGAGATGCACCTTTTAAAATGCACAAACTGCTGTAAAAAATAAATGGAAATTTTTTAAACTCTTCAGTTGTATGACTGCATCTGTTGATGAAGATCATGTGATCTGATCACAAGCTCCAGAAAAGCTACTAAATGGACCAATAGGTGAGACTGTCTTGATTGTTTTTAGTCATAAACCACTTAAAATAACATTTACATAAATATAGTTCATATTTATGTGTTGCAAAGACTTCTTTTATTTGAATACAGTCATTTAAACATATAATATATAACATTTGAGCATTAAAATATCTAAAAACGATTAGAGATGTGCTTCTTCTGCTTCTGTTACCTGAACTTTTCTATTGAAATCCAATAGCAGTGCATTTAATAAAGTATTCTACTGACTCAGGTATAAAAAAAAAAAAATAAAAAAAAGACACATAGGACACTGCTGGGAAGTTACAAGGTCCAGTTTCAGGACCAATAGATTGCATAATATCGGATTTGCGTCCTCGCTGACATTTTAGGCTGCATTGGCGGCATTTTCATACTGGTACTGGTATGAGAACAACCCTGAAAACAACTAGACGTATGTTATTTATTTTGTTGAATTGTCTGCTTACATCATCCCACATATTTCCAACAATGTAATCTGTATTTTTATTCCGGAGCTGCAGTTTTATTCAAGGTAAGGGTGCATTTCATTTGGTCGTCTGTTGCTGTAATTTCCTGGGAAACATGAATGTCGAAACACAACTTGAATAAATCCTGAATACAACACCTCAACTGTAAATATAATTTCTGCCAGAGTCCCGTCTGATAGATTTTCATCGTCAAATTACGTCTTTTGTGGTTGTTTTGATGTGAGGGAGACACCTAGTGGTCTGAGTTGCATGATGTTGAAGTAATGATCATATTTAATCCTAAACATCTAGAAAACTTTTCCAGGTCAAACTAGACACCTTTTAACCCGCAAATCCCCAAATCAGTACTTATACCGAACGCCCACCGAGTCTCGTTCTCTAAAGAATGTCTTCTGAAAATCCTGTGGCAGGCCAGCCGGTCGTGTAGCTTCTGTAGTGAGGGGAGAAGAGGATATATGTCCCAACCCGCTGATCACTAACATTTCTGTAGCCCTGTGTGTCCTTCTGCTTGGCCTCCCATCCAGCCAGCTGCCTGCCTGCTGAGTGCAGCACTTTGGATGCCCGGTCAGGACGAGGCGCGCTGTTATCTCACTGCCATTAATCAGGGGAGGGGTTAGGCCCAGCCAGCTGAATTATTGGGAATATTAGAAAAGCAATTAGTAAAGCCCACGGCCGACGCAGATTTAACGAGGTTAGAGTTACTGTCGGGCCGGCGAGGTGGTAGCAGCAGAGGAGAGGCGGGTGGAGATGAGGAGGGAGTGTTTAGATAAAGACACTAAAATGGTTGATGCGGGAGAAGCAGCAGGGAGGGGCTGGGGGGAGGGAGAGAGAGGGAAAGGGTGAGGGTGTGCGGCGAGAGGAGAGAGCGGTGCGGCGGTGCATTGAGAGCCCGGGTTCATAGTCTCCCCTCGGGGGTCTCCTCCTTCTTACGCCGGCCCTCCTGATGCCTGCTACTCCATTAATCACACTGATGTATCACAGTAGTCTGGGAAGCAGAGAAAAACAACACAACTGGATAACCTGTTGGCTCGTATGTGTATGTGTGTGTGGCACTGCGAACGCTTACATAAATCCGTCATCACCACAGGACAGACTATTGGAGACTGTTGGACTGTGTACCATGTATGTTAAAGGGTCAGTTCACCCGAATCACAAGAAATATACTGTTTTACTGACCTCTAGTTGCATCTACGCATGCAGATGATTATGCCAACGTGCTGGCGGCACCATCATGTTTTCAAGTTGTCTGCGCGCTTGTCCCGCCTTGGCGCAAATGTCCATTTGGACTCAAGGATGGACTGATAAGGTTTTGGTGGTCAAAGTTCAAGGTCACTGTGACCTAAAGTTTGTCTATCCCAGTATCTGTCTTAAAATTACAAAAGTCCGCTTGGACTTGATTATTAGATTAGATTTTAGGTGTCCAGGGTCAAGGTCCACCTGTCCCATTTGTCATGAACACAGTATCTTAAGAATGCAAACTGAAACTTGACTGGTCGGCAGAGACACAACTGCAATTCCATCAAAACCAAAATTATAGTTTTGATTTTATGTGCTAAAGTTTCTCTAATATTTCTGCTCCATCTTCAGCAATTGTGATACCTACACTACTGGTCAAAAGTTAGGAGTTACCTGCCACAAAAGCTTGATTAGAAGGGGACTACTCCACATTTTTGAATGGTCTTTCATGCTTTTAGCTTGTAGAAGGTCCCCTTTTCAAATAAATATCACTTTGCATGAAAGGTTTCTAAAAAGTAAAAGTAATGTAACATGGAGACTAAAGCGCTGTACGCTGGTTCAACCAGACTAATGACTGAGAGGGCAGAAAGAGACAAAGATACCTCTGCAAAACAGTTAGACAGGAATTTAAGAAATCACCAGTCAGTAGTAGTAAAAGAAATTCAGGGCTTAACAACAAAATCTCTCCTCCTTGAACCGCCACCTTATCGTGGTGGAGGGGTTTGAGAACCTAAATGATCTTAGGAGCTATGTTGTCGGGGGCTTTGCCCCTGGTAGGGTCTCCCAAGGCAAACAGGTCCTAGGTGATGGGTCAGACTAAGAGCGGTTCCAAAGCCCCCTATGGAAAGTTCAACACCAGGGTCAGTTACGTCGCCCGGATTGGCGTTACCGGGGCCCCACCCTGGAGCCAGGCCTGGGGTTGGGGCTGGCAGGCGAGCGCCTGGTGGCCGGGTCTTTGCCCACGGGACCCGGCCGGGCCCAGCCCGAAGGAGCGACGTGGGCCCGCCCTCCCGTAGGCCCATCACCCGCGAGAGGGTTCAGAAGGGGCTGATGCACTGTGATTTGGGTGGCAGTCGTGGGCGGGGGCCCCGACAACCCAACCCCAGGACATGGAATCTCACAGTGGGGACATGGAATGTCACCTCGCTGGGGGGGAAGGAGCCTGAGCTGGTGCGGGAGGTTGAGCGGTACCGGCTAGAGATAGTCGGGCTCACCTCCACGCACAGTCGGGGCTCTGGAACCCAACTCCTTGAGAGAGGCTGGACTCTTTTCTACTCTGGAGTTGCCCACAATGAGAGGCGGCGGGCTGGTGTGGGTTTGCTAATAGCCCCCCAGCTCAGCCGCCATGTGTTGGAGTTTTCCCCGGTGAACGAGAGGGTCGCCGCCCTGCGCCTTCGGGTCAGGGATAAGTGCCTCACTGTTGTTTCGGCCTACGGGCCAAACGGCAGCGCAGAGTACCCGGCCTTCTTGGAGACCTTGGGAGGGGTGCTGGAAAGTGCTCCGACTGGGGACCCCATCATCCTGCTGGGGGACTTCAATGCTCACGTGGGTGGCGATAGTGTTACCTGGAGGGGCGTGATTGGGAGGAACGGCCCCCCCGATCTGAACGCGAGTGGTGTTCTGTTATTGGACTTCTGTGCTAGTCACAGTCTGTCCATAACGAACACCATGTTCAAGCATAAAGGTGCCCATCAGTACACGTGGCATGGGGACGCCCTAGGTCGGAGGTCAATGATCGACTTTGTGGTCGTGTCAACTGACCTCCGGCCGTGTGTCTTGGACACTCGGGTGAAGAGAGGGGCTGAGCTGTCAACTGATCACCACCTGGTGGTGAGTTGGATCCGCTGGCAGGGGAGGAAGCTGGACAGACTTGGCAGGCCCAAACGTACTGTGAGGGTCTGTTGGGAACGTCTGGTGGAACCATCTGTCAGAGGGGTCTTCAACTCTCACCTCCGGGAGAGCTTTGACCAGATCCCGAGGGAGGCTGGAGACATCGAGTCCGAATGGACCATGTTCTCTGCCTCCATTGTGGATGCAGCCATTCGGAGCTGTGGCCGTAAGGTCTCCGGTGCCTGTCGCGGCGGCAATCCCCGAACCCGGTGGTGGACACCGGAGGTAAGGGATGCCGTCAGGCTGAAGAAGGAGTCTTATCGAGCTTGGCTGGCTCGTGGGACTCCTGAGGCAGCCGACGGGTACCGGCAGGCCAAGCGTGCTGCGGCCCGGGTGGTTGTGGAAGCAAAAACTCGGACATGGGAAAGGTTCGGGGAGGCCATGGAGGAGGACTACCGGTCGGCCTCGAGGAGATTCTGGCAAACCATCCGGCGCCTCAGGAGGGGGAAGCAGTACCCTGCCAACACTGTTTACAGTGGTGGTGGGGAGCTGTTGACTTCGACTGGGGATATTGTTGGACGGTGGAAGGAATACTTCGAGGACCTCCTCAATCCCACTGACACATCTTCCGTAGAGGAAGCAGAGGCTGGGGACCCAGAGGCTGACTCATTCATCACCCAAGCTGAAGTCACTGAGGTAGTTCGGAAGCTCCCCAGTGGCAAGGCACCGGGAGTGGATGAGATCCGCCCTGAGTACCTCAAGTCTTTGGATGTTGTAGGGCTGTCTTGGCTGACACGCCTCTGCAACATCGCGTGGCAGTTGGGGACAGTGCCTCTGGACTGGCAGACCGGGGTGGTGGTCCCTCTATTTAAAAAGGGGGACCGGAGGGTGTGCTCCAACTACAGGGGGATCACACTCCTCAGCCTCCCTGGTAAAGTCTATTCCAGGGTACTGGAGAGGAGAATTCGGCCGATAGTCGAACCTCGGATCCAAGAGGAACAATGCGGTTTTCGTCCTGGTCGTGGAACACTGGACCAGCTCTACACCCTCCGCAGGGTGCTTGAGGGCTCATGGGAGTTTGCCCAACCAGTCCACATGTGCTTTGTGGACTTGGAGAAGGCATTTGACTGTGTCCCTCGTGGCATTCTGTGGGAGGTGCTTCAGGAGTATGGAGTTCGGGGCCCTCTGCTAAGGGCCGTACGGTCTCTGTATGATCGGAGCAGGAGCTTGGTTCGCATTGCCGGCAGTAAGTCAGACCTGTTCCCGGTGCATGTTGGACTCAGGCAGGGCTGTCCTTTGTCACCGGTTCTGTTCATTATTTTTATGGACAGAATTTCTAGGCGCAGCCAGGGGCCAGAGGGAGTCCGATTCGGGGACCACAGGATCTCATCTCTGCTTTTTGCAGATGATGTTGTCCTGTTGGCTCCTTCGAACCTGGACCTTCAGCTTGTACTGGGGCGGTTTGCAGCCGAGTGTGAAGCAGCTGGGATGAGAATCAGCACCTCCAAGTCTGAGGCCATGGTTCTCGACCGGAAAAAGATGGCTTGTTCCCTCCGGGTCGGAGAAGAGTCCCTGCCCCAAGTGGAGGAGTTTAAGTATCTTGGGGTTTTGTTTACGAGTGAGGGGAGGATGGAACGCGAGATCGACAGACGGATTGGTGCGGCGGCAGCAGTAATGCGGTCGTTGCGCCGGTCTGTCGTGGGGAAGAAGGAGCTGAGCCGAAAGGCGAAGCTCTCGATTTTCCGGTCAATCTACGTTCCTACCCTCACCTATGGTCATGAACTCTGGGTCATGACCGAAAGAACAAGATCTCGGATACAAGCGGCTGAAATGAGTTTCCTCCGCAGGGTGGCGGGGCGCTCCCTTAGAGATAGGGTGAGGAGCTCTGTCACCCGGGAGGAGCTCGGAGTAGAGCCGCTGCTCCTCCACGTCGAGAGGAGTCAGCTGAGGTGGCTTGGACATCTATATCGGATGCCTCCTGGGCGCCTGCCTAGGGAGGTGTTCCGGGCATGCCCCACTGGGAGGAGGCCCCGGGGAAGACCCAGGACACGCTGGAGTGACTACGTCGCTCGGCTGGCCTGGGAACGCCTTGGGGTCCCTCCGGAACACCTGGAAGAAGTGTCCAGGGAGAGGGAAGTCTGGGTGTCCCTGCTCAGACTGCTGCCCCCGCGACCCGGCCCCGGATAAGCGGAAGATAATGGATGGATGGATGGACAACAAAATCTGTGCAGTCTAAAAAGGAACAGGTTAATTTTTTCATGTCAAGTGCACAGTAATGCTTCACACAAGCTGGAGTTAGCTGGAGCCCAAAGAAATACAGGCTCCCAAAATATTTAGAGCCTGGTTGCACCGTGGGTGATGTGAAAAATGATCTCCGGTCACAAATTCAAAATTGAAGGGTTACAACAGGATTCTCCCGTCATGCAACACTGTAAACATAAACATTTATTCATTCTTCTTTTGGGGCCACAAGTATTTCAAATGTTAATAACACATTCGTTGTCTGAATTCTACTGTTTTTATCTATGTTAAAATATTTTTGAATTTTTGAAGGAAAGATGAAAAACATGAATATAACACTGTGTATATAAAACTACTCAATCCCATGTGTGAGTACAACTATGTAAGAGGCTTCACAAAAAAATAAAGGATAAACATTCACTTGCTATACTTGTAATGTATTGTAAGAGGGCAATTTGCACAATAAGGATGTTGTTGAAGACGTATGAGGGTAGCACACTTCAATAGGAGTATAAAATCAGTATAATCCATTGTGATCAGCGAGGCTAAAGCCCATCTCGAGATATGGGTACTTATGTATTTGGATTGTGCATGAAAGCAATAAGAAATGCAATGCAGCTGGTGGGAGAACTGGTGAGTCATCTAGACGACATTATTTTCTTTTCATGGTTGTGCAAAAATAACCAATAGGTGGACGTTGCTCCCCCAACTACAGGAAGGCATAAAATCCAGTGCCCCTCTGTAGAATGTGCCTGTGCCCCTAAATGAAGATATTTAAAATTATATGCCTACTTAGCATCAATTTATGCCTTTTTTTTAAAAAAAAATTAATCGAAGTTAATGGGTTAAAAATTGCCAGCCCAGGTAGACGGATGGAAAGAGTTTAGCTACAATAAGTCAGTGCTGACTTTTGGTTTTACTCAGGACACAAACTGCAGTCTCCGTCTTTTTTATCCATGACATCTATGTGTTAAATGACACATCATCTCCACATCAGTACACACTAAATGGTGTGAAATGATAGATGAAAAGCAAAAAAGGTGTGATAATAAAGCAGGATAACTTCAATACATTTGCATGTTATCCATATGCCTTTTGGTGAGAGCAGGCTGGACACCGTTACTATAAAAAGATGCAGATGATTTTTTGCGCAGGACATAAAATTCCTTACACACTTGTATTTGCGTGGTGGCGGCTGTTTCAGAGGCGGACGAGTCCAAACCTGAGGACATAAACATGAAACTATCTCCATGTTTAGATCCCACAAAGGGTAATTGACAAAACATGTTTTTTTGTGATTAGTGTTAAATGAGCTTTTAGCAAAAGTCTTAAGATATTTAGAGGCAGTTTATTAACTCCTGTAGTTTGGCTCATTTCTGCAAGTGAAAACCAATTTAGTTCTCTTCAACAAAGTTGGCCTCTCTTCTGAGGGCAAACCGCTGCCTGGATTGAAGATAAAATATTAGATTTTATTTTAATATCATCTTTTTTTCATGCTTTCTTGTGCGGTATGACTAGCAAAGAAAAGAAATAATAGCAGAGTGCAGACAAGTCGATCATGCAGTCTTGTTTTGAGTACCTCCTGCGTGTTGAAACCTCTCTAACCACACCGAGTGGAATTTAACCAAGTCTCACCAGTTAATGTGACCATTTTCACTCTGGTTCGCACCTGAGAAACTGTGTGAATGTGACCGTACCCTGTATCCCCTCACCCAGGGAACACGACAACACACTTCCACACGAGTTAAGAAGCCGATTCCCTCTGTGTGTCTTTGTGCAGGTACACTATTGATCGGCGCACGGACATGGACAGAGTGTTCAACATCCATGCAGGCAACGGGTCGGTGTTCATCCTCAGGGAGCTGGACAGAGAAGAGAACGCCTGGCACAACATCTCCGTCATCGCCACCGAGTTCAGTGAGTGCAGCGGGATGGGAGGGACATGTTTCTGCTCACCCACTTCCTCTTATTCTCTCAGCCAAATTGGATTTTTGGAGTTGATGCTAACTAACACCTGAGTGTTATGTGTTGAAGTGAAAGAAAAAGAGTATTAGAACAGTCACTGCCAGTTCACCCAGTATTGGTTGAGAGCTGGTGTTCATTTCCAAACCCCTGAGTAGCACTTAAATATTGTAAATTCTCAAAAAAGGCCAGGGCCTTTATTTGAAACAGGCCAATAATACACACATTTAGTCCAAAATTCTCCTATAATTAATAGCACATTTTATCAAATAAGTGACAATGCTCCCTATTGTTTGATCTGAACTCAATACTTGTCCTGATAAATTCAGTTTAATGTCCATTTCTGTAGTTTTAATTCCATAAATACAACAAGTAAGTCATGTTGTACTCATCAGCCTGCTGCTTTGAGTTACGTTTACTCTCTTAAACAACAGTTCCTGCAGATTCACATTAAAAGCCTACATGGAAATGGGCAGAATAGGGCTCTTTGAGCTGCTTGAAAACTTTTATTATATATATATAATATGAGATATATATATATATATATACATATATAATAGTAATGATAATGGTAATAATATTAAAAACTTCAAACTTGCACAGTTCTGTACTATGTATATACTATATATATATTAAATCATTATACACTGTACAGTCTAATACACAACTACACTCTGCAGTCTGGCTCAATGTCCCGCCTACAGCACAGCACATCTGATTGGTTAGAACTCATGATCAATCGGCAGACACACTGTCACAGACGGGGCGAGACAGAGCTGCACCGATGAGCAGAGAGGAGCTGTGCAGAAGTTAAGACAGCTGATATCACCAAAGTTTCAATGAACATCATAGTTTTATGATCTGTTTCTTTGGTGATAGCATAGTTACATCAGTGAAAAAAGTTATGGTCTGGATTTCACTCAAGGTGATGTGATGGCTTGTAAATCAGTCACTCTTCACAGAGATGCGCTGCACACAGCAGCATCTGTCCTGTCTTTTCACTGCAACTCTACATTTGAGATTTTGGGTATTATAACTTATGCAAAAGTAACAGTGACAGTAAAACTATGATGCTCACATGTGGTCGGCAGATCACACGCATGCCGAACTGTAGAGGGGGATCTGTAAAGGGCACGGGTCAACTGCGATCCGTTGCACCCCTAATATATGTTCATCAATGCCCCCCGTACAGATATATGTATGTATGTATGTATGTATGTATGTATGTACGTATGTATGTAGGTATGTATACATGTATGTATGGTCATATGAATGTATGTATGTATGTATGTATGTATGTATGTTCATATGTATGTATGTATGTACGTATGGTCATATGTATGTATGTATGTATGTATGTATGTATGTACGTATGTATGTAGGTATGTATACATGTATGTATGGTCATATGAATGTATGTATGTATGTTCATATGTATGTATGTATGTATGGTCAAAAGTATGTATGTATGTATGCATGTATGTATGTACGTATGTATGGTCATAAGTATGTATGTATGAATGTATGTATGGTCATAAGTATGTATGTATGTATGTTCATATGTATGTATGTATGTATGGTCGTAAGTATATATGTATGTATGGTTATATGTATGTATGTATGTATGTATGTATCGTCATGCGCATGTATGAATGTATGTATGTATGTATGTTCATAAGTATGTATGTATGGTCATATGTATGTATGTATGTATGTATGTGTGTATGTATGTACGTATGGTCAAAAGTATGTATGTATGTATGTCTGGTCGTAAGTATGTATGTATGGTCAAAAGTATGTATGTATGTATGTATGTATGTATGGTCATAAGTATGTATGTATGTATGTATGAATGGTCATATGTATGTATGTATGTATGTATGTATGTATGGTCATGAGTATGTATGTATGTATGTATGGTCATGAGTATATATGTATGTATGTATGGTCGTAAGTATGTATGTATGTTCATATGTATGTATGTATGTATGTATGGTCATATGTATGTATGTATGTATGTATGTGTGTATGTATGTACGTATGGTCAAAAGTATGTATGTATGTATGTCTGGTCGTAAGTATGTATGTATGGTCAAAAGTATGTATGTATGTATGTATGTATGGTCATAAGTATGTATGTATGTATGTATGAATGGTCATATGTATGTATGTATGTATGTATGTATGTATGTATGTATGGTCATGAGTATGTATGTATGTATGTATGGTCATGAGTATATATGTATGTATGTATGGTCGTAAGTATGTATGTATGTTCATATGTATGTATGTATGTATGTATGG
Source organism: Lutjanus erythropterus (assembly GCF_056507025.1). Taxonomy (NCBI): domain Eukaryota; kingdom Metazoa; phylum Chordata; class Actinopteri; order Lutjaniformes; family Lutjanidae; genus Lutjanus; species Lutjanus erythropterus. The sequence continues at coordinate 29,138,530 of NC_139337.1, forward strand.
TCATATGTATGTAAGTATGTATGTATGGTCATATGTATGTAAGTATGTATGGATGGTCATGTGCATGTATGAATGTATGTATGTATGTAAGTTCATAAGTATGTATGTATGGTCATATGTATGTATGTATGTATGTATATATGTACGTATGGTCAAAAGTATGTATGTATGGTCATGCACATGTATGAATGTATGTATGTATGTATGTATGTTTGTTCATAACTATGTATGTATGGTCATATGTATGTATGGTCATAAGTATGTATGTATGTATGTATGTATGTATGGTCAAAAGTATGTATGTATGTATGTATGGTCATAAGTATGCATGTATGTTCATATGTATGTATGTATGTATGGATGTATCTATGGTCATAAGTATCTATGTATGGTCATATGTATGCATGTATGTATGGTCATATGTATGTAAGTATGTATGTATGGTCATATGTATGTAAGTATGTATGGATGGTCATGTGCATGTATGAATGTATGTATGTATGAAAGTTCATAAGTATGTATGTATGGTCATATGTATGTATGTATGTATGTATGTATGTACGTATGGTCAAAAGTATGTATGTATGGTCATGCGCATGTATGAATGTATGTATGTATGTATGTTTGTTCATAAGTATGTATGTATGGTCATATGTATGTATGGTCATATGTATGTATGTATGTATGTATGTATGTATGTATGTATGTATGTATGTATGTACGTATGGTCAAAAGTATGTATGTATGTATGGTCATAAGTATGTATGTATGTATGTATGTATGTTCATAAGTATGTATGTATGGTCATATGTATGTATGGTCATAAGTATGTATGTATGTATGGTCAAAAGTATGTATGTATGTATGGTCATAAGTATGCATGTATGTTCATATGTATGTATGTATGTATGGATGTATCTATGGTCATAAGTATCTATGTATGGTCATATGTATGTATGTATGTATGTATGTATGTATGTATGGTCATACGCATGTATGAATGTATGTATGTATATATGTATGTTCATAAGTATGTATGTATGATCATATGTATGTAGGGTCATGACTATGTATGTTTGTATGTATGTATGGTCAAAAGTATGTATGTATGTATGTATGTATGTATGCATGTATGTATGGTCAAAATTATGTATGTATGTAGGTATGTATATATGTATGTATGGTCATATGTATGTATGTATCTATGTATGTATGTATGCATGTATGTATGTATGTATGTATGAATGGTCATAAATATGTATGTATCTATGTATGTATGGTCCTATGTATGTATGTATGTATGTATGTATGTATGTATGTATGTATGTATGTATGTATGAATGTATTTATGTATGGTCATAAGTATGTATGTATGTATGTATGTATGTATGTATGTATGTATGTATGGTCATATGTATGTAAGTATGTATGTATGTTCATATGTATGTAAGTATGTATGTATGGTCATGCACATGTATGAATGTATGTATGTATGTATGTTCATAAGTATGTATGTATGGTCATATGTATGTATGTATGTATGTACGTATGTATGTATGTATGTATGCATGTATGGTCATGAGTATATATGTATGTATGTATGGTCATAAGTATGTATGTTCATATGTATGTATGTATGTATGAATGGTCATAGGTATGTATGAATGTATGTATGTATGTATGTTCATAAGTATGTATGTATGATCATATGTATGTATAGTCATAAGTATGTATGTATGTATGTATGTATGTATGTATGGTCAAAAGTATGTATTCATGTGTGTATGTATGTATGGTCAAAAGTAGGTATGTATGTATGTAGGTATGTATGTATGGTCATATGTATGTATGTATGTATGTATGTATGTATGTATGTATGTTCATATGTATGTATCTATGTATGTATGGTCAAAAGTACGTATGTATGTATGTTTGTATGTATGTATGTATGTATGTATGTATGTATGTATGTATGTATGGTCATGAGTATATATGTATGTATGTATGGTCCTATGTATGTATGTATGTATGTATGTATGTATTTATGTATGGTCATAAGTATGTATGTATGTTCATATGTATGTATGTATGTATGTATGTATGGTCATATGTATGTATGTATGTATGTATGTATGTATGTATGGTCATGCACATGTATGAATGTATGAATGTATGTATGGTCATAAGTCTGTATGTATGTATGTATGTATGTATGTATGTATGGTCATAAGTATGTATATATGTATGTATGTATGTATGTATGTACGTATGGTCAAAAGTATGTATGTATGTATGGTCATAAGTATGTATGTATGTATGTTCATATACACGTATGTATGTATGTATGTATGTATGGTCATAAGTATCTATGTATGTATGGTCGTATGTATGTATGTATGTATGAATGTATGTATGTATGTTCATAAGTATGTATGTATGTATGGTCATATGTATGTATGGTCATAAGTATGTATGTATGTATGTATGTATGTATGTATGGTCAAAAGCATGTATGTATGTATGTATGTATGTATGGTCATAAGTATGTATGTATGTATGTATGTATGTATGTATGTATGGTCATGCACATGTATGAATGTATGTATGTATGTATGTTCATAAGTATGTATGTATGGTCATAAGTATGTATGTATGTATGTATGTATGGTCATAAGTATGTATGTATGTATGGTCATATGTATGTAAGTATGTATGTATGTATGTATGTATGTATGTATGGTCATGCACATATATAAATGTATGTATGTATGTATGTATGTTCATAAGTATGTATGTATGGTCATATGTATGTATGGTCATAAGTATGTATGCATGTATGTATGGTCAAAAGTATGTATGTATGTATGTATGGTCATAAGTATGTATGTATGTATGTATGTACGTATGGTCAAAAGTATGTATGTATGTATGTATGTATGGTCATAAGTATGTATGTATGTTCATATGTACGTATGTATGTATGTATGTATGTATGTATGTATGTATGTATGGTCATGCACATGTATGAATGTATGTATGTATGTTCAAAAGTATGTATGTATTGTCATATGTATGTATGGTCATAAGTATGTATGTATGTATGTATGGTCAAAAGTATGTCTGTATGTATGGTCATAAGTATGTATGTATGTATGTATGTATGTATGTATGTATGTATGTATGTTCATATGTATGTATGTATGTATGTATGTATGTATGGTCGTAAGTATATATGTATGTAAGGTCATATGTATGTATGTATGTATGTATGTATGGTCATGCACATGTATGAATGTATGTATGGTCATATGTATGTATGTTCATAAGTATGTATGTATGTATGTATGTTCATAAGTATGTATGTATGGTCATATGTATGTATGGTCATAAGTATGTATGTATGGTCATATGTATGTATGGTCATAAGTCTGTATGTTCATATGTATGTATCTATGTATGTATGGTCATATGTATGGTCATATGTATGTATGTATGTATGTATGCATGTATGTATGGTCATGCACATGTATGAATGTATGTATGTATGTATGTATGTTCATAAGTATGTATGTATGGTCATAAGTATGTATGTATGTATGGTCAAAAGTATGTATGTATGTATGGTCATAAGTATGTATGTATGTATGTATGAACGTATGGTCAAAAGTATGTATGTATGTATGGTCAAAAGTATGTAAGTATGTATGTATGGTCATAAGTATGTATGTATGTATGGTCAAAAGTATGTATGTATGTATGTATGTATGTATGTATGTATGGTCATAAGTATGTATGTATGTATGTATGTATGTACGTATGGTCAAAAGTACGTATGTATGTATGTATGTATGTATGTATGTATGGTCGTAAGTATGTATGTATGTTCATATGTATGTATGTATGTATGTATGTATGTATGTATGTATGGTCATAAGTATCTATGTATGTATGGTCGTATGTATGTATGTATGTGTGTATGTATGGTCATGCGCATGTATGAATGTATGTATGTATGTTCATAAGTATGTATGTATGGTCATATGTATGTATGGTCATAAGTATGTATGTATGTATGTATGTATGTATGTATGTATGGTCAAAAGTATGTCTGTATGTATGGTCATAAGTATGTATGTATGTATGTTCATATGTATGTATGTATGTATGTATGTATGTATGTGTGTATGTATGGTCATGCCCATGTATGTATGTATGTATGTATGTATGTTCATAAGTATGTATGTATGGTCATATATATGTATGGTCATAAGTATGTATGTATATATGTATGTATGGTCATATGTATGTATGTATGTATGTATGTATGTATGTATGTATGTACGTATGTATGTATGTATGGTCATGTGCATGTATGAATGTATGTATGTATGTATGTATGTATGTATGTATGGTCATATGTATGTATGGTCATATGTATGTATGGTCATAAGTATGTATGTATGTTCGTTCATAAGTATGTATGTATGGTCATAAGTATGTATGTATGGTCATATGTATGTATGGTCATAAGTATGTATGTATGGTCATATGTATGTATGGTCATAAGTATGTATGTTCATATGTATGTATCTTTGTGTGTATGGTCAAAAGTATGTATGTATGTATGTATGTATGGTCATGAGTATATATGTATGTATGTATGGTCCTATGTATGTATGTATGTATGTATGTATGTATGGTCATAAGTACGTATGTATGTTCGTATGTATGGTCATATGTATGTATGTATGTATGTATGTATGTATGGTCATAAGTATGTATGTATGTATGGTCATAAGTATGTATGTATGTATGGTCATAAGTATGTATATATGTATGTATGTATGTACGTATGGTCAAAAGTATGTATGTATGTATGTATGGTCATAAGTATGTATGTTTGTTCATATGCACGTATGTATGCATGTATGTATGTATGTATGTATGTATGTATGTATGTATGTATGTATGTATGTGTGTATGTATGGTCATGCCCATGTATGTATGTATGTATGTATGTATGTTCATAAGTATGTATGTATGGTCATATGTATGTATGGTCATACGTATGTATGTATGTATGGTCATATGTATGTAAGTATGTATGTATGTATGTATGTATGTATGGTCATGCACATGTATGAATGTATGTATGTATGTATGTTCATAAGTATGTATGTATGGTCATATGTATGTATGGTCATAAGTATGTATGTATGTATGTATATATGTATGGTCAAAAGTATGTATGTATGTATGGTCATATGTATGTATGTATGTATGTATGTATGTATGTACGTATGGTCAAAAGTATGTATGTATGTATGTATGTATGGTCATAAGTATGTATGTATGTTCATATGTACATATGTATGTATGTATGTATGTATGTATGTATGGTCATAAGTATCTATGTATGTATGGTCGTATGTATGTATGTATGTGTGTGTGTATGTATGGTCATGCGCATGTAAGAATGTATGTATGTATGTTCATAAGTATGTATGTATGGTCATATGTATGTATGGTCATAAGTATGTATGTATGTATGTATGTATGTATGTATGTATGGTCAAAAGTACGTATGTATGTATGTATGGTCATAAGTATGTATGTATGTATGTATGTATGTATGGTCATATGTATGTATGTATGTATGTATGGTCATGCGCATATATGAATGTATGTATGTATGTATGTATGTATGTATGTATGTTCATAAGTATGTATGTATGGTCATATGTATGTATGGTCATAAGTATGTATGTATATATGTATGTATGGTCATATGTATGTATGTATGTATGTATGTATGTACGTATGTATGTATGTATGGTCATGTGCATGTATGAATGTATGTATGTATGTATGTTCATAAGTATGTATGTATGGTCATATGTATGTATGTATGTATGGTCATGAGTATATATGTATGTATGTATGGTCGTAAGTATGTATGTATGTTCATATGTATGTATGGTCAAAAGTATGTATGTATGTATGTATGGTCATAAGTATGTATGTATGTTCATATGTACGTATGTATGTATGTATGTATGTATGTATGTATGGTCATGCACATGTATGAATGTATGTTCAAAAGTATGTATGTATGGTCATATGTATGTATGGTCATAAGTATGTCTGTATGTATGTATGGTCAAAAGTATGTATGTATGTATGGTCATAAGTACGTATGTATGTTCGTATGTATGTATGTATGTATGGTCATATGTATGTATGTATGTATGTATGTATGTATGTATGTATGTATGTATGGTCATGCACATGTATGAATGTATGTATATATGTATGTATGTATGTATGTATGTATGTATGGTCAAAAGTACGTATGTATGTATGTATGGTCATAAGTATGTATGTATGTATGTATGTATGTATGGTCATATGTATGTATGTATGTATGTATGGTCATGCGCATGTATGAATGTATGTCTGTATGTATGTATGTATGTTCATAAGTATGTATGTATGGTCATATGTATGTATGGTCATAAGTATGTATGTATGTATGTATGTATGTATGTATGTATGGTCAAAAGTACGTATGTATGTATGTATGGTCATAAGTATGTATGTATGTATGTATGTATGTATGGTCATATGTATGTATGTATGTATGTATGTATGGTCATGCGCATGTATGAATGTATGTATGTATGTATGTATGTATGTATGTTCATAAGTATGTATGTATGGTCATATGTATGTATGGTCATAAGTATGTATGTATGTATGTATGTATGGTCAAAAGTATGTATGTATGTATGTATGGTCATAAGTATGTATGTATGTATGTATGTATGTATGTATGGTCATATGTATGTATGTATGTATGTATGGTCATGCGCATGTATGAATGTATGTATGTATGTATGTATGTATGTTCATAAGTATGTATGTATGGTCATATGTATGTATGGTCATAAGTATGGATGTATGTATGTATGTACGTATGGTATGTATGTATGTATGAATGGTCATAAGTATGTATGTATCTATGTATGCATGGTCAAAAGTACGTATGTATGTATGTTTGCATGTATGTATGTATGTATGTATGTATGTATGTATGTATGTATGTATATATATATGGTGATAAGTATATATGTCTGTATGTATGTATGTATTTATGTATGGTCATGAGTATATATGCATGGATGTATGGTCATAAGTATGTATGTTCATATGTAGGTATGTATATATGAATGGTCATATGTATGTACTTATGGTCATAGGTATGTATGTACGTATGTATGTATGTATATATGTATGTATGTATGTTCATATGTATGTATGTATGTATGTAGGTATTTATGTATGTATGTATGTATGGTCATAAATATGCATGTATGGTCATAAGTATGTATGTATGTATTTATTGTCATAAGTATGTATGTATGTTTATAAGTATGTATGTATGGTCATAAGTATGTATGTTCATATGTATGTATCTATGTATGTATGTATGTACGGTCATAAATATGCATGTATGGTCATAAGTATGTATGTATGTATGGTCATAAGTATGTATATATCTATGTATGTATGTATGTTCAAAACTAAATATGTATGTATGTATGTATGTATGTATTTATGTATGGTCATAAATATGCATGTATGGTCATAAGTATGTATGTATGTATGTATTTATTGTCATAAGTATGTATGTATGTATGGTCATAAGTATGTATGTATGTATGTATGTATGGTCATAAGTATGTATGTATGGTCATATGTTTATCAGTGTCTTCCCGTACATATGTATGTATGTAAGCATGTATGTATGTACGGTCATATGTATGTATGTATGTATGTATGTATGTATGTATGTATGTATGTATGTATGGTTATATGTATGTATGTATGTATGTATGTATGTATGTAACGATAGATGTATGTATATATGTTCATTAATGCCCCCCTGTACAGATCCCAGTACCGATAGATGTATGCATAT